>NC_048275.1:27560409-28169159 GCF_009762535.1 Notolabrus celidotus
TATGCTATAAAATGTGGAGTTAAATTTAAAATCTAAGTAATGAGTTTATGACAAGCTGGCTTGCAATTAACTTCATGTATGTCCAACCATCCCAAGAAAACCTGAGGGGTCATCTAAAGGTTAATAAAGAATTGCCATGAGCTTGAAACTTCTGAAGTTTACATGCATACCCCTTTTCAACGAAATGCCACATGATGTCAGATGAATGCACAATGTCCATTTTTCTGTCACTGTGCCCAGGCAAGGTAATATCATAAAAATGCTAATTTTGCAACCAACTCAGACAATCTTCCCTCAAAAGTTCCGCTATTCTCCTAAGTTTTCTTCTTTGTTAAGTTTTGCTGGATGACATGAACTATTGGCTACACTGACCCCATAATATCTGGTGGTACTGCAATGCTATGTCTGTTTCTGTAAGCTTTAAGCAAACATCCAGAAATAAAGATGAAGGGAAAAGGCTCTGATTACATCCATTATGTGTATCAGAACGTAGAGCATGAATGAGTCTATAGACGAGTTTAGTGACCATCACAGCAATGTTCCTTCACCAAGGAGACTGTCAATTCAATGAAGAACAAAACACATTGATAGTTTCATTTTACTCCTAACCATAATCTCACCCTTAGACGTACTTGTATTTTCCAGTATAACCTTCTGACAGTCAGCTGCTGAATATGTCAAACGGTCATGTAGAAATGATATGTTTTCTGTAAAAGGGCTAGCCGTGGTTGCAGCTTGCAATAAAGTTGCAGGGCACAAGAATATGAATGTATCTTTGCAAGTCAGTGCGACACAAATACTAAATCATCTCTGGTAGATTGTACAGTTAGGCATGATTTTTTTGCTAGGTTTAAATTTGGAGTAAATGCAAAGAAAGAGTTAAAAACACAGCTTTAAAGGTCATGGTTTGGAAGCTGAGACTATTCAATACTTGCTTATGAAAAGGTGCATGCACAAAGCTCTTGGATGTTCCCTGTATGCACAAACCCCAGGTGAAGTACTGTGTTTTTTGGAGAGACCAATGTCCCCAGACCTGCAAGCTAACAACCTTTCCGTAGCCTGCATTGCTAATTGTAAAAGTCCACGCTTCCATTTTTTTTTTGCCCTTAGTGGATTTTAAAATGAGATTCATCAAAAACGTACAATACCCAACAAGTACAATTTTTAGTAACCACATTTTTTATTGTTACACAAATCCCCTTGCTTCAAGCTTTTTAATTAAGCCTCAGGTGTTCAGTTATGCTGCCCAGTTAATCTTCCCATCAGCTGTCAGAATCAGGGAGTTTCAGTATTCATGGGATGATGAATAATTCCTCTTTGGGCTCCTTATAAAAATTCATACAGTGACTTATTTTGATCAACTGGGTGAGAACCTGTGCACACATGGAACTTGAACACAAATATAGCTCTGTATTAAAGCGTCTTGAGCTTAAATTGTTGGGAACCCATGTGCTGAACTATTAAGAAGCTTGGATAAAAACATGTCACAGTAGCATTGGCACCATTACCTGCCAAAAAGGAACTGTCAATCACCCAAACATACTCAATCACACAGAGAAAACTCACCCAGCCTGTCCTAATATTCAGTTCATTCATACCACAAAGCTTCAAAAGATAGAAAGTTTTTATCTGCGCCAAAAGATTGTTCCCAAATTCCAGCAGAAACTGTTCATATTTTCAATATTTGAAGCCAGAGAGTCAAAGCTGGCGTTCTGCCATGTGTGGAGATGAGTGGTGGAAGACAGAAGACAAATACTTCTTGATAGTGACTCTAAAATAACCAAAGAATTCACTCTGTCAGATTTATCCGTGCCAATTAGTTTTGTAGTAGAGCTGTGAAATACAGTGTGACAAGAGAAAAATGTGTTCATTTACATAGTACATCTGTGCAGTGTTGTAATATTAATATGAGGGTAAGATACTACTACTCAACACACAGAGATGTGACAATGAAATTTAAGTGGGAATCTGAGAAAAAAAAAAGAAAAGGCTTGTTGTAAGTAAGAAGCATTTGACTCGACTAGTTCCAAAAATCCAGTTAAATGGAAAAACCAGGTCAGCATGTGAAAACTTGGGTTAATATTCGGCTATGGTTTGAGCATGCACACTGGCATTGGTTGCTTCCTGTGTCAGTATGTATAAAGCAAAAAAGAAAAGAACAATAATCTAAAGGTTCAACAGATAAGACCCTTTTTGAAAATCAATGCATGTCCATCAAACAAACATACAGAAATTACTATTACTAGTCTAAAAATGCTTGCTTTTCAATTGAACATCTACACGTTAACCATTCCCATTGTGACCTTAAGAAGTAAAGAGAATAATAACAACAATATAATAATGCGGGGAGTCCTTGCTAGATACATTAACCAGCACACTGATGTGCACAGGTTATGCTTTCTGTGTGGAGTTAGCTTGTTATCCACATATTTTGGTTCTCCCAGCCCTACCCTACCCTACCGTACCATACCGTACCGTACCATACCATACCGTACCATACCACACCACACCACACCATACCATACCATACCATACCATACCATACCATACCATACCTTACGACACAACATTGTCCCCTTGGGCAAATTTCAAATTTCTCCTGGACCCAAGTTCTGCCATTCCTCCCACAGTCCTTGGAGTCATGTCTTAGAAATGGCTGTTTTTGAAATATTGACCCAAAAAATGTGCTTCATGTTGGTCTTGTTCGTCAAAAACAAATATCTGCCCGGAATAGCCTGAAACAGCCATGGACCAAATAAATCTAACCAGACAGCAGCTTTTCTGACAGCAGCTACCTTCGGCATATTTAAATGTGTTTTCAGGCTGAAACATCTATGCTTTTGTCGGTGGTCAGGGGCTGAAATGAAATGTTATGTATGTGGTGTTTGTGTGGCATTTTGGGTGTTTATTTTGCAGACAAAGAGCAACTAGACTCACTGAAAGCAAGGGAGAGAGTGATGTACAGTTGTCACAGCTAGACTCACCAAGTCTTCTTAAGGACAATAATAAGTCCCTTTACCAATGTAGTATAACAGTTTATAGCATATAACACAATGTAAAATGTAATTATTAAAGAAATCTTCCTCCCAAAACAGACAGAAAATGTTTTATTCTATTTTTGTCTGACCTTTATCTACAATAGCTTGAGTTTATCTTACTATACGTCAGTGCAAGTAAATAAGATCCAGATTGAGCAAGGGACTGATGTTGAAATGGTGAGTTTCATCATGCCATGGTTTGCCAAGGTGTTCGCACAGCAGGGCCGTATGTTGTCTGTCCTAGTCCAGTTGGACCCAAAAAGGCTATAAACAGTGCTGAGCTTCTGCCAGAGAGAGACAGAAGCAGATCGCACAGACAGTCAGTCAGGAACAAGAGGAGGCAGGGAACAGTGTGGAGGAAAGCTCACATATTAATCACTAGTGAAGCCATTCTTTAATGGTTCATGTGCTTTCTTAATTAATGACATTCAGACACAAGATTGCAGTTGGTGAGGACTCTGATGAACAATGCGGACGTTTTGTGTCAACATCACATTCACATATGCTTACGATTAAGTTTACTAATTAGTTGTATTTTGGTATAGAGGATAATTTTGGATATAACAAAATGCAATATTGAAAGACCACTGGGGGAATGAAAGCAATGAAACAAAACATGCCAACTTCTTTGTAATTCTAGTGCAGCCAGCAGTTAACTTCCATTTCTGCCAACACTGACTTTTCTGTGCTGGTTCATAACATACCCTTGGGTATATAGAACCTGTTAAACTGTTTCTGATGAGTTTGAGTTCAACTATAGACAGTAAATTACACTGAGATTTCACCTTAGCGGTATGAAACCAAGAAACCCCATTAAGTAACTATCAGGATTAAGTCAGCTGAAACAATAGCATAATGATTCTGATTTGAGAAAAGTAAAGATACAAGATTTGTCGGGTCTGTCATCACGAGAAAGACATAAGTAATGTTTGTTTTTCGAATGAGGTCAGATTGATCATTCGTTATGCATTCAAGATAGTGTAGAAATCTAACCTCTGAGTGGCTTTAGCAACACAGGGTCAGGCAGATACTGTATACAGTGGGTATGGAAAGTATTCAGACCCCTTCACTTTTTTACATTTTATGTTACAGCCTTATTCCAAAATGGATTCAATTATTTTTTTCCCTCAACATTCTACACACAATACCCCATAATGACAAAGTGAAAAATGTTTTGTAGACATTTTTGCAAATTAATTAAAAATGAAACACTCAAATGTCGCATGTACAAAAGTATTCAGACCCTTTATTCAATACGTTGTTAAAGCACCTTTGGCAGTGATTACAGCCTCCAGTCTTCTCAGGTATGATGCTACAAGCTTAGCACACCTGGATTTGGGGAGTTTCTCCCATCCTTCTTTGCACATCCTCTCAAGCTTGATGAGGTTGGATGGGGAGCGTCAGTGCACATTTATTTTCATGTCTTTCCAGAGATGTTCAATCAGGTTTAAGTGAAGGGGTCTGAATACTTTCCCTACCCACTGTATATCTGCCTAAATAAACCAATGTCAGATTACTGGAGGTTGGGAGCTGGGATGTTGGTATTGCTGACTGAGTTGCTCCTGCTTTTGCTCTCCACAAGTACTACTTTTCCTGCTCATAAATAATTGATCAATAATGCTCGGATTACAAATGTATAGAGAATATTAAAGTACAATATTCAAAATAAAGATTAAATAATAGCTGATCCGCTTGATATTCAGTTCAGCTGTAATTTGACATATTGTCAACTTAGAAACAAAAACATTATATGTGGATAATCTGTTTAAAGACCATATTAAAAGTAAAACTTGTGGTTGAAACTTAAAAAGTTGCTAAATGTGAAACCGGTTTGATAAGAATTATGTGATGACTCTGTATCCAATTAGTAAGTCTGCCTGTTTTGTCTCTGACCTACCACCTTTGCTTTGAGAAAACAGTGTTTGCTGCAGCTTTTACAATGTTAGAAAGGCTGACTGGTGACTCATGAGGGAGCCTGTCTGTGTGAGCGCGTGCATTATGTGCATTTATTTCTGTATCTCTGACACACCACATGTATTTATCCAACACAAAGTTCACACTCTGAACACAAGTGTTGCCTTCCTGGTGGGAGAAAAGATGGCTACTTTCACACAACAGACCTTCATGTCTCTATTTAGAGTTACTCTTCCTGTCTGTTAACCCCACATGACATTCACATCAGATGTATTCCACTAAATCTGTACCTCGATTAATCATTTTAAAGAGTGCTCTGTGTTTAAGCTTTCCTCCCAAAGACATGCATTGTCCTCTAAAGATGATCCTGAGACCCTGAGATGTCTCTCTGCTGAATGATGTGCGGTTAATTGTCATGGCAACACAATCACTTGTTGCTTTTCGCATTCAAACTTCAGATTATACAAGGCCTCAACCTCTGTGTGGTCTGTATTACTCAAATATGAATCAGTGCTGCTCTGGAAAAAAAAAAATCATCTTAGTGTTGCAGTGTCAACAACATTTTAGAGCACAACTCTTCAGTCCTGGCTTTATTCACTTCAGGTTTGACGCAGACCAGCAGAAAATTCAGCTTTAAATTAAGTGGAGATCAGAGTTCAATAAGGCATTAAAGGCTGATTAAAGTGATCTTATCCTTTAGTCAAAAACAATGTGATGATTAAACAATCAACATTTCACAAATGCTCTTACAATCAGATATAGATTATTCCCTACAACAAAGCACTTCATGTCTGGTTCATCTGTCTGTCATTTATCAATGTGGCTGTAAAACAGAGAGAGATCTAATCTACTTCTAATATCACTAATAATGCTCTCAATCTCTCCTGGTAACACTGATCACAGATGTTTAATGAAGCTGATTTTTCTTCTAGGCAGAATACCATCATATTGACATTCATGAATTTTCCCAAACCAAGAGGAAGTGGTCGGGCCTTATCAATAAAAGCAGCATTATGAGCTGGTGAGTTGATTTTACAAAGATTTGAGGAGCACCTAGTGCTGCTGATGAATCATGTTGGCTTGCTGTTGGGAGCTGGAGGCAAATAGTTGCTGCAAGGCAGAGATTCATGGGAATAAGAAAAAAAAAGTGGAGAAAAAATGAGGCAGCAGTGTTAAAAGTCTTTGCTGTATGTTGTCATGGAGGAAGTCACCTAAACTGAATACTGTTTGTGTATATTTGTATGTGAACAGGTTGTCCTGGAGGATTGGAACTCTGACAGGGTGAGCAAGACTCTGACCTGAAGCAAGGGTGACTTATTTTTATAACAAAGAGGTTCTTTCACAAGAACAACCAGCTCACTACTTTATCCTGCTCGTTATATGACTTCTTAATCCATCAGTTATTTTCATAAAATATGTATTTGGAAAAACGATTATAGTTTCTCTGTTGAAAAGAGTCAGTTACACTTATAGTTAAAGCTATGTTCATAAGCAGCAGTTAACTCTGTATAGCCTTTCTTAAAGTGAGCTGAGTTAGCCGTTTTTACTCATATCACAAGTGATGAAGTAAAACAAGGTGAGCAGGACCGCACAAATCAACGAAGCTACTGATAAAGATTTGAGAATTGACATTCCCTTGCCATGGAGTATTGACCAATTCGGAAAAAGTATTTCACACAGCCATGTAATGAAATCCAATTATTGTCAGTGAACGGCCAGCCCTATCTTTCTATCGACTTATATAACACAAAAGACAAGTCATACGCAACACCACAAATTTGGAAGTAGCATGTTGTTGTTTCACTTTCAGTTGCTCCCTTTGTGAAAGTGGTGGTTGGTTTTTCAGTTGATTGGTACTTAAGTTTCAGTCCCAGATATTTTTGGAAACCATACTCGGGAAATTGTAAAGATACAGGAATCTGTTTGCAAAAGACTGATGGTGTTTCTCAGTGTATGCAAGTGTATGTCCATCTGTGAATTTGGAGATGGTGGCTTGAAAACAGTGTCATCTACTAATGGGAAGCCCTGCCGAGTTCACTGTGTACATTTTTTAGTTCAATAACACTCCTAATTTCATAACTTATTGTGTGTATCTAACCAAAACTGTGTCTAGAAGTATCAAGTACTTTGCACTTCTAGGATGTAAAGAGTTTCTCTCCCAACTTCATTGTTGAAGTCTTACCAGGTGTTGCATTTCTATTTTTGCCGTCTGAACTTTAGCACCTTGCACAGGCTACAGCAGGGCAGATAGATCACAATTTTAAAAGCACCACCAAACTGCTGTATCTAATGAGATGGGGTTAAGATTGAAACAGTTTTTTTAATATATATATATATATACATATATACAGGAAGGATTAATTGCAGATTTTCTATCAGTACGGGCAGTTACTTTATCAACCTGATCTGTGGCACAGGGGCTTTTGCTCAGTAGACTCTTGACATTTGCAATGTGAAATTAAAATGTATTATTAATTTCATTTCAGAATATTTCACCAGAACAAAAATTGTTTAACCACTTGATTTGCTTACTTAAGGATAGGTGTGCTAAATTCTTAGGAAATACTGAAGATGTTAACTGACAATAAGGCAGGGATATGAATAAATTGAACAAGGTTTCATAAAAACTTAAAACTTAAAATACTACCTGCTAACAGCACTTCTGCAGGGTATTTTACAGGCAGAGGAATATCTAAATGCAATTATTCAAACAAGAAATCAGTCTTGAAATAATAAGTATCTTCTCTGTGTGGTTGCTGGAGCTCATGCAAAGGAATTCAGCCTGTCAGGCTTTAGCAGATTATCGGTAATTGGTGAAGTTTCCCACATGCCCCTGTGAAAGGTAGAGAGTAAGGGGGAGAGAGAGTAAGATATTGTAGCAGGGTGATGATAGCTTGAATAGATTAGCACCCTTTTATGGGCAAGTGAAGTCACTTTCCAGTCCCCTAACAATTACCATTAAAGTGCTCTCGAGCAGGAAGCCGCTCCTCACCTCTCAGCGGCTTCAGAGGAGCAAGAGCTGAGGATAGCGGTCTGCTTGGAGGTGTGAGAGTGTGAGTCGCTCAGGGAGGACGAGCTGTGGTCATTGTGCACACTAACTGAGGTGGAAAAAGTAATACGCTTCTTCATCTCACGCACAAAAACAGAACTTTGTTCTCTTAAATAGAGCAAGTCTTATGAAAGCAAAAGTTCCTCGTGAAAAAAAAAGGTATCCCCCTATTTAATGCCATAACACAGAATAATAACAGCACATTTGCTACAGTAGAAGCCCAGCTGGCTACTGATTCAATCCAATAACACCTCTTTTTTATTGTTGCCTGTTGTGCAGGATGACTGTTGTCCTCTTGGGTTAATTTGTTTATTGTCTTAGTCATTCCCCTACTATATTCAAGTGAAGCACCTTTTAAGTGCGACCGAAATTAAATGTGACACCCTCTCTCCACCTACAAGACTCCTGCTGTAAATTGGCTGCTGCATTTATGTGATGCTCTTAGTCAATGTGTCTTGTTAAATCAAGATTAACTTAATGGAGATACAGCATGGCTTTGGCCTTTAATGTTCTGCAGCCCTGCTTCGTATTATTATGGTTTCTCCATGCCAGCTAGCCAGTGATTCAGTAATAATCTCCACCATAGCACTAAGTCAATACTGTGTAAATAATAGTGCTGCTGTGTGCTGGTGGTACAGGTGATACAGCACGGATATTAGTCATATTGTGATGAAGCAGTTACACCAGACTTCACCTTCTTTTCTAAATATCATGAAAGAGGCAGCTATTACAGCTGATGTTCTTCCTTGCAAATTCAAAAGGTATCTGTCTGATAGTGATTACGCAGCATCAATGCATGCAGAGTGAGTTTAAAGGAGGTAGACTTAAAGAGACAGACACAACAGACAAAGCAGTTTCAATTCCGCCATCAGGAGGGATCAGGAGGGATCAGGAGAGCCTGGAATACAATCTACACCTCGAGATTTGATATCTGTCAATACACCAATGTATCAATTGCATACCATCATTTCTTAGCCCTGAAACCTAAAAACTTCTGTGAATGAAAATCAAAACATTTTCTCAGCTTCTATAAAACGGCAGCTTACCCAGTGAGTTGTCACCACCAGCGAGTACTGTTAAAAAGTAGTTAAAAAGAACGACAGATTTTGTAATTCATCATGCAATGATTTCGAACATGCGCAATGTTTTTGTATCACAGACTGTAGATGGGAAAGGGACCGTACTGAAATAACCTGAGTTTCACACATGAGGCGTGTTGACTGAACGACGGCTGTGGAACGGCTTGATTTTCATTTTGGCATGCAAGTTAACAGATAAGAGCATTCAGACTGCGGGCGTGAGCAGCGTATCTCATTCGCCAAAAATCTTGCCAATAGGAAGCTTGTCTATTTTTCGGAGAGCCGCAGGTGGACCTCAGCCAAAAAAAGACAGAACAATGATAGATTGAGAGCTGCAGTGGCTTCATATAAGCTCTATTTATTCCACAGGCATGGAAAATATACATATACTGTATACTGAAGCAACTCCGGAATGCTTTTCAAAGTAAAAACCCAATCTGACTTTTCTGTGGAGAGACGGAAGTTTTGTGCAAGACAGTTTTAGCTGCAAAAAACTCACGTAGAATCATGTAAAAAGATAATTTCCTATTAAGACCGACCCCCCAAACCCGTATAACACTGGGAAGCTTCTCTGATGTGGGATAAAAAAGTGAATGAAACAAATTCCTAATTCATTGTGGGCTTTAAGTACATAATCTTGCAAATCAAATCAAGTTACCGAGATTTATATTCCAGTATGATCTCCCCCTCTTCTACCCCTCTTTCTGTCCCCCATGTGTGTGTGTCAAGCATCAACCTTCGGCCGCTAGAATTGAAACCAATGCTGACGTGTTAAAAACTGCAGTTTCTCGAATGTCCACTTGAGGCTGGCTTCAGAAGTACCAGAAACCACATACACAACCATTCAAAAGAGAAGATCTTTGCAGCAGAAATAATCATTTTTAAGGCATGGTACAAAAAAATTAGTTTAGCTTGAATAGCTACTTTCTCAATCAGGACCCACAGCTGACTTGACTGACAGGTCGGAACGCTGTAGCTGTTAGCAAGGAGACTCAAAGCTCTTTACCGCACACTAGCTCGACAGATGTTAGGTTGCTTTCAGCATTTCCAGTTTGGCACTTGCCAACTATGGGCTTCAAAACAGCGCTTCAGAAACAGATAGGTGACGACACGGATACTACGTCCATTTATTATACAGTCTATGGTGTGTGTGTGTATCAGTGCACACAGGTATTTTGTGCCTGAATGTAAATAAAAGACCTGTTTTTACTCTAAAGGAGATCAATTTCTAAAAAAAGAACCTCTGAAACCAATCCTGTACAGATAAGGCAAACAGCTTGTTACGTAAAGAGTGATTATTATGTTTGTTTTATTTATGTACATCCATTACACTTTACAGTCGCTCACACGCCACTTCTACATTTGACATTTGTAAAGCCAAGACATTTCAGCAACAGATCATTCATGTCCATAACTTGTGTAAAACTTGTGAAGAAAGCCAAGCCTGACAGCAGCAACTCACGCAGCTAACGCCCAGCCAACATGCAGCCTGTGTGGATATCACCAAGGCATAAGCTGTGACATGCCATAATTGTAACACAGCAAACACACTCCCTGTCCAAAGCCAGCCTAACATCGGACTTCCACTCAATTACGTGTTCAGTCAGGCAGGTTTTTAAAGTACAGCATGGAGCAAACTGCTTCATACTGTACTGAGTTAATTGGCAATGGTTTTCTACCTTTATGACAAGCTTCTCCTCATCCATGTTGTCGTCACTGGCCTCTGAAAACCTATGACCTGTTCACTCAAGGCCTGTTTTTTGAAGTAGGATTGTACAAGGTTCTTATCAATGATAAATTTAATGATAGTCTTCTGCTTAGAGGTTGACTTGAGTTCCTAAACAGAAGCATAGTCGTATAGCTGCAGACAAGGAAGTGTGAAAAAAATGTAGTCAGTTGGAACAGTTCTACATAAACATCAGTGTCACTTTATGCATTTTTTTTTTACATTTTCACCCCTTCACTTTGTCTTCTGACAGCTCTTTCCTTAGGCACCATGATTTTAACCGCACTGACCCATTTCTTATGCATGCAGCCCAGGATGTCAGATCAGCTGTCGGTGGGTTGAAGATCCTTTTGACAACAAAACATTGCATAAATAACTTTTATGCAATGTTCCCTTTTTGGGTTACATATGTAATGCATCAATATAACAACAGCTCCACACATTTTCTTACTTAAATAAGAATATTTTCAAGACCATGTAAAGGGAAAGACTCTCCATTGAAATGAGTTAATGATCAGAAGCCTTGCAGTGCAGCACAGATCACACACAATCTCATTTTTACAGTATTTATTAAAATAAATCCACTGTACTGAGAGTTTGGTGTGAAAAAATAAACTCAAGGACATCCAGTGCAACACAGCTCCAGCACAGAGACAGAAAAAGACGAAATATTCTGGATTCAGCTGAAGAAAGAGAGGGTGTAGGGAAACTTGTCAAAAGCATGACATGCAGATGTAGAGACGTGTTCTCTGTGTTCACCAAAATAAATGTTTTCTCGACATTTACCAAAGCCCAGATGGAAATCATCAGGAGGTGAATTTGAGCAAATTGGTTGAGTGTGGTGTGTTGTCCCTCCCTTGCTGCAGCTGACTTGGCTCTGCTTCTAGTAATCCATACATACATACAGGCATATGTGCACACAATATACACACAGCCTGGAGCAAGAATTAAGTGCCGTAATTGCTGACAAAACCACAGAGACTTGACACTGACTCACCAGAGGAGAAGATGAAGGAAATGAAATAAGCATGCAGACTGAAGAGGAAGCACGCACACACTCTCTGCTCCTGACACACACACTAACACGCACAGACAGGGCACACTCACACGCACACTGAATGAATTCATCAGCGGAGTGAGTCGCTTGAGGCTGCGAACTGTTCAAATGTTGCACAACTCTGCCACTTCTGTGCCAGGGGAGCTGAATGTCTCGCCTGCCGTCTGCAGGAGCACTGTGCCCCCTCCTCTGCTGATGGGGTGTTTGTCATTTGGGACAGACACAACCAGAGCCACAGTGAGGGGGGGCAGCTGATTTAAAGTGACAGGGATGCAAGGCCATTTTATTCATCACAGGGGAGTGGCCAACATTCACTGTCTCTCAGATAACTGTCCTATTTGCTGGTCGAGCCGAGCAAATAGGACCTACCCCACCTATCATCAGCTGATTTACAGCTTGCCAACTAACCCAAACAGGGTGTCATCTCTCGGGGACAAATAGGTAGCAACAGACTTAAAGGCAGGTGGTAATCCTTCTTGCATGCTTCAGCTGTGTGGGGCTGCAGGATTCATTTTAATGTGCCCACGAGCTGCTGTGCAAGCTGTTCACCCTTCTACTGTTTTATTTCTCCCTCAGTTGCTTTCTTTCTCCACTGTAATAATTTGATCTGACCAAAAGCAAAGCAAATTTACATTTCAGGTCACTTGTGCAGGTTTGATTACAGTACCATTCGTGCTTTAGCCAAATATTGACCTACCAGATACGTAGAAAAATCAAAACCTCAGCTTGTTTCATTTCTTCTCCATCTCCAGGAGCTGTGTCTGGATTAGCTCCCCTGCTGCTTTCAGCTACTTGTGGCTGACCAGTGCACAGTTTGATGACCTGTTAGCTAGGATCAGTACCAGCTACTGGAGCTCTGTTTCAACTGTGGAGCCTGTATCTGTCTCTCCTGGCTGAGTGGCAGTTTCACTGTACAAAGCAGGTAAAACATCCGCTGAAATCTGGATTACTAAAGCAAGCCTGACAAATGGAAATCAACATCAACTTGTTGTGAGTGGAATGCAATAAACAGGTTGAAATAACAAGATGATGCAGAACTGTAGAAATACAAAAAATCTAGCTAAATTGCTGATTTCTTGAAAGGTGATGCTGTCAGTCGTTTCTGATGCAACGTTGTCAGGAGACATGGCTGACAGGGCTTTGCGACACATTGTCAGGTAAATTACATGCTCGAGTTAAATTTCTTTAACTTGCTAAATATGAGTCAAACAAATCTGTCTCATTCATTCCCCACAATCTCTCTTATTCAAAATGACTGGTGCAAACTGACACCTTTCACTGATATTTTTTATGTAGTTGCACAAAGCTAAATCCAAGCAGCATCTCCCCTTTTCCAAATACATCTTTGAACATCTGTTTTTCTTTTATGTGAAGCCCCTGAATACATTCTGAAAATATTTGGCCACATTCACCCACATCTTCCTGAGATTGACTTTCATTTGGTTTTAGGAAAGTTCAGAAGGAAAAACTAGGACCCTCTTTAAAACACCATGATGCATCTTTAGGAGTTCATCCTGAGATAATAATGTTCCATAAATTTCTAGGGCAGATCCATAACATGTATTCAAACTACATAAGTGTTTGCACCTGTTTTCTTAATTTGATCTCAAAACATGGAGCTCATGCCAATTTTTCCTGTCATGGAAAAACGTCCCCTCGATTGTCAGTATAAGATAATGTACAGAAGGGCTACACATTGAAAAAGGAGGTAAAGGGACAACACAAATGTGAAAATTAAACGTTACTCTGATTGCACCCCAAACCTTGAGTCAAGAAAATCTCTAGTAGTTCTAAGATTGAATGTATGCTGAAAGTTAATCAATCATTACAGCATATTTTGTAGCACCAGTAGAAATAATAAATGAAATAATACAAAATAATTGCCAAAAACCAGGGCTGTCAAACAATACACATTTTTAATCTTGATTAATCGTTGAATTTTGATAGTTAATTCAATTTTTAATCACATGTTTAAGGTTCTAAAGACATTTTTTTAAATCCATATTAACAATGTAAAGCAGCTCATACCAGTGTCTTGATTTAGGAATCAAATGAATGCAATGAGAATGTACTTTATGATCTTGACTTTTAGATTTATTATTTAAATGCTGCTCTGCTACACCAGTGTGGTCTGAAACCATTATTTAGAGGCAGTAGACAGCCTTAAAGTGTGTACTCTATCAAGTACTCTGTTTATTTTCATGTTTTAGGATAACACTGTGACACATTACAAAATATGCCAGGAGTGCATCTATTATATGTGCAGCACATTTCAATAAATTGCATAACAAACAAAAACACCCCCATAGCTCCATTAACTTGAAGTGTTGTTGAAAATTGAAGAGCGTTAGGTGAACAAAAGAAAAAAGGGATGAGTCAGTCATCATTGTAAGGCTTGCTCCAAAAAACTCAAAAATAGGAACCCCTCATCGTAATCACAGGAATTCAGTGAGATGTAACACTGAGGAAGATTTAGATTTGGATTTGGATTAAACTAACAGAATGGTCCAAAGATGAGCTTCCACAGCAGGATATTTGTAACAGCACAGTACTTTTGTTAAGTGAGCTGTCTGGTAAACGTGTGAAATGTGTTATTCAATAGCAAAGTGGTGTTATTGTTTTCTCATCAGGGCAGCAGGAAGCAGGAAGACACTGTTGCGGCTTAACTACAGGGTGCCGGGAGGGACAAAATAGCATGAGATTGAAAAAGAAAAAAAGAAAAACCTTGATTTCACACCTTAATTACACTGTGATCAACACATAGGCTCTATTAAAAACAGATACACTCAATTATATCACTCAATCAGAGCGCGCCATCATCAGAAACATCACGCTGCCACCAGAAAATGACACAGCTGAAGGGAAACAAAAAGTTTGATCTCAAACTTTAAGTAAAACTTCCCTGAAACAGAAGAAAGAAGATGACCATATCTTAACCTTGCAGTAGAATTACTTTGGTGAATCTTTTTAAAAGCAGTCTCATAAGTTATAAGAACAAATGTATTTTTCAGAGCGGATGGTGAATGAAGCCCAGTGTAAGGAAACATATAAGTGTGTGGCCTGGAAATATGAAATACAAAGACGGAATCCTGACCTCAAGCTGGAGTGGATTTTACCCACAGAGCAGAGGAAACAGAGTTGAATGGCATATTTTTCAGAGTTTCACACCATTTATCAACTTGAGACTTACCTTGCTGAGCTGGCTGGCCGGTGAGCCGCTGCTGTTGACAGTGTGGCATTTAAAGTTGAGCAACGACTCTTCCTCAGCGTCACGATCCCTGCTCGTGTCCTTGTCACTGTGGAAGTGGCTGTCAGGGAGAGGCGAGGTAGCTGATGAAGAGGGACGCTGAAGTGCCGTGCAGGACAACCCAAGAAAGTTGGAGGGCCGGATCAGAAAGGCCTCTAAAGCTATATTAGCAGATACCTGGTGGGTTATAGAGAGAGAGGAAAGGGTAAATGAGAGAGCGGTGGCAGAGATTTGTTATATTAGTCATTTAGCAGATGCTTTTATCCCAAGTGACAGCGCAGAGGTTAAAAAATAGACAGAAGCAAGAGGAAACAAAGGAAGTAATTTATCTTTCTCTTGCCCTGCTCGAGCTATCTGCTGGAGCCAGATTAACTTCTCATTATTCTGAGCGGTAAGAAAAGAGGTGAAGCTGTGGGACATTTAGTCAGATAATCAACCTTTGGCCTGCCTGAGTGTGGTCTTAAGTATCAGTGTCATTGTCTCTGAGCGCAGCCATACCTTAGAAATGACCTGGTTGTCCCCGGTCAGTGCCAGGTCAGCAATCCGCTCCACACACTGGACGATGCGCGTGCACGCTCGGGCCTCATTCTGCGCCATCCACAGGATATGCTCCTCCACCAGCATCATGTTACTAGCTATGTCGGATATATAGTCTCCGAGCTGCAGGAACACAAGCAGACATGTATGCAACTATGCACAAAGCACACATACTCTGAGAGGCAGAGCCATCATGCACATCAATCATACCCACAACAACAGGCACATTTATAATCTCCAGTCAGAACTGCGAGGGCGGCAATGGTGGCTTCATTCATTAAAGGCAGATTTAATTTAGATTAGCAGCTCCAATGCGGCCTAATCACTTCCATGGGATGGCACTGTGCTATTTACTTACTGTACTTTTCATTGTTGCCTCATTTGACGGTTCTTTATTAGATGAATGAGTGTGGTCTCATCAGCATTGTCTAAGGAATGATAAAACTCTAAGTATCTTCTAATAATACCTCCTCCCGAGTGACCTATGAGGAGTAATGGTACAAAAGAGAGCTAATATTGATTCTTTTCACTAACTGAGCTTAACGCCCGTCCCCTCGCACAACCTGACCTTCATTGTGCCCTTCACTCGCCTCTGGCCACTGACTGAGAGCAGTTCATGTAAGGTAAAAACCTGGCTTGAGAAAAAGGGACATGTCCTCATGACCATAATTGTCATTCTGGTCCAAAGCCGACATGAGCAAGGCAAAAGCACACGAGGTGAAAAGTTAAGCTGTCTGGAATCGACTGAAAGGATTGAATCAAGAACAGCCCTGTGTTAACATGGGTGTCTCATGCTGATGTCCACTGAAGCATTCTTTTCTCTTTGTTTTATCCTGGCTGTTGAGAAGCTGATGGTAGCTCTCACATGGGGAGTTTACTTTCCTTTTCTTGCAGCAAAGCAACATTTAGAAAGCAGCAAAATATTAAAACTACTGAAAAAGACCAGAAAGGGCTGGAAGTAGTTCCATAAAAGTTATAACTCAGACAAATGGAAAGAGTTTGTACACAAAAAACAGACGTATCCTCTGAGTCTGAGAAGTGAATGTTGAATTGACTAATTTGTGTTTAATTATATGCACTCATGGCCTCAAATGCCAGTTTCAAGTCCTCTTCAGAGAGTCCATTGAATGATGGTCCCATTTTAAGTTCAATAGAAAAGGAAGAAAGGTGTACAGTATAACGTAACTGTGATAAATGTCACTACATGTCACTTACGTGTCACTTACATGGTAGAAAAAACCAAGACAGCCGACACATTATTAAGAGACTTGACTGTGGCTCTTACATCTCTCCGTTTCTCCACAAGCCTCGTCAGCCTCTCCACCAGGTGTGTGACAAAGATGACATCCATGACATCACTGAAGTGCGCCGCCCTGCTGGTGAAGGCCACCAACTGCTGACCTAGAGGTTGAGCATTGGTTGTGTTGATGGTTATCTGGAATAAAAAGAACAATAATAAAGATATTTTGAATCCACAGTCTGCTGTGAGTATTCAGCAGAGACGTCACATGAAACAGCTCTGACAGCACATAATAAATTATACATCACTGCGATGCTATTTCTTGCCATGCATGTAGGTTTGTGAACTTGATTACTTTAATGTGGTGCAGATATCCCAGGAGTAACGTTGAATGGAACAGCTTGGTGTGTTATATTGATAAAGACGTATATACTCACATATGCACATAGTTTCAGGCTACAGATTGATCAGAAGAGATGCTACTCTCTGTGCTTCAGGAATCTGAAGCAATCAAGTCTTCCGATTATGCAAATATGTAAAAGTCGGCATCATGATAAAGCGTAAAACTTTAAAGTGATTTTCTGACAACAGAACTAGTGTGAAGGTGTTCTGGTACCTGTGTGAGCTCATGCAGCAGGCGGGTCAGCTCGCTGGCATACGGACACTGAGTGTAGTCATCCTCCGCCCATCGACCGCCTCGATCACAGCGCCGCCACGCCTTCTTCTCCCTTTGACCCGGGGGGTGAGGAGCATTGCCAGAGGGGTGAGGGGCGGAGCCAAAGGTGGCAGGAGCACAGGGCAGGAAGGCCAGGATGCCAGCTAACGTCTTTGGCCACCTGCCACACAAGAGATCACTGATGATCAGGAGTGGAGTGAGTAAAGTCATCTTAACTCTGCACCAGATGTTGATTTCATACTCCCTTTGCTTCGGAAATTATTAATTTGCATATTTGATTTACAGCGAGTGCTAATTGTTTTTGCAGAAGACTGCCAGATTCTGATACTTGATTGTGAAACAATGTGCTGTCTTTCTGATAACTTCTGACTTAATTAACTTTATGGACTAACTTTATTAATCAACTTTAATGTTTTTCCACGCTTTTGCACAAAGAAACTAAACATTTTGATTAATTAACAAAAGTACTTCAATATGCACTAATGGAGAGCTGGTTAATGTGTCCCTCTCTGTCTAAACTCTCTTAATTCTGAAAAACTTCAAATTAGCTCTTTGGAGGTTATACCTTGAATACTAAATGCTCAAAACACAAAGCTAGAGAGCTTGTAGGGTGAGATACATGATGGGAACTCAAAAGCAGAGAAGGTCTTAGGAGTAAGGAGTCGTTTTTTGGAGCTAGACCCATCGGGCTTGTTGCAGTCGTTGTTTCCAGTGATACACCGTGGTCATTTGTGGACTGGCACGAACATTACTTGCCCATGCCCTTGGGCGTAGTCTCTCAACCAGAGAGCTGGCGGTTCAATCCCAGCTCTCACAGTCCATGTGTCACAGTGTCCTTGGGCATGACACTGAACCCTGAATTGCTTCTGAAGGCACAGTCGTTGGTGTGTTAATGTGTATGAATGGGATTAGTAGGTACTGTCTAAATGCCTGTCTCTGTCATCATAGTGTGAATGCGTGTGTGAAATGGTCAATGTGTCATGTTATGTAAAAGCTCTTTTAGTGGTTTCAAGACTATAAAAAGTTCCACACAGTACAATCCATTTACTACAAACCATCATCCCAACTGTTGTTTTTTAATTCAAGTAGCAACCAATAAGATCATCAGATTAAAAAAACAAACTTCAGATATTCTTAGATTTTTCTTAAATTCTTAGATCCGCTGACAAGTGTACACCACAACTATGAACAAAAAGAGTCTGCACTGTGGAGCAGCAGTACATATGTATTTTTTCTATCCTAATGAATTTGTTAAATTCTAGAAGCTAACTAGCTTAAACTAAAATGTAAACTAAAATTGATGTTAAGTCACTGAAACAGTTTCTCGATGCACTGCATTTTTTCCCCATGAAATTTTAATGTGCTTATACTTGACACTGAAAAATACACAAATACATTCAAAACACAAAGTACTTGTGTAATTTCACCATCGATTAAAGCTCCAGTAAGGAGTTTTAAGCTGGCTATGAAAATAACCCTTTAAATGCTTGTTACCACTGCCGGGGGGGTAGGTGTCAGATGAAGTGAAAGGTAGCAGGAAGACAGTGTGTTTAATTTTTAATCAGGACACACTGCCAACACAAGTACAGGTCAGCTACAGTAAAGACTTGAGAGGTACTAATTCAGCCACAGGAGGCACCAGAAATAACACAAATCTCTTTCATTAAGTTATTTGTGAGATTTAACATCCCTGGCTAGTTTCTGTGTATTTTTTCCTGTTCTAAGCTTAGTTCCTATGTAGGTGACTGGTCAGCCATGAACCACAACTCTACGTTGTGTGCCCTCCAAATAAACTAAGAGTTATACCTAAAAAATCCTCTTTGGTGTTTACAGATTGTATCAGAATTTTTTTTTCACACATTGTCAACAGGAAGAGGTGAAATCATAAACCATCTAAATGTGCTAGACTCAATTTCTCAGATTAGTTTGATGTGAAAAAAAAGTGACCTGGTCGTTCCTGGTGTCACTCTTTCTATTTAGAATGAATTACTGTGGCTATGAGGTTTTGACTAATCAGGATCAAGTATCTTCACAGCCAGATGACTTGGTAATACATAATAGTTTACTGATACATTTTTAAAAAAAAGTCATCACTAAACCAAATGGAACTTTGATTGCACTGCAAGACAAACAAGAGTCTTGTGGCGTATGCCTCATTGAGTCTTTTCATGAAAGATGTTTGATTTAAAGCATAAGGGATATTATGTTTATTAAGCATTGGGAAACCATTTGACATTGGCATTCCTTAGTTTGGCCTTAAGGTCCGGACAGCTTGACCTCTACTTTTCAGTTTTTCTCACAAGTCCCAGAACTTTTTGAAGTAAATTACTGAGGCACGAGAGACGGAAAACTAAAGAGAAGGATGTTAATATTCAGGAGAAAACTTCTCCTGCCAGTTCCTTCCTGAGGGCGGAAATTCATCTTAAAAGAGTAATAATAAGCATTCTTCGTACAGCCATGCAAAGTTCAGTGAAGACTCCTCTGTAGCAAGAAATGAGACTTTGTAAATAACGTCATCAAGAGCCAAATCCTAAAACTGCTCTACTGACCAACCTGTGATATTAGGCGAGGTGATTTCAAAGGGGAATGGAAAACTTTCATTTTCTGGGTTAATGCCCGTCAGTGTTTCAATAAAATAAAGCTCATTGGAGTGTAAAAAGTCAGCTAAACAGTCATAGTCCACTAAATTAGCCTCCATTTCCCTGACAAGAAAAGAACTCCAGGTTTAGTTTTAAATTAATGGTCTTATTACATTGCTCCTGGAGCCTCAGGAAAGATTGTTTGTGCTCACACATATTGATCAGTTCCTCGAAAATCACTGGAAAATGGTGACGTTTCCTTCAGGCAACGTCAAAACCTGAGTGCAATAAAGCACCCAAAGTAATTTTCAATGTGTCAACACTTTGACTTCATCTAAATGAAAATAAAGGAGCACAGCACTCAGGACGCTGGTAATCTGTTCTGAGGGTAGAGACCTGCCATCACGCTGCCCCCTCTGCCCCATCCTTGTCTGTGCTCTCTCCATCCACCTTTCTGCAGCAGCTACTTAGTAATAAATGGCGTTAATTTCACCCCCAACAAAAAGGGGGCTCATTTTCCAGCCCATTACTCCAACACTCAGACTGAAACAAAGGCTCTGTGCCTGCTGCGCTGGAGGAGAGCTGTAAGATACAGCAGCTACAACGGATTTTACACGACAAGACAACGGCACCCACGGGGGGGGGGCGCGCAGGGCGTGAGGGGTGTGTTCAAGGTTTCAAGGTGGTCACAAAGACCAAAGGAAAGGGGGAAAAAATGGAATTAATGAAGGGCTAAGGGATGTGTTGTGTTTCTTTCATGGTGATGGAAACAAGCATTTCCCTAATTTGCAAGTTGACTACATCAAGCTGTACTAGTTAGGAGAGTTCTATCAAATATCCAGTTCTTTTTTCAAATATATGAATTTGTCAGTAAATGAGCTGTACTCATAAGACAGGTAGATTATTGTCTAGGTATAAAAAAGTACAAGGGACAGTCTTTGAAAGAGTTTCTGGAACCAAGATATTTGGATGTCAAAATCACCATATGGTACATAACTTTGGGATTTTTTCAATAGATTACTTCTACTAGCATGATGGCTTTAACTTAAAATGAAGGGGATAATGCACCCAGTGAAAGCACATGCACTCAAAGTGCATGGCACTTCAATATTAGCTTTAATTTAAAAACAAGGGGCAACATCCACTTTTTGTACAGTCTGTCGTCCCAGCACATAAACACCTATGAAACCAGTTTGATGTCTGCAGATTAAATAAGCAATATATCGTGTATTTCAAGTGAATCACATACTCTATGTTCAAAGCAAGACTATTTATTATAAGTATATTCGACTATAAATAATAGGTTGAACTAAAGCACCCAAGAGGAACTTGTTTGTGTTGATGTTGGCGTCCCATGTGAACAAAGTGATAACTCTTATTTATTTGTTGATCTTGTCCTGTTAATGTGTGAGCTGGGACAAAAATCTCATCCTTCTTTTTTTTTATCAGTCAAATGTATCACTGTGAAAAACAGTTCAAAATAAATGTGGGGTTTGCTTTACCATGCAGTAAATAGTTTCATCTGACACCTACATTCAGTGGATACATTAAAACTTACATGTCTGAATTGTCAGCCTTTTGATGATGGTCTTGTTTGCTCTTGAAGGCCATGAGGATGTATCACTGTTAATTTAAGTCTGTTTCATAACAAGTTGAAAATTCCCCACAGGAGCTTTATGAAACCATGATGATCCATAGAGTGTGTTAAATAATTATAAAGAAGCTCTCCAGTAAACCCCCAAAAATAAAAATAAAAAAACAGGTGCAGTAACGCAGACACACAGGGACACTCCCAATGACACAGGTAGGGGAGGGGCGTGGGGGCTCACTGAGTGTCCCTGATAGTCCAGTCAGCTGAGAACAGATTTTGTTTTGCTCAGTTTGTTTATTAGACCAGGTGGTTGGTACATATTACTGGCATCTGTGGGGTGAGTTCACGGCCTCTGGGTGACATCTTAAGGGGATATGATTTAATTTTAAGTGTGAAATGATGTCATGTGAAACAGAAAGCAGATCAGTTCTTTCCGCAGAGGACTGGGGTTTATAGGATATGTTTGCTTGAATAAACCCTCAGTGATGCAACAGACCACAAACCTGCCTGAAGATTTTGTGAAACGCGTGATAAGACCAGCTGCACCCACATGTTGAGGCAGAACAGACTCACCTAAAGTCTCCCTTATTGTTGGTGACTCTGTCAGTGGGACAGTATGGCGCTGATGTCTCCACGACAACTATCTCCATCTGCTGAGTGGTGTTGCCACGGGAACTGGTCACCAGGCACTCCCAGATGCCAGCGACACCCACGTCGATGTTTGAGAGGATGACCTCGCTGGAAAAGGAACACAGAGACACAAAACTATGAGTCTGTGTGTTTGGATGAAATGTTCTTGTGTTTGTGAACCTCTTTATCAGAGCTTGGGTGACAGGTAAGGATATAGTTTCAGCTGTAGGGCTGAATGTAGAAACAATAATAATTATTTCAGGACATGATCATTTTTCAACATCAAATTATTAAGTCCTGACTTATGTCATTCAACTATTGATGCATCCGTGTTAAATATCGGTGGTTAAATTGAAAAGACATGACACTCTAAACAGATTTGACTCTCAGTCCCATTGTACCAATCTGACTGACCGTGTCACTACTTCATGACTCCTCACAGTGGCGCTAATAACATGCATGAAGGTAACGTGGTTGACAGTTCATTGGCCAAAGAAGGGGAGCGCGGCAAAATAGCAGTAGACAAGACAGCAGGGTATTGTTATCCTGGGCCATGCATTGCATATCGTATCATATTGCACTGTATGGTGTGATATCATACCCTACCTGACCAAACATTATGGTATTATGTCGTTCCCTATTGTACCATACTGTATCGTTTCGTGCCTTACCGCACCATACCGTATCATGCCCTACTAAACTGTACCGTATTGTATATCTTATATATCGTACTGAATCTTATCTATTGTATCGTATCGTATTATCCTATCATGATATCATACTGAAACTCATTGTACTGTATCACACTGTATCGTATTGTACTGTATCATATGATATCGTACTGTAAAGCGTTGTAGTGTATCATATCATGTCGTATCTTATCATAAGCTTGGTCACCTGGTGATTCACAACCATAGACTGTATAAAATATGGACGTTGTATCCGTGAAGTCACCCATCTGTTCCTGAGAGCTGTTTTGAAGCAAATCGACGGCAGCAGCCATATTGGAAATGCGGAACTCAAGGCAGAGTGTGACGTAGTGTGAGTCTCTTAGCCAATGGCTGTGTGTTCCCAATCGGGAGTCACGTCAGTCATGTCCTTATTTGGGCAAAACTCGTAATCTTAATATCTTTTTAACTGTCACGTTAGAAAAAAATTCATCCCCCCGTACAGTGTGTGCCATTAGAGAGATTAGCTTTGTAGGGCCAAGCTGTTTTTTTAACGAGGCTGTAAACATGTTTATTAATGCTGCAAAGATCGTCTTTTTCCCATTCATATCTATGTGGTTTCCGGTGTTTCTGCACCTTTTAGTTTTTAAGACCCAAAATTTGTAAAATTGAGGCTCAGGTTAAAAAATATCTGTGTTATCTTTCAAGGTGAGTGCAACATCTAACACTCACATCAGGGCTAAAACACTTCAGTCTGTGTGATTTACAAAGTATGATTGGTTCAAGAGACCCTTGTTTTTGGGGTTTAAAATATTGGCTGTGACTTAAGATGATCCTTACTCATGCTTATCTTTCCTACTTTGTCACAGTGATTCCTATCTGAATGGAAAACTGCCTGATTAAACAAAGGATGGGGAGACTGTGCCAGAGAGCCAATACAGGCCATTTGCCAATGCGACTAATCTCAAGGATTTTCTTTTAAAAAAAAGGGAGGGGAAGCCAGAGGATATAGCTGAACAAAAGGCTTTATCACCACAGAAATAAAACCAACTGTTTAATTTCCAAAAACAATCCAGTTGTAGCCAAATATACACTTTGCTTCTTGAGTACTTAGGGAGCTAATGCCTTTTTATTTTGTGATTTAATTAAGCCGTTTGTGTTCATAATACAAATCACAGTACACCCACACAATACTGTATAAAGTTTTTAAATGCGACTTAGGGAACAATGCTGCACAAACGGGAATTCATGACAGTTGATTAAAAGTGACACACTGGACTAGAAAGTGAAATATTTCAGAGTAAAGATGATTAGCGGCTGAGAAGCTCTGATGTGGAGACGCTGTAATCCCAAGAAAACGTTTCTCAGAGGGTGTGAGGGAAATATTTATTCAGACACAATTAATTCCTTCTCTCCCCTTCTCTGTCTCATAATACATACTACCAGTAAAATTATCATGGGCCTGAGACAGTCCGAGCATGCATTGGGGGAAAACCCTAGGACTAAAACCGAAACATAAACACATTCACACCTACTGGAAAGTTTCCATGAATTTCATGTAGAACTGGAGCCCCCAACCCACACAAACGCAGAATTGACCAACCAGTTCTCATTTGATGAAATAACACTGCGTTTTCAAAGAAATTGCATCAAGGTACCCTGAAGTGATTATTTAAAGTTCCCCTCAGGTTATTTTATGTAACTTTACGATCAGTATCAAGGAACCCTTCAGCCACAGCTTTTTCTCTGCGATAGACCTCAGAGTCTCATGCAGACTTACATGGTAGCATCCATATCGAGGTACTTTCCATCAGCTGATAAAAGGTACACATTGTCATGGCCCTCTGACACTCAAGCAGACCCACTGAGTAGCATTGTTTTAGTGCCTATGTCAGGGTTCCCCTTAGCAACAGTTTCAAGTTACCCTTGGCAGCTGATTGAAGGTGTTCTTTGTCATGGCCCTCTTAGAATGTAGTAGTGTTTATCTGCATTTGTAACAAGGTACCGCTTGGCGACTGCTTCAAGCTTCCTTTGAGTGGCTGTTTCAAGAAGGCATTTTAACTATCTTTCTAAAGATAAGTGCTGCGTTTTTTCCTGTCTTTTTTCTTAATTGAAAGCCTGTTCGGTTCTAATTTGTGTCTGTATTGGATGGCTACGGCCTTGACAAAGTAAATCAACTTAAGGTTGAAAGGGCCGAGAGAACATGCAAAAACCTTGAATTGCACATAAAGATATGGAAAGAAGAGACAGCCAGCATGAGGGAAAAGGGACTGAGATTCAGAACACAATGTGACCTTTGACTGCATTACATTCTGCTCTGTTGAAAGCAAAAAATGGCATCTTTGGCACCTCTTCGATGGTTTTATCCTTGGCTGTCTTTTAATCACTATGACAGAGGGTCTGCCCTTTTGACTGACACTTAAACATGACAGTCTCTTTTCTGTTGATGTTCCAGAAAGAAAGAGACAGAGAAAAACACACTATACCAACTGTCTCCTAGGTCATTTCTCGGCATATTGTTGTGGTGCCAGAAGATCAAGATAATCTGACAGAAACAATGCTCTTTTTGATAACATGAGGCATTTTTCAGTTACTGTTTTTGTTTGATTGTTTTGTTGTTTGGTTGTGTCGAATTTGCACTATTGATGTATTTGCAATACATTTGCTGTATAACTAGTTTTCATTTTGTTCTATTTGCAGTTTTTGTAATTGTTTTTGTTTCAGAATCTGTGCATCTTTTCAAATTGCTATCAAAATGTTGCTCCTTGTGAAATTTGTTTGGACCATTGTGCAACATCAGATTGGGAGGGAGGAGTCTCAGGTTTAATGACTTAAAAAGAACTCTAATGACAGTTGTTCACATTTATAGAAATAGGATGTGTAACTGCAAGCAGAAAAGAGTATGAAGCTGCTTCATTACATACACAAAGCAGACACCTGTACAACCATCATTGCCTTCATCCAATTGCTTGCAGTTAATTTTCTTGCTGTGTTTGCACATTGTCTAACCTGTCTTGTGGAAATTTTACTTGGAAGCTGGGCAGTGAAAAATGTGGGTAAAATTGGGGTGAAAAAAAACTTCCGGCTCACTCTGAAATGTTCAGGAGTTTTGTGTGTGTGTGAATACAGCCGATGTAAAATATAGTTGTGGATTGACCGACTCAATGGGCTGTCTGCAAGGACAGAGGACAATGAGACGAGCTTCCAGTCCAAAGAATATTTATTATTACTGTTCCAACTGGTTTCGTCTGTTGGAAATGATAAAAAAAAAGGTTCATAAATCATGATAGTTATTCCTTCCAACAAACTTAACAACTGTAAATAAGGCAAACTAAGACACAACACACTTTAAATAAAGGAAAACTCACAGCTCAAGGACACAGTTGCTCAGTTGTGGAGATTGAGGATATACAGCCAGCAGCCAGCTCCATTGTTCTCACTAAAAGGCTCACACAGGTGAGCTGGCTGTCCTTTATGAGCTCTGGAGCTCCTCCCACTCAGGCAGCAGGTGAGCAGGCCAGGGAGAGCCAGAAAGGAGGGGGGAATTGTCACAGGGAGAGCTGAAGAAGAGGGGGGGGGGGGGTTCTACAGCCTATGAAATAGAAATATATTAGCTATTTCAGTCTGCTGTAGAGCATTCCCCTGCTGTTTGTTCTATACATGAAGACAAATAGTGTATTAGTTCTAACTTAAGCTGTACTGTACCAGATCCCTGACTTTGCCCTGGTGACCTTCTGTGGGAAAGTTATGAAAATACACAAAATAAGTCCTGATTTCATCTTCTGTGTCACACTAAAGCTCTCATTTCTGATTGCTTTTCTAAAAGGTCCTAAATCAGATTTGAACGCATGACTGAGATGATGACACTGCGGGTGAGAGAGCGAGTGTGTAAGCCTGCGTGCGTTAGTGTGGATACATGGCAGGGTTTTTGCATGTGCAAATCAGTCTATTTTCAGCACTTCTGGACTTTTTTAGCTAGCTTAAAGGATTTTTCCACCCATCATTAAATAGTTTGGACAGGAGCTTTATGAAGTGGTGTCATTAACACAGATTTCTACAAACTTTTGAAGTACTGTGAGAATCTTACTGTAGGAACGAGTCACTCCAACATAAATGTGATGCATTTTGCATATCTTCTCCCTCACATGCTTTTTGTCTCAGACTGTATCACATAATTATTCTCCTCTTAAAGACAACATTCTCCTCTTGACAGGATGCAGCTGAGATTAGATGTGAATGGTTGTTAAATTGAAATCCCTTGGGCTCAGTCAAGCTAACAGCCTGTCTCTACTATCCAACGGCTTTATAAACAACTGCAGTGAGGACACAGGATGCCTGAAAACACTCAGATAAATTTATCAGCATATGTTGGACTTAACGCTGGAAACTATCAATAAGTCCTGTCAGCTGTCACACACAGGCCATTCATTCAACAAAATAATAAGGAGTAAAACTTCAGGAGTCTTCATGGAAAATCCTGTCATCAATCATATCTTTCTAAAAATAAAATAACTATTTCAAACGCTAAACGTTTCATTCAGTTTCCTCTGGTGAATAAACATATTTTTGTTTTTCTGTTTAAATCACCAACAATGTTTTCTACAGAGTTAACTGTGCACATGGGAGTGTTGATATTTACTGACAGCATTGTAGATGTAAATCGATAAAGAAAACACACATTTGTTATAGGAAGAAATCAGCTGACAGCTCGCGCTGCTCGATGTCATTTCAAAAACATTTTGCAGGGCTCGATAGAGACCAAAACGTAAAATACATTTTAGGTGTGATGTCTAATTTAACAATCTAAATATTTATCTGCGAGCCTCTGTATATCTGTCTGAAAATGCACTGTACTAATACCTGCTAATTCTCTGCCACAGACAGATTTTCTTCACTGCACCGTGCTCCACACTGACATGAAAACTTGCATACACGAACTGAGACCTGGTGTGGGATTTTAGCGTATCCTTCGCCTACGTTCAGATTGATAAATTAATTTTAGATTTCGAACTTTGCGTAGAATAGTCGTAAACCCTGTTTTTGGTTGCACGTTTAAATGAGGGCCAGAAACACACAGCCGAAAAACTACAGAGGTGGCTTGGAAGGTCAACAGTTTTGTAGGTAAGTAGAGTCAGAAACTGAAGTAGAATTTGTCCACAGATAAATGTTGTAGTCACAATCAGTTTGTGATGAGTCATAAAATAAAACAATCATTGTGGAAAAATGTACACATCATTTATCATGACAGGAATAGTGGCTGTCCTTTTTACAGTACACAAAACAAAATCATCTAATGATGATGATGATGATGATGATGATGATGATGATGATACGTTTTATTTATAAAAGCGCTTTAAAAGATTATCCAAGCGCTTTGAAGGAAAATAAGATAAAATTATACAATAGAAAAGCAAAGGAAAACAGTGCAAAAAGCAAAGAAGAGCAAGGCAGCAAAATAAAACAAAACAAGAAAAAAAAAACAATCAATCATAGTTTAAAAGCCTTTGTAAATAGGTGTGTTTTGAGTCCGGATTTGAATTTGGTGAGTGAGGGAGAGAATCTGAGGTGTTGGGGGAGAGAGTTCCAGAGGGTGGGGGCAGCGACAGAGAAGGCCCTGTCCCCCCAGGTCCGGTGCTTGGGTTTGGTGAGAGGGGTGAGGAGGTTGGCGTTGGTGGAGCGGAGGTTGCGGGAGGGATTATATGGCTGCAGAAGGTCGGTGAGGTAGGAGGGAGCTAGATTGTGGAGGGCTTTGTAGGTGATGAGGAGGATCTTCTACTGAATTCTAGAGGGGATGGGAAGCCAATGGAGGTTCTGGAGGACTGGGGTGATGTGGTCTCTGGAGCGGGAGTGAGTGAGGAGGCGTGCAGCTGAGTTTTGTATGTATTGTAATTTGTTGAGATGATGATGAAGAAGCTGATTGTTATCATTGCTAGCTGTGTGTGGCAACATGCATGCAGGTATGTGACATAGAGCTGCAGCCCTGTTCCTCTGTAATCATGAACACTGCAGAGGAGAGAGTTACATCATATTTGAACACGAGCCAAGTGTCTGAATGCTGAGAAATACATGGGGAAACACCCCCTACACACACACACACACTCCCTCAACCCTACCCCAATACACATGCACACCCAATATCTCATCTCCCTGCCAGCCTCAAGCAGAAAACTCCCCCACTGAAGGCGTTTTCTGCAGCAGTCTGATCCCCAACATCCCCGCTGACCTGCAGCATTCAGACAAAACACGGAGAGCAGAGCAGTCCGGTTTACAAACAAAAAAGGTCACTGTCACATAATAAACATATGAGGGAATCAGCCCAGAATGTAAAGCATTGGGGTAGGGGCACACATACACACACGTACACAAAGCACTGACCTACATCCACAGTAACACAGCACCATTGTGGAGCAGCTCCCTGAAGACTCATTAGGAGCATTTATGCTCGCACGCTGATATTTAACAATTTGTTTACATAATGCGGCCTATGAGACTCTAAACTTTCAGTCTGTCCCCTTCACCAAGAAAATGCCCCACAGCTGCACATTTTAGTGGAACCCTGCTGATCACATTTTGAAGATTTCAATCCTTTGTGAGGTAAACCTTTGACAGTTTTCTTTAACTTTCAGATGCAAGAAAGAATAACACTGTCCATGTATACGCTTGTGCTGGCAACACTCTTACTCCTATGAACGCCTTATTTCTAGTAGTGCAGGCTCTTTTTGGCATGAGCTGCTTGTTTTGAAGCACCCTCAGCACTGCTCCTCAGAGTACATTATAGGCTCTTAATAATAAATACTTGACTTTTTCCTTTTTGAACATAAACAAGAGGTTTCATTTTGTCTTCATTGACTGGAAATGGCAAAACGCTTAAGTAATGATTCCATGGGTCCAATTGTATTTATGTGGTCGTGATCAAATATGGTCACCTGCTGCTGCACCAGGCTTGCAACAATGACACTAAATTGAGGAAATACAACAAAAAGTGCAACATGCACAGGAAATTAAAGGGAGTAAATACAGATGAAAGAGAAGTGAAGAGGCCAGGAGATTGTTTCTACATGGCCCTATTTATCATATAAAATACTCAGATTTCTATCCCAAGAATGAAGACTCTTATGTTCAGTGTCATCATATTGTATGTTTCTTGACGACATCATTTCAGTAGGTGTGTAAAATGTGCTGAAACACATGGATGCAATTGACAGCTGTGATCTAACCAGAGTTCATATGTGTTTCATCCTGTTTAGAGCTGCTGTGAGGAGTTTTTAACTTGTTATGACCTACTATACCAAACAGGACCATAAGCGACATGATTGGCTATTTAAGTATTGCTATCTTTAATGTCTGAAACTACTGGTTAGGTTAGGTGTCAGGCAAAGTGATCAACTGCAAGATGATTAAAGAACCTTTCCTACATTTTTCACAGAAAAAGATATCCATGAGTGATACAATACACTGTCAAAAAAAAGGGCAAGATGATATTTTTTGTTGAAATCGATCCTGAAATATGTTCAAAAGAGAGATGACATGTTAGGTACTGCTTTTTCTACAAGGGGGTACAACATTTACCTAATCTAAAAGTTATCAGAATCAGAATGATCTTTATTGGCTGGGTATGTCTGCATATACGAGGAATTTGGCCCTGATTGACTTCACTTTCTGGGAGGAATTCTTTAAAAGTGGATCACAAATAGTACCAATGATTGTAAATCATTTGACTCTGCTGTCTGCTCCATACTGTGCTAACAATAGTCAAGCACAAAACCTTTGTGCACTTTGCTCCAATTTCGCGTTTTATTGTGACTGAAATATGCTGTAAGCATCTCCACTCTCTGCTGCACAGAGCTGTGCTGTGTGCTGTCATCCTGATGGAACTAAATTAAATCCACAGTTATATTCTGAGCTGAAGGGAAACGCTGAGTTCATTCGTAACAGATGTGACATAGATGTCACAGTTTTAAACACAGCTCATTTTCTGAAACAAGTTTACAAAAAGACCCAAAAACCCACTCTGACCTGCCACACGGCACAGCCTGCAAGTGCTGGAGTTGAGCCCCCTGATTTAACCGGGTTGAGCCCCCTCAGTTAACCCCTGATTATTATAAAAACAGCCATGCCAAAGTGATATCAACAGACTTTATGTACAGATATTTAAGCTTTAGGTCACTGGAAAGTTTGAGTGTAACAACACTAATAATACTGCAGGGAGTTAACACAAGCAGACGGCACAAATCTCACTGTAGAGCTGGTAGCGTCGGTGTTAGTGATGGTGTTATAAGCAATGAGGCTTGTTTGCCTAGGAAGGTGCCTATTTTGCTCCAAAAAGGTGCATAGTGGCTAATTTATATGCATGCAAACACAGGTGCACAGTGACACTATTTGCTCTGCAGCACAGTTTGGTTTAACCCTTTGTTTGTGCTTTGTGTATTAGACACAGTCTTTTTGGCTCTTTGCACACGTTACACAGGCACAAAAGCAGTGCATTCCCTTGTAAATGTACAAACATTCCTTGATGTACGAACATTAAACATTGAATATTAAAATGAATATTTGCAGACCTACATTGAACATAAACATCAAATAAAATATATGTACAGCTTGCATGAGCAATGGTGACGAATGCAGAGGATGCTACAGAATTAATTATGTAGTTATGTGATAGATGGGTAATTCACATAGAGTAGGTATTATTCTTCTCTTCAGTGTTAATGTTCAAAACAAAGGGAATAGATCAGATGAATTAAATGTGTTTCCAAAAGATGAAAATAAATATGTTATCTACAGCACAGTGGGTGTTGTGTTAAACGGTTATATACTGGTATAAGACCTGGATGGAGGGCTGGTCAGCCCTGTTGATTGTTTCTGCATACATAGTTGTCCGTTGCAGTCCTCTCTTGTCCTATTTGGTGGCAGATCTTAACCAGGCAATGATGGAAGTACACATAACAAACTGTATGATGGTGTTGTTGAGCTGGATCAGCAGCTCCTGAGGCAGGTTGAACTTCTTAAAATGAGGCAGGAAGTGCAACCTGTACTGGGTCTTTTTCCAGATAATGTCTTTGTGTGAGGTCCACTCAGGTACCAGGAGATAGTGGATCCGAGGAACTGGATTGCGTCCACAGTAGACAGTGCTGTTAGGGTTCATTTGGGAGGGGTGTAGGGTTGTTTTTCATGAAGCCCACTTTCTCCAAAGTATTTTGTGGGTTCAGCTCCAGATGGTTCTGACCAGCTGATCCATCTTCTGCCTGTAAACAGACTTGTCACTGTCCTTGATGAGGCCAGTGATGTCCAGTGGTGTCGCCTGCGAAGTTCAGGAGCTTGACGGATGGGTCCCCTGAAGTGCAGTCATTTGTGTGGAGGGTGAAGAGCAGTGAGAACACACCCCTCGGGGATGCCAGTGCTGATAGCCCGGGTGCTTGATATGATGTTACACAGCCTCACCTGCTGCCAGCTGTCAGTCAACTGGCAGGTGGAGGCTTGTTTGTGGTGATGATTTCAGGGATGATGGTGTTAAGACTATCTTGCTCATGTGTCTGAATTGAGAATTGTTTCAGATATGTCTAATCAGGCAAAATCAATGGAAAAATGTTGTCATGTATGACATAGTTTCATGACATCTCAATCTACATCTATCAATATAAATGGCTCACTGCCACTCAAACGCTTTGCTTAGGTTCCACAGATTTTAAGCATTCAAAGAAACTCCAAGAAATTACCTCACAAAAAGCACAAATACCAATGTGGGGGAAGGGGAACATTTCCATTGCAGAGCTCCAAAGTAAACACAGAGCAATGCAAGAGGGGATCGTCATGTGGGGAGGTTGGGAGACTTTAAAGAAAGCAAAGTTTATGATGCTGTCATAATGAGACTGTATATTTTAATTACACGGTTAATGCAAAGGCTCAGCAAGGGACCAGAGTTGAAAATTAATCAAGGCTACAAACTCACTGTGCAGCACATCAGGTTTATTCAAATGCTGAACTGAAAAAGTGACCGTGAGGAATTAGTTTGCGACGATGTTGGCAAACCTTGTGGATCTTCCATATTACATGAAAGTGGTATTCAGTGACCAACAAAAATCCTCCAGGTGTCTTTTAATCGTCTGTTGTACTACTCAGTGTGAATCTTTCTGTGGGAAATGTAAATAAAGGCCCCTCTAGTTTGTGTGCTGTAAATGGCTTCAAACCTCCCTGTGGCAGCAGATACAAATGTTCAAAATAACAATACAGATTTAATACTTTTTACTACTGATGAACTAGTTTGCTTCTAGGTTATGCAGGAATATCCAGAAATAAATTCAGTGTTTTCCAAAACCAGCTAAAAACTTACAGGAGCTTGAACTTGCATTTTTGCTTTTAAATGCAGGAAGTTGCAGAAAAACAAGATATTCAGAGAGATCACCCGCAGAGCCTCAAAGGAGAAAGCATGGAGAGACATTTTCCTCTTTCCTCCAGAAACATTTCCAAAGCAGGTTCTTCATTTTGTGCAAGATTAGCCTGATTAAAAATGGAGAGGATTAAGAAAGATTCATCCAAAGTGTCTGCTGCAGCAAGCTACAGGGCTTTCAAATGTTTGATTAATGAAACATGAATCACAGGCAGGTCCCACTGCTGCCGCTAGTATAGCTAATACAGGGAGTTTGGCTTGACACCATTACTCAGCAGGAGTCTGGCTCACACTGGGCCTCATGGGGGCAGCTTCTTTGCTGCTGCTGGTTGTTAGAAATGTAAACGGATCGGCTTATCAGCCCACCTGCGCCAGCAAATAAGAGGCTGTAATGACTCAGCAGCACAGTGTGACAGTGGAAGACACAAAAGTACATTATTGCCAAACAAATGTTACAAAACAAAAGGCATGTTTCATAATGTTTGGCTTGTTTCAGTCACGCCATGTGTGAATGCCTCTACTGGCTGTTGGCCTGATGCAGCCTAAAGCAGAATAAGCTGAATTTAGCTGAGAAAATAGCCACAAAACATTCTGGGTTCACCTTCAAAGAGGTCACTTCACGAGGCTTTGGCTTCTCTGCTCGCACTGCTGCAACAAATCCAGACGAGGGCTTTAAGCCACGCACTAAATCCTGTGTGTTCAGTGTTTCCCCTCTGATGGGGCGAGCGGGGCGAGGCTGACTGACTCAGAGCACATTTATCCAAGGTGAACGACATCCACACGGGCTGTAATGACTTATATTCTGTCCACAGCGACTAAACGAGCACTCAGAGCGTCTGGCATGTCAGAGGCCAAAACATTCCTCCTTTTTTTCTATTTGACATAACGAGTGCTGGAGCAGTGAAGTCACAGGACGTTAATTTTCCCCACACGTCTCTCTCAACACTGCAATTTAAGACACGTCTCAGGGCAAAGGGTGAAGTTCAGTGGAGACGCAGCAGATTGTTTTTGTTGGCCCAAGCTCTGCCTTACACTCTCATCAGCTATGGAAATGATGTTCTCTCCTCTGAGCAGCTTTTCTACAGCAGGGAGACGGTTTAGGTGCCAAGAGCAACATGACCCCGATGGGTTCCACTTGGGGGAGAAAATTGTATTATTTGTGTATACAAAAGGAGAGCGGTGGGTAATTGCAAGCGGGGCCCTAATCAGAGTGGGAGCAGAGAGAAATTCATCATGTTCACTCAGGACACTGAGCTGGAAAAGTAGAGCCAAAATTCAGGGGAACTGTTTTTTGGGTCAGAGGAGAGAAGGGGAGCAGCACATTTCACTGCAAGCATAAAGGGTCAGTTGCATAAGGAGTTCTCCACACAATGACATCTCACAAAGAGCAACAAGAATTCATCTCTTCTCTGGCTTTTAACTGACTTGACATCTGAATGTGACCACCTGTGCTGTACATTATTGGGACTAAGCAATTACGATAATCTGTCCGGCCCAACATTTTCATATTAACACATTTTTCCCCCTCATTTCAGTATTTATTTATAAAATTTTATTGTGTACATCATGCATATTTTTTTTTTCAGACAATAAACTCTTGTGGGCTAACAATTTAATTAATTTGATAAAAAATGATATGGCAACAAGGTTGCATGGAGAAACAGGGTTGAAGTATTCATTGCCTTTGTTTTTAAGTCATGACATAAATGTAAAAAAGTATTTGTGTATACATTTGTATGGGAGATGTATGTTACTGTAGTGCACAACAGTGCTTATCAGTTCAAACTTTTTCTCAATGGTAGATGCTAGCTGTGCTAGCAGCTATGTTAGCTTGGAAAAGGCAATCTTTGTTGTAAATGAAAAGGAAAATTTTTGAAATGCATTCTTCTCCATGTGAAAGGAGTAACAGGGTTACTTCTTTGCTCTGAGTGATACTCAATTAAGGCTGACAATACCGAGAAAAAAGAAAGATAGAAGAGAGGACTCACTTTGGTCTAGCCATGTATTTAGCATTTTGCGCAATGATGTAATATACATATTGACAAAATCATGCAAAAAGTTAGTTTAAAACTTACATTATTGTTGCATCTGGTTTGTAGGCTGGTCATTAAGGGGTGGGACAAGTGGGAAAAAGCCACTTCAGGGCTGTTGGGGAGGTATTTGGTATTGGCCCTAACCCTTTAGAACCACAACCATCTTTACATTTAGTCTCTAGTCTTTGGATTTTTAGCATGCTTCTAGTGCTTTCGATGTAGCCAGTGGTTAGCAATAAAAACAAGTCTCAAAAGCCAGGACCAAGTATTCTGATCAAACGCACAATGACATTCTTTCTGATTCTAAATTTAAAGAGTCCAGAAACAGAGTGTATAAGGTGAGTGTTTAGCTATGGCTGCAATCTAAAAGTCAACGATTCAACAATCTAATGTTATCTTTCTGGGCTTATAATTAAATCTGCACCATTTAACATTTTTAAAGTCAAAGATGGCAAAAATGTTCAAATCATGGCTGCCCAGTTTGCCTCCTGAAGTTCATTATTATTGGATGTTGGTGTTGAAATTGGTGTTGACTCCTATGTTGAGAAGATTGTACACAGTGATAAAAGGATCGACTATTAACTCTAAGAGACTGTATGCAGCTCTAAATCAAGGAACGCTGACTGGACCAAGTGAATGCAAACAGAGAACAGAGACTGCAAACAGAGGAATACTCACTGACAAGATCACATACCTAACATCTACTTTGTTGAATGGATCAGGCTCAAGATAATTTAGACATGTCTTCTCAAACTGCTGACAGAAAAATCCCTTCATCATTTTTCTTTTTTTAATGGTACTCAGCATTCATAAGGCCTGACCTAATCATCCACCTAATTATTGATTTATATTTCTCCAAATTATACAAAGCAGTTGAGGTAATTGAAACAGATAAAAATCACAAGAGAAAAAAGTATTCTGTAGAAAAAGCTGTGTCTCTGACTCTCTTCGGCTGGGCTTTGGAAGCTGTGAATCCAGTTACTACTAACCTGCACACCTTTTCTTTCTGGATACATATGATTGAGATGTTCGGGTAAATGGTAGTTAACACAAAGGTCAAGTGACTTAACACACTAAGAGAGTAGTCAGCTGGAAATGTTTCCATACCTGGACATCTGGCTTCATCCAGCAGGGACGAAATGGAGTTACAAGGTGTAATATAGCAGTTAGAGTGGTGCTTCACTGAAAATAAAGGACAGAAATAGAGGGATCTTCTCTTTTAGAAGCCAAATCTTATCCACCTGACAAAATATTGAGATAGGAAAGCACACACAGAAGCAAACTGTGTCTTAATTACACATGTATCAGACATGGAGCAATATTTTCACTCCCTTTGACTACTGTTGGTGTCAACATGATGAATGCAAATCCAATATCCAATCTTTTATAAGCTCTCAGTTGGTTTTCCACCAACTCCTGCGGGAAACATCAGGCTCTTAAGCTGCTGAATGTGCCACATTGTTGAAAAGCACAGAGTACAGGTGGTTTATACGAATTCACTTCTCTGATGGATTGGAGCTTGCTCTTAATGTGAATTAGTTTACATGCTTTGCAGGGAGATGAGACTCAAGAACTCCCGCCCAAAATGCTGTTGCAACTTTGATTTAGGATTGGCAGTGCAAGCTTCTTTAATTCTCAACCAGGAGAAGAGACAATAAAGACGCAGAGAAACCAAATATTTGCACAAAAAAATGAAGCCCCTAAATTTCTGTTACAAGATAATTACATGACAGATTCACATCAGAATGAGAGCATTCCACAACAACTATGAACTACTAGAGACCTTCAGGTAACACTAGTCCTAAAGTCCAACTGATACACTTATACAATGAGTCAAATAAAGAGAGGGACATGTAAAGAAAACTAGGTATGAAAGTAAAGTATGAAAATCTCTCAGTTTCTACCACTGGTGATCCCAATGAGACATGAAGAAGTCCCCTCCGTTGATGAACACCTCATAAAAACAGAAGATGCCAAGAAAAATCTCTGCTGAGACTGAGAGACCTCTGTGAAAGTTATCTCTCCAGCCTGTAAGGCAATTATTCAAGTCAGTGCATCCACCACAGGGATCACTGAGAATGTCAAACAGTGAGCTGGTGCATAATGAAAAGAAAAAATATTGACTATTTGTGGCGTTTGCAGCCAGGGGAATGCTATGGCTCCCCCAAACAGGAGCAGAAAAGTAGCTGGCATTCTTGCTTCCACATAAACCGCCCAACAAGAAGCGTTGTGGCCCTGTTGACACAGAGACACACACCCCTGTCAGCACTCCATCAATATTTATGTAAGAGAGGCCGAGTCAGAGCAGGCAGCAGTTAAAGTAATCAACAGCAACGTGCTCCTGCATCTGAGCCTTGCTGCTACATTATTACGTCAAATACACACAAAGAAAACCAATCACCAACAAAACAAAGACAGGAAGAGGACAGAGCTCACAGAAAAATGTTTCTGCTGAAAAACGTGTGAAACCACGCCGCCAGTCCACTTCATCACCACAATTATGATTCAGCATCTGTTCCTCTTAAGAGTGTGATCTACCGGCGCTCAGGGAGCGGCCGGACGGCCGACCTCTGGAGACGAGCCGCAGATTGCTCTGAGCTGTCGGCACGCTGCCAAGCCCATTCTGTCCTGTCCTCTCAGATCCTTATCAAGGGCAGCGATAACAAAAGGTAAAGCACGGCTCTCATGGCTGAGTGAGACACACAGAGGAGAGACTGTGTGAAGGAACATGTGTGCTCCATGTTGCTATTAATTGTGCACATGCGTGTTTATTGAAAACTCTATTATCATTGAAACTGAGGGTCTGATGAGTCGAGTGGAAATTACATGAATTAACATGAGGAACTATAATTTGGCATGTTTTAATGTTGATTCCAGATATATTCACATATTGAATTAACATTTCCAGTCAGAACTGTTTTACAGATATATTTGAAGGGGACTTTTTAACTTTCAAAAAGCATGAAAAGTGCACAAAAGAATTTCAAAGTTGAAATATAATTTCATACCTAAGATTTCTGATTTATCCCAGATATTAACAAAACCCTTGTCTTGTCTCGTGAAGTTTTCTATTTATAAATATTTTATGATGAAAATAAAAAGAAACGTAAAAATAATAATTTAACAGCTACAAGTACATAAAAAATATATTTTTAGTTGTTCAATTTATATTTTTATCTCTGAAATGCAAATCTAGATATCCAGAATTACACTCTTATGAGATGCAATGAGCTGAAATATCAATGTCTAAATTCTGAATGGCACTATTAAAATTTAGTTAAGAAGCTAGTGTAATATTATTTATATCTCAGTGATACAGAAAATTACGGCTGCACAGTGCTGTAGTTATTAGCGCTGTCTTCTCTTTGAAAGAGGGTCCTAGGTTTGAATCCTGTCAGGGGCCTTTCTGTGTGGAGTTAGTGTGTTTTCCTGTGCATTTGCAGGGAGAATGGACTCATCCTGACCTCATCTTGAATTTTAATTTCTTTGCGAGAAATCGGGGTAAGCCGATGGGTGAATGCAACAGCTATAACATTTAGGAAAATTCACATGCCATCCAGTGGATCGGGGGTGATGATGTTTATATATGTCATGCAGCTGATATGCAACAGATGTGATCTTCATGCACATAATGCTCGCCTGTTTGTTCCTGTTAGATTGCCAGACTCTGCTTCGCCTGCCATCTTGGTTGTCTTGTAAAGATCACATAGAGAATACCCCAGTGTGCTTTTATATTATGTCCTGTCTCCTGAGACCCCTATCCCCCTTCATGTCCAAAGGAAAACTTCAGTTGTTCAGAGATTTGCAAGAAATTACATATCGTTGCTGTCGGGCTGAAACCTTGTATCTCCACAATTACAGCTTTTCAGGAAATAAAAAAAACCCAGTATTTTTCAAAGTAACAAAACACTCAATGGGATGCAGTCACAAGCTATTTTAAATGCTTTTCATTGGCTGAAATTGTGTAATACCCACTGAAAAGCACTAGGGGTGACCAAAAACATTATTTTTTAAATAAATAATAATGGAGATACAAGTTTTCTTGTTGACCAGTCATGTGAAAAGAGCTTATGACAACCCCATGGTGGACTGGTGATCTGTCTTGGGGTTACAGCAACTCTTGTACAATGACAGATGGAGAATTAGAAATTAATTTGATCAAAATTTGCTTTACAGACATGTTTTTTAACAAGTCACACAACAAATGTTATCTTAAGTGCTTGTATAACAACTAATGGTTTCATGTTTGTAACAAGAGGTGTATCTGCTTGAGGTTACATCTCAGAGCTGTGAGCCTGTGTGTCAGCTGAACAGGCCAGTCAACAGCTACTAAGCTCTCGGCTCAGATTCCCTCATCAGTCCCCCACTCCCTTCATCTCCCTCCTCCTCCTCCTCCTCCTCCCCCCTGTTCTGTGTGTACCTGGTCAGCAGGCAGCAGTCGTGCAGTAGGGTTTCCTCCACGTAGACGCCCTGCTCCTCTTGCGTGGTCACAATGTGGCCGTTGTGACGCCACCGCAGCTCCACCGAGCGATCCAGAAAGGAGGCGGTGCACTGCAGGGGGAGGCGGTCTCCACGAAACACCAGCTGTCTCTGGGAGGGGATGAGCTGGAAGAGGGGCATCTCCAGAGGTCCATCTGAGGATGAGAAGAGAATAAAAAAACAGAAGGTCAATTTTTAAACCTCATCTTCCTCCTGTCAAGTGGAAGGGGTGTAAGAGGGGAGAGTGAGAGGTCAAATTATCCATCCTTGAAAGAAAAAAATACAGAGGAAGTTTTTCCTTTTTTTGCCTGTGGTTTTAACATCTAAGCATGTGAGAGGACACAGTAGCTGGGAATGTAGTCACTGTACTTCACTATAACCTGCATATAAGGTGACAGTAATTTGACATGAATTGCTCTGGAGATAGAAGTCCAAAGAGAGCTTTTAACCAAGAGTATAAGACCATATATTTTATTCTCCCCTTCAGCAAAACCAAGAAGAATCACATTTTCAGAGTCAAATGTGACAAATCCCTCCTTCAGGTTGTGTGTGAAAACTTGTCATCATAAATATCACTGAGTTTTTCAGGTTTGAAAATTTGTACACATCCAGCCTAATGCATTGTAACTCTTTCTGTTATGACTCTCCAAGGAGCAATGGATAAACCCAAGCGGCAACCTCCAGTCTAAAAATATGAGTCCAATGCGGAAGTGCTAAAAACTGCAGTTCATCAAGGATCCGCTTAAGGCTGGCTCCAGGAGTAATGGAAACCACATACACACAAATTCAAAAAAGCCGATATTTACAGCAGAAATAAACATGTTTACAGCCTGGTACAAAAGAAGAGTGTAGTCTGGATGGCTCATTTCTCGATCGGCACACACTGTACGGGGGGGGGGGGGATTTTTTTATTTAGAAAATATTGAGATTGCAAGTCTTCCAATGAGAGGCACAGCTGACTTGATTGACAGGCGGGAACACTGTAGCTGTTGACTAGGAGGCTCAAAGCCCGCCTCTTTACGTTACTATTGCTCGATAGCAGCAATATCGCTGCCGCCGATGATTGGCTTCAAAACAACGCTTCAGAAACAGATGGGTGACGTCACGGATACTACATCCATGTTTTAAACAGTCTATGGAGAAACCCTGATATTTAACCTAGAGCTGATTTTTTCAGTGTTTAAGCAATTGTACTTACTCACCCATTTGTCTTGGATTTTGGCTCTTGCAAAAACCTTGTGAACTAGGAACACAGTAGGAACCCCAACCTACAATCCAGCAGAGCACCAATAAATAAGTTAAGCTAGTGTTAGCGGCAGCTCAGCAGCTCGCTGCCCCTCATGATGATCTGACAAATGACATACATGTGCATTTGAAAGGCATAATATTTACACCCCTGCAACATCATCCCTTTCAACATGTGTTTAAAAAAGGCGTGATGGTGGGAACAAGTCATCCCCCAGCTGTGATGGAACTGAAAATTGTAACACAAGCGTTACAGGGGTGAGACATGATCACTGTGAGCCGGCAGAGTGTTCATGTCTGTGTATATGTGAAGGTCTCACACTCTTGTGCTACTGCAATGTCATTACATACACAGTGAGACACCAATACTAGCTGTTGCAGATATTTTGTAAAGGGCGTTTCAAAGACTTACATTTTCTTTACTTTAATATACAAACATACAACCTAAAAAGACAACCCTAGTGCCTAAGTGCATGTGGTTACACAGCAGCAGAAGCGCCACATATTGTGAAGCAGCAGGTGCCTAATTAAACGCAGACAGTCTGGTTGAGATGCAATGTGCATTGTTCTATTTTTATTCTTAGTTTGTAGTTTTTTAGAGATTGTTTTTGCCTTTTTCCACTTTATTTGATAGGATAGTTGAGAAAGACAATGTATAGTGAGAGTGAGAGAGGACAAGCACCAAATACTCTCTGAACCAGGAATCAATCCAGTATGTCGAGGGCTGTGGTCTTTCTACAAGGGCTCTAAACAAACTGAGCCAAACTGGCAAACCCATGCATGTTCATTTGAATAATGATAATGATATTCAGTTTCTAGGTGTACAAGCTTTTCCAAGGTTTTTGTGGCAAAAAAGGTAATAAATCAAATTGTTTGACAGTATTTAAGGATTTATTTGAACCCTAGGTACATCATTAAATCTGGAGAGAATAATGTATTCTAAATATTGAATTATTAATGACTTGAAATCAGACTCATATCAACCCTACACACATCACCACAAACACATACCTATCTTACACACACACACACACCACACACACCACACACCACACACACGCACACACACACATTCCATCAAGGTCACACCCCTCCCCTGCCGTGCCCACATGTTGTTGCTGTTGCTGAGATGAACAGCAGCTGATAACGGAGAGCAGCCTTGAGCGCTCCTCTGGACTCTCCTTGACTCCTTACATGTTCACAATGGAGGCAGCAGTGATAGGATTACTCACCTAGCAGCCACTCAGTCCTCCAGCCCCCTTTTGCCAAAGAATAAGGCGAAGATAAAGATGAGATTAGAAGAGAGTGTTTAGTCCAGTGCCAGTCTCTGGGAGGGGTGTTGATTTGTACTGAAAATCCCTCTGGCCCTGATTGATCTAATCATACTGCAGATACAGGATATGGAGATAATGTAATGTCTATGATCATGATGAACCCGAGGAGATATATCAGTGTTGGCAAGCATGAACCGGGCATGTTCATTTCTTTTTCTATCCCGGATTAGAGCAGTGTCTTGCCAGCTCACTGTTCCACTTTGGGAATTTCTTTCACAGCGTTTATGTTCATACAAGACATTTCCTTGGACATGCTCCAAAGAGCAGCGTAAGCGAGCGCTTTGCCTCAGCTTGTATTCCAATCAGTTGTGGTTGCTGCTGACAGGCAATTCCACACATGGGTCATAAAGTCTTTATTGCTGCATGCAAAAAAAACACTGAAAGATCCATGTCAGGTGCTGAAGCTGAATGTGTAGAGCCCACAACTAAAGCCTCCAGAAATATGGTGCAGGTGAGAGTCTCATTAAGCATTCAATCGCACTGGTGTGCGATTTTGTTGGAATCGATCTGCCTGTGAACACAACAATGGTACAGTGCCTAGTCAGAGTTGGACCAGAAAGCAGAAGCCATCTGAAATCGCTGGTCTTACTATTGTAAGTTAAAAAATGCTGCTATCCACATAATGTTTAGCAGTTAGCATACACATGCAATGTTAGCTGAGGAGACACGACATGTTGGGCATTAGGCTGGGAGTCAAACTGCTATGATGAGGACTGTTAATGGACTTTTACGCTACTTCTAATATCCACCCATTCACACCACATTCATACACCAATGGCAGACGCAGTTACAGTGGGGGACCTTTGACATTGACTAATCCCATTCCGGTATTTCCACACGCTGCTGACTATGTCAACAGGACCAATTGGGGTCCTCATTAACTATCTTAAAACTCCTCACAGAAGCTTTAAATGACTACACTAGGTTTAAATTAATAGAAGTGTCTGATTTTGAATTTTCAGTGATCTAAAAATGTTCCTTCAGCAGCAGCAGCAAAAAAAAAGAAGTTGGACCAAATGTACAGTATATGGATTCCTCCTAACAATCAGTTTTGTTAACTCATGCAGAGCTCTGACCTCAATTTTGGAGTAATTTATAATCAAAAGTGTGCCTTCAAGAGACACTGAAAATTTGTCACTCATGTTGGATTTTCTATGATGACGTCTCAGTGTAATTACTCGAGCTGACCCTGTTAGAGGACTCTGTGATAGTCCTCAGAAACAGTAGCTGAGGCTTTGTTATCTCTCACGGGTTACACACAGCATGGGAGCCATTGACTGTTGACTTGGCTGATGGTGATATTGTAGAAACAACGCTTTGAGCCAAGGATCAGAGTGTGGCTGCTTGCCTTCACTCGTTGGACTCTGCCAGAAAAAAAGTGCAATTATTGGTGTGTGTGTGTGTGTGTGTGTGTGTGTGTGTGTGTGTGTGTGTGTGTGTGTGTGTGTGTGTGTGTGTGTGTGTGTGTGTGTGTGTGTGTGTGATTTAAGCAGAAAAAAGAGAGGCAGGAACAGGCGCACGATAACGTGTGCTTGTAAGTGTAATTATGAGCTTATATTGGCAGTGTGGCTCAGCATGAAAAACATTGTTGCACCCTGAATATCAGGGATTTATTAGGAAGCAGCTAATTTCGGCCTCATGCCTCACAATATTTCAAGAGATTCCACTGTCAGACAATTTTCAAATCTGATAGTTATGCTGCCATTCTTGTGATCATAAAAAGTAAATCCCAGCTCTTTCAAATAATCTTTGTCTCACTTTTAACGTTAAGATAAAATCAATCCGTCAGAACTTTTTAGTCTTTCCTCGACCATATAATGAAGCCTGTGAACATTTCAACAACCAATAGGAGGGCTTCTCCAGCACCAAAACTGAAGCAGTGAGTGACACAGTTGATTATTGAAGCAGAGCAGGGTGAGGTTGTTGTTGTTAAAAAGCTCTATCTACACATGTACAGGAAAAAATCAGCAAGGCAATAAGAGCTACTACTTTGTCCACAGGGGATGCCAAAAATGATACAAACCAAAATTTCCCCAAACTCTGAGGTCTTCATTTGCTTCCTGCATGCTTTGATATCTCCCGAAGGTGCAGTCTGTGTATATGCTTTATTGATTCCTCAAAGCAATTGAAAGTTCCTTAGGTGTCGATATCATCATAATATAAAAGTTCTTACACACTGGCATATGACAGGGTCCATAAATCTGTGCACCTGTTAGCATTTAAAAGGAATTGTGGTAAATGTCAAGATTTTGAATGTCTTCTTTGGATGAAGACAGTCTTTGTAAAATGATGAATGGTATGGATATGAAGCTATAAGTGATGAATGAGACTCTGCTTAAGGGTTTATTCCCTCAACAGTAAAGGGTTCAACTTTTCAATTCAGATTTGACTTCATAAAAAAGCTGACTTGAAAATAAGACAGGCAGACACTCTCATCCTCAGACTGATAATATGCGTCTCCTGTGTTCATTATCCTTTTCTCAAAGCAACTGATGTAAAAACATGTGTGTGAGTGAACTTCAAAGACCCACATGACTGACTGCGCTGAGTTATATTTCATGATGTTTTTATATCATTAAATTATTAGAGGCACACCACAGGCTAAAAGACACAGGCTCACACGTGAGGTTTTATTTAATGACACAATGCCCATAAAGGGTTCTTGCACTGCTATGTCATCATGCAATAAATAGAGCTATAGAAAGCAGACGCTTGTCCTGTGGTACACAGCAAGCTCAGACTTTATATGTTTGTGCTGCAGAAGCAGAGGGCTAGATGAGCCAAACAGACGCCTGCCCTGACCTCAGCACAGGAAGCACCTGATCCTGGCAGGAAGCTGCACACGCTCCTCCGTTCCCCCTCATTTGAAGGCAGTACCCGACCTGTATCAGCATAAGGAACAAGGGCTCATTGCTGGAATGTATGGTGCAGACATCTGCTAGCCATCACAGTGGAGCCACTGCAGAGAGAAACAGATGCATCTTCGGTGACAAGTCTTCATAAAAACAACAGGGCAAATCTCAGTGGAGAGACATTAATATTTGGGATGGTTTGTGAGTGTGGGTGAGGGGTATTTTCATCCCAGCCTATCATTTTTCTTGATAACAAGAAGCTAGCATCAGGTGCAGAGAAGTTTCCCATCCACACAGCCTTAACAAGGTCCTGGCTGGTTTACATGGCTGTACAATGCTCCCTTACAAAGTGAAGACATACAAAAACACCATCAAATAACAATAAGAGATGTGGTTGTTAGGGCACCACGCTGAATCCAATTGAAAATTGCAGGCTGAATAAATACGGTATTTTAAAATGAAGTTGGGCTGAGGGGAGGCAGACAGACCCAAGCATGGAGCAGAGAGCCCAGAACGTTATCATTGTAATCCCATAATGGAGGCTTCAGGGCCGGGAAGGAGCAGCTCCTCAGCCTGCCACTGGATACCACTCATGACTCTTTGTCTGAGGACTGCACAGAATTATCCTGTAATTGCTTTGGATTGTTCTGTGTGAATGAAAAACACATACAATTAGGATTACACAGAATAACTCCAGTGTCTATGTTGCAGACATCTCAGGACTGTCTGTGTGTGCACAAACACAAACTGTACAAGCTGCAGACTAGGGACACATTTGTCCTCATTAGACACTGTCACATCATGCATATAGTGCATCTAATATAATGTCACCCCACTTCACACACACACAAACGCGCACACGCACACACACACACATACACCCACACACACACACACACACACACACACACACACACACACACACACACACACACACACACACACACACACACACACACACACACACACACACACACACACACACACACACACACACACACACAAACCCCACATACCCCTCTACTAACCAATGATTTTCTCATTCCAGAGCAATATCCCCAGTGTGAACCAGATGTAAGGAGAAGAGGAGGATGATTCTATCACATATGAGATACAATTCCCCTGTGGACCGCAGCACGGAGCGAGGAGATAGAGCAACCGAGGGGAGACGGGGAGGAGGCAGGGGGAGATTGCCTGTCTGTAACCGGTCTCTCAGAAAAAAAGAAAAAAAAAAAAAGACTTGAATTTCTCTTAACTACATTCAGCCTGTAATAGAGGCTATTTTGTTCTGCTTAAAAACTCTGTTTGATGCACCCACTGCGCAGAGAAACCACACTGCAACAATCTTATATTCATCTTGTAGTCCTTAGTCTAATTCACTTTTAAAAGTAGTTTCTGAAAATAGCGTGGGTACAGCTGGGGTATTAAACTTCTCAAACAGAATCATGAAGAAAATTGATGTTGATAATGATAAACTTATTGGATTTTTTTTTCTCTTTGGATAAATCTGAAAGGCAATGGACAAGTCAACAGCTGGTCAGTCTTCAGTTTTTAAGTAGCATGGTTGACATTTGAACATTTCCTGCTGACTACTTTCTGGTTTCCTTAATTATTTTAGATCCTGGTCATTTTCACTTTATTATTATATTATTTTTATTTGTATTTATTTTATTTATTATCATTATTATTATTATTATTATTATTATTATTATTATTATTATTATTATTATTTATTTATTTTTTGTAACTATTATTATAATCTTTATTTATAGAGCACTTTTCAAAATCAATGTTACAAAGTGCTTTCCAATGGATCAAAGGACAGGTGCAAAATAAAGAACATTTTAAAAGGCTATACAATTAGTGCAAGTACCATTTAATCAGGAAATGATCTCCAATAAAAGTATGTTTTGAGCAATTACTTAAAGGAGAGCATAAAATCCGCCAACCTGATTTCCTCAGGTAGATCATTCCATAGCTTTAGGGCCCGGACCGAAAACGCCTTGACCACTCTTGTTTTCAGTCAAGTTTTTGGGACCAAGAGCAGCTCTTTGTCCGAAGATCCAATGACAGGGTTTTAGTCATGTAGCATTAAAAGTCAATTGAAATATGACCTGAGCAAAAGTTTGCAGCAGCTTGGCTCACAGCTCACAAAGAAGAGCATTGATTACAGTAAAACATGGAACTGCTTTATATATTGTTTTAAATGGTTAAATCCCCATGTGTGTTTGTTTAGGAAAGAAGGGGCACCCTTAAGGCTGATTTATACTTCTGCGTCGAATCGACGGCGTAACCTACGCCGTAGGTCCGCGTAGCTCCCGTACCTACGCAGAGGCCTACGCACGTAGCTGACGTGCACCTCCTCCAAAATGTAACTACGCGTAGAGCCGACGCGGACCGCAAGCTCTGTGATTGGTCCGCTCGACGGCTTTGTCTTTCCCGCATTCACAGCACTTCCGGGGTCCCGGACATCGGCCACACATCGGCCGTGTATTTCATCTCCTCCTCTCTATTCTTCATGTAATCATGTCTGTATGATAAACAGCAACATGTATCAGCTGTAGATTAACATAACACACTCTGAATCACTGTGGGAAAGTAAACAGAGATCGTAGCGGGACCGGAAGCAGGCGACCGGCTATCAGAGAGACCGCACTGCCCTCAGGCGTTTCGGCGGAGAATTGCTGCGCGACACAGACACACCGACGCAGAAGTATGAGGGGCTCATGTCCGCGTCAGCCCCTGCTGCGTAGGGCGACGCAGAAGTATAAATCAGCCTTTAGATAGCTCAGTCGTTGTGACTGAAGAACACTAAAATAAAGTTGGCTAACACTGCTAGCTGCAGCTCAGCTGGTAGCCTCTCCTGATCTCATCTCATATTAAGAAAGTGGAAGAAACAATTCTTTTTACAACTACGTTATTTTGTGGTTGATCTTTTCTTATCGATGACTCTGACAGGAATGACAGGATCATTCGTCTGACAGTAGAAACCTTATGGATGACGAAGACTGAAGGAATCCTTATTTCAAAAGAGCACTTAACTCATAGGCAGCTGCTCAGCTCGCAGCCCCTCCTGGCACCTGTCTGACTGTTGTTTTAATGTGAAACTGCTATATTTCTTATTATTTGTCTTTATTGTAATGTAAACAAAACAAAAAAACAGCCAAATAATGCATGTTACACAACATAAGAATATTTTAATTGAACTATGTTAAAGTGTATTGAAGCATCCAGTTTATTCAGACTTCATGAACAGGGTCCTTAATAGTATTTAATAAAGAGAAGTCTAAAAATATCCATATGGCAACATATTATCATCCTAAGCTGTGTAAAAATATACTTGTTATGTTAGGGCTACATATCAATATTTTAATTCAATACACAAGGCAATCTAAATAGATTTCCCAACCAAATTCACTCGAGATGTGCTACGAGAAAGAAAAGAAGCAGCTATTCCAGCTCTGTTTAGATTAGAAGATAAGTGAAAGAGGCATACAACTCTGCACAGAGTTCTGCTCACATGCAATGAGTAGATTTAATAAACCACAGAGTTGTACGTGACAGTTGCTGCCATGTTATTGAGAATGAGTGGGAAAGCATTGCTACCTGCTACAAACCAGCATGATGCACGAGACCCATACTTGGACTCAGAGAGCAGGAGTTTTACTGAAGGCTTTGGACCCAGCTGTAATGATTGAGATCATAGCAAGTGTGACTGTAGCTGCTACAGGAACAGCCATACAGGTTAACTTAAAAACAAGTTTATGTTTTAAAGTTTGAGCATAAAATGTGACAACAGGTTTAAATAAAGAATTTGGTTATTTTTATCCAAGCACTAAATTGTGTATTAATTAGTAAATGTGCATTTTTGTCTTCAAGAAATTAATATCTTTGTACAAAGATTTTGCAGCTGTTCAACAATCCTGGAAATCTAATTAACAGACTTCAACATTAACAGTGTTTGATCTCAATGAAACCAAACCAAGGTGAAGTAAACAAATACATTATTCCTGCACTTCGTCTTTTAAAGGGGCGTTTTGTATTCTTCAGTTATCAGATATCATAATATGTCATTACTTGGTTGTATAGCAATATCTTGATTATTGCAGTATTGCTGTATCATGATACTCTGGTTATCCTGGGCATTGTAATGTGCATACAGCAGACCCTATCAAAGTATTGTATCCAATCCTTTCATACCCATCGTATCGTTTTGTAATACACCTGTGGATTCCCATCCCTTATATTTTAATGTATGATTCATTTCAATACGGATCATTACATTGAAATAAAAGTATTGATTATAGTTATTGCAATGCTGGCCAGTTCTTAGCTTATATACTCAATTTGTTGATGTCTAAGTAATATAAATACTTGCTAGATGATTTTTAACAATGAAATCTTTTATGCAAAATGTTTCTGTTCTCTTGATGTTCTTTCTTCCTTTTCCATTTTGCTTGCTTTCCTGCTGGTTTGCTTCAGCTAGACTTCTGGTGGTAAGTAAAAATATATACTTTACTGTCTATTTTTATATGGAGTCCCCTCCCATTATTTTCTAAGTGCAATCGTAAAGGCTTTTGCTGAGCTCACCTCATCTTAACCGCCTTCTGCATATTCAGATATTTTCACACCTGGAAACTGTCCAATTTAACTATAGTCTGCTACCACTGCTTACATCAGTATAATGACTACCAGCCAATATATCGTATGCTTTACTGAAAGCACTCAGACAGAAATTTAAGAGGCAGGAGGTTAAACAGCACTTCTATTTTTCCTCCACAGCTTTCTTCAGCTGATCATAAGATTTGAACCACCAACTCCTGCAGAACACACTCTTCCCTGTGGCTGCAAGGCACTCTGCTGCCCAAACACAGCTGGCACATAACAGGCCAAAGACCACATTATGAGACGTTTTTTTGCCTGAGGCTTTCTCTCTGGCAATTTTGCTCTAAATCATTGTCTAATATTAGGCTTGTCAAACAGTTCACTGCAGGTAGAGAGATAACAGTGGAGAGGGAAACCTATTATCACAATACATCTACTTAATCATGTTCTCATTGTGCTAACCACTTCAAATTACAATGTTAGTGAAATTAAACTGTGTCTTGTAGATGAGAAGTCTCTGGGGGCATTTCCTTATCTAATAGATATGTTTTTGTCAGAGCGTCTTGAGAAATTACTAAATCTGGCTTTAAGGCCTGTAACATTTTCTTCTCGATTTCACAAATGCTTGATTAGATTTCAGAGAAACATTTCAGATATGGGCTTTACTAAGCTTGCTACAATACTTGATAAGATGTCTTTACTGAAGTCTGGGAGTGTAGCCACTAGACATCTTAAAACAAGATCAAATTAAAATAATACTATTGCAATGTATTATCTCTAGATCAAATCTGTAGGGTTTGGTTTCCAGCATTCCTTTAAAGACGAGGGATGTGCTCTAACCACCAAGCAAGGCCAGTGTACTAAAAGGGCTGCCACTTCTGCCATGGAAACCTCACCCACTTGGTTCACCACTGCAGTCCAAACAGAAAGATGCAAACAGGGTTCAACATTAACAATGGTCAGATGACCCAAAGCCACAAAACCTTACACTGAACCCTCCAAATATTAAAAGAAGGTCACCAGTGTTCCCATTATGTTGCATTTACACACAGGAAGCCTTCACCATTCTCCCACTAACATAGCTTTCCTTCAAACCAGTGTTGGCTCAAGCTAACATCCCTGCACTTGAGCTGTTCCAGCAACAAAACAGCTTCAACGGGAGAGGCTGAGACACCGGTACAGGAACTGGACCATAAATAAAAGGGGCTAAATATATATATTTTCAAAGAAAATAAAAGTTTGAGCTAAGTTGCTTTGAATTGCGTTTTCCGTGTTTATTTTTGCAAGCGTATATCAAGCCACGAAAAGTTTCCTTTGGTCACCAAATTCAAGATTACGTGGACTCTAAGGACAGGACAAAATTATCAGTATCTCTCCTGATACTATTACATCATCATGAGGCTCTATACAGATATGCATGGCTCTCAGGTGATGTCTCACTTTGGTGATCCTTTAGTTTTACCTCTTGTGTCATCACTACGTAGAGTTTTTTTTAATTTCAAGTGAAAAGTTTTGCAAAGAATAAAGAAAGATATTAAGGATATTTGAGGCAAAATTCATGTTACTCACAAAATGAATGTAATACAATTGCGGTGATCGTTTTACTTTCATTCACCACCACCAACAGGTCAAACTCCTCCCTTTTCCATCAGGTATCTTGACATGTGGTTCATTGATAGTCATTGAATTTAGTTCAGATATTCCTTATGCCAAGGGGATTAATCTCAGTGTCTTGGTCACAAAATAAATTAGTATTCAAATATTTTAAAAGTAAAAACATAAAATACAAACTGTATCTCAGAGGTTCTTTGTCTTAAATGTGTTTATCAAAAATGTAAAGCTCCTGTGAAGAATGTTAAGATGGTTGAAAAATATGCCAGAATCAATACTGATGCCTTGAAAGCAAACCAGTGCATCGGCATAGAGTTCAACGATCTCTGTAAACTTAACTTAAATGCCTGAGGTGCCAGTTGAAGATAATGGTTGTATGCTAATGAAAAGGCCTTTTCTTTTCACATCTACCATGAAAAATTTGAACATGTAATCTAGTCTGTTCCAATAAAGCACAGTGAGGTCTTAAAACAGTAAAACTTATGCATGTACAGCACAAAATCTGCATACATAACCATTTTATAGGGGGGCGCAAAAGTTAACACAAACCAAAAGTCCCTCAGGGGAGGTTTAAATCAAAATGTTAACGGTGTTAATTTTTGATTTTTTTTATTTCATCCAAATCAAATCACACCAAGTCAGATGTGGATTTTCTAAGTATCAATAAGTAAACACCAAACATAATCACAAAACCCAAATACTGTCAATAAAGGAATTGTGACTAGACACTCTTTCAATAATAAGATTGAAAGTTATTTCATTATGATAGCTTCATAGTAACTAAAAGCAGTATGCTTCTGTGTATTTACTTGATAACTGCATGGGTTTATGCTCAATGTTCAGAATATCTCACACCTTTATGTTATACTAGTACATCAAAAGCATTTCAGTATTGTACTCATGCATCAGTTATTTTGATAAGATTGAAATTGTGAGTAAAAGTCCCCTGAAGACTGAACTTATTTGCATTTCTTTTTGACTGTGAAAAAGCAGACTTTGGTATTCAGAGACCTGCTGTCTTTCCTTCTGTCCCTTTTCTCAAGGACTAGTTTACACCTGGGACGCCAGGTGGAGTCAATTAATTAGCTAATTAACAGAAGTGCTAATTATGAGGGGCATTATTTAGGGACTAAAGGTGGTTATCATTTGTTTTGTCACAATATTTTACTGCAGCAGAAAATGTGTAAGCTTACATAAGAAACTATTATCTTCATTGAATTACTTGAAATAGGAAGGAAAGCAATTTGTGTGGAACTACATCAAATTACATTTATTCTTTCAGTTCATACTTTTACAGCTTTTTATCTTTTAGGTTTTTATAAGTGAGTGTTAGTGACTTAAAGTTGTGTGTTTGTGTAGCTGCTAGACACATTTGAGTGTATCTATTAGCCAAACAACCATGGTTGTAGTTCTATTGCTTTACTACCAGGACGACTTACACAATTGTAATTGTTTCACTTTTTCTATTGTTCTAAAAGATAGAAATATCGTGTCCTTCTCTCCTTGCTTTCTTTCTTTTATTTAAGCCCTTTTAAAAATCCCTTGTTGTTACCTGCCTCAGTTTTCAGGGCTGGCAAATATCTGCCAATATTTTACACCCTGTTAACCTCACACCATTATCAGGTCCTTACCACAACTGAGCTGATGTTCACGCAGATTACGAAACTCAAGTCCGTGAAGGTGGGTGGGGAACACACACACCGTGTCGTTGCTGATCCTCACTGAGTTGCTTCGAGCCCAGAGGAGAAGCCACTTAAGCTGACAGTCGCAGAACAAAGTCTCAGTGCTGAAGTGCCTGGTGGGGGAAACAGTGAATGGTTAAAACCTGTGTGCTTATGGTTGTATTACTGGAGTTAAGCAACCACCTTTTGACTGCATTCATACAACAGGTGTTTCTCACATTTCAAAGAGTCAAAATGGAAATAATTAAAGCTGCAGTTAATCATACTGAATAGATCTATCAGTTAAACCGTGTGCCAGTTTTTGAGCATATACCAATCAGCCCTAACATTATTACCACTGACAAGTAAAGTGAATAATTATCTTGTTACAATGGGACCTACAGTTGACAGTGGGATATGTTAGGCAGCAGGTGCCATCTTGTCGTATTGGTTGATATGTTTGAAGCAGGAAAAATAGGAATGAATCTGTGAGCGATTTAGACAAGGGTCAAACTGTGATTGATAGGCAACTGGGTCAAAGCATCTCCAAAACCGCAGATCTTGTTAGGTGTTAAGGAAGTTGCTAAGGAAGGAAGGAAAACCTGTGAACCTGCAACAGGGTCATGAGTGACCAAGGCTCATTGATGCACATGGGAAGCAGAGCCTATAGCCTGTGTGGTCTTACTCAACAGAGGAGCTGTTGGAGCTCAAACTGCTGGACGAGGTTAATGCTGGTTCTAATAGAAAGGTGTCAGAATGTTCAGTGCAGATTTTCTTGCTGGCCCCTGTCTACCATTGAATGAGACAGTGAGCACCTGAGCATTAGAACTGGACCACAGAGCAGTGAAGGAGGTGGCCTGGAGTTCAAGGTGTTGGCTTGACTTCCAAGTTCCCCAGATCTCAATCCTATCAAGCGTGGGATGTGTTGGACAACCAAGTCTAATCTATGGGGGCTGCCTTGCGACTTCCAGGGCTCAAAGGATCAGCTGACAGCATTTAGGTGCGAGATACCACAGCACACCTTCAGGAGTCTAATGGTGTCAGGTGGTCTTAGTGTTATGGCTGATCAGTGTATGTAATATGCATTCTTGCACACTTACAAAGCTTACTGGTCAACCTGAATGAAGCAGAGCAACCATTACACCTGAGCTGATCTAGCTATCAGTCGAAATATCTGCAATGAAAACAGGCTACAACTTCTCGACTTTGGCCTCTGCAGAATATTTCCGACATGCAAGGTTAAAATGTTTGTTAAGCAATTTATTTTTAACCATACTGTGTGCATGGGATGTTTGTTTGTTTTCCTTACAGAACTCTGAGAGCCAAAAGGTGTGTGAAGAGTCCGACAGTCAGAGTTGAGAAGATGTTTCCGGCTAAATTCCTGATTTTGTCAAAACAAAAAATGAGAAGGAGAGAGAAAGAGAGAGAGTGAGATGTGGGGAGGGGGGAAGAGCAGGTCATAATTATGTGTACTGAAGGCACACTACTGTATTTTGCTAGATCCATTTCAGACAGACCAAATCAAGCCCAAAGCTGTGCCACACATGTTTTCAATTTAGGGATTGCTCACAATTTTGAGAGGTTTCCCAGATCAAGAAACATTTCAGGGGAGAGACAGCCGATCCTGTTGTTGGACAGGTCCCTAAAATAAAAAAAAAGGTAGCAGAACATTATTCAATGAATTTATTCAACATCACTCTTTAATGATTTTTAACAAGATACTAAGAGACAGCGTTTCAAAAGAATTCAGCTGCAGAATAACACGTCTGTGTTTGCATCTGATTTAATGCATGCATGTCGTCTGAACTTAAACATCAATTAAAGCTGTGTTAATAACCACTATCATGTTCATTCATCTATTCAGAGTCCTGGAATATCTGTCCTGACCTTTTTTAACCTTTTTTCATCATGCCATTACTAGCACACACACGCACTGTGCACACACACACATGCATATGCAGTGGGCTTATGTATGAGCGGCTGAGCGCTGTAGCGTCCGTGGCTCTGTGCCCTCGCTCTCTGTAATTAAAGAGCTGCTTTACTGGAGCAGCTGTGGGAAAATAAGCAGAGCACTCGAGTAATCACCAGTTGGGGAGCACTTAAATTAGCACTCTGCTGCTCCCCGAGCTTGGCGCACACGCGCCCCGAATCAGCACGCCTAACTTACCGCCTGCAACCCAGCCAACCCAGAACCCACTAACTATCAGGCTGCAGTCATGTCACTCACTCTGCAGACTATATTTAGAAAAACAGGATGGTGGAGTAGAAGAGTTTATCAAAACAAAAAGAAACATCCCCATTTTCAGTAGTTTCATGCCAAATTCAAGACATTTTAATCTAGCAAGTTTGTCATTTGAAACAGAAATTAAAACACTTAGTCCCGTGAATAAAAATGAAGTCATGTTTTTAACATCTATGTCTGCCTTTTGGAAGTCTTGAACTTCAAACATTTTACTTTTGAAAGAGCGTACCAACCCCCTTTTTGCAATTATATTCAATTATTTTGACTAGCAGGTTAAAATTATCTGTAAGAGTTTAGTAACGTGACAGGTAGAGACACTTGCGGCCCTAAGTCAGTCTGTAAACCAACAATACAATCCTTAGAGCTCTGTCATAACTGTCTTCTAAAGAGAAAAAAGAGGCGCAGAGGTCTCAGCTCAAGGCCGTTAGAAAAAAAAAAGGCATCCCTATTATTTTCCAGGTCTTGCTAAAATGTGTATATTTGTATTATTGATATAAACTCATGAACCCTGGTTACAACAAACGTATTTGCAAATTAGCTCCCTAGATTAAGTTTAGCTGACCACATCAATCCCACAACTCTTGCCTTGAAGGTTGTAGCAGTTCATTGAAAATAATTTCACATAGCTGTAATTGTCTTGTGATTTCATGCAAACGGAGGAAAGCTGAAATGCTAATAATGGCCTTGTAATTCTTAAAGAAAATGGTACCAGCTACTGTCTGGGTTCCTTTTCTTGATTTATCTGCAACAGCTTTAACAGCGAACCTTGAGAGGGATCAGCAAATATTTCAAAGTAATGTTACCTAACTTTTTGCTAATACCATCGCTAACTTTAGTTTTTCTGGCATAATTTAGGCTAACAGTTGGCTAGCTGATGATTAGCTAGCAAAAACTACACCTTACTTGCTGAATGTAATGTTTGCTTGGAATCTTCAGCCTTTCCTACTTTGTTGAGCTAAAAGCCAAATGCTAAAGTTACAGTTATCTGAGGTGGAATGATAATCTGTTAGATTTCCCTCAAGGTGAATTAAGACACCTCATGTGGCTGCCAGAATTTGCTTTGTGACTTTGAGATTTCTGCATCAGTTTTCTTGCTTTATGGCTTTGCACAAATGTGAAACATCATTAAAGCATAGTTGAACTGCCAAATTGTAACACCTTTAAAGCAACTGACTCAAGAAAGATAGGAAATGGGGTGAAAATCACTCTGCCTTTTCGAAGGTTGCATAGTCTTGCTTTAACGCACTAGCTGGCAGAAGATTAGTACTTCTAAACCCCCAAATCTAAGTGGAAAGTGTGTATGACAAATGCTCTCCTTTTCCTCAACAACTCCTACTGATGTGCCCTCTGGCAAGCATGAAAACCCCCAAATCCTGCAGACTATGCTCAAAACTGGCAGCTCCCACTTACAAATGTGTCTAACAAGTGGCTTAAAAAGGTGCTCACTTATCACTGCCTGCACAAGGGCAGTTTAGACTAGACAAGAAGTAATTGTTTCTGCACTTTTCCTTTAGTTAAATGTTTCAGTTCTCGCTTCACTCATTACTTTAGGCACTCCCTCTCGATGTATCCAAAACCAGATGACTTGTCCCCGTTTCCCCCTGGGGAAGGCTATTATAAGGCTTCATCATACTCACAGTCTCCTCAGAGCCAGCAGACCGCGGAAGGCCCAAGGCTCCACTGTACTTATCAAATTATTCTTCAGGTCCCTGGACAACACAGAGAGAAACAGACACAGTTAAATTAGTACTCTATATCTATCTATCTGTCAATCCATCCATCCATCCATCCATCCAACCATCTGTTGTTTTCAGCTCATTAGGAGGTATTTTTTCAGATGACTGAACTTGAGCTTTTGACCATATAAAACATGCCCATCTTATGTAAACATAATTGAATGCAAATATGCATGAGGATGCTTATAATTTATAAATGGTGTGCTGATCACAAAATAATGCTTTGCGAGCAGCTCAGAAATAGGAGAAGAATTGCTTTCTTCTTGAATTAATCCAGAACGTCTTGCATAAAAACAGTTCATCAATATCATAAGAACATGTATCTCCAAATGACAATTAAATGTGAATAGGCTAAATATAAATTGCTTCACAGTCCAGTAAAGTTTTGTATTGCCATGTACAAGCCAACTTCCCCAGAAGTGTCCAACAGTCTCTGAAGTGATTTCTACAGACATCAACCTGGACTTATTTACCCCTGGACCCTACAAAGGATCATATGCTTGGACACATGCCTTGTTACCCTATAGCTCTGCAACAGAAAAAGTTACAAAACTAACTACCATTACAAACACAGTCTTTGAATATCAACAACTGGCGCCCAACACAACAGACTTCCACACAAAGCAGAATAAGTTTTATCAGGTAAAGCTTTTCTAGCCAAACTAGGTGTTGGAAGCTATAGGTAGCACTGGCCCTCGATTCATGGAAGGACCTTTGTCAGAGTTACTAAGCATTTTTGCCTTCATTTGACAGACAGCCAAAGACAGACAGGAAATGTGGGGAGTAGAGAGTGGTGGAAGACTTGCATCAAAGGGTTGCTGCTGGGAGCTGAACCAACTGATATGACGAGGACCACAGCTCCCGCACATGGCCGCTGAAACTGCCAGTCCAATAGTACCCCACAATTTAAGACTTTGACAATCTTAATAGATTTCAAAAATATAAAAGACCTCAGACATGACAACAAATAAAGATACATTTCATAGTTTTGCTCCTATAATGAGTGTAGAGCAACAATGTGACCAAAACAGCACACCACACACTAACAGATTCTGTTCACAAACAACAAGGTTCCTGTCTGTCAACACTGGAAATTTTGCAAAGTCTTTTGAGGTAAAATGTTACTTTAGAGTTTACACACATGGTTGAGAAGAGGCAGGAGAAATTGGAGAAGATAGTTTTTAGTCTGTTTTTCAACCCCCAAAAAATAGATAAATAAATAAGCAATGGCTGAAGTCATAGAGAGACAGCATGAGCATGGGCTATAATAATGAGTAAAATTAGTGACAAGCATTACAGGTGGCGAACATATGTCAGAAAGGATGTTTGTTAATTCTTATGAAGTTATAACATTGGCTCCGGTCAGAAACTAGGATAAAACCAGAGAAAGTTTCTACAGCCTATTTGAATTATGTGCGTCCTTCCTCAGTCAATTGGCTTTCATTTTGTTCCAAATGACAATCCACAGGGTGTGTGATCAGTTGTCCTTGTAGTTCCCCTTCACAACAGGATATCATATTGTAAATATTGAACTTATTTAATATTCATAATTTGAAATTGGTGCAGACTCGACATTTGTGTGAGCACATTGAGGGGAGTAAAATCACTCGACGCATCTCTCAGACCACTGGAAAACCACCAAAAATTCAGTACTTTGGTTACTTAAGTTAAAAGGGGAGGATCAGGCGGTGTGAACACTACATCAGATTTTCATGTAAATCAGTATATTTTATGTCTGTTCTATTTTTAATAGAATACTGACTGCAGTTCACCAGGGTCATTTAATATCGGTATTTACTTGTGTGATCTGGAGGAAGTTGAAAGTGAAATGCTCCTTTTGTTCTACAGTCCATCATATCATGATCTCAGGTGCCTTCTTTTCAACAAAATGTTAAAAAATTGTCCTGATTTGTTTTCCATGTCTGATTAAGATAGACTTCAGTACCTGTTTACACACAAAGTGTTTCAGTTTGCTCAGTTTGCGTTGAATGCTGTTCAGCAGCGTGGGAGCACACTTTATGTCTGATTTAATTGTTGTCACTGTCAAATGTCTGAAGTGTACCACTATGCTTTTTAATTACTTTAGGTCATTGCTGGACATGTGCAGTATTGTAACTGCTCTCTTCTTTTTCTTCATATGTTGTTGCTCCTGTTTTGTTTGTTTTTGTAATGTTTTGTAAGACCATACAGGCTGGGCACCTTTCCGGTGCATGACACGACGAATAATAAAATAAAATAAACTACTATCCCTCTGGAGAGTCACTATAGTGTGTCAAAGTATGTGTTTTGAACTTTCTTTTTTATATCCTCTTTAGTTTTTGTGGTTTTTTTAAGTAATTTCGAAGTACTGAGGTCAATTCTTAGTGAGTAAACTTGCACCTGTTAGCAGGACAGCACAGACCATTTCCTGCATGCTTACAGTAAGACCCAGACCACATCCAGCAAAGAAGCAAAACACATATGTGTGGTTTAACCCAGACACTCCTTGTCCAGCCCCGCCCCCACTCCAAACCCTCATTGCTAAAAATGGATCTTAGAAAAATCTCCTCGGGTTTTCGGTTAGGAGCCAAAGAAAACTTCCTGAAATTGTGTCTCTGGTTTCCTTTAACCCTGTGCTGTCTGTCCAGTGTGATGAGCATGGGAAAAAGGGTAGTGCCTTTTTCCAAATGTGAGCTGAAAAAAACAGCCCAGCGCTCTTCTTTTAATTAACAGTCACACTGGCCAGAAAACGGACTAGCAAACAAAACAGGATCAGTGGGACTATCAAAGCCTCAATAACTGTCCCGAAGTGAATATTAAAGTAATCCTAGAGCTCTCGACATCTTGTGCTTGTTTGATTCAGTTTGGTAGCAAAAAGCTCCCTTTTCCATTACCAAGAAGTTAAATAACTACTTAGCATAGAAGGAAAGATTTATATTTATGACACAATAAACATGGTACTGTATAAAAGGCTTAGCTGTGGTTGTTTCAGAGTAAATGTGTTTCATTTGTGGATTTGAAGCATTAGTTACAAAAACAGAGTCCTCATTAGTTGTGGAAAAATGGTACCAATCCAGGGTTAATAATCCAAATCTCTTGTTGATTTGTTCATTTTATGGTTAAAACACATTTTGCACCATTTAGATTCCCCAACAGTCTCTCAGCCAAACTGTGGTCATACCAGAAGTGTTGTGGTGCAGAGAGTCTGCATTTGATTTTCACATTTAAAAGTGCTATATGTCAAATTCTGGCTACCCGCCTTATTACACACCTAACACAAGAACCTTTAGGTGCTTTGGTAATCTTATTTTCATTTTTTTTTCTCTAAAGTTACCAGGGTTCCCACTCTTTTCCAGAGATCATTTTCCAGGACATTTCCAGGATATTTTCATTGATGATGAAGCTGGTATGACAGTCTAAATTTAGTTCCTAATTTAGTTCCTAAATAGTCTAATATGTTCCTCTCAGTGGAAGTCTACATTGAAAGACATGTAGTCTATGGCTATCAATGAAATCATCTCTTACATATTTAAAAATGATGGCAAATTGATAATAGAATAATGCAACCACAGATGTACAGCACTTCACTTTATTAGTGCAACCAAGTAACAATGATGGGCAACATCTCATCTCTTTTCTCATAAATATAAAATGAGCTAAGAAAAAAACAAAAGAGCCAGCAAAAGAATCAGGAAGCTGCTTTACTGAAATAATTAAATAATAATAATGATCAGAGGATCAGTGCATTAATGACTTAAATAGAACTGAATGACAAAAATGGCCACAAATGTTTCTCAACTCAACTCAAACTCAAAATATACCTGCTTAATCATGATATTCATCCTGCTAAGTGGTCGATATAAAACAAAGCAAATGTCACATTTTTTTATTTGAGTTACCGTAAACTCTGAAAAAATCACACCGGTGTAAAGAAGCACTCTGTATTTGAAGATCTCTCAGAGATTTAAAAAAATGTAAACTGTCTTCCTGCATGGCGATGTCTATTATGATCAGCGATGTCTACAACGGGGAGTTTCTGTGCTTCTGTGTCGCTCTTTTTGTTCCATTTGTTTTCACTATCGGGATTTGGACTCCTACTAGCTAGAGCAGGGGTTCTCAAAGTTTTTGGAGCCAGGGACCCCTTACAGGTGAGAACATTTTCCAAGGACCCCTCTTAACTGTAACACAGATTAAGCAAATTAGTGATGTGTCATGATCAAAAGCTGAGAGCTGATGCTTTATAGTGAATCAGAAGAGCTGGCTCGCATCGAGAGAAAGCCGGCTCCCAGTTTTGTCCTTTCGCTGCCTAGCTCTCACAGTGCTCAGCCCCAGCTCTGCTCACAGCAGAACTTTGTTTTGATTGGTCAGCATGGCAGCCATGCGGCCAATCACATGTGAGGATATAGGATACAGGTGATGGAGGGGAGGCTGTGTATCCTGGCTACATCTGTTCCTTCAGAGAGAGTCTTCTTGAAGACCAGGCAAATACTCACTGAGAGGAGAAATCGGATCAGCCCATCCAAGCTGAGGCATCGGATTTTTCTCAACGCCAACCTGAGGACATTAATAATGTTTGCTTGAGTTTGGTTCTGGTTCTGGTTCTGTTTGTTCGAGATTGGTTCTGGTTCTGTTTGCTTGAGTTGGGTCCCTTTGTGTTTGCTTGAGTTTGGTTGTGGATCTGTTTGCTTGAGTTGGTTCTGTTTCTGTTTGTTTGAATTCGGTTCTGTTTGGGTTCGGTTCTGATTCGGTACGCTTCTGGTTCGGTTCTGTTCTGGTTCGGTTCTGGTTCGGTTCTGGTTCGGTTCTGGTTCGGTTCTGGCTCGGTTCTGGTTCGGGTCTGGTTCGGTTCTGGTTGGGTTTGCTTGAGATTGGTTCTGGTTCTATTTGCTTGAGTTTGGTTCTGGTTCTGTTTGCTAAAGTTTAGTTTTCGTTCTAACCCTAACCCTAAATCTAATCCTAAACCTAAACTTTACCCTAATCCTAACCCTAACCCTAACTCTAATCACAACCCTAATCCTAACCCTAATCACAACCCTAACCCTAATCAAAACCCTAACCCTAACCCTATTCACAACCCTAATCCTAACCCTAATCACAACCCTAACCCTTACCTTAATTATAAACCTAACCCTAATCATCACCCTAAACCTAATCACACCCCTAATCCTAACCCTAACCCTAATCCTAACCCTAACCCTAACCCATATCCTAACCCTTACCCTAATCCTAATCGTAACCCTAATCCTAATCCTAACCAAAACCCTAATCACAACCCTAACCCTTACCTTAATTATAACCCTAATCATAACCCTAACCCTAATCACACCCCTAATCCTAACCCTAGTCCGAAACCGAACCCTAACCTTAAGTCTAATCAGTTCTGATTCTAGTTCTGTTTGCCCGAGTTTGGTTCTGTTTCTGTTTGTTGGAGTTGGTTCTGTTTCTGTTTGCTTGAGTTTGGTTCTGGTTTTGGTTCTGATTGCTTGTGTTTGGTTCTGGTTCTGGTTCTGGTTGCGGTTGCTTGAGTTCGGTTCTGGTTCGATTCTGGTCTGGTTCGGTTCTGGTCCCGTTCGGTTCTGGTTCTGTTCTGTTCCGGTTCTGGTTCGGTTCTGGTTCTGTTTGCTTGAGTTCGGTTCTGGTTCGGTTCTATTCCGGTTCGATTCTGGTTCGGTTCTGTTCCGGTTCTGGTTCGGTCTGGTTAATTTCCGGTACGGTTCTGGCTCGGTTCTGGTTCGGTTCTGGTTCGGTTGTGGTTGGGTTTGCTTGAGATTGGTTTCGGTTCTATTTGCTTGAGTTTGGTTCTGGTTCTGTTTGCATGAGTTTGGTTCTGGTTCTGTTTGCTTAAGTTTAGTTCTGGTTCAAACCCTTATTGTAATTGTAATCGTAACTCTAACCCTAACCCTAATCAGAACCCTAACCCTAATCACAACCCTAACCCTAATCACAACCCTAACCCTTACCCTAACCATAACCCTTATCACAACCCTAACCATAACCACAACCCTAACCCTAATCACAACTCTAACCCTAATCCTAACCCTAAACCTTATCATAACCCTAACCTAACCCTAATCATAACCCTTACCCTAACCCTAACCCTAATCTTAACCCTAACTCTGATCACAACCCTAACCCAAGGATCAGGATGAGAATGGTTTTGTAACAAAAACAGTGTACGTAAAAGGGTATTCAACAGAAGCCATTAGTTTTTGCAAAGTTAAGGCAAAATATACGGCTACATAAGATCCTAAATCAAGAGCCGTTCGGGAGTCAAAAGAGCCGGATCTTCTTTGGGAGCTGAGTCAAAAGAGCCGGCTCTCTGAAAAGAGTCGAACTTCCCATCATTAAAGCACATGCTTACTACCATTTGCACTCTTAGTTTCCCTTGGAACTATTTGTATTGTAAAACGTATCAGTGTAAATACTTCAGACCTGTACCATAGTGATAAACAGATAACACTTCAATTTGAATCAAGTAAATACCACTTGTATACTTTAAAACAGAGGGTCATTTCATTCCTTGTGGACTCAACATGACAGCATTTATACTTTTCAGGTAATTGATCTTAAACGCTTTCAGAAAATTAACAGTTGCAAGACTCACATATCCCTTCGAGCCACCAAATGGTACCATAACAATGGTGTATATGCTGTTTTGTAATGACACAGCACAATTTTATAATTTATTAGAAATGTATTCAAATTATTTCACGGAGCCCCACGCTATGGTTCGCGGACCCCCAGGGGTCCCAGGACCCCATTTTGAGAACAACTGAGCTAGAGTACAGTAGTTGAGCTCTCAGCCTGCAGAGAAAGTTGTGAGGCACAGACCCCCAAGCTCTCTGCCCGACTCCACTGGTCACACTATAACTTAAAGATAAGACTCTTTGAATCAAAAGAGCACTCTACAAGGTTAATGTACCATAAAACATAAACAATATACCCCCGTTTTCTGTGAATGCATGATTATGAAGTGAAGGAGAAAAGATGTGTAAAAAGTTGCGCAGTGTCGCTGTCTTTTCCAGCACAGCGTGCACTCAACTTTCAATGAATGGGGATGTGTTTTGTTAATAGGGTCAGGTCGCATGCAGCCATGTTGGAATAATTTTCCAGAACTATATGTGATTTTCCAGGACATTTTACTTTTTCTCCCATTTTCCAGGTGTTTTCCAGTACTGGAAAACTGGTCAACTGTTTTCCAGGTTTTCCAGGTTTTCCAGGACGCGTGGGAACCCTGAGTAACGGAAACGTTTTGCGTCATTGTCAACCGGTTTCCTCCATGTCCGCTCTCGTGCCCCACATTCCCTCACAGCAGAGTGATCAGGCTGAGTGAGGCCACCTGTGCCTAGTTGGTCAGTGTGGAGCCCCTAATTAGTGCACTGAAAAAACAGGTACATCTTACAGAGTAATCATGATAATGTCTGTTTGAATTTGTACAGATATATTTTGCAGTCCCACTTTGTTGGTTTCAAGCAGACATGTGGTTATGGAAAGTTTAATGACTAATGAGTATTTAGATGTTAGTCTTTTGAACTCCTTTCTAAAATCCTTTGTCACACTGGATCATTGAGATTATGTTCAATATTAATCAATAAGAAAATATATGACACTATAGGCACACTTGTTTAAAGTATGTTTCATAAAGCCACTACAGCAAGCTCTGAGTCAAGCTCTATTTTTTTTACCTTTCTTTTAATTGGCTGCTTGTTTTGCATTATTTTTATTTTGCACTTAACAGTTTCTCATTTTTCTCTTTTGGCGACTGTGAAGTTATACTTTATACAATTGTTGTACATTAAGTTAGTATTATCCATCAAATTCATAGTTTATCTATTATAGTCAGCAGTCTAATTATTTGGTTCCGAGTACAATGATGTTGTGACAAGAATAAGTGTCCTGAAATCACCAAAAACTCGCAGTTCAATGTGTAAAAACCTTCAAAACTCAAAGAAGGGGTTACATGCATTTTTCTATATCTGTGTGCTTGGTATTGAACCAACACTCTAGTTTACCATCTCTCTTTTTCTGCTGACTTTGTAGATATCCTGCAGGATTCATCATTCACACAGCAAGTTGTAGCACGCTCTAGAAAAGGTACTGAAGTTGCCTTCCTGACAGGCCAACCTCCTGGTCAAGTCGGGTCGGCCAAGCGCTTGCTCTCATCTCTGCTGTCATCCAAAGTCGTCTTTGATCATGTACAATGTGCTACAAAAGAGTAGGTGGAGGTGGTGGTCAAAAGGTTACTCTTTTAGCCTGCAGCACCTTCTTTTATCGTCTCACAGCTCACTGCTCTGCCATGCATGAATTTGCTGAATGTTCAGTTTCCACCTTATCAGCTGACTGCCTTACCAAGTGGCAGAGGTCAGGGCCCAGGGAGTCCACCTACAGGGAATGAACTACTGTAAAAAGAAGACTATGGGAGTAGTAATATACTTTAAACAACCAAAGCAGAGATAAAAAGAAGGGAAAATCTTTATAAGAACTTTAAAGGACTGGAGGGAAGCCATGAGTCTTAAACTAAGGAAATCAATAAACAGGGCATTTAATTTTAAATTTTAAAGGGGGAACATTTCAAAAAGCATTTTAAAGTCCAACTTTGAATTTTTGGATGAAGCTTCTGAGGATTCTCAACTATCTGTTCCCTTCTGGGCACTTCACTTATCACCATCACAATATTCCTAATTAAATAATTGTGGATATGGCTGTGTCATTATGTTTCTGTCTTTTGAATGTCAATTGGAGCCTTCTGGTATTACTTGCTCCCTTGCTATGAGGTCATTTGTAAGGCCATATTAAACAAGAAGACATCCCAGGCTACACAACAACCTTTTATAGTCATCGGACCTGAGCCAGCAAGTACCTGCAAATAAATGTCATAAATTACCGCTGTGTGCTAAAAGCTGCCGAAGGTCTCAGACGGGTGGGGTCTGCTACAAAAAACAACAGAGGGGATGCCAAAATGTTTCAACAATCCAGGGAAACTATGTGAAAGTAGATTTAGCATCACATTTTGTGATTAACAGTCTGCCACGATCTGTAATGTCCTCTGGTGCTGCAGCTCTGCGGAGCACTCTGACAAACAGGATAAAACAAACTGCAGGAGTTATTTACAGTGCAAACAACATCATGTGGCATTTGTAGTGGAGTGCAGCTCTGAGGTGTATCACAGGCCGTACACTGCACTGTAAATTAAATATTTGCTGATGTTTCTTGTAAACCCTGGACAGAATTTGCATTTGAACATCTCCCATCCTTCTTTCAAAACGAGCCAACATTTACAGTGGATATCAAAAGTCTACACCCCTGTTAAAATGCCAGGTTATCAAAAAAAATGATACTGAGATAAACCATGTCAGAACTTTTTTCACCTTTAATGTGACCTATAACATGAACAATTCAATTGAAAAATAAAATAATATCTTACTCTTAGTTTTCAAATCATACATGCAAATCAACAAAATCATGGCTTCACCAAAAGAAGATTAAAGTTTCGGAATGGCCCAGCCAGAGCCCAGACCTGGATCCAATTGAATATCTGTGGGGTGATCTGAAGAGGGCTGTGCACAGGAGATTCCCTCACTATCTGATGGATTTGGTGCTTTTTTGTAAAGAAGAATGGGCAAACATTGCCACGTCAAGATGTGCCATGCTAATAAACTAATAGGTCACATTAAAGGTGGAAAAAGTTCTGACATCTTGGTCTAGATTTTTCACATTACAAAACCTGGCATTTTAACAGGGGTGTGTAGACTTTTGATATCTACTGTACAAAATCTAACTTGTCCCTGACTCAAAATCAACTTCACTTTTGTGAATGTGCGTCTCACATCCACCTGTCCAACAAGCCAAAATCTTTAGGATAGGATGCTCGTCTACTTTTAGCATCAGCACAACTATTGGTCCAAATAGATGATTTAGTGACATTGTACAATATGTGTCTCCACATGTGTGGAAGACATCCCATGCAAGACACATCAAGTATGGTAGCATGGCTTTCCAAAGTAAAAGCCCAATCTGTTTAATATTGTGGAGAGGCTCTCCTTGTTTCAATAACATGCTTTTAGTTTTGTCTGGGACAGTTATTATACATCACAGTAGCGTTAAGTAGACTATGTTATTATTCATAATAATGATATTAGGTTGTTAGATAGTGTCAGTTTAAAGGCAACATTTCCTCTTGGGCAATCTCCCTCTTGTTCCGCTTCCTTCTGTGTCCCTCTCTCTGCATACAGTTGTTTTGGTGTCTGTGTGTAAATTGAAACCCTATTTTTAATGAAACTACAATCACTTTCTGATAACATCACACCTGTGTAACACCGGAGAACATCCCCAGATATGACAAAAAAAGCTGTATAGAAAACAGTGATAATTCAACAAGGCTTTATGTACATCATTTTAATAATTAATGAACATCATGGTACACAAAATATTTCTTCCCGTGTGATCCCTCTGTCTTCATCTACCTCTTTTTATCATCCATTTTCTTGCCCTTGTGCCTGCATGTAAATGAAGAACCTGTTTTTAATGTAACTAAAAGCAGCGTGTTAAGTAAAGAGTGATTAAAATGTGTATATAGGGACTGGCAGCTAAGGTTGCAAAATTCTGTGAATTTTCAAAGTTGGAAACTTCCCATGGGAGTTAACAGGAATTTATGGGAATAAAAGGGATTAAACCAGGAATTTACTAAATTGAAGGTTGGCTCTTAATAGGGAACTTAAATATAGTTGGGGAAACTACTTTTTTAAGTATTCATGCAAGTACAGTTGAATATATATGCTATTCCTCAATCACATGCACATAGCACACTGCTTACTGCAGGGCTAGTGAGACCATGCCCCCTACATGAACTGTGCATTCCTCCATCACATGCACAGATGATTTCTAGAATCATGGACCACACTTTTGAGCCCAGAGCACAAAACTATTGAAGCCACACATTTGAGGCTGTGGACTACGCAAAGTGAAGTAAGTTTTGATGATATCATGTGGTAATATATTTAATAAATTGATGTATGGTATTAATGTTTAACTTGTAAATATCACCTATAAGTGTATTCATACAAATGCATTTCCATTACATTACCCGAAATTTCCAGTAAATTCCCATATATTCACATTCATTCCCATAATTCCCATGGAAAGTTTCCAATATGGAATATGTCCAAAATTCCCCATCTTATCTTCCCATGGAAATTTACTGGAAACTTTACGGAAATTTATCAGAAATTTACCTGAAATTTTCCACCCCTTTGCAACCCTACTAGCGGCTGAGCCATCCACTCCATAAATATACCATATGTGGGTTGAACTTTGTTGTGGAGCAAGCTATAGCTTCTTTTGTGTCTGAGCTACCTGCAGGAAGAACACCACTTAGAGCAACAAATACTTGACAGGAGACGCCGCTACTTACAGCAAAATTCTAACATGCAACAGAAAACCGCACTTCAGAGTAATGTTGTTTTCAGCATAGATCCATATGGTTGCCTTCCACCAGTTGGGAAACACAGGCTTGAGTTAACAAACAATCTGGAGGCTGTCTTGGGACCCCATAGCAAAGGACACAATGAAACATGTATGAAGTGCTTACGTACACCGGAGTTCTCAGGTTGTTATCAACATTCTAGTGAGGGCATAGCCATCAAACACAACATTTAAATGACTGGGATTTGCATTCCTCAATCAGAGTAATCTTGATTCCTATGACAATTATTCAATCTGTGAAACAAACCTACAGTGCATGATCCTGTGTATTCTCTCTTCAAATGCTTTGCTCTTCTCAGTCTGAGTGTTCAGTTATCTAACATGCTGTTGATAATGAGCTCTCCATAAGCTGTGTGCACACATTCAATATTTCACAATTAAGGCCTTCCAGGGAGGTGAGCACATTATGCCACCTGAGGCTTTTAATGTAAAACACAATTTGCAGTAAGAACATAGAGCATAAACACATTAGCACAGCGAGAAGCAGCAAATCTGAATATGGGGAGTCTTCTAAATACAGTACTTTAAATATAGTAACAGAACTGGGAAATAAAATCAAAGTATTGGCTCTGATAATAGCCCGTCTCAAACAAATAATGTAAGGTAAACAAAAACCCTGGCCGCCATTCGAGGATTTATGGAGCACACACACATACAAACAAATGGTAACTACCTTTGGGAGACATGCCCCACATATCCACTGTAGATACAGCTGGAGCAGCTCAAATGAGATGAATGTTTAAACAATAACCGTTTTCTACTCCCTGCATGTTTGAAGAGCAGGAGCAGCTCTCGGTATAAACTCAGACATTTGTGGTTAATGTTTGAAAAGCTACTGAAGTGCCTCCCAATTAATTTAAACTGTGCTGTATATCTCAGCCTGCTCGCTTTCTCCAGAGCCATGTGACCCGAGGATATCTGCCTGCTCGCTCTGTGACACTAATGGGCAGATTCCTCCCTGAATCTAGATTATTACCACATCACACTCACTGACACAGTGGTTTGCACACACACACACTGACACACACACACACTCACACACATTTACACGACCAGACCACACACATTCTGCAGCCACAACCTCCATGCAGCTTTTTCTCTGATAGTAAACAGTTTTTAATCATACAGAGTCTCATTAAATAGATCTCACTGCTGATGTAATTATCAAAATATCATCAGATTCTCAAAAAGGTCAAATCCGACATGGAGTGCACAAGCAAATAAAAGTGCAGCAGGCAACGGATACTTGGGCACCCATCCAGATGGAAAGTGATGCTGCCTGATGCTTCCATTGTAGGCGCACTTAATGAAATGAGACAATGACAGAAACATTCATTAGTATAACTTGTTTCATTTTTCTCAGTGGCACGTTGTTGTACAGAGCATGATTTATGTACACAAAGGCATCTTGTTTCCAGTAAATAAAATGAGTCAACTGGGGCCAACCCTTAATAGTTGACGCCTGAATAATAAGTTCATTTGAGTCCTGGTACCGCTTGTGTTTGTCAAATCTCTCTGTATATAATTTTTTTTTTTGCCATTGTCATGGCAAACAATGCAATGCAGAAGCACTTTTGCGGATAAGTGTTTTGTGAATTATTACCAGGATCATATGACAATCAGCTAAAACATTATGACCAATGAAAGGTGAATTCAATATCATTGATGATCTCTGTACAATGGTACATCATGCAGGGTAGGATACGTAAAGTGTAAAGATGTGAGCCACTTTGACAAGGATCAAATAATGATGGCTTGATGACCGGGTCAGAGCATCTCTAAAACTGCAGCTCTTGCGGATAACCAGTGAACCATCTACAGAGTCATTGGCAACCAAGCCTCATTGATGCACTTGGGGGGTGAAGTCTGGCCCATATGATCTGATCCAACTGAAGAGCTACTGGAGCTAAAACTTCTCAAAAAGTTAAAGCTGGTTCTGATAAAAAGGTGTCAGAACAAACAGTTCACCACAGTCGGTTATATATCCGCCTGCTTTTTCTCTCTATACAGATTGTTTTTTCCTGCATACACCACAGCTCACTTTTTACCTTAAGCTGCACTATGGAATGTTTCTGTTTCAGTCATCACCACCATCATCATCACTGCAAAGACCTTGAACAATAAACACTGCATGGTGATTTTCCGAAGAAGGCTTTCAGAAGGGAGGTACATTTTTTCAAGGACTCTGCGTCAGTCCAGTTGCCTGAATATTATCCCATTTTATCTCAACTGAAAAACTTGCATCAGCTTGACTTCCCTCACACTCTTAGTATAAACTGGCTCTGTCATTTGAAACACCAGTTTATTGGCACTAGCCCTAATGCTAATGTGGAATCAGTTTATTAAAGCCATTTATTCACATGTTAAATATGCATAGGTCAGTTTGCAGATAAGTTCAGGGAGGGCATGGCCACACTCACTGCATAACAAGACTCAGACACAGATAACCACCAGCTGATTGTATATAAATGTTTGTTGAAAGCTGACTGAAGGGGGGAAAGGTGGACAGTCAGACCAATTAGCCAGACTGAATGTGTATGCGTAGTGACAGGCCTGTAGCTACCGCTGCCAGAGCATCAGACAGTAATGGACCTCCCTCTATGAATGTGTGTGTGCATTATGTAAATATAACATACAGTAAGCACCACAAGGCCAAGGGGCAAATATTAATTATTCAACCATCCCAGCAGGACAAACGGCACAATCAAATAGTCAATTTGTAACAGTCAACACTCTTTTGTATTACAGTAAATCGAAAGTGCTTAAGTTTATGAAGAAAAGATATGAGTGTTTGCTCAAACGTTTACACAGTTTGAGCCCAGTTGAGGTGATGATTAACATTTCTCAAACACTGCTGGAGTGCAATTTCTGCCTACCGGGTGGATGAGCAGTACTTATGGGATATTTGCAGTGATTTTCTCAGACTTCTTGTTACCTTCAAGGAACAGCAACAAGTAAAAAAGCTACTCATTTGTGTAAGAACACCTTCATTTGAGCCAGCACCAAAAATTAAAACAGTCACATAAAAACAAACAGAAGCTATTTTACAGCAGACGGGGATAATGCTCCAAGAAACCCTGAACTGTGAAGAAAACACTTTCTCAGTTAACAGCTCAGCAACTGTATCTTATTTTAGAGCCACTGTTCTCATCGGTATGTGAGATTTCTATCACAACAAAGGAGAAGTTCAAGGAGAGTGTGAAGCAAATTCTTCCAAGAGATGCTTTTGATGCGAGGCCTCGAAACAACAAATAAGTCCCGATACACCCCAGCTGGGAATAAATATTGTGGATATTTCTATTCACTTATCAGATTTCGAGCATCTATCTGCAACTTGTTTAATTGAGGGAGGCAATCTTTGAGAGGGGAAAAAAAATTGAGAGACGAAGAAGAACTTCCAAACTTGGTCAGTGAATCGGTGACGCCCATGCTCCTCACATGTTTCTCCTCAACTGTGACCCAGCAGCAGTCCCTGTCTAATAACAACACAAGCATTCATATTTCAGGCTGCACTTTGATCCATTTAAGGCCTCATATTACCCCGAGACCACTAAGATAAACAGAGAAATAAAAAGGAATGCTGATGCACAAAAGGGCAACCAGTGCAATGCTCTACAATCAGTTTTAGCTTTACATAACCAGCCTGTCTCACTGTGAATTGATGAAATACAGTAGCTTGGTTAAGACATATTGCCACAAAATATGATGCTGTAATGATTGTTGTGTCAATGAGCTGTCCAAGTTAGTAGAGCATAAATAGTACAAGGCTCTAATGAGGATTGTATTTAAGGGGGAAGGATGGGTCAAGCACACAGAATCCTTTCTCTAAAGAAGGTTGACTCAGTTGACTCCTTTAAGAAGCTGATTCAGTGTATGTATGTATGTATGTATGTATGTATGTATGTATGTATGTATGTATGTATGTATGTATGTATGTATGTATGTATGTATGTATGTATGTATGTATGTATGTATGTATGTATAGCAGTTAATGTTACAACTTATTGCAAACAAGAGAATTCTTTCATTTGTCATAGTAAATAAAATAACCATCTGCCTGCATGAAGGTCACCTTAAATGTCAGATTCAATGTATTCTGTCTCAGTGAGTGAGCAAACAAAGGAAAGAGGGAAACAGATCTGACAGTCATATTTTGTGTTGTTGTTGTTTGCACTGTTACAACGACATCAATGTAAAATTCTGATTAACTACATTAATTGACTTGATTCTGATTGGTCAAACCTCTTGATATATATACATATATATATACATATATATGTACATAAATATACATATATACATATATATGTACATATATATGTACATATATATACATACATATATATATATACACACATATATATACATATATATACATATATACATATATATACATATATATATACATATATATATACATATATACACATATACACATATATATACATATATATATATACATATATATACATATTTTGTTTTTCTTGTTTTTTTTAGAGGCATTGAAATGAGCTTCAGGCTAAATGTTTATCCCACTATTGTTTAGTCATCATTGTTAATTTGAAGTTCAATCAGATTTTGTTTGTATGAAAGTCAATTATACAGCCCTGCCCTATTACATTTTTAAATATCATCATGTAATAGTGTGGAAACCAGGAAGAATGACTTCTGTGGTGCTTTAGCTTATACAGATTTTAATAAACAGACTGACACTCAGACTGCAGACTGGCGTACCTAGATCATTGTATACTTTAATGTAGGGTAATGTAGGTAACAACACACCTTAAAGAACATGTAATAAACTATTGGACAATCACAGTGCAGCTATCACATCATGAGGCTTGTAATAAGACCATTCATATCATAATCAATACATTTAATTTGCAGACAAATTGAAACACATCCAGAATGTGATTGTGACATTAACTAGAAATATATGGTGGAATTTCAGTCTTGATGAAATGATACAATTGTGGTGCACTTAAAACTACTACTTGAAAAAAGACACCCATAATTTTAAAAAATTGCAAAAAAATAGCATTTGATCATACTGACAAAGTGACTAACTAATGTGTATTTAAAATATAAGATTGACTGATCATCTGATTTAATCAAGCATTATTAATGTTAGCAGGTAGATAACCGTCACATTTTTTGCTGTTCCTCTTAATAACCGCTGACCTTTGACCTACTGAGGAAAACCTCAGGGTAAGCTGTGTACGATCATATGATCAGTCCTTCCCCAGAGTCTAAACTTTACCCTGTGTCTATGCAGGAGGAGACAGCGTGTCCTTCAGCAGTTTACCATGCCCTCATCCATCTCCTCGAGGGGAGACAAACTCAGGAGGAAGGCTGACTAGACGCCACCTCTGTGATGGGAACAGCATGAGTTTTTAAACTTTGTAAAGGACGCCTCCTCCCACCTCTGACACCCACTCTTCAGAATGAGAAATAGCAGATGCCTTTCTGAATCCTGATACCGTAACTGTCACTGTCACTGCTCTGAGCCGAGGTCCACTCTGTCTGCTCAGTCAGCCTTCACATTCCTCAGGCAGGACAAACAACGTTTGGTCAAATGGACAGAAAAATAGACCCACTGCTCCCAATAAAAAACATTTAGACAGTCTGCAGGGAATAAAGTGCCTGTCACATCCACCTCCATAACAATAAAAATAACAGTAAAGTCCCTGAGAATGCTTGTAGCCCAGAGGAGTGAATGTATTTCTAGAGCAATGCTGCCAGTCTGAAAATACTTGTCTTTTTGTGAAATCACCAAATTATTTCGACTTATAGTTTTTATTTTTTTGGTTAAACCTGAGAACTCTGCAATGAAGTGAGTCCATGCTTGTGTGATTATGTTTCGTATTATGTATTTTCTTGAAGTAAGTTCCCACCCTTATCCCACAAATGTGCACAACCTAAGCTATGGTATTTAAAGCTGGGGTTAGTAATCAGATTTAGATACACTTTTTGTTATACTGGTTAAAATGATCTTTATGTCCTGATGGCAATCAATACATAATGTGTTCTTAAAAAAGAGCGAAGAAAAGCTGCTATCTACAGCCAGAGTAAACCTGGGAAAACACCAACCAATCAGCCTTTTTTGGGTGCCAAAATTTTAAACCATTCAAATCCCGTCCTGCCGTTCTGCCCGCCTCCTGCGCGTACATTTCCCCGGCGTGCACTCTGAGTCCCCGTCTCCTGCCGCTGCTCCCCCTGACTACTGACTGTCCCTCTCGCTCAACCTCGGGCATGTCCCCTCTGACCCGATGAAGTGCTTTGCTCAGGACTGTAGTCCAGATCAGAGTCTAAAAAGCTCTCACCACGGGGCTCTGACAAGCAGAAGAATGAATGACATTTAGTAAGTCCTACAGAAGAGGTATATGTATTGTAGCGTCCGTCCAGACGCTGTAGTGATGACGAGCCGATTCGTGAACACATTTAGTTTTAATAACCGGTCACTGTCGGCCGTTAACACGCCAACCAACAAAGCAACAATCAATGTTTGAATGAATGAAGAACTTCTCCTCTTGTCTCTCCTCTCTCCCGCTCACACACTGTACACCTCTCCTGATGCCTTCACTGACTGTCAACACCGTAGGAATTAAGAACATCTACACTGAACACGTTTAACAAACAGTAGAGCTGTTACAGTATTATATGTGTTATAACTTTTCTCCTGATCTTGTGTCACTGGTACAACTGGATAATGCTAGAATGACAGTTGTGAGTACTAACAGCAGCCATATTTATTTGTGTTTTTAACTTTCACTATGATAATGTTTTGGTGAGGACCGGTTTTGAATCAGTCACCATCATTTGGTCGCAAGTCAGCGGCGCTCGTGCATGTGAGCGGGGGGGGGGGGTGTCGTTTTGGAGGAGCTCTGAGGCAGGAGGGGAGGGGTTAGACGGAGTCATGAGGACATACTACATTCAAATTCATGCTAGTTTTCTGAGACTGCCAACCCCAGCTTTAAGACAAACATACACAAATTATTCTTCATACCCCAGAAGTTGAAACTTGGTATTTTTAAATTGTTTTTTCAAATGTTCTTCTTTTTAGGACCAGATACATTCACATCTAATAGAAATACTACATTGGTATGCTTCAATGTACACACCCCTTAAGATTGTTTGACCTTTGCTTAAGCTATAATGGTTTTCATTTTGGATCAGTATAAACATGATTTTGCAAATACTGTATTGACCTGAGTATAGGACAGATTTGTATCTCCTTTAAACAATGTAAAGGTGGAATTGTCATGTATCTGGGGCTTAATTAAATGCCAATATCAGTTCTTAAGAGAGGACGGGGCCATCCATTCGTAAAGCAAGTATACCCCACATGACTGAGGTTAGCCATGAATCACAATGACAGCACAAGGGGGATTGAAGATGGAGCAGTACAGTGATGGTCAAACAGAGTGGCTTAAAAGTAGGCCTGGTTATTAGAAAATTGAGGCAGGGTTATGGTACCACTTCTAAGGCAATGGTTATCAACAAAGCAGTCATTGAAAAACTGTCAAACAGCCAAGAAAAATGTTCATTAATCCAAAGAACTGCATGCTCTTCCAGTTTTATGGTAATGAAATATCTTGATCTCTTTTTATTTCATCCAAAACGAACTATTCATTTTGAAAGGTGTTGAAAACGTGATTTTATTTTCATCATTATTTTAAGTTCAGATTGCTTTCCGTATAAAAAATAAATAGTCTTCAAAACATCTTTTTTCTAAGAATTGGTGTTGAAAGGTGGGGTCATCTTATAGTTCAGGTCAGCTTATATTCAGGCAGACTGAGGCCACACTGCTGCATTATAAGCATGTTTTACCCTCTGTACTTATAGTAATGTCATAATGGACTTAGAGCTGGTTTGTGTAACAGAAAATCAATCATCTTGTTATATCATGGGTACCAGAAGTGTGTTATTTAAAGAAACACCCAAATGCACATTATTTTCTGTGCAAATTTGGCTGAATTGAATATATATTCTCAGTCCCACAGGTCCCTAAAACATTTCAGATTTGTTGCAGTGTAATCAGTTTGAAAGTGTGCCAGCCTCGTCCGTTCACACAGATAGTTCCCACACTGGGGGCTTTCTGCGGTGGGAACCCATGATGAAGCAGCAAAAGCTTCAGTGTCCTGACCAGAGAACAGTGATGGGCTTTGTTCCTGCTTCACTCCCATGGGACCCAGTTTGGCTGATGGCACTGGGCTTGTGTCCGTACGGGGGGATCCAGGCCATCATCCAACATACAGGGATCCATTAAGAGGGCACTATCTGAGCAGGCAAATCCCATTAAGAGGACTTTCCTGAGGGGATTAATAAAGTTGCTGATGTGCCTTTGCTCTGGAATTGAATTCCCTGATGATGATAAGAGGGAGGAAGGAGCACCTAGTGAGGTTTGATGAGCTTCAACTCTTAAATAAGAAAGAAATACCTGAACATGGCGGACTTCCTGCTATACTCCCTGTGGCTACCTTTTAACGGGCTTGTTTTCCTATGTAAAAGGAAAAAAATCATTCTCTTATCAGTCTTCTGGTAAAAAAAATCATAGCACCCTAAAAGATCATTGAAGCGTCAGTAGAGAGGAACACAAAATGAGTTGCATCTGTCAGTCCAATCTCTGCAGTTTTTTGTCGGAATTTTCATCATTACACACAAAGCAATCCAGGTGCAACAGCATAGCAGGCTGTGTGATAAACAAAATCAGTCTAAAAATAACAGAGTTTTTTTTTACTGTGGGTGGAATAATGAATAATGAAAGAATAATTGCCAAAGAAATGGGAACAGTATTAAAACAGGTGAAATCATGTGGCATCAAGTAGTTTCATATTAGAACTGGAGTCTTTCTGACAGTCTTTACAGGACCTAGGACTCCAACAGGGGTCGCTGAGACAACCTAGCTCCAGTTGTGTCCTGCATCTTAGTTATCCCAGTAACAGTTGTGCTCATAAGTTTACATACCCTGGCAGAATTCGTGATTTTTTTGGCCATTTTTCAGAAAATATAAATGATAAGAGAACAACTTTTTTTCACTCATTTTAAGTGGTTGGGTGAAGCAAAATTGTATTCAAACAACTGTGTTTACTCTTTTTATATCATAAAGACAACAGAAACTACCCAAGAAACCATCAATTCTGCCAGGGTATGTAAACTTATGAGCACAACTGTATGTACCCAGTTATTTGTTCTCAATAGCACATTTGGTTGTCTGGTCAATTTTTGGATTGGGTAGCAAAACTGTTACTTAAAGAGAAACTTGTAGGGTTTTTTTTGTACATTAATACTAAGCCTTGTCCAAAACAGTCCTTGTCCATAATGGACATAATGGACACAGATGTCATACGCCTCAGTTGCTGTCAGCTGTCAGGCAGCAGTTTGAATCACTTCTTCCAATCCACACAACCAATCACAGCTCTGTCTAACAGTAGCACAATCTATTTAAACACGTCTTCCCACTCACTAATTCCTTCAACACCTTTGCTGCGCACACTCTGCTGCTGCTGGTTAAACTTTGCCTCCTCCACCCCAGCCTCCTCCTGTCTAGTCCAAATATCAGTTTTTTTTGCAATGCACTTCACTGCACTGGAAAGCCAAAGCAGACTACTTGGCTAGCCCAGGGAGCGCTAAAGCAGAGCCTTTAGTTCCAAGCATAACTGTATTTCAGTTTGGCAATAAATGGTTAAATCTATGAAGAGTGTAGTTGACTGAATTTTGATAAATTAAATGTGTTTTCTACAAATCCAAAAAAAGGTCCCACCCAGTCAGTTCAGTCAGTTCATACACTGAAAAGTTTAGACTAAAACAGTGGTTATGTCTGTGTAACCTTGGGGTAATGCAGACATCTTCTCTGGAGACTCAATCGGACTCAACTTAGACTTGAAAACTTGGAACTAAGGACTCGATGAGGATATGAGGTTTTGTGACTCGTTTTACACACCTCTAAACTCTTGATTCAAAGTAACCTTTTAATGCTGTGAACAGGGAAATTCCTATCACTGCTGCTGTGTTAAGATGGAGGGAAAAACGTCACAAAGCAAAGACAAATTAAATCGAAATTATCTGCATGAGTTGATATCAGCAGCAGTAAATGAGAAAATCTGTTGTGCAATTTGAGCAAACAAACCCTTTAATGAACAAAACCTATTTTCTTTTCGTTAAATTTCCATTTCATACAAAGAAAAACCTGTTTCATGTTTTTATTTCTGCCTCAGAAGCTCCACAGCTGCAGCCTAAGCGTTGCAAACACAAACACATGCGTTATTAAGCCTGTCAATCAGCTGACAATTCAGCACAGCCCTCAGATCCACTCAGTCAGGCAGGAAGTCAGTCAGCTGGGCCAGACGAGAGAACAGCTGGCTGCCACTTTCAACTCACTGACGCTACCTGGCCTTGCATCAACTTGGAAACGCACATCTCTGCCAAGTGCTGCATGTGGCAGGACGAAGGGACGGATGGACAGTCTGTACCCAGAGAGAGAGGTGAAGGGGGGGACAGGACACGTAAACTGCTGCTCCAAGAGGTCAGCCCCCACAAACCTGTGACTGTGAGTCCTTAAAAGCCTCATAATCATCGCTCTATCAGTGAGGAGCTGCAGGGCTGAAGGTGGAAAGGTTTAATGGTGCTAATAAGGCCCGGGGAGACAGGTGACATCATCCTGTAGGCCGAGCTGCTACCCAAAAAGGTGTGGAAGAGGAGCAGAATTATTCCACTGACATTATTCACATCTGAGTTTAACTGTCAAACAGTCAGGGGAGACGGGGACAACTGGCTGTAATAATATTCAAAGCAGTCACTGATGCGGCTTCCAAGTGTGAGTGTGAACTTAACGTGTGTGTGCGTGCATACATCTGAGGATGATTGACTGAAAGGGAGAGAGTTATGAAGCCGTTCTCTCAGTGTGATTCCAGCCCCCCTCTGATTCTGCTCATCAGCAGCCGATGTCAGTGTCACCATCAGGTGGGGAAGCAGTGATCGCAGGGCTGGACGAGGTGAAAGCAATCAATAGTTGACTTCAGGGGGGCAGCCTTCATAGAGCTCATCATCAGGCTGCACACATACAGACCTCTGGGACATGTGATGTGAGGCTCATTGACATGGACGCAGTGCAGTCAGTCCCTCTTACACTGCATTAGGCCTTCATATGATGTTATATATTATCCCTTTCAAGACGTTTACTGTGGCAATTGAGGTGAGGCATGAGGTCTGAAGGGTGAAACCCACAGGTAGGCTTCCTGCTAACACTATTTCACACCCAGCAGCTGCTTGGTCAAAGATCCTACAAAAAACAGACCATTTAGGTTAACCTGCATTTCAGTTTGTTGTCACTTCTGCAAAGGCAGGGCCCTATGGTCAAGTCATCAATATCAGGTAAGAAATATTTGGTTATTGTGAATAAATAAAGCTGTTAAGTTAGCAAGACTAAATGAGCACTCCCCAGTTAAACCTTCAAAATAAAATGTGCTGACAAATATTTTACGTTTCATGATTTTGGGTCATTAACAGTCGTTTGTAAGTAGTAAACATTTCAAGAAGGTGTCATTTTGGTTGTAGGAAGCATTACTCTATGGTGAAAATAAGGACTATCATGATTTTCTTTGTGATGAGGACTAATATGTATTCAGGGAGGTAGCTAATGACCAGTGTTATGGGTAACGTGTCACAAAGTAATCCATTAAGAGTATTCAGATCACCTTTTTGCTGCAAAGAGTAACGTAACATAACGTGTGACTCCTGGAATTTGCGTGTCCTTTAAAATAAGTAATGTGTTACTGAAAAAAATGCTGTATTTTTCTTTTGTCAACACAAAACAGAAAATCCCAGATGCATTTGCACTGATTCTTCTCCCTCCAATTTATGGCAGGTAGTTGCATACCAGCTAAGGTAAACCTACATTCATGTGAGTGTGCATGCGTAACTAACTAATTCAACTGGTGCTGTAGTGAGATGACAGAGCACACATGTAGAGTTAGTAATGCAATACCAAACACTGATAATAACGTTGCATAATATTTCCTCCAACAATCCTTTTATTCTTATACATACAGAGGATATCAAACTCGCAGCAGGTAAATCAAATTATTCAAGAAGTCTGATAATTTTGCTCTTCCTGGGAGAGCTTAAGATGTTACCAATACAGACAAGATACAAAATAATTTCCCAATGTTCTGGTTATAACCCTAGCTCTCCTACCAGTTGAACATATCCAGAAATCGTCAATAATGTGCCTTTAAGGCATCTTAATCAGATGCCAGAACCAACTCATCTGGAGGCAAAAGGAGGAGTGTCCCCCACTCTGAGCTCCCTAAGTTATCTGAGCTCATTTCCTCTTCTCTAATGGTGTGGATCCACTAAAAATGACAGATTCGCTGATGCCCACCCAGCCTCAATTTCAATCCAAGCAGCTCCCCATCAATGTCTTTGAATTAACAGTGTATTCATGTTTCTCTTAAGATGGATGACTGTAACATTATGATTGTGAAAAGCTGTTCAATAGTGGCCCTGTAAGTTTGGTCCATTCACTGTATATTACTATGGATGGCATGCTTCCATCTTCCCATTGTAAAAAGTGGAACCAAAATACCACATGGATGAATTCTGACATGTGCAAGAGACGTTTCAGACATGAGGTCAAGTCAACCCATCCACCTACAAATAACAATCAATACTTTTCTAAAAAAAAAACTAGGGCATAAATCAACATGATCAGAACTAAACTGCTACAGAAAGCATATTTGGAGGAAAATGTATTTGATGTGTTTTTTAAGTTTGCTGTTTGACCCATGTTCTACCTGTTATAATGGAGGATGCGGGCTTTATGACCTATACTGCACCCAGTCTCCAGGGGGATCCCTAAAAGTTTTGGCTTCACTATAAGGCAGCTGTTGTGACATCAATTTTTTTACACAGCCTATAGTTTGGTGCATATTGAAAGGGATACTAGCATGCTTTGGGCAGCAGTTTGATCAGCTATTTCTGATGTAACAAACGTTTTTTATGTTTTCAGACTTGCATACAATATCAATATCTGAAGGAACTATAGACTTAATATTGACCCAATGTTCTGAATATACCTGGCTTGGCTGTTTAATCCATCCACCCATTGCCCTCGACCACAACCGCAGAAAGACTGTGCCCTTTATTCCAAGTCACCTAACTGCGATATGGTCCACACATTAAAGTAGAGGACAGCTTACAGAAGAGATGCTATGGTACCAGGGTATGCAGGGTACTTCAAGCGTTCTAATTTGAAAGGTAGGGCCACTGGCCAAATAGCATACTGACAAGAGGGGGGTGAAAACTAGCTGCTCCTGCAGAGTAAACTGTAATGAGGATCTCTTTATTCCCTACATGCCCCACATTTTGCCTTTTCTGCCAGTGACAGAGCGACACGGCTCCAGTGATGACAGCTATTAGGACTCAGGGGAGAACAAACAAGTAAAGAGAGTTTGATTTAGGCACTCACAGTTTTTCCAGGGCAGCCAAGCCATAGAAGGAGCTGTTCCTAAGCAGGGAGATCTTGTTGTTACTCAGGTTTCTGTTGGAGATATGAGGAAGAAAAGATGAGATGAGAATACAGAGTGTTAAAGGAGGTATACATTTGTAAATCACACAAAACAGAGCTGCAGGAAATTACTTATTCAAATGGTTGCTAAATTGTTTATCCTCTGCCTGTCAATATGCTGGTGAGAGATAAGGATTTATGCCTGATGAGATTGAAGCTGTAAATTACTCATCCCGGCCACGTCTCTGTCTTGTTTATGGCTGTTTGTGGTTCAGATGGGTAATGATCCAGCACCACCCCAGCCCTCCACTCCTCCATGTCAAAATATCGGCCTAATAGAAGAGCTTACAGAAACGCCGCTTCAGCACAATTCAATCATCCATTGCTCACATTACAACGGTAAACAAATCAATGAGACACACCACAGGGATCTCTAAGTGATGGATTAATATTCACAGGCAAGGCAGAGGCCCCGTTTAGACTTTCCACCGACAGTCAACGGTTTTTTTTCTTTTTCCGTTTTTTTTTGTGTGTGAATTATGAGGGTGAAAAACTACGTGTTCTTTGAATGATGCATTTGTCTGGCAGGAAAGAAAAGCAGTGCTTGGACAGGACTTCCAGTTAAGGCATATCACACACACACAGATACAAACACATAAAATCATGTCACATTATTCAACACACTGCAAGGACCTTGGGACTTGAGCTTTCCCTCAAACCCTTAGCACAACAGAGTGAGAAAAGCAGACCTGAATACTATCACATAAACACGAATACACACCAAAATTATATTACTATTCTAGTGAGGACTCCCCAATTCTAAACCTCAGTACTTACCCAAACCACAGAGACAAACAACAATGCATTTTAATATTTATTTTCTATCGAGGATTTAATCTTTATTTAAGAGGTTCTTGGTGTCTTTTCAATTTTCCCCACAGCAACCCACCTTTATTACATAAATATTCATCATGGTAGTTTTCATTGTCAAACCAGATTCTGTTCTTTAAACTTTACATTTCCTCTGAGAATCCAAAGAAACTCTCCAAAAGACTGACATAGTTTTGGTTGTCAAAGGTGTCAACACCTTCTGGTTCCACTTGCTTAAAAATGAGACAATCCTCATCATTTATATGTTTTATTGGATCAAAATGAATTTAAAAAAACTACAGATCTGCCGTCACGTTTCCAAACAAAAGCTGCTGCAAACAAATGAGAGAGCAGCAGCGGTCGAGGCGCCACTAAAGAATCCAATTAGAAACAGAAAAATTAAAAAAAGTGAAAACTTCCAGAAATGTTTAAGGTGCGCTGCATGTGTGAACGCAAACATCTGAAATTTTCACCCCAGCTTTAGCTGGAGTTTTCCTTGCCAACCTCCCCGGAAATAATAAATCCCTGTGAAGTCTGGGTGAGGACATTTGAGAGTGCAACAGGAAGTATTCAGGAAAATTAACCACAAACAAGCAGGGAGTGGGTGATGCCTTGTGCATCATGTGACAGGTGTTCTGTTAAGTTTTACTGCTTTGTTAAAAAATGCTTCAGAGTCACAATTAAATAGCAGAGGCTCTCTGTTTGAGCTTGTGATTAACATTCTTTGATCACAGACAGGGGTTATTATACTGTAAGAATACAGCAAGCATGTTTTGGAACTCTATTATGCACCCTTTATTTAGTATTGGAGGGGAGGTGCGTCCAACTACACCAATATATCCTATCAAATGATAATAATGTTCCCAGTGGTGACAAGCCCACATGATTCTGTCTCTACACGTGCAGCAGTCCCTCCAGGATTTCGCGGGATTTTTTTGTGATTGTTGCGGCCCAAAAAGCCTGAATTTGCGACAGCTTTTTGAAAAAATTGCGGTGAAAGTATCGATTTTTTTTGTGTGGCTTTTTTCCCCCAATAACATCTCAGGGGCAAGTACATATGCTAAATTACAGTTGTTTTTAGAAAACATTCTTGATGTGACCACTGTGACTGTTTTTTGATTATCTTGATTCACAGTAAAATGCCATGAAAGGACTATATTGCACATTTACGACGGTCCCTGAATGCACCTCGCAGCGACAGAGGCACAGACAGTCAGTTCACGGCACTCTGAAACAAATCTGCATCTTTGATGACTATGAGATGATCCAAACTTACTAAATGTGTCTGATGTTTCACCAAACTGGAATAAATCAAGCTGTAGACTCGGAGCTTTTTACGGTAATGGCAGCAACAACGTCAAACGTCAAATAGTAAACAGACGTCCCCCGGTTGTGTATTTGTCACTAACGCATACCGGGGGTAAAAATCATCAATGAAGATGAGACTGATGCATGGAGGTGAGGAGAGCTGGTTCATAAAGCACACCTGCTGCAGGTAGAGACCAAGCGAACACTGTGCCCCTCAATCTATAAATAACAATGTTGTCATCGTCACTTGTCCTGCCTGCTGTCCTCTCTTTTCACCCGTTCTCCGTGCGTGTTTTGCTGTTGAAAAGTGACGATCAAGTGAGGACTTACATTTATGTTCCAAGGAAGTGAAATTGATGGTGAAACCGATGACGTACAGGGGCTGAGATTGAGGTAATTGGTCAAATTTGCGGGAAAGTTGCGGTGATTGTATAAATTGCAAGGCTGCGAAAAAATTCCGCTGATTGGTTGAATTTGCGTTGATAGTTGCGATCGCGAAATCGCAACTTCCTGGAGGGACTGGTGCAGAGCTGCTCAGTTGCATATTTCAGTGGAAAGCACTTTTCAAAAGAAGACCAGAGTGACCCGGAAAGTGTGACATGTAATGAAATGAAATACACATCAACCAGTGAGACTGCCTTAAACTTGCTTCAGTCTTCCAGTGTGTTATTTTTCATTCAGTATTGTGATCATTGACACGGTAGGGAATTTATGAACATATATGTCAGGGGTTGAAAGAGAAAAAAAAGAAATGAAGTTAAAGAGAAAAATGTGAGGATCAGCATTTTTATCTTTGAATAAGATTGTAAAAATGTACTCAGCATCCTTTTGATATCCAGCCTCCAGACACCCCCTGTCCAACAGAGAAAACGACAAGCTGTGAGGGGACGTGTGAACACTCAACTCATAAAATTTTCAGGGCCAGAGCTCCTGAAATGACCAGAGTGCAAAATAACTTGAGTGTTTCACAGTCACTAAGCTCTAACAAACAAACCAACAGCCCTACACTTCCACAGAATGTGGGGGATGAAGCTGGGTTTTGTTGACATGCAGCTGCACTTCATCCTACACGCTGTGTGTCTCTCTGCTCTGCCTCTGTCACAGCTGCAGCCCTTTCTCAGCATCGAAACCACTCTCATTCACAGGTCGGCTAATACCAGCATACCCCCACACACTTAAACTCATATCCATAAGACATTGCCTTTGTCTCTATCGATATGAAATGCAGATCTTTGTTCTGTTGTACAAAACTCACAGGGATAAGCTTCTTTTATTTCACTGATGTAGCTGAGGCAGAGGCTTTGGTACAAAAAAAAATCACTAGTTTTGGTTTTGTATAAGCTTTTGTGTAGAGAAAAGTGAATAGTCAAAGAAATGTGTTTATCGGCTTCAGATTCTGTAAAACATCACACTTAATGCTTCAATATTTGGATGCTTCACAAAAGGGATTGCATGTCATGCTTATTGTGTTGAGTTTTGAAAATGTCTCTGAAGATTGGGCAGAGAATTAAAGCAAAATAAAAAAGTGTATCAACACATAAAAACACAGGACACACAGTCCAGTCTGGAGTTATGTTTGAAATCCCAAAGCGACTTGTTAAGACTGTATAACTGCCAGTGTTACCTGCTGCTCGAGTGCAAGAGACGTTTCAGATATGAGATCAAGTCGACCCATCCACCTACAAAATAACTTTCACTGTGTTTGTCCTGTAAAACCTGAGCTCGCTAAAACTATGCACCAGAGAGCCACTTACTGCTGCAAACACTGTGATAAACCAGGACAGCACAGGTAGTTAAGTACACCACAGGAGGATAAGAAATGCTACGTGTGGTTAAGGAAAAGGAAGCTAACTGTGTGTAAATCCTTTCCAACAATTTAGATAAAGTATATCAAGGCAAAATGATCATTTCAACAAAAGGGGGGGACCAAGCACGTGATAGGAGAAGGAAAACAGATCAACAGCTGGACAAGGTTTGGACTTTTTACGGTGGAGTTGTTTCAGGTACCCGATTATAGTCAGTGGCACTGATATTTGGGGAGAGCTGGTATAGTTCCAGCACAAAAATCTATCTCTACCAATGTGGGCGGATAAATCTATTGTAGCCATGAAACATACGCAAGATTAAGAAACGATATAAACTGAACAAAAATATAAGCATCTCCTTCCCATAGAGTTGATCAGGTTGTTGATTGTGGCCTGTGGAATGTTGGTCCACTCCTCTTCAATGGCTGTGCCAAGTTGCTGGATATTGGCAGGAACTGGAACAGGCTGTCGTATACATCGATCCAGAGCATTCCAAACATGCTAAATGGGTGACATGTCCGCTGAGTATGCTGGCCATGCAAGAACTGAGATGTTTTCAGCTTTCAGGAATTGTTTACAGATCCTTGGAACATGGGGCCGTGCATTATCATGCTGCAACATGAGGTGATGGTCGTGGATGAATGGCACAACAATGGGCCTCAGGATCATGTTACGGTATCCCTGTGCATTCAAAATGCCACCAATAAAATGCAACAGTGTTCTTTGTCCATAACAAATGCCTGCCCATACCATAACCCCACCGCCACCATGGGCTACTCGGTTAACAACTTTGACATCAGCAAACCGCTCACCCACACGACGTCATACACACTGTCTGCCATCTGCCCTGTACAGTAATAACCAAGATTCATCCGTGAAGAGAACACCTCTCCAAAGTGCCAGATATCATCAAATGTGAGCATTTGCCCACTCGCTGGTTACGATGACAAACTGCAGTCAGGTGGAGACCCCGATGAGGACGACGAGCATACGGTTTCTGACAGTTTGTCCAGAAATCATTTGGTTATGCAAACCGATTGTTGCAGCAGCTGTCTGGGTGGCTGGTCTCAGATCTTGGAGGTGAAGATGCTGGATGTGGAGGTCGTGGGCTGGTGTGGTTACACGTGGTCTGCGGTTGTGAGGCCAGTTGGATGGACCGCCAAATTCTCTGAAACGCCTTTGGAGACGGCTTATAATAGAGAAATGAACATTTAATTCACGGGCAACAGCTCTGGTGGACATCCATGCAGTCAGCATGCCAATTGCACGCTCCCTCAGAACTGAAAACACAAAAAACCACAGGGAGCACAAGAACACTGAAGGCAGGATAAACGCAGGCTAAAACACAGGTAAGACTCAACAAATGACACAGAGGGAAGGAAAAAGAGGCTCAGCGCACACAAGGTAATCAGACACAGGTGAAACTAATGAAGGTAATCAAAGTGGAGGGAAACACACAAGGGCAGGAAGTACCTAAACTAGACACACAGGGAGCAATAATTATAAAATAAAACAGGAAACTCTTTAGACTAAACTAAGAAACATGAGTGAAAATACACACACACCAGGAATACAACACAATACATGGTTCACTAATAAACGACTCAAGACAAAGGATAGCTCATAGCTAATACAGAAAGGAAGGAAACAAGACATTAACACAAGGAAGATTTACAAAATAAAACAGGAAATCAAAGCAGGATTACTTCACAAAGAAAAAACTAATTTAAACAAAAGCAACTCATGACAAAGTGTTTTCAAAGCTTAAGGTTTCCGTCTACAGGAAGATAAAGCCTAGAGGTCTGAAAAGTGATGCTGATGTTGAAGTAACTTGAACCTGCATTCTTTATATGGCCAACAGGGGGCAACTCCTCTGGTTCCAAAATTAAGTCTGATTGTGCAATATTTCATGGGAAATATGTTAGCTAGAGTGTTAACATCTTATTAGCTAATGCTAATGCTAGTTAGCTGGATGATTTTCTAGCCTTAGCAAATAGCTTAGCCTGTGCTCACCCCTCTCAACTCATCATCTCCATCCTCTTGCCAAAATATGGTCAAGTCCCACCCCCAAAACTCAAGATTGTGACAACCAAAATGAAAACTTGAGGCTTTAGGATGTTACAACAAATCAACTGGTGATCCTCACACAGTGTATGTTTGAAGCAGTCCTCTCTATTGGCACTACATGTCAGTCATCCTTTTCATATTGCACAATATTTTATCCTGCTGGCATAGGCTTGAAAAAGCATGCCGTAATTTCAGTGACATCACCCATTGGTTTTGTGAAGAAGTATTGTGTGGCCCAAAGGCCTTCGCTGTATTAGAAATACTGACTCGAGTCAACTTCACTCTAATCTATAAACTCACAACGAGGTAGAGCTGAGGCCACAGACAAACTCCTGCTGCCACCTGTCACTCAAACCAGCCATGCCCCTATTTATGTCAGACTATAATATAATAAATCTTACCTTTAATTTGATCCAAATGTATGAGTTTAAAAAAAACTGACATTTTTTTTCAGATGAACAGACAATAAAACTTACAAGAAATAAAAAATATTCTAATATAAATAAGCTAATTCACTTTTGAGACCAAAGGAAAACCCCAAGTAAAAGAATACAGAGGAAGAACTTTGATGACTTAAAAGCCAATTGCCCCTTTTGACTTTGTCAAAAAACTAAGTGTCTGTGTTTTGTTGTTCAAAGATCACCTTAGTAAAACCTTTCCTTTCCTCTCCATACATCCACAGACACACACAATATTTTACAGAGCTGTAAGCTGCAGTTCAGCAGGACACGCTGCTCGTGATTTATATTCTGTTTATTCTGCTGCCCAGTTTCACATCATTTTAAATACACCTTGGATGGCATTTCTGGATCTCATATCTGCTAAAATATTGATCGCTCCAGCCAGCTCCTTAATCATCAGCTGCAGGCAGGGCTGCTCTGTGTCTGTGACGCTGTCGCTTTGTGCATGTCCATGTCAGCTCCTGGCAGGAGCCCTCCTTTGCATGTGTGATGCTGTGTCTCTCCTGTCAGCATATAAACACACACTCGCACACCTATACCACAAGGTCAGATCTCTTCGTCTCTCCACCACCACCACCACCACCTTCCTTTAACAAGGTTTCCAGGAGTGATTGGACTGGTTTAGGTAGAGAGGGGTAATTGGGATGTGTCACCAGTCTCCTGTGTCGACAGAGAGCTCGTTATGGCTGCAGGAAACGTATTCTCAATCCCAGCACTAGGATTAAGCAGTGGGTTCCCACAATGCATTGTGCTGAACAGGCAGATTGCTGGCCAAACTGTGGGGGGGTGAGCCATGTGGAAGCTGAAATGTCAGGGAAGACTATTGCACTGCACAAACACAAATGCAAACCAGTGATAAAGCATTTGGTTGATTTGGTCACAAAAATGTATGAGAAGTATTTTTGTGTGGGCCAGTATGGCATCTGTGGTGCCTGTCAAACCTTTGGGACTGTGTAGTTTTCAGTAATGTCTGAGAAAGATTAACACTCATGTTTAAAAAAAAAAGCTTTTATTTATGTCTAAATTGTGTCATTTTAGCTTTTGTTGCACTTCCTTTCTCTAACTGTGTCTGGATTAACTTCCTGCTGCTTCCAGCTACTTGAGGTTGACCAGTACTCAGTGTGATGACCTGTTAGCCAGGATTAGTACCTGGATTTCTCTGATGGACACCAATGAGTGGTGCTCAGTTTTAGCTGTGCCTGTCTATCGTCTCTGCTGAGTGGCATTTTCACTGTATCTAGCAAGTTGCACATTAGCTGGAATCAGGCTTTTACTACACACATTTCAATATTTCCGTATCGATGGTTTGATTAATGAATAAATGTGGCAAAAATTGGCCAACAAATTCACATTATGGCACAGATAAAAGAAACTCCTTGTTTCCTGAGCCATCATATGCACTGCGTTCCATCTGCACCACAGTTTTGGTCAATCTGACAGCACAACTGGAACCAGTTCTGAAGTGTGGCAAAGTTCAATGGTGCTCATCTAGCAAGATCAAAACATGTAAGAACTCCACAAGATCAGAAGGGAGTATTGAAATCACAAGATCACAACGATATACACAGAGAACAAACTACTAGAACAGGTTACTAAACATTTCTGAGGGTGATTTTCTGTTTAAAAGTTTGTTGATTGATTTTTGGGGGCTTTTACTATGGGTGAGTATATGTTTTCTTAGGTTCAATTGTGTATAATATTTATAATCATGCCATACTTTATTGTACTGTCACCAACAGACAGAGTTGACAGTTAAAAGTCCTGTTGTAAAAGGCAAGGATAAAAGATCTGTGTCTGGTTTGATCTTGTCAACATAATATTCATCATCAACAAACTCTGTCTTATTGATGCTATCTGATGTACCATTTTCAGTCTGTATCTGGTGCTATTGAAATTGACTGGATGCTCTACAGAGTTCACATGTCCGACTTTCTGTCCAGGTCAATCTGCTTTGTTCAGCTTGAGGCATGCTGGACAGGGGCACCATCAAAAATAGACTCAACCTGTTATCTTTAGTGAAGCGGAGAGGAAGGATGCTTGAGATATAGATCTGAGACGCTCTGCGGTGTGTGCTTTGGAAACACAAGCGCTGAGTAGAGTGGGCACGATCAGCTCCAGTGTGTGCGGCACACACAGATGTAGATCTTGCGGATTAATCAGGTCTCATTATCCTTAGATTGACCACTTGAACGACTGATAGTTAAATGCTTACAGGCTTTATTGAAATGGGGTCAATAGGATTAACTACTTCACTTAAAAATAATCAACCATGAATACAAAATAGCATTATCGTGCGATTCATGTCACCTGTTGCAATCTTGCAGCTTAAATTTGACTTTGTATATCTTCTGGAAGCAGAAAATATTTTGCTTTGCATTTGGTCAAACCACATCTTTACACAGCTGCTGTTTTTGTTTAGGTGAGCTGGTGAAATGACACTACTCTAAAAAGCTCTTTATAAACTCTGACAACAGTGAAATACATGATTTGGCATGTGAACAAATCGTATAGTTCACAGCCTCCAAACAGCTGCTATAGATAAAACCTCTTCTGGGGAGGGGTTTTAAGTCCGAATCAAACATCTGGGAGCTTTTAAATTTCACCTTTCTTCCTCACAAATCAATCAGAATACCTCAGCTTTGTGGGAATAGACTGTGGGATTTACAGGCAGCCATTTATGGAGGCAAAAGAGTACAGCAACAATTCATATGGATTTTTATTGTTGTTGATCCAGACATCAATATCCTGCTGGGCTTCTGTCAGTTTAGATTCATCTTGACACAAAGCTCTCTGAGAGCAGAAAATTGCAGCAGATATAAGCCAGCATGGAGTCAGCTGGACATGGTGAGAAACTATTCGGGTCAATTTCACAATATTTCACACACAGATTTATTGAAAAATAACAAAACCCTCACAACAGTTTCAGTTGCAAGAGCCAAGTGGAGTTTTTTATTTCCTTCAGTTTCCAGGGCCTCTCTCAAAATCAGTGCTGCAAAACTGAGCTGCTGCAGCTTTTCAAATCAGGCTGCCACAGGGTAATTGTTGTTGCATTATCCTGTTTGCATCTGATATAATATAAAAACTTCAGTGTGTTCATTCCTTGTTAAACATAGTGGAACCATATTAGCTTGAGTAAACATTACAAAACCTTTAGATCGTACAGATCTCAGGGATTTAAAGCATTCAAAGAGGAACAAGAAATGTGAGCACCATTGTGGGAACTTAATTACTATTGCAAATAAAAACATCAAAATGCCCTTACACTACAAAAACAAATTACTACACAGCTCTGATTAGTACTTGGCTCTGGCTGATCATTAAATAACCACAGGTCACAGAAAGTCTCTTAATTCTTGAGAGCAGACCGTTGCTGTGAAGAACGGGGATGTGGCTCTAATCACAGATTCTGGAGAGTTAACTGTATAACATCAATGCATAGGTAGAGGTCTAAGGTTTAAGACACACAAACTATAGGGTATGACAGAGAAATCTACAAATTGAAGGTGGTGCATGAAGTAAACACTTAACAGAATGCCAGATGGAATGCTGAGGTGTTTAATGATTGGTAAATAGAATGAAAATGTCAAAGTCAATGACAGTGATGGCTGACAAAATTCCTCAGTTGTCGCTGTGTTGATTCATGCCTGGCTTGTTCACCGTGTTTTACTTCACCATCAGTGGAAATGTTCAGTTAAGGTGAGCGATAACAGCTAAGTTAAGTAATTTTAAGAAGGCTACAGAGTTCGGGCCTGTGTCCACTAACATTTTTTTTGGCACTGGAAGCATCTTTTATTGTAAATAAAAGCTGCAATGCAGCTCAGCATTTTAAAAGCACAGCGACCTAAGGGCAAAAAAGGCCTCAGCATCAGAATCGGCTGATTACCGGCGCTGTCGGAGGTCCACGCACAGGAGAAATGAATCTCTCTTTTTTCATGGGTAGAATTTTCAGATTTAGAGCTGCTATGGCAACAACATGCTTGCTGTCATTTGTTTTCTTATGCTTTCCATGTACATTTCCATCCAACAGAAAAAAATATGAAGCAGCCAGAGCATTTTAAAATCAACTTATCAGGACAACTTGTGTAACCTAATAACAGTAAAGCACCAGTTCGATCATGGTCACTGCCAGAACTAAAATGCTGTTAGTGGACACAGGCCCTCATTTGTTACTACGAATGGAGTTGAATCTGGTAGTGGACTGTTATCAAGTGAAAATGGAAGATACAGTCTGCACGCCAGAAGCTGCTCCATCTGCTGGAGCAAAATACTGAACAAATGCTCATTTAACCTGATGGCCCTGACCATCCAGGAAGTCTCTGCCAATCTTCAGACAACACAAGTTAAACAACAACTGGAAATCAAAGTCACAGACTGACACATTCAAACAGCTTCTCGACAAGTGTGAACACATCAAAATTAACTGGCAAAAGAAATCACTGCTTCTTAAAGGAAGGCATTTGAGAGAGATGCCACCGATTATGACAGCTTGAGAGTCTACTAGTGGAGAAACCCTTCTCTGAGGAGAAGTGAGAATGCAGGATGAAGAGCAGAAATGCACAGAGTTGTCGTTTTACACACACCAACCGTAGCAACACTCTACATCAGTCAAGAAAGATTTTGAGTTTGGCTCAAAAGTCCAGTGATTATTCCCATACAGGCCGCTCCTTTTTAGACAATGTGAGAAAAGAAGAATCCCAACCATTGTAAAACAGCAGGAGGGGGAAGAGTGTATTTTTCAACGTAAGGTCAAACCTTTTATCAATGTTTGTAGTTCATGACTCACATAACCATTTACATTCAGTTCTAGATTCCAGAGTTGTGGAGTATTTTTAGATGCTACAGGAAATAACATCACAGCTAGCAAAATACAATCATGTAAGCACTGGTGAACTATTTCTGTTGCAGAGTTGAAAGGGTTAATTCCAAACAGTATGGATGGTGTGGTGGTGTAAAGGTATAACACAGAGATAATGGGACAGTGAAGCTGTCACTGTGCTCTGTCCCACGTCTCCCTTCTGTCCCCCTCACTGCTGCACCTCCCTCTGCGGACGGACGTCCCACTCAGGGACAGGCAGCCTCTGTTTGTGCAAACTCAAGCGTGTCCTGTGCTCTGCGAATGAGTGTGTGTTTGTGTGTCTGCTCGTCGACCTCTGCATGCCTCTCTCAGGCTTCTGCGTAACATCCAGGAAATCAGAGGAAAAACAGAATTTGAACTTTGTGTAAACAAGCCATGACAAACTTCTGGAGCAGCCGTGCAGCTCTTTATTTACATTATCAATTATGTTCTGTGGGGAAAAGCTCACTCAATAAGGAGGATGAGTGATTCAGTATTGTCTCTGTGGGCTGCAGTAAATGGTTCATGTCATCGCCTGTGTTTTAGTGCCAGCCACAGCCAGTTCACATCTTCTTAATGTCACACTTTCACTTTCTTTCACATTTCTGTTCGTTCTGTGTGGTTTCTGCTTTGTTTAAGCTCATATTTGTATTTCTACCTGGTAATTGCAGCTGGATACTTCAGTTGCTGGCCTATTTGGCCTGGTTATAAATGTTCAGTGGTCATTTTTCGAAAAAAAAACCTCTTGATAAGTCTCCCAACATTGCTGTTGTTGCTTTGTCTGACAAGCTTTCTATTCTTTCATATCACATTGTGCGGATATACTCTTAAATGTTCCCTTATACTTGAAATAACAAGTCCTTGATATCAGAAACAAGAACACAAGAAAATGACAACTGTTTACAACTGAAATGCCGGAGTTCATTTGCATTAGCACTAGCTAGCTAACATTACTGCTAATAAACTTTTTTGTTGGAATCTTTTAGAAGGTTCTCAAATATCTCCTTGAAGGTCTCATAATTTACATTTCAAAAGACTTAGGTGAAAGCTACAAGTGTTCTTACCACCTAAGGAGCTCTGAAAAGACAGAAATGAAGAATAATCTGGATGCTGGGGTAAGAATCACATTGAACTCAATTGGCAATATACCAAGGTAGAGTGAAAATTCAAATAAAAAAGTAAAAAAATAAATTTAAAAAAGGTGACAACCACACAGATGCATGAAAACAAATGTGCTTTAAAAAAGTAGCATAAAATAATTGTATTTAATTAGTTATTAAGTGACAGATGTTTCTGCAACTCCAGCAGTCTTTGGTATTAAGTCTCCTTATTCTCAGATAAGGAGCACCTGGGCCCAAAGCTCCTCACCTGCTTTAAGCTGGCTTCCTGTTGCCTCGCTCAAGTTCCTTCACCACTTCTCTAGTTAGACTTTTGTGTCAGTGCACTCTTCAACAATCCTCACTACACCATGCTCACACATCCACATGCAAACTTCTGATTGTACAGACTTAACACACCTCACATCAAGTGATATGTATCAGTTTGTTTAACTTCAGTATGTAATAAATCCCTTACTCATGGGTCCCTCTCGTCTTTAAGGCTGATTTATACTTCTGCGTCTCCCCTACGCAGCAGGGGCTGACACGGACATGAGCCCCACATTCTTGTGCGTTGATGTGTCCGTGTCGCGCAGCAATTCTCCGCTGAAACGCATGAGGGCAGTGCGGTCTCTCTGATAGCCGGCCGCCTGCTTCCGGTCCCGCTACGATCTATGTTTACCTTTCCACAGAGATTCAGAGCGTGTTATGTTACTCTACAGCTGATACATGTTGCTGTTTATCATACAGACATGATTACAAGAAGAATAGAGAGGTGAAATACACGGCCGACGTGCAGCCGATGTCTGGGATCCCGGAATTGATGTAAATGTGGGAAAGACAAAGCCGCCGAACGGACCAATCACAGGGCTTGCGGTCTGCGTCGGCTCTACGGGGAGTTACATTTTGGAGGAGGTGCACGTCAGCTACGTGCGTAGGCCTCGTTATAGGTACATAGCTACGCGGACCCCCGGCGTAGGGTACACCGATGATTCAACGCAGAAGTATAAATCAGCCTTTAGTCACGGCCCACAAGCTAGTCTATGACAAGTACTGTATAAGCTAAGTGGCAGGACTTGCCAATGGTTGGGGCTTACTTTAGTAGATAAACGAACTGCTTTATACATTAGTACACTTTTTCTCTTGTGTTTCGACTTTTAAAGAGTGGTAAGGAAAAAGACGCCACCTTCTTCAATGTTAAACTGCAGAATTTATAGATCAATACTAGTCAACTAAATTAAGAAATATAAAGCGCTATAACACTAATTGTTATTGCTAGGGGCAAGACCAGAAAAGCTTTTGAGGAGAGGATTAAAGAAGAGTAATTTGGGCTTTTTTTATGTTTTTGAAGTTGCAAGACAAACAATTTCAGTATTGTAGTTTTTTTGAACTTCAAAGAACAGATTGTTTTAAGCAATTAATTAACTCATCCTTGATTGAAATAATCATAATATGTCACATTCATTGTTTATGTCCTTTCTCAAGTAAAATATTTGAACATTTTCTTGTACTCTAATGCAGACTTGTTACATTCTTTGGTCTAAAGCTTTTTATGTGGAAAGGGGAGTCTTTAAATGATTTTGAACATTCAGGAGACAAGGTGATCAGTACATAAATTGAATATGAGAATAACCTTTACATGGCAGTCTTGTAAGTCACAGTTGGTTTCATCATATGGCTATAAGACTACAGAAGGAGTGATTTCACAGAGAGTGAGATCTATATCAGTTCTGCTGAACCAGAACCTCTCTCCCCACCACAGCTGGAATATTTCTGTGAGGTCCAACTAAAACGTTGTCTTCCTGCCATGCACCAAGGACACCCAACTATATCATTACATGAAGCAGATTCAGAAATAGCTTTAACTGAGTCCATCCTACTCACCAAGAGAGGAGTAAAGATCACAATATGAACTATTACAAACATTTGGATCCACTGGCCTCGAGGTTTCAAACCACTTTTCTTCAAACAGCCAAACCCCCAGTTATTTTAAAAGATAGAGTTACCTGACACGACCAACCAAAATAACATATTTTATATCTACTAACACTGACCTTGGGCAGGAAACAGACTCTGCTTCAGGGCTTTCTGACAGATGTTCGTATTAAAAGAGCTTCATACAGGCCCTGAATGACAGAGACGCATATTTGACTGGGATCCTGTATCACCATGATTTGATACACTCCAAAATACTGACTATAACGTAAATGAAAAGTCCCACATTTTAGTACAAAAGAGCACTTAAAAGGCATGTCTTCACTAGTATTTCTATAAATAACCAATGATTTCAGAGCCAGTAATAAAACGGAATATTTAGTACAATCAGGCTGCTGGCAACTTTCTTAAAATCCATTCCAAATAAACAACTTCATATTCTATTGGGAACTGCCTTTAATCCTCACCTGTGCATTTCCCAAGAATAAAAGTGCTCAGATGTGAAGTTAATAAAAACATAAAAGTGGATTAAAACAAGACCATGAATCATTACGTGATAGTCTTAAAAAAAGAGATCTTTTTGGGGAAATCTTAACCCTTACAATGTGTGATAAAAACAGTACCTTATTGCCTAAATTGATCATTTATCTTATTTTAATGTTGTTTCTGGGGATAATTCTCAAATCAAAAATTGATTTGCAATGTATATCATACATTAAGTCTCTGCAGAAGATTTGCAGCCTCTCAGTATCAACCATCTTTATCCATGCACTAACCTTAGTGGACAGGATGTTATGATAATGAAAACTATATGCTGATTGGCTACCTATAAGTTGTCTGAGGGGGGAGGGTGCAGACAGCTGCAGAGACCAATGCAGAGCGGAAAAGTTTGTAGAGGACCCCATCAATTTGCTTGATAGTGGAGCTCTGAGCTGACAATAATAAACTAGTGTTATTTTTGTAAGATTGAATGTGCAGTAAGGTTAATAATTATGTGCAGCCGGTACATTTGTTATAGATAAAAGCAACCACTGTTTCCTTTGGTCCACCCGTGCTAGGACAGAATATAGACATTTGTGGGATTTTTTTTAAAGGATCAACAGAGCAGTTGACGTGTCCGGCTCTTAACCTTTGATACGACTCTGTAACACCGAGCATAACCATTATATAGGAGGATACAGAATGCTCAAGGAGTGGGAGTGGTTTTGCATGCATGTCTTTGCAAATCCCTCCTGTTAATACGTCACTACGGGAACAAATTAAATCAACTTATGAGGGTGTTATCCTTTAAGGTGGGCTACAGAAACATTGCACAGGTTTTGAAGCTAAATAAAAAGACACTAGGAAAGCATGTCATATTACCACAGAAGTCATTTGACCTCTGTGCATTTTGAAGTTTTTAAAATGTCCTCAGCTTTATGAGCAGGAAGGAAAGGTGTTAAATAGTTTAATCTGCACATACAAAAACACAAGGACTACATTAGTAGTTGGGTTCCTTGTAGTAATAGGTTTTGAGGATCTTTGAATTTTGAGAAATTGAACAGACTTCTGCTTCTGCTAAAGCTATTGAGGTTTTAATTGTCATCAATTTAAAGAAGAGTTTGCAAAAAAACATCTCAATCAGTCGCATAACTGCCTCTTTCCACCACAGCATTCTCACCTGTATTGTTGACAATAGAAAAAGTACAATGTGGTGATATAAAGGACAAAGATCTTCGCTTTCTGTCACAAAAAATGAAGTCAACAGTTATTACAGTTATCATTTGAGCTCAGCTTAAACTGAATTCTTCACACAACAATCTCTGGCTGCCACCCACAAGAGATCATAGAGTTAAAACCCTGAAGTTAACTAGTCATGAACAACTAAAATTTTAGCTCGTCTTTGTCTTATATAAAAAAATATTATCACTTAGATCAATCATGGGGCTGGGAACATGTGGATTAGGTAGAGAGGCATTTTGAGTGACATTTAACAAGCTAACACATTAAAACTTCTACACATCAACATAAACGCAGCAACCTCCGGATTCCAGCACAATCTGTACACAAACAGGCATATTCACACAGGCATATTCACACACACACACACACACACACACACACACACACACACACACACACACACACACACACACACACACACACACACACACACACACACACACACACACACACACACACACACACACACACACACACACACACACCTCAGCGCACAGTGCTGATAAAGGCCTGCCAAACGCTCCTGTCAGACAGACAGCAGAGCTAATGTGTTTCCCACTGTGCTCACACCCTGCAACAGAAGCAGCACCGTCAGGCTTTTAATCACCTTGTTTTACAATGAGTCAGGAAACAAGGAATGACAACAAGCCTCCAAGTTGGCCTCCTCGGCTCGCTCAGATTTATGAGGCTTTAAGTAACTTAAGTATTTACTCAGCGGTGTGGGGAGAGCAAAGCAGAGAAGTATCTTTGGCAGACGCTGTGTTTTTCTTTACCTAATTTTTTTTAGACGTTGCGTCTGGATTTTGACACATTCTTGGTTTGTAGCACAATTTACAGACCCCTCTCTCCCACAGTGGTCACGAACTCTCCATCAGTGAAAAAAGTTAAACTGATCAGCTGTTTCTTAAAGCACACCACATGAACGGTAGTTACAGGGCCAATCTGAAAGTCAGCTGACTGAGCATGCTCTCTCTTCCAGGCCGTCAAAGATGACTGCCAAAATAGTCAAGATATGGCCCTGTAGGTTCAGGACAAGGGTCTTCTTCTAGTTATGTAACTAAGGCTGCATTACCTACGTGTACATATCCAAACAAACTATGATTGTCTTTGACAGTAAACACTAACAGTAACCATTTCTCAACATTTATCAAGTTTATGCTCATGATTGCAAATCCTAAAGTCATATATTTGAAATCTTTGTCAGAAATATTGCCTTATTACCGTCCCAGGATGCAGGCCTGCTTATGCTGCCTGAATGCTCTTAAAGTAGTATGGGAGGTTGAGTCTTCAATTTCCAAGCCCCACTCCTTTCGACTACTCTACAAGCCAGGGTCTAGGAGGCTCTACTTTTAAGAGTTAAACTTGCCTTCATTAATAAAGGATGAGTATGTGCTGGCTCAGGCTTAGACCAGCCCCTAGTTATGCTGCTACAGGTTTAGACTACCTAATACCCTTACAAACCGAGCCCCTCTCTCTCCCTTTTACACTTTACCTGTATTAATGCACAACCCATGCATGCGAAATTTCTTCCCCAGAGTTTTTGACCTCCTTTGTTTCATAGGTTCCTTTAAATCATTGATGTGGACAAACTACTGCTGTGGACTTGTTTGACTAAAACTGCAACAACTATTAATATCTGTCATACTTATATGATCACCACTAAACTAGGCATTATGTTGCTGCCACCAAGGTTTTACAGTTGGCTCCCAGGAACCCATCTTCATGCTGCAAATGCAGATGTCTTTTTGCTGTTGTTTTGCTAATCAAACTCTGAAGCCCTGCATCCCTGTCTCCCTAGCCCCCTCATTCATACAGAGCATACATGGGCAGGGGCTAAGAGACAGACATGCCTCCCTCTAATGCTCGTACTACATTGAAGCAGAGGTCAGTACTTCAAGAAACAGGGACATCAAGTTGCAACTTTTTATTGTACACTTTGACCATAAGTTTTCCACTGGTCTGCGGGCCCCACGGGCACCACTTTCTCTAAATAACATAATACAGACTTTAGTCTAGACCAGCTCTTTCTGTATAACCACAATTCCAAGAAAGTTGGGATGCTGATTCAAATGACTTTAATGGTTTGCTAATCTTTTAAACTCTATTAATACAAACAAGTACATAGACAACTTACCAAATGTTGAAAATGGCATAAACTTGCAAATCATTTGGGATTTCATCAATTCGAGTACATGACAGAGCCTTACTTGCTACATCAGAACATGAAGAGTAGGGTCACTGCTCAGTTTGTATATAGGAAACATGATGATGGGCCTGAACAACCTCTGCATGCTTAATACATAGAAACCTGTCAGGACACTGAGAAGGAGACCTTGACACAACACTGAGGGTCTGTTGGTAAGGAGATGAATCAATAGCTTCTATTAAAGAGACTGGCAGCTTCTTGTATTGACCTTACACTGCTTAAGCACCCAGATAACCGGGGGCAAACGCTCTTGGCATTAGCTACTGCAGAGGGGAGACAGTTGAGGATCTGAGAGTATCCTGCCCTCTAGGGCTCAGACCAGTGATTTTGGAGTATATTCATCTCAAGATGAACCTTTTTTCTTTTTAAAATCCTTCATATCAGTGGAGATAAGCTCAATAAAAAGGGTGAGCAAGAAGGAGAGATTGGCAGCTTTGGATGTCAGATACAACATGATCTATTCGAGTCCTTTTGGTCACGTCTCTTTCCATAAACAGCCGGTTTATGTGTGACATGTCATTTAAGACGTTTTACACTCAGAATGCTTCAATGCTGTGTGCACTCACAGGGTTTGTCAGTGAAGTGGTGCACAGGAGAATACGGATGGGCGATGTGTGCACGTCGATGAAATATTCATGCAGAAATACTCAGAACTGTGAGGAGGGTAGAGCACAAACAGAACCTCAGTAGACAAGAAAAAAGCCCCCCAGGAATAACAGCGAGGAAAAATAAAAGGGGAGGGAGTAAAGAATACACAGAATTATATTTAGAGCCATCCAAAAATAGAGAATGGAGAAAGCTGAGACATTTAAGGAAAAGAAATGAGAACAAGCTCTGACAAGTCACAAAGATGCCCAAAGATCAATACTAACCACCTTTGATCGTTTGTTAGAAATATGAAAAAGTGTCCACCTACTTTATGTAAAACCAGCAGCTTTCTTACAGCACGATGACTGACGTGTTCCTACAGTAGTTTGGAGCTAGTCAAGGCCCTCTTTTCTCCTCTAGACACCACCAAACTCTGTCTACCAATAGGATGATGATGTTGATGGTAATGATTATGATGCACAGTGATGGATGCTTATGCTAACAGCTACTGCTTTTGGTCAGGCCGGGACCAATGCCCTTGTCTCTAACCTTCAAACTGAAGAAAAGCAGGCTTCGGAAGAGCTCAGTATGCATAGATCTTGGTCAGCAGCTCAAGGTACTGTGAGTCAGACATAGTGCCTATCAACTGCAGCAATACATAACTAATTAACTTTTTTACATTGTGTATCTGCTTCTCTGGAATTCTGACATCAAGCTGTCATAAAATGTGAAAGTTCACTTCATTCACTTTAGCCCAAATTAGTAGTTTATAGTAACTTTTTTAGATTTTTGCATTACACAGATGTGATGATACCAAAGCCGGAAAGCTTCGGGCCATAAAACCAAGACTAAGTACTACAGCTTCAGAGTTGGAGGAAACCTCTATACAGATTGTTCCCTGGGAGTAAAATCTTTCATTTATAGTTAGTCTTTGGGAAGGTCCACAGTTTGCAAAAGAAGTCTGACTGTAAAACACTGAGAAGTTGAGCTTACCTTTCATGTGATTCTTTTTATCTCCTAAACATGTAAGGATGGCCTATCAGATCTGGCTCAAACATCCAAGCTGCAGTCCAAGTGTATTTATTTTCAATAAAGAAAAAAAAGAACATTTGCAGCATTTTGTACAGTGTAGGCCTGGGGGCAGGGTTAATAAATTAAATACTTGCAGGAAGAAAAAAATATTATATAAAATAGCAAAATGCCAAACAAAGGTGTGGACAAAAGTTAAGGACAGCGCTCTACACTAAGTCACTTGGGGCATTGCAGCTCAGTATGCTCTTTGTACACTTGCAACACTCTCCAACAACTGATTTGACTTCAACTTCAACCAACAACAACCCCTAAGGACAGCCAGTCCCTCTTATATAGCAGCTGGCTCCTACCAAGAGTGAGGGATTAACAATTTGTAATCAATTAACACCCCTCAAACTCGTACTTAGTCATTAAATAATGTAAACATATGCAACAGGGTTACAAAATCATTATCCAAATGCATTATCATAAAGTTAATTCTCAAATTGCACTTAATGAGCATGTTTTATTTAATCTGTCAAAACACCCCTACACCTAAGTCTAACATGGTACCTTCCACTTGGCACACCTCTTCATAAGCCAATGGCAGGCTGCTCTTCTGTTTGGCAGTTCCTGGTTTTGGAGGGGGAATTCAAGCATTGCAATGAAGGACAGGTAAGAAACAAATGCTACAATTAAGATGTTGTTTCCACTAATTGGTAGTACGGTTTTTAAAATCAACTTGTAGGTATGCCAGAATATGACATGGGTATTAAAACCTAGCCTGTGGGGAGGCAGCATTACACTCCCCTGTACAGCCTACCAGAATGTCATTTGAAGAAGAAGAAGATGAAGAAAATGTGTTATGTAAAGAAATAATCAATGTGTGCTTCATTTGCTTTAAGATATGGCCTTTGTAGTCTTTCTACATTCAGGAATATTCATGTTTTGTCAAGGGGCTTTCACACACAGTGGTAACATACTATAATAACTTTGATACAGGCCTCTCAGTTGGCTTGATGTTTAAATAAAAATGGCTATGTAACCTCACAGCATGCATACAGGCACTTTATCACATGCATGTATTTTGCACTGTTGTTGTAATGGATACAGTGTTACTAACATCTGTGGGCCCACAGTGCTACTTGTGTGTCTGTTCTGCACGTATTTGAGAGATCAGGCATGAAAAGGAACATGCATTGTGGGGACTTTGGCGATGTATCTGACTGTAGTTTTTTAGCCTGTGCAAGGTGAGGTGAAGCAGGCATGTGGCGAGGCAGAGGTGACTGTGTCCTCGTCTTCAGTGAACCCAAGATCAGACCCACACCAAGAACAGTTTGAATGTAAGACTGTATCAGCAGAAACACAGATATTTCATTATCAGCGGGAACACTGCTGCACGTCTCTTCGCGTAGAAAGCAGAGGATTGCACGTTGTAAACTTTTATGTCTGTCATACCATCTCTCTAATGAGCCCTGTAAATAACAAGAAAGCACTACGCCATAGACTCTACACTTGAGACCAGGTTTTTTAAGGTCTTCGGTGCAGATGTCTTCTGCTTAGTCAAGACAGCAACATATCACCTTTGCCCCTAACTAGACCTCACGTCCAACACACCCATGGTTACAAACGTGGGCACAAGGTCAATTGTTCTTTTGCAAAATGTGGGCCCCAGGCATTTAAATGGTGAGTGCATTGGGTAGAAAATAACAATGACATTTGAGCTGCACATTAAGACACTTTGCGGCAGTGTAGAATGGAGCCCATTCGGCTGGCAATATAGTATCCCAGCTGTATCACAGTAACTGGGAATTATGGCTGCACTTAGTTTACCAAGCGAGTGCTAGTGTTAGCTGATAATTTAATGTTTGCTTATCCTTTGCCCCTCTTATGAAATATGGTCACTGCTGGTTCCAAAAAAGGGGAAGGCCAAAACTCCAAAACTTAGACTTCAAAAGAGTCGTTCACAAACGACTAGTGAAGTTACATTGGACAAGTCTGCTTCTGGCATACAGTCTTTGATCTAGCTGCACTTGTCAGGGAAAAATGAAAAAAAATACATATATAAAAATAATTAAGCTGCGAGGGTCTGGTTGCAACAAACACTTCAGTAGGTGGAAAACAGCAGCAGTTGGAGTTTTTCAAAGAATTTTGTAAAATGAGGAAAATTATCATATCTTTTAAGTGCACAGTGAGTACCTGAGTTTTCAGCAGTGAGGAGGCTCAAAGGTTCATATACAATCAGCTGTTTCTGGCTGTCTGCAGCAATCACATTGTCTTAAACAATTTGCATTTACCAAACACTTCCAATCTCCTCTTCCCTATAGCATCCTCCCTATCACACCCTCTCTTTCTCTCACAGCTCCTTCACTACCTTTCTGTGTCAGTGTCCCATCTTCACTTTCTCCCCTCCCTCCTCATCCTCACCGGCCAGAGTCGTCCTGTTACAGCTCTGCCTCAGACATGTGTCGCACACAATCTCAACTGCTTCTGGCTGCAGAGAGGCAGCAGTGAAACCATTACAGCAGAGGTCAAGGTCAACCCCCCCTCTCTCATGAACATTAGGAAAAACCTCTGAAGTGGGTGTTGAGCTGCAAGGAGAGTTCTGACACACTCATTCACAGTTCATTTCATCTCTCTTATTTATGCTAATGTTTTTCATTTGCTTGTTAAGTTGTTTTTCTTGGCATTTTCAAGGCGCTGCATTATTGCACGGTTCGTTCCTCATAAACATTTTATAGATACAATAATAAAAGGCAGAGAGAAAAAGCAACGAAGCCTATTCTGCGTCTTTAATAAGAGCTGGCATTTGATCTGGTTAGCTCACTTGAACGTGACATAAATATGCTTGAGTTGTCAATGAGGAAACGGCTCACCAAGGAGCTCATAGTGCAGTGAGATCATGAGGGCTATTTGGGAGATTTGTTGGGCGGTCTACAGGAGGAGGTCGGTATGCGCATACTTCCCTGATATATATGTGTTTATTTGCACAGCACATCTAAACAAAAGAGCGAGCAGGGAGGCCACTTCAGCCTGACAAAGGTCACATTTCCTAACGCAGGAAAACTGCTTCCTGTCCAGCCAAGTCTTGGCTGTCAGATTTAGTCCACCTAGGAACAGGGGCTAAAGGAGGAATTGGTTTTTTTTTAGCATCCCACACAGCCTCTTTCATGTGAACTGAGGGAAAGGTATCAGGTGCGAGAGACATCCAGTTAGTTAGATTTTTACTGTATATTCAAAAGAAAACGTCATCTTGAGCGTTACTTTATCTTCCACTTTAAAAATCAAACATTGTTAGCACCTTGGGGCTCTAACAGCAGCCCTTTGATGAATGTTGAAAACAAAACAAAGCCTTTAACCATTCTCCACATCATGAACAAAAGCGCCCTGCCTGCCTACATGGAAGCAAACACCACTCCAAACAAATTGCAGTAAGCAAAGTGCTACCATTAATCAAGCATGCTCTTAGTCCAGAATGAGTGGTCGGCTGTAACTCGTCAAGAGCCTTTTCTTTTAGCATTTGCTTTTATGCTTCGAAAGGCAGACCTCAAGTTTCCAAGAATAAAACAGTCTGTTAATCTAGAAGTCAATCTGTGCACCTGCAGTGAGAGAGGGGGAAGTTATCAACCCTTTGAGTGTTTGAAGTGCTATTTCATCTATGAGAGAGGCACACATGAATACTAAAGGAGGTTTCTCCCTGCCCTGTCAAAGTAAAAAACCTATGTTTGAATAACTTTGAATAGGATGCATATAATAACCTGAAGATCAGCAGATTTATGCAGAGGTGTGGCAACACGGGACAGGTGAGGCTCCAGTGGGGCTAACACAGTGAGGGGTGCTTGATTTCATACTCGGAGATAGGAACCTTATTGAGCAACACTTTTCACTCTATAATCTCAATCAGTAACAAAGTTAAAAGAGCCAGATCTCACGAGGACTTGATGTTGCTGCCAATAGTGTTAGCAGTTCTGCTCTATAATTAATATCTTTTTTCAGAAGCCCTTTTTACACAGCTTGTTCAAGGCAGAAATGTCCGATTTAGATCAGGCCAAAAGGTTATCGGCTCAATAATATTTTGTTATTATTATGAATCTGATGATATAATTTTATTCAATAATAAAGGACAATACTTGCTTTCATTTACTTGGTAACAAGCCTTAACATTCTAACACAGTAGGTGGTGGTATGCAACCTGCCATTACATTCTTAGAAGACAGCCCCAACAAGCTGACAGGAGGGCACTGTTTCAGAGAAGGATAACACAGCTGCACAGCTTTAAAACGTGCTGTAAGTATTCCAAGGGAAGGGAAAAGTCCTTTAGATCACCTTTAGAAGGTGTCATCTCAAGATTTATTGAAGAAATACGAAGCAGAAGTACCGGTAGCTAGCTTTAGCCCTGATTAAAAAGTGGATGTCGTAGTGTCAATTTGAGAATTGCAGAAAGTTCACCTGAGATAAGCCAAAACTAAAGCAATTGATGACAAAACCTCTGAATTTACAACAACTTTGTGACCCATTTTTTTCTGAGATAGCAGAGCAAATATTTCACCAGCTAACGGTGTAATTGGAACAGTCTCCTGAGTTTTAGATGTATCCTTACTTGTCCTGTGTGATGTGATCTCTACATACATTCACAGTCTGGTCAACAACTTTAGCAGCATAAGTTTTACCATGGTTATGAACTTCTGATGGTAGTCCAGTGAGTATGCTCAGTTTGGGGGAAGACTTTAACATGAAAGAGACATTATTGCATTCACAGGAGTGCTCCAGTTCACAGTAAAAAAAAAAAGAAGAATTAAATATAAAAAGGCGGTTTAGGAATCAGAACTGTTTTTTGTGTGTTAACAATGGGGAGTCCAGTTAGAATCTGTAAGTATAAAATATTAATATGCCTTTATGCTAACTAAATCTTAGCTTTCTTAGCCCCTTCTTACCCTCAGGTGTGAATGAAATACATATTTTAAATTAAGGAATATATTTTTAAAAATTGTTATCTTATCAGTATTGGCCATCAGGAGCATGTTATCAGTTATCCGTATCAGCTCAAAATAATCCATATCATGCATCTCAAATACCTGCCCCATTATTTTTACAGTAGCGGTAAACCTAACTTAATCAATTCATCTATATAGCACATTTCATACAAACATGCAGCCCAAAGTGCTTCACATGGCAACAAGCAGACTGAAAATATGAACAGAGAATGAAAACGGGAGATAAAGTTTTGAAAAACTTTAAATGTTCTTACAGAAAACAAATAAATCTAAAAGATCTGTAAAAAATGTAACCTTATTAAGACAAATAGATTAAAGAAATACTTCTATCTCAAAATGATGATGGAAACTTTGACTAAGGCCTTATTAATTTATTCAGATTTAAAGTTCCATTAAAAGATAGATGTTAATTTATTTTTAAAATACTAAGATAGCAGTTTTGATATCATGGAGGCTGTCGCTTCCAAAGTTTTATTTCATCCTAAAGTGCACATCTTATTGAAGCTATTTCTTTTTGTACTTTGCAGGTGCATCCCAGGTATGCCTACTTGATTCTATTCTGCAACACCACTCTATGTTAAATGTCTGATTGTTCATTACATGGTAGAACAGCACATTCTAGGGACAGGGCTCTGGTTACAAGCACCTGGAGGACTAACTGTTTTATATCAACGTAAAGAAATAAGTTTGGTAATTTGACGTTGATTTGCTTATGGTGGAAAAACCAAGAAAAGAGATGAAAAGAAAAGGCAAGAGAGGTTAAAGATATAAAAACTGTTCCCTACTACAACTGAGAAATCTACTAAACTGAAGATGGCACATGAAGTTAACACTGGACAGAACATGATGTGGGATACAGCAGTCTTTAAGGAGGGACAAATGGAAAAGGAAATGTCACAGACTCTGACAGTGAAGAGGCTGAAAAATCCAGGCAGGTGCTGCTGATTCATGTGATCCAGTTCACCCTGTTTTACTCCACCATCAGTGGAAATGTTCACTTTAATGTTGAATCACTTTAACTTGGTTTACTTAATAAGTAGGATAATGTAGGTGTATTTATTTGGGGCAGCTGTGGTACAGTGGTAGAGTCAGTTGTCTCTCAATTGAAGGTTAGTGGTATGACTCAAGCTCCTGGAGACACATGCCTAAGAGTCTTTGGGGTAAACACTGAACCCCAAATTGTTCCCAGTGACATAGTCAGCAGTATGTGAATGAGTATGACTGTAGTTAGCTAACTCTGATAGTCTCCTACCACAGCATCCTCTGACATCAGTGTGTGAACGGGTGAATGTGACAAGTAGTGTAAAAGTGCTTTGAGAGGTGGGAAAGACTACAGAAGTGTTTTCTAAGTCCATTACCATAAATATGATCTATATTGTAGCCCTTGACATGCTCATATTACCCCTGACTCAGAAAGAAATGGTGCTGCCTGACACATACAGCATGTCTTATGTCACATTAGGTCCCCATTCTTTTTGCATCATGTCATTAATGTGCAGTATGTGGGACTCTTACTCTGGTATTGTTTGAGTGTAAAAAAGCACTGCTGACTTGGGTTGTTTTTCATTAAAGGGGGGCTGTTTGCTCCACGAAAAACGAATGAAAAAGCTTGATAACTTCAAACTACCATTGAAGTTTACAAATGTTTCTGGCTGCCTCTGAAAGTTACACCTCCTTTCACTTATCAGTGTGTTGTTCTAAGATCAGATCCCAGGACTGGTTGACTCCTGATACCCCATCAGTAAACACTGACTGTGGGAAAAAACTCCCACTATTCTGAGTGTATGATGGGAATGACTTATAAAAGACTGGATAAGGTGACTTCAGAATCTTAATTTTAGAGCTCTTTTTCAGCTCTATGTTGTTGTTCCTGATGTTGTTTGTGTTTGAAGTGTCTTATCTCTGTCCTGATGTCTCTTCTGCTGTCATCAGGTTTACTTGCAGACAACAGATCTCATTGAGATGACCTGATTACATAAAGGTTGTGATAATAATCATTTAAATGTGAGGCATATCTTGATTATATTTTCCAGCACTTTTTAAATCGGCTCAGAGAGACAGCAGTCATCTTCAAACATCTTGTTTTGTCTGAGCAACATTTCATAACTGAAACATTTTATATGAGAGATAAGAGGAAAGCAGAGAAGAATGACACTGGCTACGCACTCGGGTGTAGGAGGATCTGGCCTTCACTACATCTCATCATATTTTAAACTTTATTTGACATGGTGGAAAATTGTTTCATACTTTTATCTGTCTTTATTTATTCATCCTGTCAGTTCATTCTGTCTGTCTTTGGCTGCTCTGTGATACTCTTTGTTTGTTTTCCACTTTAAAGTATGGACAATAACGCTGCCTGTTTTGCTATCATAGAATATCTGTCACCATTTGGCTTGTACTTGTTTTACAATCTCCAAAGAATTTTGTAGACATAAGTCATTAAAAAGGACACTAATGATGCTGAAATGAGCACAAAATAATTTGAGCTGTGTGTATCTTTTTCCCTTGAGTACCAAATATTTAATTATTTTTCAGAGCTGTTGCAAATTAATTAAATGGACAAAACAGGACTACTTTTTTTAGACATAACTGATCTCAATCCATAATTTTGAAGAATTTATTTATGTAGATGGTAAGAATAGAGACATGACAATAATAACTGGCAATTTATCAAGGTCTGTATTGTCAGGCTAGGCTACATAATGACAGAATAGCAGAGGTGCAGCTAATTAAAGTTATCCTTATTATTTGATATTTTCCCTTCTTTGCTTAGGTATAATTCTTACTGCTGCAGGAAATTTATCTAGATTTTGTCATATTTTGTGAAATGACTTTTGATATACAGAATAATGCTGATAACCAATAGCTACACTTTATTGATTGGTTTAATTTGGGTGATATCTGGAGCTAATTTCTCTTCTACAGAAAACTCTCTGGTGGGTTGTGTCAGGGCAGTTTAACCTTGTGGAATCAATTTACGACACTTAAAGCGTTTGTCAATGAATTGAAGTCCCTTAACTGGGATTTAGGTACCTGCTGGGGCTCTTTAGAGAGCCTTAGGGCCCCAAGAAAAAATCCATCCACTACAACCACTCATCAATATTGCCATCCAAAATAAGCAAATACAATCTAGAAATTCCAAACCTAGTCCGTTTTGTTCGCAGTGTTGTGAGACTGTGAATGAAAACTACTCACAGGGAAACGGTTCTGTTGGGCAAGAAACTGGGCTGCAGGGTGTCCATCAGATCCACATCATCACACACCACTTTGACCCGGACGTGCTGCCGGCTCAGCTCCTTGGACCTCTCCGTCGAGCAGTGACAGCTGTCAACGATCAGGTCCGGACAGTTTCTGTTGCTCATACTCGACTTCCACAGCGCGAGCATGACGCACACAACACGTAGAGCTCTCATGTTGGACCGAGGTTCTTTCAAATATTGTTCAAGTTATATCCACACAGCTCCTGAGTCCAGCCGGGACCATTTCACGCCGCCTTTCGTGACATTAAAGTCCAGATCTCGCGCCTTGGTGTTCACCTGCCGCGTCACTATCAGTTGTAAACTTTCAGCGCCACTTTTAAAACTAAAGCACAGAGAGAAGTGAAGCATCACGGGTGTAAAGCGCTCTGTCTTTGCCATTCTGTGTCATAAAAAGTCCTCCAGGCTGTTTCCAGAGCCGCAGCACGAGCAGGGAAAACTTCCCACAGCGCGCTTTCAAAGTCCGAGTAAACTTCAGTGCGACACATCCTCCTCTCCCAGCAACAGCATGAATGAAATGTGTTTGAGAATAAAAAGTATTCTATTAAAGTATCCACAAACCCTCGTCTCCTGTCTGAGCGCTTGCACACCGTGTTGACACCCAGTTGTCTCTCATCTCCCACTCCTTCTTGCGCCCTTGGACTTGTTGCGCACTTGTGTCCAGAAAGTCCCTCCCCGCTGAGGCTCGTGGGCTCGTCACTGTTAATAAATGAGGCCATAAACACCGTCTGATGACACCATGTATCAATAAATCATGTTTTAGTCATCACACTTAACTGTTTGTTCACGTGGAAGCATCACTGAGAGCGGAGTAAACTATCTGATCCACGCAGTAACCACAGGAGAGAATAACAGTAAATTAAACTCCTCTGTGCCACCTCTGAGGGTCCCCGAGGGCTCTGCTGTGGGATGTGCACTGAATGATCCCTCAAACACAAACATTTAGACTGTGTGATGAAAACTGTTTGTTTTATGCTCTTTATTTACTCCATAGCAGCTGCAGAGGAACACTGTTTCCTGTTGCTATGGTTGCTTTGCAAAACTGAAAATTATCTAAACATTCAATCATCTCAGTAACACAGCAACACTCCCTTCACTGTTTTGTAATGAGTTTCAGTAGTAATAGTATCCCTATATGTATTCCTTTAAAAGACTTTCATCAAACACACAACATTCATCTTATTTAACACAAATGTCATGAAATAGGTTGCAACGAAAACGTATGTTTCCCCCTCCAATCAGAATACTGCTGCAATAATGTCACATAATTCCATCCAAGACTCGCCTCCATCAAGAAGAGAAGGACAACTTTTTCAAAGCCATACCAACTCACAACCAACTGAATATTCAAACGGTATGAATACTGTCTAAACTTGACAGTTTATATGTTCTTAACAACATACTACTGCACATCCTCTCTGCTTCATATGAAATCATTGTCTAATATCTTTTTGATAGAGCTACATGGGTTAAGCTCACTCACCTCTCAGGCCATATACAGAATTTTAAAAAAGCATTTATATAAATGTTTGTTTCTTGACTTAGTCATATGAATCTATTTTTAGCCTCATATTAAACACATTACTGACATTTGTTTGCTGCTCTTTGATAACAGCCAAGCTCAGCTAGTTCCCAAGTTTAAGGAGTCGCAATGCATTTTCGTCTGGTTGAGTACTAGTGAGCTTCTGTCTCATACTTAGAAATTATATTTGATGTAGTATGAGCCAAGTACTTGACGACCCTGATTATGAGACAAAACCAATCCCACCCCCAGCCTATCTCCACCCTTTCAATACTTTCTGAAGACCAAACCTTCTTTTTGTAAAGAAAACAGCTTTCATCGGCAAGAATGAGCAGCAGAAGGACATAATCAAGCATTAATGTTTTCAGTATTTTGATATCATAAAATTCAAACCACCAGCAGTCTATTGGATGTATGATGGGTCTGCTATTGGATACACTATCGTCCTTTAAAAAAACAAAAAAACAACTCACTTTGCATTTTAAGACAGTATTCCGGGCTCACCATCACTGGACATTACATTCTGTGACAATGGTTTTCTTGGCTGTTTGATGGTTGATTAATGTTTCTGCTGCATTGATAACCGCTGTCTTAAGAAACGTTACACAACTCTGCCTCAGCTGTCAGGCAACTTGTCCTGCTTTTGCGCAAATCTTTGTCACTCTGTGTCACTCTGTCACTCGTCTTTTCAAACTTTTTCCTTATTCTATGCATTGTATTTTTGTTATGCTGTTCCAACCCTTTTAATATAAACAGAACTTATTCTGTTTTTTATTACTGTTTTATTGACTTCAATGTTAAACATGTGTCTAGGTGAGTTGCTCTGGCAACAATGTGTACGGTAATGGCTGGTAACAACTGAACAATAAATTAAAAAAAAAAATGGATAACTGTGACTTGATAATACTAAATAAATGAAGAAAAGTCTTTTTTTTCAACAGTTATTTTACTGGCCAGTTTCACCATTATTGGACAGGACAGCTGAAGAGAGACAGGAAATGTAGGGAGTAGAGAGTGGGAGAAGACATGCAGCAAAGGGTTGAGAACGGCAGTCGAACCAGCGACTGCTGTGAGGAGGACTTTAGCCTCTGCATGGGGCACATGCTTAAACCACTAGGCCAACAGTGCCCTTAAAAATCAAATTTCATGAATCAACTGTTTGCTTTCATGCTTACTGGAACGAAAAGGAGGAGCAGATTGATGAAAATGTATGTATTATCAAAAAGTTGCAAATACCCCTGCAGTGTTGCACATGTCCCAGAGTTGAAACACCTGTTTAGTATTTTCTTCCAATCAAATAAACTGTGTGAATAATATGTCACATGTATTAAACAGTTTAAATCAACAGAAAGATGTCAGTTTCATTTGTTAAAAAATCGTCAGTGTAGTCCTGATTGTTTCTTAGTTACTAAGACAAATGTAAACAGTGTTTTAGATGTCCCCAGTCTCCCCAAGTTTTCCATGGCACAATGCTGTGTCGTTTTCATGCATCACATTCATATGACTCTGCTGTGATTAGCTGCTCTGAGAAGCCGCTGCAGACCGGGCGCACTTTACGAGTAAAGGACACACTTGTAAAGCTGACATTTACTGAAACGACGGCAATAAATAAAGAATATGAGTTGGAAAGTGACCAGGCTGACAGAGTTACACAACGTTGGACTCTTGGAGATAATTAATGGCTTGTTTCTTTGGAGCTGCACTTAAACTACATGAGAAACAGTCTAAAAAAAGGGGAAAGAGGGTTTTTCTTCAGTTTCTAAAGGCGCCTGAGAAAGCAAGTCTGGCTTCTAACTGAATACACACTGATTAAGAGGCATAAATACAGGAAAATACAGTTCCAGCTTTCATTAAAACTATTCTGTATCAACAAGAGCTCTTCAAGTCACAGACACTCTGCGACTTTTGACACAAGAGAACAGATAATGAGGCTTGATGTCTGGCAGTTCCAGAAGTTCAAGTTATTTATATCCTATTGAACAGAAAGTTTGAAAAAGGACTATGGTCTTCTGTCAAAAGACGTTCAAAGTAAGATGAAAAGTTAAAGGTATTTTAAGAACTTTTTGAAGGCACCACAACTTTTACATTTAGACAATATTTCACAAGGAAAGGGAAAATGTCATCCTCGACAACGCTCTCATGGACCTCGTTTAAGCTCTAGCTCCAATATGAGTTAAATGTTTACTACTTTGAATAGCCCTGTTCCCTGAAAGGGGGACTATTGATAAGACGAGTTGAAGTTAGTTGAAGTTTTCATTAAACAGGAAACCGCAGTAAACAAAGAACAACTTGGGTTAGTTGAAGAAAACTGTGAGGATTGAACTAAAACACATGCTGTCCATGTGTTTATAAAGGTTCAAACTTCACCAGAAGTCTCCAGATACACCCAGGTTGAGGTTGTAAAAAGGTTTTGCATCAAGAAAATAAAGCACCTTTATTTTCTAACATTATCAAGACAACTAACAGCAATTCAGCAGTAAGTAGTTTGCTAGTTTCGCATGTTCAGGCAAGCTAAAGCTGACTCAATCTGAGAGGTTTTAATATATAATGCTAGCCTATCTTCTGCTAGCCGTAATGTCATGATGTAAGAAGGCCGATGTTGTACAGCGTTGAAATGGATTATCAAAGTGTCCTCCCAGGCCCTTTACTCTCATGAACTTCATAATTTCAGGACTCTGATGCCCCGACATTTTCAAGAACTTGAACTCTCAGCAAGAGGTTTTCAAACATGCTCTCAGAACTCGATTTACTCTGTTTGTTTTAGTTGACCAAGGCAGCTGGGTAGCACCTGCATAAGGAAGACGAGGAGTTTTCTGTTTCAGCAGCAACCCTACTCGTCAACTTCAGTTGAACAAATGATCAGCTATATTGCTTGTTAGGTCTTGTGATAACAACACCAAATATGAGCCAGTTTTCAACAGTAAATTAAACCTTGGTTCGTGGTGACTATAGGATCAGAGGATGGACATTTTAGAAAGGCTCACACACAGTATCCAGTAACATCAATCATGGAGGATCCGAGTATAAAGTGTCTAGCCCCGGGGAGACAGAAGCTGAGACAGCTGGCTGGTCGGCCTCCCCAGGGCCAGGGCGAGGTGCTTCCCCTGTGTGTGTGTCTGCGTGCCAAATTCCTCCCTCATTATCCACATTGTCTCTGACACAGCCCGAGAGCACAAAGGAGGGCTTGAAGCCGCTCCCACTGACCCTGCGAGCCGCCCGTGTTCTCCTTTCTTCAGTCTGACAGGCAAACATGGACTCCGGCCTCCCTACAGGAGCGAACTGCGCAGGGCAGGACACGCACCTCCCCTTCTGTGTTTATCCACATATGGAGGCCTCACTCCCTCCTTATTGTGCTCCCATGACGCCTCCTTGCACTGTCACTCAGCCGTGTTTACACAGATGTATATTTACCTCGAGTCTGTTCGTGCAGAGGAGGATTCCCCTGCCGGCTGACCCCTGGGAAGCCACAAGGAACGTCACCTGGTGTGGTTGACATTACTATTGAGGTGATCCATCTTTAATAGAGCCTGCAGAAACATATCCCTGGACAGGAGCCGAGACCATTCACAGAGCTACTTGGGTGCTCTTAATGTGAAACAGAAGCGTACACCGGGGCCAGTTCTGTAAAGGTTTTCTAACTGGCAGGGGCCATATTTTCACATCAGCAACAGCTTTTTAATGGGATCCCTAATCAGCACAAACAGCATTATTTGAACATTTAAATACTTTATAGTTCAACATTAGGACTGCTGATTGTGGTGTTAACTCAGCATAAAGACTCATTATAGCACAATGCAGGGATGGAGTCTGTTGCAGAGAAGCATTTCAGGTTGTCTTTCTTTGCAGAGCATGTTCTCATGTTTTCACCCTCTCACATTAGCTTTCATTGCTCTCCATTATTACCTGGTGACAGAGATGAATAGTTCATGGCCGCCAGCAGTCACAGTCCTCACTAAATATTTACCTGCTGCACTTGAGGAGTCCAGGCTTCAGCAGGATGACAGACTCATTATTACTCTGTGATTTTCCAGGATTAAAGCTTGCGGCATTTCAACTTATTCAGGTTTTATGAAGTCCCCAGGATGCTGCAAACGAAGGTGCGAGCTGTTGTTTTGGCTCTTAGCAAATGTGACAGGTGGTTTCTGGTTTCATAGCACAGGCATTTATATCAGTGTTATCTGTAGGGTGTGAAACTGTAAAAAGATACAGTAATGGTCCCTCTGTGTGTAAGCATAAAAATCAGCTGTGGCTGAAATGTGCTTTTAAAAAAAAGTTAATGTAAAGCACATGTTCCATATGGACTGTTTGAATTTAAATCTGTTTCCTTATTGGGGAAGTTTTCTCTGGTTAATCAGTTCATGTCATTGTTATATTTACATATTAGCTGTACTTTTTAAAAGGTTCAGCTTGTGAATAAACCCTTAAGATAACAGATTAAATTATTAGTACCACAAAAATGGTCACTTTAAGAACTGCACAAAACAACATTTTTTTTAACCGATGGATTAAAAGGGTGAATCATAGATAGATGGTAGATAATTAAACGATAGATCACATGGGCTGATTGGCTGTTGAGATAGATCTAAAATACCTATGGCTCGTTGTTTTTGGCAAAGTGTCAATTTCAGCATAGTTGTTTTGAAATTGATATTAAACCTTTCAAACGATCAATTTTTCTGATTGTGATTAATCGCTGAAATTAAATAGTAAATCTAATTTTAGTTGCATATTTAAAATTGAATTATTTTACATGTCAAAACATGTTTTAGTCCATATTAACAATTTAAAGCAATTCTTACCAGTGTCTTGATTAAGAAATGAAATTAATGCAATGGAATGTACTTAATGGTTTTCAGTTTTAGATGTATTATTTAAATAAAGGCTACACTGCCACATCAGTGTTGTCTGAAGATATCATTTAGAGGAAGAAGACAGGATTAATTGCTTAATTTTTTAATGACAGAGTTCACTTTTTTCAAGATAACACTGCCACAGTAAGGCATATGACTGATTATAACATGTGCCTTATATTTGTAAATTCCAAAGTCTTGGCTAACCTGCAGTTAACTCCACATGTCTGTGGGTCCAAATAGTGCTCAGTTGGCTGTTGTAGTGCTGTTTACATCTGTTGACATCAGTCCGATTAGCTGCACCTGTATGCTTAGCTTGTCGGTGGTAGTTCAAACTTGAAGAACTTTGATGATATTTGAACGCTGACAAAAAAGTTTATTACTTTCGACTTGTGAACTGAGCCATCTGGAAGTTTCTCAAAAGCATTATATTTGATCAGTGTAGGAGCTTGAGCGAGCGCTAACAGTACATGGAGGTACATTTTGTTTCAGTGTCTTTTCAGTCGTGGCCATACACATCTTTAAGAGTTTAATAAATGGAAAATGGCTGTCCACGTCTGATCTGATCACTGCTAACCACATGTTGATATCATGTGTACCCAGGGTCAGTGGAAACAATCATGTAAAACCCACAGGGTTGCTACAACTGCTTTTTGTATTCATAGTTTCCTAAAGGTATGGGATCAATACTTCATTAAAACATTTTAAGGCTAACACCTTAAACGTGTCATTTAGTTAAGCAAACTGACTTATCAATGGTTATAGGATTTTGTGATGCTCTTTCTCCTGATTAAGACTCCTGTATCAGCCTGCATTGAGTTCTTTGCTTTTAACATTCATCATCCATTAATGTTATAGCACAAGATGCTGTAGTCTACTGTCCAGTCTTAGCAGCTCTGACAGATTCATGTCCCAAAAGGTCATGACCCTTTGGCCAGTCACTGTGAGTCACAGATGAGATGTCCGGACATTAAATCAGCATGAACACGCAATCCTTCTTCTGCCTAATATTAACATGTGCTGCTGGACATCTGATGAAATGCAAGTGGGCACCGGGCACCTGTGACATGTATTGTTGTGACACAGTGAACGCCAACACAAGCCTGTGGCTTTTAACCAGCTCCGAGCCCAAAGCATTTTGGTCAAGAAAAGTCAACTCGCATCAAGTCAGATATTTTTATGAGCACATTTTTTAAAAAACTGCTCCATCACTTTAAATAGTGAACAAACACAAGGGTTATGTAACCAACATATCCGTGAGAGGAACAGATTCAGATCCTGCACTGCAAACATTTCTTACATCAATCTTACTGAATACTAAAGCTTGGTCAGTGGCCCTAAGATGCGAAATATGATGATCTGTACTCCTCTAAAGAAACGTAGCATCTGGTTCAACTGTTCAAAACAGCTTGAAACAGCTGAAAATGTTTGTTTAATGAGTTTTTGATATTGGATGATAATTACCACTTGCCTTACGAGCAGAAGTTGTCATGTTTGGGCACCAAAGGAAATTTGATTGTGGAAAAAATATGTGGTTTAGGCTTCAATAAGTATTAAAATAATGGCAATAAATTCATAGAGGATTAAGAATAAATACTTGAATAACTCCATTTTACATTATTTGCAACTCCTGGTACAATATAAAACTTTTTTTGCTATTTCTTATTTAGCTATATTTTTGGCCATTTTTTCCTTTATTGGAATGGACAGCTGGAAAGAGACAGGAAATGTGGGCAAACACACAGAAAGTAGTCAAGGCTGGAAGCCGACCACCAAATGCGACCACAGCCCCCATGCATGGAGTGTGCCCACAATCCACCAGGCCAATGGCAGCCCAGTGTGTGCGCTGCTTTGGGAAGTGAGTGTAAGAAAGACATTCAAATTCTCTGTGGTACACTCTTTAACACAACTGTATGCAGGACACATTGTGATGGGGACATGCATTTATTTATGGCTTTGTAAGGCTAATAAGTACAATGTTATGTCAGGGGAACTCTGTAAAATAAAGATGGTATTGCGCATATTTCTCATATGCCTCAGAATCAGTGGCTCAGTAAAAGTAATGTTGCTGATAAGGTTACAAACATAAATGATTTCTGGAATTAATTGTCATTGTAGTAACTAGCCCAACATCATAGTAAACTTCTGCAGCACGACCATCATGAACCTGGCTTAATGAGCGAGTGATTTGACGAGTATGTCTGATGACATAAATACAAACAAATCTCACAATGTTTTTCCATAAATGTAGCAGACCAGTGTATGAACAAGAGCACAATTCAGGACTGGCCTCTGACCGAGGATAACTTCATTTTTCAGCTTCGATCTATCACCATCCATTTCAGCTCCTCTGTTAATCATCTGATTTTAATGGATGTATTGGCTGATCCTGTCCTAAGCATACATGCAGCCCAGAACAAATTACATTATGTGCTTCCTTTGACTGGAAAACTGTTGACTGCAAACTTTGATGGAAGATATACACAAAACCTATTATTGCTTGTTTTGTTGAAAGATGTACTGGTGACAGCAGTGTTGGTCGATAATCATATCCTCTATGATGCTCAGGTTCAGTTTACAGGTCACAAAGGACGAGATGTTATATCAAGACTGTTTCATAAACAACGTAAAACTCCTCTCAGTCATGGCAATTAGAAGTCAACTTCTAATAAAATCTAAATTTACTGTAAAGCCGTTTTCCCTCCTGACTCTTGAAGAATTCAAGTCAGTCTGCTGCTGACATTTTCTAAGGTTGTTATTCTCACAGTGTGAATGTCCCCTTTTTAATGGGAGAGAAGGGGAGTTTTCAAGGGGCAGGATATTAATTAAAAAAGATGCTGCTAAGTTATGTTTAAAAGATGTCAAAGATGGCCGGCAAAACAGAGTCTGACTCCATGAGACAACCTTATTCTTTATATTAATGCTTTGTGTACTGGATGTAATTACAGTATGGACAGTTTACAAAAGAAACTAGTGGTGAGCAGAGTATGAAGCAGCTTGTTTATTATGTGCAAAAAAAAGTGATATCAATATTTGAAAAGTGTTTTTGTAAGTTGTCCGTCATGACCGTAAAAAATAAGAATCTCTATTTTCTTAAATGGAGAATCTTCATCAGATGTCTGACATTCCCCGCCGCACTCTTCAAATCAGCAAAGACCAGAAAACACCTCAGCAGAGCCCAGAAGGCGTCCAGATTGTTATGATGACATTGATCTGGAGTTGCTGCAGCAACAAACCAATCAGACGGATGGGTTACAGGCCATTGCACAGGAGGTAAGAGCTGTGACCAATGTGGAGTGCGCCCTCCGGTGAATGAAGAGGGAGGGGAGAGCACAGGAGATGAACGTTCATTACACATGGAGGTCACTAACTGCGATGGTGCGCTGGGATGATCCAGACGCTTTTCCATAGGAGATATGGCATGGCTCCTCTTTGTGACTGGCTCCAAATCCACCAGCCACCAGCCATATCTGACTTCACGCTTCACATTTCAAACATAATCGACCTTAACTTAATCTAACTGCATCGGTCAGCAACAGGATCCCCTGAATCATTTCACTTAAATCAAAAGAGACTGAAGACACTCAACTTGAAGAGACATTAGTATATGATATTCATGCTCACTCTACATCAATTTATTAACAGTTTCCAAATACAAACAAATCTGAGCTGTGTCGAGGATATACACAGAGGCTCCAAAGTCAACTGAGCAAAGTCAACTGAGCAACAACAGAACAGGCGGAAGCAGAGTCAAAGACCAAGAAAAGCTAAGCTGCCATCTTGCACTATAGCTGTTGCTTTTATGCGCTTGTGGCTGTACATCATAGCTGGCCTCAGATAAGCACTATCCTCTTGACAAAGACAACTAGCCTTCTGTCGTTGGCGTTTCATATGATGTTAACCTCCCCAAAGTTCTTGAGACGAATCACTGTTACATAACTTCAATTCAAAACATTATTGCGTATATTTTGTCAAAACAAACCCAGTATCTTACAGCCGTCCCTCTAGCTATGCATGTTTATAATTAGAACGACACTGGCTCCCCAGGTTGCAACTCCTATGGAGTCCTTGCATGCGAGTAGCTAAGAGTCGTGCTATGTCCTTCTGTTTTTGTGCAGGCTTGTCTGTGTCTCCTGTCATGCAAACAAGTTCACAGTATTGAACAAAGTCAAATGTTGCACCACAATTTGCATCCTTTTAGCATACATATAGAACTATAATTGATTGTGAATGTAATTATATACTATATCCCCTTTTCCCATTGAAAACTGATGGCATTCAATCAGTGGCAAAACAGAACAATGCATCACTGTTGATGTTAATAAGGATACATTTCTCCCTCTACATCCCCCTCTTGAGTGCCAGAGGGCACAAAATAAAAACTTAGGTTAACTAGGATGTTTTTATCTTTTTCAACCCAAGTGCTTAACATGCTCCTCACGCTCCTTTACATAAAATTAGTGTTATATTGAAGGTGTAAGCCATAAGACACGAGTGTCATTTCTCAAAGTTGGACGGCTGACCAAGCTGCTGTATTGGTCGAGTGGGAGCGAGAACAGGCAGTTGCTGCAACTGTCAAAAAAGTGATAATGCTAATTCTAACCCGCGAGTACAACAACACCGTATAAAAATCTAATTACATGTTATGCCCAGAACACTCAAGCTGCCTCTGCTGCTTTGAGGGAATCCTGGGATGAATTTACCATCAGACTCACTATAATAAGGTGCCAAGAGGATCTGGGAAGCCAGAGCTACTTTTAAACTGGAGAATAAAGGCCAGTGGTGTGAGCTGGCGTGTTAGTGTTCCTACAGCAGCAGGGTGGACCCGCTGACCACCAACCACCAGGGTACGGCACAAGGACTTCTGTAAAGGTCTGGACCATGTTTAATGATCTAAACAGAGACTACTGGATTTAATCTTCTGAGCCCGCTTTATGAGCATGTGGATTTGTTATTGCCTCTACAGGCTGAGAATATAAGAATCACACACCAGATGCCAGCAATGAGTTTTAGCTCTGGTCGTTTCACCTCATTTACAAATCGGGCACATGACAGCTTTTTCTCTAAATTGTTTTCAAGGGGAGCTGTGGACAATACGACCAGTTTATTCATTTGTAATCACTGTTTCCCCTCCAGTCTCATAAACACGCTGCACATGAACCTCTCTCTTGTTTTCACGTCTCAATGCGATCATCGTGAAATTTCATCAGCTTGCTCGTTTGTCATTATTAACGTTGATGGAGGTCGCTATACTCCCGTCTACCGAGGCTCTGCAATAAGTTTGACGCAAATAAATCTATTTTGGAGCATGTTGATGTGAAAGGCTGTTCACTGCTGCTTTCATTTTGTTGTTTTGACACACAGTGTTGGGGGAGAGATGGGGATGCGAGGCCCAGCTCTGTGGTGCAGCAGTGAACTCGGCCTTATAAGTATTCTGGTCTTCTTCCATAATCCGGCCTGTGTGAGCGGGGACCCAATGAGGAGATGAAGTGCAGTGGGACGGTTTTCCTGGCAGGAAGGAGACAGAAGGGAAGGGCACTGAAAAATAAATCCTATTCCAACAAGTCATTTTTGTCAGGTTTCCAGCCCTTAAAATGTGATTTATTTTTACCAAACAATACACTGAAAACAATCTGCCAGCAGGACGCACTTAGTTCACCTGCAGCTTTGAGCTCATCTTCTACTCTCAGTAAAACAGTATGTCCAAACATTTCCCATTGATTCTCAGGTGTAAGGATGTCTTCTTGCGGCTTTGTCTCCTTCTCAAGATCTAAGAATAACAGATTTATTCCTATTGACATTTTTATAGCAATATATGTATAAAAAAAAACTCCAGCATGCTGCCCTTTACCTGTCATGAGTTATTTTTAGATTGTGTGCAAATCTGTCTATTTCGTAGAGCTGGGGAAAGGGCACAATACATACATTCCTAAAGAGAGAGAGAGACAGACAGACAGACAGACAGACAGACAGACAGACAGACAGACAGACAGACAGACAGACAGACCAATTTTCACATGTCAATACAGTATAATGCATAGCATGAATTTGTTGTGGAAGCAAACAGATCTTCTTTCTAACACTATGGTTCTTTGTTCAAGACAACTATTTTACTGGATGCAGAGTGATAAAGTCATGTATTTGTAGCAACATAAATAATTAACTGTAATGTAACAACAGGACTTTATAAACTCTGATACCTTTAGTTAACTTACAATCAGACGTATCAGTTTAACATTACCCATCACAGCACCGATGTCATGGCGTGTGCTCCAGTGTCCTAATAAATGTTTAACATAAATGTGCACACTTTTCATAAAGAGCTCAAAGAGCAGTGAAAACTTCACATGCCAGGATAATCATTAAGTTCTGTTCGTAGCCATTTTTCTATTTTACTGAGCAAAGCCTTGTTTTGAGTTTCTGTTTAAAACGATACTACAACAGAGAAAGTACATATTTTTGCTAATCCTGCTCCAGTACCCGCCATGAGTAAAAACCTTGTGTAATAAGAAAATAATGTAAAGAAAAACAATCTCTTCTTTTTTGCTGATTTACCTCTAAGGCTAAACTTTACCAGCAGTGGTAAACATAGAAACTTTCCGGGTGAGCTCTGCATATTGACTCAGCCTTTTTACAATAAAAACCCAACCTGAACACAGGTGCTAAAATTCAGCATAAAGAAATGTCAAACATTGTCACCGATAATCACTGTACTTTGTGGTCATGAAAATGCATAAGTTAAGAGCAACACTGTTTAAAATATGTTAAAACTCCTCACTGTGCCTTTAAAGGCAGTACTACATACTGGGATTCAGCTCAGGTGTTGCTTAGTTGGTTTGTTCACATCACACAGAACTCAACAGGCAAGTGCTCGTGTGTCATAAACTGCAAGATTAGATAGGTAAATTAACCTTATCCAAAAAAATGCTTCTTCAACCTGACTAATATCAACATATTCCACATGTTCAAGTTAGAAATTGCTATATCAATGATGTCTAAGGGCTATCCACTTAAGGAAAGTGTGGGCTGGCAGCCCCCTCGACCTTAAGCTCATTTATTCTTCTGCGTCGCCCCTACGCAGCAGGGGCTGACGCGGACATGAGCACCACAAACTTGTGCGTCAATGTGTCCGTGTCGCGCAGCAATTCTCCGCCGAAATGCTTGAGGGCAGTGTGGTCTCTCTGATAGCCGGTCACCTGCCTCACAGCCCCGCTGTGGTATCTGTTTCAGACCATGTTATGTTAATTTAGAGCTGATACATGTTGCATTTTATCATACAGATATGATTACAGGGAAGAATAGAGAGGAGGAGATGAAATACACGGCTGATGTGCGGGCCGATGAGCGGGGATCCCGGAAGTGCTGTAAAGGCGGGAAATACAATGCCACTTGAGCAGACCAATCACAGGGCTTGTTGGTCCGCGTTGATTCTACGGGTAGTTACATTTTGGAGGAAGTGCACGCCAGGTACGTACGTAGGCCTTTGCATAGGTATGGGAGCTATACAGACCTCCGGCATATGGTACGCGTCAATTCAACGCAGAGGTTTAAATCAGTCTTTAGTGCTCCTCACCAGCACTTTCTGTTGCCAAGTTATAGAGCAGCCCTGCAGAACATCCACCTCCCTTTATTTAATATTAGGTCTGTTTTAGAATCATCTTTATGCTTAGTAATTGCTTTTATTTCTAGTTGCTAGAGGCCAGTTGTGCCATTAGCAGCGAAGTATAATTAGTTTCTACTCTGTAGTCCTGCCCTTCTCGATTTTGATTGGTCATTGATGTAGAATTGACATTGATGAGCTGTGTTCTTAAAGTTCAGCTAATTTAAGCATAGCAACAAAATATAGCTGGGGAGAGGGTTTTATCAATAATGATGCTAAGCGTTGTAAATGCTGAACTCTTGTGGTTTTGTACAGAAGAAAGGTGCTGCCAGAGCAGGTCATGTTTTTAGTGGGCACAGGCCCTAATTCAGGATGTATGCAATTGTATGTGTTCTGCTTCAACATGCTCAACATCATAACTACTTTAAAGGTGTTTGATTATTTACTTTGTTTAATCTGTGCTATTTTGTAAACTAGCTTTCTAAAGGATTTCCTCAAATTTAACTAATGATGATTTTGTATTCAGTCCCTGGGAAATAAAGTGGAAACAACTCACACATTTTGAACATTGTCAAATTCATCTATAATTTTTTTAATATTAATAATGGTGGTACAAGGTGTGATTATGCAAATAGACAGGTCTTACTCGACACTTGGACTGCAGGGAGTGGGCATCAAAAGCCAATCTTTTTTCTAAAACATGACCCACTGTACCACTTGCCATCCCAACAGCATTTCACTGTTCATTGTACAAACTGTGAACAGGAAACAGAACCCCCCCCCCAGCTAAGATGAGCTCTTATCTGCACTTACTTTAAACAAAGACATATTGTGTGATAGGTTGAATCTAAAAACAGCCCTGAGGGCCAGCTTGCATGTGAACTATGACCCTGATGGCTGTAACCTAGAATAGCGAGGGGTAACAGGCAGCACTCCCATAGCCTTCCCCATCATGCCCATGTCTGTAGCATAATTGCTACTTGTTCTCAATGGTGAGATAGGTCATCATAGAGTCAGAGCTGAGGCTCTCCCACAGCAGACATTTCACGCCTGTCCATGGATCTCTCTTTATCTCCCGGCCTGCCTCTCTATTAAAAAGACACGCTTTGGCTCATTCTGGAGATGTCTTCTTCATGGTGCTGAGAGAGGCTTACAGTCGGGCTCTTTGGGGCGAGTGTATCAAGGCCTGAGTTCACCCCCACTGCACTATAGTGTGCACCCAGTACTGTAGTGCTTCTTTTTTAACCGTCCTTAATTCAAATCCACTCATCCTCGACATTGGCCTTCATACAGAAACATCTCTTTTCTGTTTCCTGCCCGCATCAAAGAGGATGGATGGGAGGAAATCAAAAAAGCATATGTTGCTCACCACAGGAACCTCAGCTAAGCCCTGTCTCACCAAGAGACAGCTCGCCAAGAGAGTGAAGCAACTCTGGGTAGGGACACATTCCCATGGGCATTTCATGGTCAGGATGTGCTGGTGGCAATTTCCCCCGCATGCATCCTACTGCTCCGATGCTTTCACACTTTCCTGAGCTCCTCAGTGTGCCATCCAAACCGAGCCGTGCTCTCCAAACTCTCTGTAATTGGTCAAAACCACTTATTTGGCTCATGCGGCTCGGCCTCCCCACAGAATGTTCCACCGCTGTGCCACAGCAAAGACTGGGAGGATGCAGCGGGCTGTGGGCACAAGGATGAGGGGTGTGTGCCTGGCATCAATAGGAGAAAAAAAAAATCATGGCCTTAAAAAACCTGAAGGTCATATATAGAGCATTCCCACATGAGCCAAAAATGGCAAACAGACTTGAGCAGCTGAGCTCATGAATTCAGAGTTTTTTGTAAGAAAATCAAGAAGGTCTTTTAACTTAACAGGTCACTCAAAGCAGCTATCATACCTGGCATTTAATTTGCCATCCCTATCACCTCTTGGCAAGGTCAAGTTAAAAACCCCAAACAACACAATACTGTGTGAACAAAAGAATGTCAATAGTGGTTTCCACAGAAAAAATAAGGACAGAAACCGAATGCTGCAGGTTAATCTGTATCACTTCATCCTGCTTGTTTTAGGTCACCAAAAAAAAGGGAAGTACTATCATACTTATCAAAAAAAGGAGCCAAGTGTACCTCAAAATGCATTTCAAGACTTTTTTAAAAAGGACAACAACACAGCACATACAATAAATTAAAGGTAGCCTGTAATGCACCTGTAAGGCTACCCTAAATCAGACTTGCTGCACGGAGTACAGAGAACAGATATATGGTGCCCCGTTACACTTGTAAAACAGAATACCCCGAAATAGAATCTTAGGATTTCCTTGAAACAGAGATAAAGGGGTTCCTTAAAGCAGGCCTCATTGTGTAAGAACGGTAAGAAAAACGGTAATAGTTAATATAAAAAATTAAGGATACCTTAAAGAGACTTTCAAAGTACCCTTTAGGGTCTCTTCAAAACTTCTTTGCAGGGCGAATTTATACAGAAGCTTGAGGGAGATTTTAAACAGACATGACCATATATGTAAATTACAGAGATTTTTTTTTTTTCTAAAGGCAGGTGTTATAATATCTTAAAAAGATGCAAAAATATGAATCAGTCATAACAAAAAAATATGCTAGAGAAAACAGACTCTGATCAACAGCCTTAGGAGTAAGCTTAAAACATATTCCAATCCATACCTCTAAATGTAACATGAGGGGTGAAAACATATACCGAAGGTACCTTGAGTTCTGGGTAACTCAAAAACACATTCTAAAGGGTGCCTTAAAACCCATTCTAAAAGGTACACACCACATCATGTGTTAAAAAAGAAAAAATAACTTAGTTAGTAGCATTACACTATTAAATGCTAAAAGGTACATATTGTAAAATATATTGACACATACGCTTGTGAATGCTTTGAAAACCAGAGCTAAAAGGTACCTCAAAACAGACCCCACTTTGTGTAAGAGACAAAATGAACACAACCTCAAACAGAAGACAGATCTTAAAGAGTACTTCTAAACTGCTGCTAAAGGGTCATTTGAAAATGGAGGATTTTGGGTAATCATGTGTGACAGAGGAGAAAACAAGCCTAGGAATAGGTGCATTAAGGTACCCTAAATCAGACCAAACAATGTGTTGTACAGAAAGAAAAGAGAGTTTGCTCAACAGTCTCTGACACCTAGAAGCATATACTACAGTTAAACTTCTGATATTAAAGCTGAGTATTTGTGGATAGACGTAAATAAGGCAGTCACTTATTAACAATCAATTTAAACTACTTTGAGGACAAGAAGGGTGAGATTGAGTGGACAGAAAGATCCACACAGTGTTGGGTATCTTAAGTAGAAAATCTCCACTCGCCTCCCTTTACTAGTTTAAAGTTAGTGTTGACTTTTGTGTGAGCGACAGAGCCCCAGTGCACTTACCAAACCACTGACGTCTATTATTGACTGAATTACATCAAGAATCTCAGCCAACTTCTTCTTTAGTTTTATTGTTCATGTCAATTAATTCCCCTCGCTCTGCAAAACACAGATATAAAACATCCAGAGTGTCAGTTAAATACATATCTCTCAACAAGTCATGACTTTATGGACAGACGGACTAAAACTGCCACATACATTTAACACATGAATAAGCATGAAATGTATTACCTTTATTACACAACTGTCATGAGGCAATAAAGATCTCATTCCCCCAGGTTTTTGGATGAGGTAGCAGAGGGCCTCTGAGCAGATTTTTATGACTGTTTTTTGCTAGAATTATCGAGCGTAACACCCTCTCCCTTCCCTCACTTTATTTTAACATTAATGGTGGCGGTTTGAAATAAACATATTTCTTACAGACAAGCTCATAAAAGCCTATTTTTTAACTCCATGCTGGAAAATGAGTCCTTATTCAGACCCATACTCAGTGAGCAAGAGAACTTTTAGCATTAATGAAGGAGGAAATTAAAGATCTGCTTCAACAGATGGGTTCCTTGGTCTTCAGAAAAACCGCCTCTTTAGTTTTCTGAATAAAAGACAGGGCACCTGATGTTGTCCTGCAGTGCGATCAAAGTAATCTATAAACAGCACAACGTGTATCTATACAGGGATTGAGGAAAATTTCATATTTGGAAAAATAAGTTGAATTTTTTTCAGGTTTTAAACTGGGGATGTACCAAAGCAGCTACTTTTCATGGTTTAAATTTTTATTCTGACTAACCCTGGAAAGAAAACACTCAATTTATCTAACACAACTAAAGACATGCTCACAAAGTCTGCTTGTCAACAATGTCACATTGGCCTGCTGAGTGTGGCTAGCAGAGCACCACCCTCTGAAACTCTCTCCTCAAACAATTCAAATATATATATACATTTGGTGTATAAGACACATGTTCAATAAGTGAGCAGCATCCTATACACCGGTTCAACCAATAAACCAGAGAGAGGTATACTATTTTGTCACAGTATTTTACCCAGAAGATGGTGCTTGAAGAAGCAAGCAACCAGCATAAATAGTAAGGTGCACCAGCCAAGTGACGCCACCTATTAACGCATTTCTCCTTCAATGGAATATAATCGTGCATTTAAGAAGAAGGAGATTTAAATAAAGTTGTGGTATGCTATAAGGGAAATAAATTCTGGTTTGATTGGAAAGACTCCTTAGCATAATTCAACAAGTGAAGAGTGGAGGGAAACGGCAAGAGTCTCTGCAAAATTGGTCACAGAGAGGGAGTCTGTCCGTACAGCACAACAATCAGCCTAACATACTGTAGGTTGAGCTCAACTACCCCATGGGTAGCTGGCAGGGTGACAATAACAGAATTTAGGGAGCTACACATCTGCAGAGAAACTGCACTTTGCTGGACACAAAAGAGTCTTAACGAAGCAGCACTGTTTAAACTTTTTTCCCTCTGGGATCCCCCAATAGATATATCTGATATACAGATGAGATTTTATTAGAATTTGCTTATGTTTTAACAATAATAATAATTGATTGGACTCATATAGTGGTTACTCAAATGTTTTCCATTTTATGCTAATTGAACTGGTAAGTTAAAAATAAATCTTGTTTATACTTAATATTGTTTCACAGGGGAGAGAAATAACCATATTCAGGAAATGGTTTACATGAAAAGATTTAAGGTGACTTTGAAAATGACCGCCTATCTTAGAAAGAAATGTATTGATAAGAAATAGATTTTTGAAACTTTGCTTTCTGTTTTTCATAGCATCATTTTTAAATTATTGTTTACCTGATTTACATTTTATATGCCTGGCAGTAGTTGTGGAAGTAAAGCTTTGGATTTATTTTAAAATTTTCAGCCTTTTTTTTTTTTTTTTTTTTGACTATTTTTTTCAATTTTAATTTCTATCCCTAAACTCTCCTTAAAAACACAAGGGTTTACTAAATCTAAACTCTCCTTAAAACATAAGGGTATATTAAATCAAATACCAAAAAGTCTAACACAAGAGCCAAAATGAATTCCAACAAATGTACTGTACATATCTTGTGCATTTTTGTCTTTTGTGTCATAAGTCCTGAGGTGAGCAGGTGAACCCTGGCTGAAGTCAACTCAACCCAAAGGGTTTCTCATGTTCACGCATACTGTACTCTACAGGGAGGTCTTCGAACAAGATGGATGTAACTCGAAGCTCAGTGGCGGGCCCTTAAACCCCTGAGGCCAGCTAACCTCTGCTCCGCTGCTTTTCTCTCAGCTCAGCCCTGATGTGTGTTTTTTTCACTCTCTCGCTCTCCCCTGATTTCTTGGGCTTATTGAGTCATGATTACACACCGGCGCCCAGTGACAGAGGATGTCAGTTAGCTGTCAGGCATTCAGGAGGCTCCAGCTGAATCAACAGTCGATGCACAGAGAATGGCTCACTCATACCCACACACATGCACACACAGCATCTCAGTATCTTCTGTATATATACATAGAAAAAAGCAAAATATAGCTATAATAATAGACAAGGACATATTTACTACCTCTTATAGACATCATGAAAACAACCTGAGGCCAAGTGTTTGTTGTGGCTGACATTGTCAGCTGATGAGAGATCCTGGCTGAGGAAACTCCTCTTTCTAGCCTCTCTGATCCTGAGCAGATGGCCCATACATCTCTGTGACGCACTGCAGGAGTTAAAAATATTAGCTCTTTTTCCAGTTTTCCTTTTCTCCTCATTCCTTCCCTTCTCCTCACACTCCCTCCAGTTCACGACACTGGAAGCTTTCCAAGAAAAATGTTGACCCCGATTCCCTGGCGTCACTTGTAAAGCTGGTTCTGCAGGGCTGCAGCTCTGTTAATAAGTAGCGCCGGGCTATGATTGGCTGCAGGTATCACACCTTAGAAAACTACTAGCATACCTTTGCAAAAGCTCTAAAACAGAATTTGCCCATGAAAATCATCATAACGTGTTTTTTTATGCTTGAGAAAAGCTTTTCCTGGGTTTACTTTCTGAAATAACTTCTGCACTGTCTGTCCCAGAGTCTCTGAGGAGACGGTCACACAGGATTTGTCTTCAAAGAGGCTTGACATGTCTTATATGCTTGTTGGTCAGTCACCGAGGGGTCAAACTATTCTCAGAACCTCGAGAGGGAAAGACGGATTCAGTATGCAAGACACATAATGAGCATACTTGACCTCCTTCCATTCAACTAAAATTGACATCAAAGAAATGCACTCAAATAAACAGTCTGATTAATTTAGAGAAGAAAAGTAGCACCAGGAAAAGTAAATATGGATTGATATTAATCATTTAACCCCTTATTTTTTCTTCTCTGGTGCTCTACATCTTCAGAGACTCTTCATTTGTGGGTATCCGTTCACCACTGCACCCCAAATGCAAGCAGGCCCCAGTCCAATCTGTGACATCACTTCCTGTCATTGTGTTGAGAACAGTGCTGGACAGACCAGAGACAACATCCTAATCAGGTCTGTTAGTACCTTTGGTCCACCAAGAAAAATAGAGCTAACAATTAAAGGAAATGTGTAAAAGCAACAGATATTAGACCAGAAGTGTCGGAGATAATAGCTAAACAACAGCCAGTAGCTGTATAACATTATTGATTTATCTGTTTGTGAAGCTTACTGATGGGTTTTCACTTAATGAGCAAAGCTTTGCAGCTGTTTATAATAGATGCTTTATTGAACTACCATTTTTCTCTACTTCCTGTTTCTAAAAGATCCTGCCATGTTAGATTTAATGATAGTTACTGGAGCTGAATTTCATTTCTCTTAAAATAATCATGTTAGGGATTGGTTTATTAATGCTGGTTTAAGTTTTATCAATTTTATGGGACTTTGTACATATTTTAGAGTTTATTTTGCAGCTCTGCTGCTATGAATAAAGAACATATGATAAAAAATGAGGAGCAATGTTCCACTGACATCAGTAAAAATGTTCTGATCAGCTTCCATCTTGGTCAAAAGGTGGTCAAAATGAAAAATACTTGTAATCAATCGATGAATTTCTTGGGGACAATCTAAAAATCTGGTTTTGAAAACAGTTAGAATGGATTTATTTCCTGCCTTTTCCTTCCCTACTAACTGAATACAGCAGGTTTTCAGGGGCCCTGAGCTCTTTTTTGTACTTATAGCACATTGTTTCCCCTCTACTTTAAGTTCTTGGACACTGCCTTTAACATATTTTAATTATTTTGTTGTTCCAATCAGGTAACATGGAATGAAGAGTGCAAAAGTCTACTTCAGATGGCAGTTGTAGACGATGCTAACAATCACAACAGTCTCATTTACTAGGTGATGAGGGCTTTTTGAAGTCAATACTGACTCAGTTCAAACTGACTTTGGTTAAAGCTGCTGTAAGGAACTTTCGGTTTTTGCCATCCCCTGTGGGCCAAGTGATACTTTTTCTCTCTTGTCATGTACATATGAAAGAAGTGTTTTTAGACAAAAAAACTCATCCTGCTGTATTTTCACAGTCACATGTAACACTCACTCTGAGTATTTTCCATGGAGAAAGTAAAAAAAGGTTGTTTCTTCAGCGTCCTGTCAATCATCTGATCTGATGATGGTCTTGTTGTTGGTCTTACCTTTGCAGGTTACTCGAAAGCACCAGTATCAGTTTTAGTCTGTTTCTCAACCAGTTAAAAACTTCTCACAGAGCCTTTAAAGTGACAAAACCTAGTACTTATATTACCAAATGACTGTAAAAAACATGGATTTAGTCTCAGTGACGTCACTCATTGGTTTCTGAAGAAGCCTTATGAGAGCCAAAGATGGCAGTCGCCACATTGAAAATGCTGCCTCCGGTTACCTTTCAGCTGATCTCGAAACCAGCAAAGAGGTGGATTTAAGGCTGCAGCTAGGCTGGAAAACATCTTGTCAGTCAAATCAGCAATTACCCCAATAAGGCCTAATTATGGATAACTCTTAGCCTTCATATAGTACAAGCAGATGAGTTGTAAAAAAATCCAAATTGGCAGGAACAATAAAAGGAACAGAGGTCAAAACTGGTTTTGTTACCAGGCTGTTAAAATGTTAAAAGCTGTACAAATTGACATTTCAAAAAGGTTGTACAGGCATCCCCTTGGTTTGTGGATCCAGCCTCAAGTGGACACTTGGGGAACTGCAGGGTTTTTGCACTTCCACATTGGCTTTGTTTTTCTGACACTGGAGGTTGGCGCTTGATCTTAACCAAACCAAGTAGTGCCTAAATTAATCAGAGGCTTTTTGATGATATTTCCCAATGTTCGATATCACTGCATATCTGAAACTCAAATGTGAAATGATTAAATATGTTCCTTGACAGGATTCATTTACTAAAGTCACACTAAATGCTGTTATTAACTCTTTCCATCACTGTCATTGCTTTCATATGGTGTTTTTAGACCAGAGCAGGCAGCTGTCAGCAATAAAAGTAACAAAAAACCCACATTACACTCTTTCTACTGGCACACAGCTACATACCTAATACAGTGGAGCATTTAGAAGATTAATAATTGAACATTTACCTCAGTAAGCAAAAAATAATGAACAAAAGAGGGAAAACGTTTTTTTGTCCAGACTCTCCCCCAGAGAAGAGTTGCTATACACCTGCTGGACCAGTAATTGTGATGAGACAATTGAGACAACTCCTGACCCTTAGTGGCCAAAGAAAAGAGTTATTGTGTTAAAAATGGATTGAAATAATTGGCGTGAACATTGTGATGCCACCCAGTTTTTCTCTGCCTGTATGTGGATACCACTGCCTTGGTTTATCGCCATGGAAGTGACCATATTTTGACTAAAAAGTCGGGCTTGAAAGGAGTGAAGGGTTCAAAAACACCAAGTTTTCAAACATGTAGCAAAAGTATTACCTGGCAAATAAGCTAGTCAACCATCTCATCTCCAACCAAATGACTCTCTATCTGTGTTGGTGGCTGACAGCAGCAGTATATTTATAGGACAAAAGAAGCTTAGAGTGCGTTTCCAAAGCAGCAGACTCATCCAAATCTCGGGTGAGAGGGCGGCAGAGAATTGACAAGTACTGGGTAACTTAAAATAACTGGTCCTCTCATTACTATAGCTCACTCTCTTCTTTGCAGAAAGAGCCAACAATAATCATGTCCTCCATGCTCATCCCACTATTTAAAAGTTACAGAATGAGAAACACTTATAGAGATAATAAGCCAGGTACGGTGTGTGCAGATGCAGACACCTGTTTATTGGTGTTTAACTATCAAGGAAATAAAACAAGAAGTACACTCATTTTTAAAAAATGAAGCACAGGAGTTCGTGGACGGTCTGTTGGTTCAATAAACCAAACATTAAGATTGTCTGATATTTACATGTGAAAAAAGGACACTAACAACAGGAGCAGAACTGAGAGGTTAATTTCAGCGACTGAATTAGCTGAGGTATCACCTAGCAGACACATAACAGCTCCCACCTGTCACTTGAAGAAGCCAAGCCCCTTATGATGCATAACTCTAGCTTTGTTATTTCATAACCCTTACTCTTCAGGTCAAATTTGACACATTTTGACATTTGACAGCAATAAAAACACCAAAATACCATTGTCGTAGTTTAAATTTGATGACTTTTCCTAAAGTGACCCAAAATACACAAAATTCAAACATTTTACATGTTATACTTTTGTCAGGGTGCTACAATTTTTTTGAAGACTAAGGCTGTTCCAAAACAGATTTGACCCTCATGCATTAAAATCAGAATAATAATCAGAAATACTTAACTAATTCCGAGCAGGAAATGTGTGTGTTACAGTTACACTGTAGCAGAAAATGATAAAGATGCAAGTTTTAAGTGTGACGGTATACAATTTAAGATATAAATACAATATTTATTTCCAATATCAATTATTGTCTATCAGTAGAAATACATTTTGAATCCTTCACTGTGGGTCTAATGAAAAAAAATGTTTTAGGGAATCTTGATGCTATGAAAATGTCCATGCCATTTCTGTGGATATTCTTATGGGACAGTCATGACAGAGTTCAAGGGGGACCTTGACACTGTCACAATAATTCCTTGCGTTCCTACCACCTGTCTGCAGCTGTTTGTCTTTGAAGAGTCATGGGAGAATCTTGTGAAAGAGTAAAACTGCACAGGAATGATCATATACGGTGCACATCAGCAACAGAAAACATACAGAGATCAGAGGGTGCCTTGGCAGTTGTAACATCTGCACCTGCAAGCACAAACACCTGCAATGTAACAAAATAATCTTAAAACAAACCAATCATCATTAATTAATTCTGAGATCAAAGCAGATTTTGCTTACCATGCAAGAGGCCACTGATCAGATCTCCAAAGAAGAGTAAGTGATAATGCATTGGAGGAGAATGTGCCAGAGCAGGACAGTGTAAAGTTCATGAATAATCCTGCCATTTTCAGTTTCAATGAGGATTAATCTTCCATTTAGTCATGTCAGATGGGCTCTTTATACACTCTCTACATATATACATTTGATTTAGACACTTATTTTGGGGATTTCCTGGACTGGATCCAAATTGAAGATTGATTTGAAAAATTTTAAACATTTTAAAAAACCCCAAACTTTTAAACATTAGCAGCCTCCTTCATCCCTGAGTCATATAGATAAACATGTTTATGCTGTATCTTTGAGAAGTTGCTGATTCAAATTAATCTGAAAAAATGACGCCCTACCACACATCTGAGTCAGCCCTGATCCAAAGTGTTTGAATACATGTGATCTACAGTAGTGTATAATCTGTCTTGATATGTGTCTGATCCACATCTAAGACTCCCTGCCTCAGCTGTGTTCACTCTAACTTGTAAATATCTCTGCTGGGCTTCAGTGTTGCTCTGATATTTGGGGCTAATTTAAATAAGTACTGATAAATATACATGAAGTCTTGTATTGCTGGAAAACTCCAGTCCAGTGGCTGCCAACTAGTGCGAACACCAATCTTTATACTCTGCTTCTGTCAGCGAAAAAATGGGTCAGAATCTCCTTTTTTTTCTTCTATTTTTTAATTATTCCTCTCTTGTAGCACAACTCATACATGCTCATGAGATGGAATATTCAGGTTTACCTTGACTGAGGCTGCACAACTTTCATTATAACGTGTCTCAGTTGTGTGCGCTCTGACAGTTTTCAAACTTGTTGACATTGTTGATTATTCTCAGCCTCTGTCTGTTCTCTCAGGCAAAAAAAAGAGGTACACTTCAGTACTCACTGTGTCACACCATTGTGATCTAAAGCAGCGATGCCTAACTGAGAGTACTTGTACCTCAGTGTGGAGATACATTTTGGAAAAGCTCAACCGTGTTGGAAAATAATTACTACTGATTGTACGTAGCAACCACATATGGGGTCAATCTAATTGAAACTGCATGTGTAGGTGAGCACTAAAAGAGGTCCAATAAGTCTACTGGAGTCTGTGATTGGAGCTGTACCCATAGCAATGGTGTGCTTTCAGGAAACAACAGACTGTTCAGAAACAATGCTTTAATAGTCATGTCATAAAACTGGTTGTAAAATAAGTAGAAGAAAAAATGATTAAATGGTGGTACTGACTATCTTAAATGTGGATTAACAATTAAATTGTCATCTTACAGTTATGGTCAAATATTTTTAGTTATCTACCATGGCTTTATAATAAATAAAGTGTTAAAATATGGTCTTAACTAGTTGTATAAATATGGAAATAAGGATAAACCATTTTAATAGCCTGGTGCACAACATTAAGCATTTAAAACAGCATTTGAGCCTCCCACTAGGTACCTCAACTGCAAGTTCCAAAACTCTCTGCATATCCTGCAAAACTTCTGTATGTGCTGCACAGTCTCTGTGATTGGCAAGTTATGCTTCCTTATCCCCACTGGTTTGTTTGATTCAAATCAGGTCAAGTTCTTTAAGACATTAAATACAAAGGGGTGCTGGCCCACATTTTTTAGGGCTACCCTAATTTTTCAATGTGTATTTACATGAAATGGTCAACATACATTGAGTTAAATCAAACATTTAAGGGAATTATTTGCCTGCTGCAGGTTTGAAGCAGCTTTAAGTACATTTTTTGCAGTGTGTCGGAGATAGCAGCTCTGCGTGCTCATCCTTGTTTGACTTGCCGGGGCCCTGTGTGTCAGATAAGAGCTCACTAAATAAGAAGGAGCAGCCAGCAGGCCAATCTGCCCCAGGATAAGACATCCCCAGAGGACTGCTGCCCTCAACTTTGGTGACAAGTTAATCTGGAGAGGGCTGCTCTTCAACAGGACTGATTCCTTTGAGTGTGTGTGTGTGTGTGTGTGTGTGTGTGTGTGTGTGTGTGTGTGTGTGTGTGTGTGTGTGTGTGTGTGTGTGTGTGTGTGTGTGTGTGTGTGTGTGTGTGTGTGTGTGTGTGTGTGTGTGTGTGTGTGTGTGTGTGTGTGTGTGTGTGCGAGATGTGTGCACTGGTGTTTTTCTACACACACTTCACTACAAGCTTTGATAATTTAAAAAAACAACTCAGCTCCCTAAACACTTTCCCACGTATAAACACAACACTGACTCTGCTCCACTGTCCCCAGACTCCTGCATCCTTGAATTATACAAAGTAGAACGTGACAGTTTTAATTCTTTGATTGATGGTATCAAAGGACTTTTATTGATCAATGACCTCATATTATGTGTTATTAAGATTAATACAAAGAGCACCAGGGGAAGCTCCTGCCTGACCTGAATATTTCTCCCTGATGTCTATAGACCAGAAACTGGATGCTAAGTCAGTCTGATACCTGCCTGATAAAATATGAGTGTCTTTGTGTGTGCACACTTTATCCTGTGTGTCTGTGAGTGTTAAGACAAGCATGTGCAGTTGTGTATCTGCTTGCCTGTGTATCTGTATGAGCTTGCATGTGTTGAGGTTGTGTCTCTGTTTATATCTCCTTGCTCTTAATTAGTGGGAGCAGTGAGCATTGCAGCTCTGGGGGGATTTAATGTCTGTGTAAACATCATGCATCATGATTCAGCGAGGTGAGGCGAGCAGAGCCCAGCGGCTGCCAAATCTCACTCAGATCTCGACGGCAACAGTCAGAGGTGACACATACTAATGTGAAAGTGATGACTGATTTGTTCCTGTGGGTCAGAACACATGAGGGTGGATAAGATTTAAGGCTAAATATTTATCTCTAGACGTTGCACTTCAAGTGTCACATACACTCAGAATTAATCAGTCACACATTTCCTCTTATTAGCTTATTTCTAAAAAGCAGCTGTGGTTGCTGCATCAGCGGCTGCCTATCAGAGTCAGTATATCTTTGTTTTGGTCTTGTTACTCCTCAACACTTTGCTTCTGCCAAAGTAAATTGCACCAGAAGCACCTCTTTTTCTTTGAACTGTCAATCTAAATAACATTAATGACAACTTTTTTCTTATCTTGGTGCTCGAGATTTAGTCAAGAAAGTAAATAAATATATATTGTTGTTCTGCTTGATTTTTCCTAATGTCTATTTACAGATTCTACTTGAAAAAAGTTAAATCTGTTCTTAGGGTCTTGATTTTCTGCAGGGAAGGTGTTCTGGTTTGCAGGAAAGCAGTCCTTGTGGAGAGCAAAGCAAGTGGGATACACACAGCTATAAGGACAACCAAGTAGTTTTTGGTAAACTGATGACCGTTTTATTTTATCACTTTAGACAGATAACCTCATAAAAGTGCAGCTTACAAAACAAACTATGGATCAAATATTTTTAATATTTCAGCTTGAGCAACAGATCTGCTTGCACCTGTTACTAAAGCCAATAAAGCTTGTTTCCTCAAATACGTTTTCCTGACTTCAAAGAATGCTCTTTCCTTTCCTGTTGAAGTCAGACCTGACAAAGTTTGCAGTTTTTACTTTTTAAAAATCTGCAAAAACATTGTTATTTTGGCAAAAGTAAAATCACAGCATACTGCTGAATTCAGCCAGAGTGTTAATTCTGTGTAACACTACTGTGTACTGTTGAACTGACACCTATTTAAAACACATACATGGCCTAAGGCCCGAATACAGTTGAAGAAGGCATAGTTTGTTTTTCTGAAGTTGAGATGTGTGAGGTATTTGTCAATAGTAAGTGTAAATGGTAATGGTAAATGGACTTGCACTTATATAACGCTTTTCTAGTCTTTCTGACCCCTCAAAGCGCTTTTACACTACTTGTCACATTCACCCATTCATACCGATTCACTCACTGATGGTAGAGGCTGATATGTAGTGAGGGACCATCTAGTTAGCTAATCTCATTAGTTCACATTCACACACCGCTGAACAACAGAGGGAGCAATTCGGGGTTCAGTATCTTGCTCAAGGACACTTCGGCATGTGACTGCAGGAGCTGGGATCGAACCGCCAACCTTCCGATTGATAGACGACCGACTCTACGCGGTCCACTTTGATAGACGACCGACTCTACCCACTGAGCCACAGCCGCCCGTGTACTACCCACAGAGAATCCCGTCAGCTCTACAGCTTTGTCGGAAAACTGTACCACATTATTCAGCTGATTTTAGGAAATTCCAACCCAAACACTCTTAAGAACATTTTCAGTGCCCTACTCTCCTGTCAGAAAGACAATTTGTTTTTGCGCTAGTCCTGGACACGAAGCATGCATGTTCCTCAACCTGCAGCAATTGATAGCCTAGCTTCCATTCTAGTTCTCAGGCCATTTTCTCAACAAAGTGGCAGAAGCTGACTGACATCCCCTATTGGTGATTCACTCACCATTAGTACCCCACTTAAAAAGAAAAGACCTACGTTAGCCCACAGAAAGTGGTAGATTACGACAGGGGGACTGAATGTGGGTCTAGAAACTCACCTCTTCACATAAGTAAGGTTTTAGGTTAAATTATATCTGTTGAATTCATTTTCAAAGTTTATTTTGATAGTGTATTTTCTGTTTTTATACCTCTCAGTTTGTTAGCTGTTTATTTGTATTGAGATCATTTTCTCCTTCATATCTGTCTTGTACCAGTCCATTGTGTATATCCCCAGTTGTGTCATTAGATATTTCAGGCATGTTTTCCAAGGTTGAAGCCTTAATTTCTTTATTGCTCAGTTGACCTCCCTGGAGTTTGGACACCGTTTTTCTTAATTTCCTCTTTCGTATTACCTTGATTTGTTTTTCTCTGAGTATTGAGTTCTCTCATTTTAATTAAAGCAATTTCTCTCTTTTTTACACCTTTGTGCTTTTGTCTTTTTGCTTGGACCCCCCAAAGCAACAGAAGAAATTAATGTCTGTTATTGCCAGTTGAAAAAAATCTCAAATAATTGCCACAACTGGAGAATGATCAGCCCATTATTGTCAAATTAATCATTTCACTAAATTATAACACTGTAATTGTTAAACAAGCAAAATATGGACTACTTCATGAGAACTGATCAGTGTTAACAATTAGACTGTAGTACTGCTGTAACTTGATCATCAGGAACCTTGGATTTTTACCAACACAGCACATAATATTGCTTAAATCCACTGTTCTACATGTTTGTCTGATACTGAGAGCTAAGAGATTATCTTTTGTCCACCGAACTAGTTAGATAAAACTTCTTTCTCTGGCCTTTTAGGTTGTCTTGTTAGAGGTCATATGCTTGGTCAGAATGCTTCAGTTAGGATCTTGTCAAAGACAGTAAATAATGTGATCACATAGCACCCTTTCTTGCTTCTCTATACTGGCTGCTAGTTCGAGTAAAAATTGATGATATGCCCTTCTTTATGCTTCTAAGACCTTGCATTGAAAGCAGCACACCCTCTCCTCTATATGCTAGACAGACCCTAACCCTAACCCTTTGAAATGTGTCGATTAAACTAAAAAACACAACTTTATTTACTTTGTATCAGACCAACCAAGAATTCATCTGGAAAATACCTATTTAAACCTCTCTTTAACATTCATATATTATAACCATACTATATTATAATTTTTTCAACCATATTTGTTAAATACTTCATTCTGATTGGTTAAAACTCCACAGCAATGATAATTAGTTTACAATAGCAACAGATATTGGGAATTCGAGTTTGAGATTTGGACTTAAGTTGCACCAAAGTTGCACACAAGCATGACTTCAGATCTGACTTTGGTTCACCGCTCAAGGACTTCAGACTTGACTCTGACTCGAGATTTGAGACTCAACCTTTTTTAGAAAAATCTAAACCTGAATGCAGCCCGTCCCCGTCATGCATAACCTTCTGTATCTGGTGCATGAGCAGCCACACTCCAGAGATAATTACACCATGGCAAGCACATCATCTGCAGCTGCAATAGTACATACATAGACCAAAACAGTCAGCTTCCATGTAGACCGTAGATCCTGGTTCCCATTCAGCTGAGCAGACGCCAGCTCCTGGTTCCTGGTCAGTGGCCAAGCCGTTGTCATTTCCTGGTTTAACGTCTGTAGCCAGGCCAATGCATCTCCAGGTGAAGCAAAAAAACAGAGCATTTCAAATACCTGCTACCCTGAAAAAGCTGCCCTTCAAATAATCGTATTCCTCCAACTGAGTGATTGATTATCAAAAACTGCAACAAATATAGACCATGTGGTGACTATGTAACCTCCAATTTACCCATCAGCTACCACTGACAGATCTGCTTTTTTTTCTTCCATCAGTGTCTCTGTCTTTTCACTGTTCAGTTCAGTTCAATAGTTCAGTTTCTGTTATACACCTTTTGTCTTGTTTTGGCACTCTAACAGATATACCGCTGCACTGAGCACTGTGGGAGGAAAAGCTCTACTTTTATTATAGTAACAAGGGTTTAATGCTACCTGTATTTACAGAGACAAAAAACAATTCAGTCTACAGTGTACAGTAAAGCACCCAATTGTTTCCACCAATCCCACAACATCTCCCCAGCTATTCATATCATTGCAGGTGGAGAGATATTTAGCCTGCAGGCTGTTGTGGTGGTGCTACAGTACAGAATAGATGTGTTGTGCATTATCAAGTAGTGTTGTGCATTTTGTATGTATACTGTATACAGTATAAACTTGTGAATGCTTTGTTCAGTGCGTCATGGAGGACGACAATCATAGCAAGGAAAAGGATCACCAGGTAAGGCTTTGCTACATGACAAAATGCAAATGTGTGTTGCGTTACAGAGAACCTGAGCATTAGTTTCTCAACCCTTTCTTTCAGAGGAAATTGCTTTTTGTTTACCACAATCCAAAGACAGCACCAAGTAGTGAGGCTATTAGTCTGTGCGATAAACAGCCGCTACTGCTGCAGATATATACGAGAACACATGCTGCAGCCACAAAAGAACAATCACATTTCTTACGGTCTCCATGTTGCGTAGGGGATAGTTCAATTTTTTTGGCTTAGGTCTCACAGTTTACACACCTGCACTACCACACGGCTCTCCAGTCAGCTCAGATGTTTCTCTCCTTCCTCCTTTGATCTGCTGAGTCTCGTTCTTCTTCTGTAAACACCGGCTCATTAAGGTGTTAATGGCATGGCATCATCACTGTCAGAATTACTCACTTTTTGTCTCTTTCGAGGCTTGCAGACCCAAACAACTGATCAGTGTAGGTAGGGGAACATGTGTGTTGCATCAGAGAGTAGTGCAAATGAATGGGCTTTCTGACGGCTACATAAAGCGCTATCATAAAGCGTTTTTTTTTTTAACGGAGAGTTCAATTACCCCACTACAGTGTTTGGGCTGTAGTTTCTTGAAATTAGCTAAAATACATGATAGAGTTGACTGCATCAGCAGGGGTTGAGTTTCCTATGAGTGTGTGCAGATAGTAATCTTTTTTAATACTGAAGAGATTATTGCAACCCTGATTTACTAATTGGCCACCCCAAATCATATGCTATGGTTGGCTATTTGCCTTGTCATATAGGCAGGACCGGTGTCAAAGACAAGTATTTGGCCTGTGTCGTAAAAGGGCTGGCTGTAGCTATTTCTCTTCTCTACGACTAAAAAAATAATAATTATCACTTGGTGCCTTCACTTTGCTCATCACTCTATCAATTATTCATGAAGAGAGGCATTTAGTGAATGTAATTCAATGGGAACCTTCTTTTTTTAATAATGACATGAATGATACTTGACTGATCTTGTTTAGAACAGCCTTAAAGAGGACACACTTTTCTCTATTCGCACTACAACACATGGTTTGCTTATGGTCATCATTCTTTCTCTTCCCGACCACCTTTACTTCACTGTCTCGAAACAAAACTGCAACTTTAACTTGCAGTGTAACCAAGTGTTGGTTTCTGTTTGCTGGCTAAGATTGCAAAGTAACGTTAGCTTGTGATTAGGGCTGTCCATTGACCGCATTACTTGTGATAGTTAAAAGTGTATACAATTTAACATCCCTCTACCCCCAGTAAGAGTGATGCATATCGTAAATTCATGTTTTAAACAACACCTGTCATTTGATCAGCATTTTTCAAACATATAAATAAAACAGTCACTGTGTCACTCATTCCTTTGTTCTCATTACTCATCAAGTGCAATGGCCTCAGTTTCCACCATTAAGACCCCTACTACCAGCCAGCACGACGAAGAAGAGACAAAACATGATGGTAGTTCAGCTGAGAAGGACACAGCTGACAGAGCTTTGGTTGTCAGGAGCCCAAGAGTTGAAGCTTTGTCTGCCTCTAAACCAAGATGACTCAGCTGTCTGTCTTTTAGGTCTTCAAAACTCACCTGCTATTATCTCAGGTGACACAGTTTCAGAAGATGCTTCAGTTGCACCTGCAGTTACTGGACCAAATGACTCACTTTCAGCTGATGATTTGTCCACTGTGGATAAAGCTTTAAGGAAGTCTGTAAGAGAGGAGTCAAATGTAACTGGTCCAAGCGAAGGAGATTCAAGCTTTTCTGCATTTTACACCATCAGACACCAATATGTTAATTTATATGATCCAGCATTACATGCAGTTGATGAAGCTTCTTCTGAACTGAATGACCTGCATAAAGCTATTGTAGCTCACAGAGATGATGAAGCTGCAGCCTCTGGAGCCCTGTCTGCTCCTGTCATGTTGGTCTCCTCTGATGATGGAGTCTCGGCCTGTGGCTCTAGAGAGCCTTGGAGATTGCAGCTCAGTAGGCTCAGGAGATTCTTTGACAGTATAAACATGGTCCCGAGGATGTGCTTGCATAAAGGACGTTGATAAATAGTCTGGATGAATTAACTTTTTTGCTGCATATCATTCAATGAAAGAACTATAAACTGAATCAAATGACTGAACTGTACAAAAAAGGCTGGGTCAAAAGTGGTAGTGCCAACTGCTGCATAGTTGAAGTTTCAGCAGTAACAGCAGGGTTGTAGTGATTTGAGAAACCAGTTTCAGCCGGGATTTCAGTGTTGCAATTTGTTTGAAATAAAGGTCTGTAGGTCAAAGACTTGATTTCAACCATTTTTCAACCAGCTGAAATATGCATAAGACTTAAGTGTGTTTTTTAAATTTTGAAAAAATATTTATTTAAGCTGCATTGGACAGACAAAAATGATTATAGTTGATTATCATTCTCCTCACCTTTACAGGACAAAAACAGTGTTAGGGGCCTAGAACTTTAAATCGAATTTGTTAATGCTGCTCTTTGTTGGAATCAAAATAGTTCAAAAGGGAAAAACACAAGAAAGTCACTCCTCTTGCATTTAGTTTCAACAAGAGAGCCTTTTGGAAGTTGGTTTTTCATGATGAAATGCTAAAAAGCATGACAACAATTTATGTAAAAAAACAAGCTGAGTGACAACTAACATGCAGGAAGAAAACAGTTTATTTTCAATGTGTAACACAGCATGCTTGTCCCCTCAAGCAAATACCAGCTAACCAGATCATTGCAAACATGTGAGCAAAAGGCAAGTGAGCTCACAAGTGACAAAATAAAGCATGGTCCCCAGATGCAACAGAAAAAGAAACAGAAAAAAATGTAACTGGAAAAGGTTATTTCAAAACTTTTATTTTATTAGTACTTTTTTTTTAGTAATCAACCATAAAGGAGTGTAAATGGCTTCTTTTTGCTTTTACATACACACTCAATATTTCAATCAGTTCAGTGTTAATGTCCGGCCATTCCACTTGTGGAAATTATCTCAAATCATCCATCCACTAAGCATATGGGTCAGCAAGTCTCTTCTCTTCCATCAGTGTTAACTTATTCAAGTAACACTCGGACCCAGACAGCAAGTGAACTCACATATTCAGAGAGTCTGAAGTATCTTATGCCATCATCAAAAACAATTTGCTATCTAGTGCTGGTTAACATTTCAGATGATTTTTTGACTCCAGTTAAGCCACGGCAACAAAAAATCATTTACATTTGACTGGTGGCCTTGCAGTCTAAACACCCCACATACAGGGGCTATAGTCACCAGTTCAATTCCCAGCCTCGACCATTTGCTGCATGTCTTCCCTCACTCTTTACTCCCCACATTTCCTGTCTCTCTTCACCTGTCCTACCATAAAGGAAAATTGCCCAAAACATAACTTAAAAAAAAAAAAATGTGTTTACATTTACAAACATTAAAAGGGTCTAAAAATCACCTGTTTAAAAAATGAGCCATAACAGCAATGTTAGCACTAATAGTCAACTAGTTAAATAATATATTTGTTGGAGCAAATGTTAAAAATAATGTACAGTTATTGTGTCACTATTGCCTGCATTGAGAATTCAGTAACATGAAAATAACAGTGAAGCTTGACGAGTGAGCCACACAGATAGCATTAAACTGATAGCTTCAATACACCCAATGAGTTTCACATCAGGCTTATAAGTGTGTTCAATATGAGCATTAATAAGTAAGGGATGACTTCTAGTGTGCTGGTGGTTATGCCAGTTAGAGTCCCAACAGGGAAGGCAGGACTCTAACACCTTCTAACGAAAACCAGCAAGCCGAGGTGCATCGTACCAGACTTGGTATGACGTGCATGATCAGGTTTCCCCAGAGGTTGCTTTTAGTGTTGAGAATTACTCACGCTTACTATGGGGTTTTGACCCTTCAGAAACAAGTAAACATGAGCTGAGTAAAAACTACAACTAATATATGCATTTCATGTCTTACCTGTGATTCTCAAACCTGAATACACGCTAGAACATAACTGAATGCTTATGCATAGCTGCGCTCCGCATTCGTGGCTCTTGCAATGTGGCCACATTTATCCACTGGATTTTCACTATCAATTGTCTTTGTATTTTCTGTATAACAATAACAACATAAAAATGTGTCAGATTCTCAACATTTATATGATTTGAAACTACAGCAGCAAGACATGAAAATGACACTTGAGCTTCCTGCCGTGACATCACAGGAAAATGGCCACCCTCTGAATATGGTCCTTTGATTGTGGGGTGATCTCTTCTGTTTTAGCAGTTGTTTTGAGGATACAATATTCTTTCAAATACTTTGCATCTACAAATATATACCCTGTCACTGCAACACTTTTCAGGAAAGTCTCTGCACCAAAAAACAGAATAATACTAAATCTTATTATGGTAAAGTAATTATAAGGGTTTAATCTGTTGAGTGTATTAATTGGGTCTCCTTTATTTGTTCCTCTCTTTTCTATTAGGCAGTGTGAATGAACTTTAGGAACTCACTTTGCTGCAAAGTAGGAAATTCCTGATTAAGAAATAAAAAAACTGAACATTTGTAATACATGTTGTGAGGATTCATCTGAAAGAGGTCTGCTCTCTTTCATCTCCTTGAACTTGTGCCCAAAATAAACCGATTGCAGAAGGATTTAGAGCCATCACGAGTGTTGCTGAAAGCCACATATTAGCACTTATGGCTGGGTTACAAAAGCGCCCTGATTATGAGAAAAACATCTTCTAAAAACCTTAGAGAAGTATTAACATGCGATAGCAGCGACCCATTAATGAGCACAAGGTCACACAGAGTGCAGGAAGAAATAGAGACCTGTCATAATTTTCACTTCAAACGACATCCTCTGACACCTGTTCATTAACATGCACCTGCACACAACTCAAAAAACACACCAGCTCTGTTTCCAGGTGAGCAGCTGCTTAATCAGCTCTATCTTCAGATGTGTTGGTTCTGATCAGTGGGGGAATGAAACTTCTTGATATAACCGAGACCTTTAGGCAGTCCCTCCACCAGCTGGCCCCTGCCTACTGAATCACCCCCCTCCTCTTTCTTTCTTTCTCTGTCTCAGCAGCGAGCTGTGTGCAGCTACTGACCCTAATCCCAAACCACTGCTGTCACTTCTGCTTAGCCGCTGCCGCTGATTACTCTACGGGGGGACGCCATAAAAACCCACTTTCTCCATCTTCTCCAGCTCGACACATGCAGCAGGCTGCAGATGAAATGTGATATGGGGATTTCAAGAACATAGATTCTTTTTTTTCTTCTGCTGCTGCTGCCACTCTACCCTCACCTCCTCCTGAGCTGCGTTTGATGACAGCCTTTACAGCATCTGTGTGTGGAACAACAAATATAGTGTTCAGTCCACAGGTGTGGAATTGCTTCCTGTGTTTGTGTTGCTGTTTATTTTCAGTCTTTTCATTCACCTGTCTTTATTTCTCTCAGAGAAAGTCCTTTTACAAAATCAAGAGCAGAGAAATGAGAGAAAGGATGATGTGTACTAATATGTATCTATGTATGTGTAGATGTGTGGTTGAGCATGAAATGGTGTGGAAACTGATAATGGCTGGGGATAGGTGGGGTTGAGGAATGAGGGGTTAGTAGCTGTGGTAGTGGTATCAGAACTATATCAAAACCATCTCTGATAAGTGGAGCAAGATAATGTCCTTCAATACCGCAGCAGAGCTGATTTTATTACAGCACATTTATTTCTGTCAAATTCTACACAATAAAAGTCTCCATTTGTTAATTTGTTAAAACACCTTTATTCTTAAACAGCCAAGCCAGGAAATAGCATGTCTGCAGCGGTAGTAACTTAGCAGTTACATTAGGTAGATGTCTAAAAATGCAAACAGGAAAGAGGAGGAAAACTAAGATTCAGTTTAAAAAAACTTGCACTGAGAACTGAACACACAGGGACTTATGAAAACCTATTTGTCTGGTCTCAGGCACAGACATGAGTAGAGTACGGCATTGCAATCTTGCTATATGGGGTCAGCCAGTTAACCTGCAAACCAAATCAACAGTGTCCTTCTTATTGTTTAATAAAGTGTCCAGGTTGCTAATAGAAGGCATGTTACTATCAGTTATCAGTTTTGATGCATGTGTGCATTTAGCCTAATGGTTAAAGACTGATTTATACTTCTGCGTCAAATTAACGGCGTAGCCTACGCTGGAAGTCCCTGTAGCTCCCGTACCTATGCAGAGGCCTACTCACGTAGCTGACGTGCACCTCCTCCAAAATGTAACTACCCATAGAATCAACGCGGACCGCAAGCCCTGTGATTGGTCCGCTCGGTGGCATTGTGTTTCCCGTATTTACATCACTTTTGGGATCCCGGACATCGGCTGCACATCGGCCATGTATTTCATCTCCTCCTCTCTATTCTTCATGTAATCATGTCTGTATGATAAACAGCAACATGTATCAGCTGTAGATTAACATAACACGCTCTGAATCGCTGTGGTAAAGTAAACAAAGATCGTAGCAGGGCCGGAAGCAGGTGACCAGCTATCAGAGAGACCACACTGCCCTCAAGCGTTTTGCCGGAAAATAGCTGCTCAATACGGACACATCGACACACAAGTATGTGGTGCTCAAGTCCTCGTCAGCCCCTGCTGTGTAGGGGCGGCGCAGAAGTATAAATCAGCCTTAAGTTGTGTGCCCATATAGCAGGCGGCCCTGGTTTTCAGCCTCTGGACCCTCTCCCCTGTGCTGTTCCCCCACACTCTCCCAGTTTCCTGCTTTATCCACTATCCTCTCCTCTTTACCATAAAGGTGTATAAGCCCCCAAAATATAAATAGAAAAAGGAATCAGTTTTGATCCAATTGTAATAAATCACTCATTGTTCAGCATTTATCCTTTAATATAAAACAAACAAGAAAAGAATAAAATGCCCTCTTTGACAGTGGACTCAAGTTCAAAGACAACCAAAAAATAGCATGCGTAAAAAAAGTACCAAACCACTTTTGGCCTCTTCTAAGAAGTGTGCATTTTACTCAGAGTCTTTAAAGGGATTTCTTCCTTAAACATAATCAAACTATAAAGAGTTTGATGAATCTGGGAATCAAACAGATGAGGATCTACTCAGTAAACACTCAGAGCAGTTTACCACAGGACTCCTCCACTGAAAATCGTCATCTAGAGGAGCTCGACTCTGTGGACTCTGATTATCCCTAAGTTTGCTTCGTCTGAATCCATTACGTATACATCACTTGAGGCAGAGGATATAAGAAAATGTCTGTAAGTTTAATGGGAGGAATTGTCTGTTTGTGGGTGTGGTAGGAGTGTGTTGGTGTGTGTGCAGACTAAAAGAATATTCCCTTGATCTAATAAAGTATTTTATTATAATTGAAGTTGTCTAAAATGAATAATTCATATTTTTTGCTGCCAATTAGCTTAAGTAACATGGATTTGTTAGTTTTAAATGTTTTTTTCTTCTTCGACTCACACATTCTGCTGTGGTCGAATCACCGCAGATATCCAAAAACTCAAATACTTGCAGCTCACCTGCTTTTAATCAAATCTTAACTAACAAAACATCTTGGACTGTTATCGATAGCTGGCATTCCAAGTCAGAGCTACAGGAATAATCAATTGTGTTGGAAATGATAATTTATGCAAAAAAAAAGGGCCCGTTTTCACTCCAGAACATTTCTAGAACATTTCAGGACAAAAAGTTGTTACTTGTTAGTCGTTACTGACACATGTCCCTCACAGAAAGTGTCCCCTGTGTGATTAAAGTGAAAATAACAATGTGGTACTCACTAAGTTACTTTACAAGATGCCAAAATGGCGGGTGAAGCAGCAGAGTCTGACTATAATGGCAGACTTTTGTTTTCATATATAATTGGTACAAGTAATCGGACATATTCACCGTATCAAAAAGAGTGTTACTGTCCTGAATATTTTCTGCCTCACTCAGATGTCTTGCAGAACTGTTTCTTGGTGGCTCGCAGGGAAAAGTCTGAATACAGTTGGGGTAAAAATGTATCTCACGTATGCAGCTCATTCTAATGTTTAGGGAAATTTAACATGAGTGCACCAGCTGGATGTAACCTAAGTTGGTAGAATCTCTTATGTCAGACTTAGCTACCACAGAGTATTTTACTCCAACTAACACTGAGTGCATCAAGCCTCACTGAGAATGGTCATACCTGTGCCCAGTGTTATCAGGTGTGAATTTGCAAAGTGCTAATTTGGCTGAGTGTTTCCAAGTAACACACTTCTATCCACTCTCATCTGCTATGATAAAGAGGGTTTGCATATAGCACAAAGAACAACATATAATAGTGAAATCTGCAAACATATAGAGTTTTATGCAGAATATAACGCCTTATTACTACAAAACTAAACAACTCCCATACAAATAATCAGAAGCTTAGAACTATGGGAAAACCATCATCACAAAGCAGCAGTCACTGACATGTTTGTAGAGAGTTACCCCACTTTCACAGGATTGATCAGCATTGACAGTTCAGAGCTGACAGCCTCAATTACATGATGCTCTATAGAAGAGTTTAAGGAGCAGGACCACACCTCAACCTTACCTCTTTAGGCACTCTTATAAATTCAAACCTACCCAAATCGTCCCTTTTTTTGTCTCACATTCTGCACCCCTAACTTCCACCACCTTTTTTTCAATTTCTTCTTTAGATCTTTCGTCAGATCTCCTAATAAGCTTTGGCAAACTCAGAATCACTATTCCAATTAAATCAATAAATCATCAAACTGCATCCTGTTGATGGTGAGTTCCTTGATAAGGAAATAAACCTGAGAGCAATCAGCACCTGCAGAGCGAGGACAGCTCTGTGGTTCTGTCTGACACATGCTGTAGTTAAGGGGAGAGCTCTTTGATGAATTCAAATAGGGCTTACCAAACATAAGAAAGCCTTAAAGCAGCTCACTATCTGAATAGCATCCCCTCACTGATCACTATCTCTCATCTTTACACACTTTAATTAACCATCCTGGAGACAAGATGCTATGCTGCTGCATTTTTTTTTTAGTTTTGTGACAGTTACTTTTTCCCTTTGTTATTACCTTAAAGTCTGACTTTACAGACTTATGCCTGCTCCGTCATCAACCTAAAGTTACACCAAGGTGTAACAGAAACAGGGCCGAAGTCTACTCAACTTAACTCATTTGTATATATATAGCACCTTTCATACATTCAATCATGCAGACAAAAGTGCTTTACAAAAGAACAGAGAGACAAAATCAAATCAATGAAATAAATTCAGAGAAGTATCAGAAAAATAAAATTAAATCATACAAATACCAGAAAAATAAAGTAATATAAAAATAAAATATAATATGATAAGATAGAATAAAATAAAATAAATAAAAATAATGCTAAAACAATGGTCATAGTGGAAATAATGCAGCCCAGGGCTAAAAGGAAATAACTCCAAGTTAAAAGACAGATTAAAAAGGTAAGTCTTAAGTTTACTTTCAAAAACACCCAGAGAGCTCACAGTTTTAATGCCCAGAGGTAGAGAGTTCCACAGTTTTGGTGCATAAAAACAGAAAGCTCTTTGGCCGGTGCTTGTGAGGGACACATGAGGAACATTAAAAAGGGAAAAGGGATGCCTACCTGGTGCACAAGGTATAACTTTAAGTCTGTCATAACTTTCAGCTTAAAGTCAGATGTAAAGTTACACCCAAGCATATGCCCAGCTGGTGCACTGGAGTGCCTGTGTGAAAACAGCAGCAGTCTCTCTTTAACTCTGACTTTTGGTGCATCCAGAAGTTAAAGGGCTAGATAGTAGTTACTGAAAAGAAAACCTCTCATATAATGAAAATATTTGCGCTTGTTTTGTGATTCAGATTAGAAACTCTTTTTTATTCAGACACTGAATCAGAAAACAACCATAAAATTTTGGGTGATACATTTGAGTTCAATCTCTTGTCTTTCTTCACTCTGGCAGGAAATTCAAGGGATGTGATAAATCAGACCTGTCCGATCAGCTGCTGCACCTAAGCAACTGAAATCCAATAAGTGGCAGTATTGGCCAAATTACTTCCAATCAGACAGAGGTTTAAGGAGGAATAGAAGACTAATACAGAGTACCCGATTTATGTCTGATGTCTTCAGCAAGTTCAGAGGGAGTATGTAACAAAAAAGGGTTATCTATATCTTGGGCAGGAAGACTTTACATTTCAAAAGGCCTATAGCAACATGAAGTAAGAAGTTTGACATGTGGATGAGGATTGTGCTATAAAAATGCAACCAAATTGCATTATGGGACATACAATCTGTGGGCTTCAGTGTCTGGCTCACACTGGAGATAACCAGCTCAGTTGCTGCTGCATCAACTTTGACTGATCCTTTCTTCAATCTGTCTTTTTGCAAATTATTCAATGAATAATAGCTGGACAACCCTTTAAGAGTGTCCTTAAAACCACACTTGTGTCTCCAGGTGAGTCTGTGTGTGTGTGTGTGTGTGTGTGTGTGTGTGTGTGTGTGTGTGTGTGTGTCTGTCTGTCTGTCTGTCTGTCTGTCTGTCTGTCTGTCTGTCTGTCTGTCTGTCTGTCTGTCTGTCTGTCTGTCTGTCTGTCTGTCTGTCTGTCTGTCTGTCTGTCTGTCTGTCTGTGTGTGTGTGTGTGTGTGTGTGTGTGTGTGTGTGTGTGTGTGTGTGTGTGTGTGTGTGTGTGTGTGTGTGTGTGTGTGTGTGTGTGTGTGTGTGTGTGTGTGTGTGTGGTTCCAAGATTGAAATGTGAGAATGACATTAAAGTTTATTGCTTTCCTCCCACTGTGCAGTCATATTGCATTTTTCTGTTTCCCAGCAGAGCCCTGTGTTCTGCATGTTCAAAAACACCTGATTTGTTTAGTAAAAGCAGCTGTGAGTAGACCGCCCGGCATTATTCATGGACTGTTTTTGTTGCTGCAGGTCATGCTGCCGACTTCCTCAAGCCAGAATGTGTCAGAACTATGACTCATCTCTGTACTCTCTCTCTCACTGGAGGCCAAATGCATTCAAACTCCTGCTGAGGCTCACCTGGGGAAATAGGAGCCAGTTCTCTTCTTTGCACCTCCTTTATTCACTTCTGATGTGTGGTTCCACATCGCTCAAACCAGAGTCATTGATCAGGGGAGCAGCAGAAACTTGTTTAAGATGAAAAAGAGCCTTGCAGACGCTGGAGCTCTCCTGCTAAATATTTTTCAGCGTAGATGTCACGACTACAGCCACCACTGCAGCACATGAGGAAAGAGAGTAAAGAAGTAGAGTGGAAGAAAAAAATAAAAGGGGGGGGGGGGGGGGGGGGGGGGGTAAGATTGGGATTGCTGAAGGAAGTAGCTGAAATATACATCACAGCAGGCTGCTCTTTTGAGAACCTGCTGCAGTCTCGGGAGGTGCAGGGGTGGGAGAATTAAAACACACTCTTTAGTCACAGAGAGATGAAACTCAAACACTGCACGGTGAGAGATGGCAGGGATACAGCAGAGGAAGCTTTCTAAATGCAGCGGTGTATTAGGTAGCTGCATGAATTTCAATCACAGCTCTGAGTAAAAATTAATCAGGGACGTGGAGGGGCTCCTGACAATTCCGGCAAAAGTGAATAAGATGGTGGGAACGTCACAGTGCCATTTATTACAGGATCAGAGTTAGACAATAAGATAATCTACTGCCTGGAATGAGGCATTACGAGGAAAAAGCAACTCAAACCTTGAGAGCCACTACTCCTCCTGCTCACTCTTATATGCTCCAATGTTTCATATAAATAGCCTGTTTGTATTTGCAAGTATGCATGGCACCCAACATATTTAGATGATTATACCCAGGATTTTATTTTGTCTGATTTACATTTAACAATTTGAACCCTCTGTTTGTGCCATTTTTGTTAAAGCTACAACGCTCCTCCATCTCTTTCAATAGAGGAAATATGTTTCACCTGAAATACAAACAGGTGTCCACCAGGTGTCAGTAGAGGCTTTGGTAGCTGATTTACTGGTTGCAAAGATTTAAACAAAGACTGTGGATAAAAAGTGGATAGTCAATGAGTTCCCATCCATAGACCAGGGCTATTCAACTAGACTTGTTAAATATATGAAAAATATCTATAATGAAATAATTTCACAAGTACGACATATGAGGCCCCATTTGTAAACATTAAGATTTATATTCAACATTTATATTTATATTTAATATTTAGATTTTGTGACGTTTTGAAGCTAAATGTGGAGAAATGTTGCTGTTATTTTCGGTGTGCACAACTTTACAAACGGCGCCCCACAGATACACTCTAAACAGAGTTCAGTACGACAACTCACGTTCACCTAAGATAAAGTTTATTGCAGCATACAGTATTGTGTTTGGCGTATGGGCTCCGAACCTCATTACTCAGCATACATTATTTAAATTCAACATTTAGGAGCAATGAGATAGGACTAACCCCCTCGGAGCCAGCAGGTGGATGCCGGGGAGGAGGTGGGTACAAGTTTGCACACAGCACTGAGCAGGACAGCAGGAGCACTTGCAAAGCAGAGGCAGAGACGGGGAGACATGCAGCTTAAATAGACCGCCAAATGAGGATGTTGAGATAAGCTGATAGGGAGGATGATGATGTGTCAGTATGACTGAGGGCAGCTCGAGTTGTCAGCCTGAACTACCTTGCAGGCGGCGCTCCATTTCAGTACGACAACTCACGTTCACTTAAGATAAAGTTTATTGCTGCATACAGTATTGTGTTTGGCGTATGGGCTCCGAACCTCATTACTCAGCATACATTATTTAAATGCAAGGAACTAAAATGTGTAGACCTGGGTATGCCTCACCTTCAGGTCGTTTCCATAGTGCACCGTGGCTCTATGAGAAACATACTACCTAGTGACTATTATGTGTAGACCTGGGTATGCATCACCTTCAGGCCATTTCCATAGAGCACCGTGGTTCTATGAGAAACATACTACCTAGTGACTATTATGTGTAGACCTGGGTATGCATCACCTTCAGGCCATTTCCATAGAGCACCGTGGCTCTATGAGAAACATACTACCTAGTGACTTTTATGTGTAGACCTGGGTATGCTCACCTTCAGGCCGTTTCCATAGAGCACCCTGGCCCTATTAGAAACATACTACCTAGTGACTATTATGTTTAGACCTGGGTATGCCTCACCTCAGGCCATTCTTAAAGCAGAGTCCATATTAGAATATGCCAACTAGGTTACTGCAAGAGCCTTAATGAATAGTATTCAAACCCAGCAACCACCTGATATGCAATAAGCAACATATTCCGGCAAGCAATTTCTAGATTTCTTAGATTCAGGGGTTGCTAGAACTCATTAGCTTTTGCGCTGCCAGAATCTCTTTCTTATGAAATCTGACATATCCTCGGTACATGGATGATGACCATCACCCAAGTTATGTCAAGGTTGATGCAGGAAGAAGAAGAGCTGCAGTTGAGCGGCGCCACTTCTGGAGTGAGGTGAATAGCGATCCTGAGGCAGACCACATGTATGGCAAGATTGCGCAGCTTGGAGAAGAACCAGGATTTTGGCATTGGCTTGCAACCCTCGAGGACATTCAATGGAGCTGGCCCATAGTTGGGGCCAATGGTGCAGGAATTTCATCATGGAAGAGAAGGGACAAATACAGAGTTAGTCTTGCAATAAATCTGAGTACCTTGTCTATTTCAATTCCCCCGCTTATTTTACACTTATTGTCCACTTGATGGCGCAGTAGAGCAAATGGAGCACCATGAAGCTTCAGCCCATGAGTGAACCAATTGGATGGAAAGCCTCAATGCTTCAAGAAGCTTCATCTCGCCATCACGCTATGGAGATGTCTACTGGAAGAGGATTGAGGAAAGGCTGGCACAGAACGAAATAGAAATACCAGAAGAGTCATGGGCTTTAATAGTACTTTTGCTAGGTCAATTCTCATAATTTGGCCGAGTGCAAAAGATCCTGCAGGGGCTATACGATTCTCATGACCTAGAATATAGGCTGCCAGCAGAATGAAATTATTTAAAATGCATAGCCAGTGAGCCGATGCATAAGGCTGTTTATTAACGGTACTTCAGAGCGGCCTTATTGATTATTTCTACAGTTGCAGAATTGTCACGAAACACCACGATTGCTCCCTTGTCCAACTGGAGCCCCAAGCTGGCAAGCAACGACACGGTAGAGCTTGAATAGAGCTGTAGATTTGGATTCATTGAGAGACTGAATCTCTAAGGGACATTTATCTGCAACCACTCATTGCTGTAAACCCCCCAAAACCAACAGATGGGCAGCATCAGTGAAACCGGAGGGAATCTGAGGACTCAACAAATCATTATAGAAGAAGGAAACGCTTTTCCAGACGTTACACAGCATGGACCAGAACCGAAAATCTGAACGGCAGCCCTCATCCAAGACAACATGATCATTCAAATTCCCAACAGAATTAGCCAGAATTAGCAAGCCAGACAGAAAGACCTACCATGAGGTATGACACGCATTGCAATCAAGGTGACCTAGCAGGGACAACGCCCCTGCATCGTAACACTAGCAGTAGAGGAATAGGATCCGATAGCCTCTCAAATGTGAGAAAACCTATCAAGAGGTAGGAATGCCTGCATAAGCGCGCAGTAAGAGCAAAGACAAGAAACCCCGGTGTGCGGAAAGGCCTATGGTTTTTCTGGTGAAAGGAGGTACACCTAACTCCTGGACAGGACTTTTAACAAGGAGATGCTACGAGCCGGAGGAGTAGGAGAAAATCAACCGGCAAATCATCCAGGAGATGCAAGACAAAGGCAGTCTGCATAAGTTATAGAGAATCCAGCACAAGCTGCCAACAAGGTGTCGAAATGAGGACTACTGCAGCAGCCGAAGCCAATTCAACAGTAAAATAGAACCAAGACAGTCATTCGACGCCAAGAGATGCCGCTGGGACGTATGAAATGGCAGTACTTTGAAACATCTGTGATATCTGCCTTACCCATCCACGCGCCAACACCTGCTTTACCTGGGAGGGTAAATGACAGGTTGTGTGCTTCACCTACATTATCAACGGTACCACATGACAAGGAAAAGGCCCCGGAGGAATCAACTGTTTATACTTGGTATGGACGAATTGCGAGGGGCTGACAGATCCATGATAAGGTGTATTTTACGAGAATACTTCCTGGTAGCTACGCCGATGGGACTTACTCTGAAGATAGAAAAGGGGAGCTTGACAACAACCCATTATGTAGCCTTCACAACCCCCCTAGCCAGAGCTGGACTACAACCACTGGCTCTATGAGAGCTGATTGCACAGTCCTGGATACATGCGTCCCTTTGGAGCCAGCAAGACCCACTAGAAAACCTTGCACCAAACCGGCAATCATTATCGGTTATTTATTTATTTATTTATTTATTTATTTATTCATTTCCAGATAATGATAAAAGCAAATCACTCATCAGCTGGCTCAGTACTGCACAACAGAGCTACACCCGATTAATGCCATGGCCTGTCAATAAGAGCAAAGACAATTAATTCATACCAATATGCATCACATATGGAACAATATCAAGGAGACCGCTTTCACATCAATTGCAGTGAATTATCCTGGGTAAAGCAAAAGACGAAATTATACCTGCTAAGATCTGATTCCTAATTGAATCAGGGATCACCGCAGAAGGAGGCAGAAACAGAGGCAGTAGACGGAGCTGGACTGCATTTCCCAGGGTCCTTTGGGATGTGACGTCATGCGCAGAGGAGCAGGTACCGTCTATGGCAGGTACCAGAGTGACGCGGAAGTGGATGGCACCGGCATGTTGTGATCTATGGTTGTGATTGTAGACGTGGGACATCGCGTTGCTTCCATGGAATCCGTCCTGGCATTCATGGCAGAGCAGACCTCATCTCATGAAGAGCGGATACCAGCAGGAGTCCGTAGATTGACCGGGTCCGGAGGGCCCAGAACTTCCTCTAGGCGCGCTCGGAGCAACCGGCAGAGTGACGCTTCCTCGCCGGGTGTATACCTGTGGATGTAGCGACACAATGGACGGACCGAGGGAGATCAGTGGAACAGGAATGCTCCGCGAGTAGATCACCCCCAAAAATCTGGTGCACGCCACTCGGCAAGCTGTTGGATGGTCATGCGGGAGCTACAGCGTGTGCTCCGGCGAGCCACTCCATGCCAGAGGGAGCCCCACAGCTGGAGCCCGGTCTTTAAGAACAGAACCCCTTCTGCAGTCGAGGAATGAGACTCGATCCCCGAACGGAGACGGCAAACACGGCAACGTACACGAAGAAAAGTAAGACGCATATCGCAATCTAAAGATATTACAAGTTTGCACACAGCACTGAGCAGGACAGCAGGAGCACTTGCAAAGTAGAGGCAGAGACAGAGACGGGGAGACATGCAGCTTAAATAGACCGCCAAATGAGGATGTTGAGATCAGCTGATAGGGAGGATGATAACGTGTCAGTATGACTGAGGGCAGCTCGAGTTGTCAGCCTGAACTACCTTGCAGGCGGCGCTCCATTTGTTGATTTTCCAATGTATGGTAAATCTAGCAATGCTAATAGATGGCAGCCTCACACTTTCACTTTAGCCAAATGAAACAGAAGGTTTAGTTTATCAGGTACCAACAATTAAATCCTCTTTTGGTTATGATTTCTTAGATACATTTAACCTGCTTCGAGCGTAAGCAAGTCTTGTTGATTATACTCCTGCTCTACACCTCTGCAACACTGGTCTGCACTCTTATATTTTAAATCTTTGAGCCAATTCTGACATTGTACAATTGTTGTATAAATAAATATTTGTAACATAAATCCTCATGAAACACAACATCACATCTTTACAAAATAAAGGAAACAGGAATACTCACTGTTGTTATTTTATCATATTTACATGATGATCCTTGCTACTGAAAACTGTGCAGATGTGAGAACAAGTTTGCCTAAAAGAGGGATACACATTCAGATGATTCCTGAATAAGATGGCATAACTAACTACTTCAATACCCAGGTAAGAAAGTTTCATAGGTAGTGTGTTGGTCTACTGTATATGTGAGGGGTGGAAGGCTTCAGTGTAATGTTTCTGAAGCTGGCCTTCTTTGAGTGAGTGATATCATTGAGTACATCTGTTTAGTTTTTATTTTGTATCCACTCTTGGGGCTACTAATAAATCAGCTGGTTTGTGCTTCACCTCCAGAACCTCCATTTCAGAACTGCAAGCATATTTTTAATTGGAGCACTGTGTAATATGTTTATAATTCAATTTGTGCATCCCTGATGTCTCTACTTCTCTTTATGATCACGTCTCACTTCTGTGTGTGCACGTGGTACGACAGTCTCCTGCTCTTATTTGGGCGCTGGAGGGGCGTTCTGTGCAAATATGGAAAAACTTAGTTTCAAACTTATGAGGACGTGGCATTCACCGATTTAAGAACACAGGTGTAAAAACTTCTGAGGTTTAAGAACAGGTTCATGAAGCAGCAGTAAACTTCAGTGAGAAACCCTCTTAAGAACTGATTTAAGAAAAAAACGTAGATGTTGTTGAATGAGGCTTATTGTGTGGTAATAATATAGTATGGTATATCCATATTGATCCCATGTAAATGTTAAGATAAATATTTTGTACTGCATGGTACTAGCAGTATTTGTTGGTGAATAAACTGCACTAGTCAAGCTGTGTTTTGGTCATATTTTCGGAACATTGTTGACTAGATTATATTTGTATATGGTCCTGGACTTTAGAAGTAGTTAGGCCAGTCAAAAAAATATACAAACATATACAAATTTTGATTGCCATAGTCCTCATATGCATAGTGTATGTGAGGACATGTGAATCTGTCACGTTACAAATGAAACTGTCTCCTCTGTCTGTGCAAATGTTTGTATCTGTGAGTATTGGTAAAACGCCCGAGCTGCTCTGTATTCCCCGACTCCCTGCTGAGATGCTGCGGCTCTAGTCTGAGCTATGACTCATCATGGGCTCTCAGTGAGATCTCTGAGGTCAGACACAAAAGAATACAGGCAGACAGAGCGGCAGAGACACACCAAGAGAAACAGGCTTAACAAGAGCGTGAACACGAGTTTGAAATCCAGAGCCAGGTCGTAGAAACTCAACTAAAATAACTTTTGACATAAAATCCAACTAAAGAGGAAGATGAACATGCAGAGGGGAGGGAGAGACACACCAGCTGCTGAATCAAAGCTGCCTGACAAGGCAAAACCTAACTGCTTCAAATTCAGCTGTTTTTTGATACTCTACCTACAATGAATCATTTGTCCACCATTAAAGATCTGGACCATCCTACCTCCTTTAAGCATCACAGGCATTTGATGCAGAGTAAAGAGACGGACAGACCAGACAGCACACTATCACACAAAATGCATGTTATATAAACAAGCTCAGATCCTGCTTCCAATTTGAGCCCAATTACACGGTGCTCACAGGCCAAGGGGAGAAACACAGATCTTGGGGCAGATTAGGGATCACTGCAGCTCGCCCAGCACAGGGGGCTCTCAAAAAAGGCTAAACGCTGCAATTGTGCTGTGATCTCACAGACGGTTGTCGGGGGAGGGGGTAAAGGCAGGTGTGTGTGTTTGTTTGCATGTGAGTGTGTGCAGATGAAAAAAGTTTGTTCATGTTCTGCAGGTGCACCTGGCGATGAGCGGGGAGCTATGATTGATAAGGTTTTGTGCTAAACAGACTCATCTGATATCACTGTTGTGTTTGATTGTGTGTAACTGAACGGCTGAAGGCGAAGCGATAACCACAGCAGAGACAATGAAACCACTTCATCATCATTACATGCAGTAACCTGGTTATATCTACATTAGCTCTACATGATATGAGGAAACCTAAGATTTTTGCAGTGTAAGGCTGATAACATAACTCAACAGTTGAAGTGTTCCTATTAGCTTAAGACCTATATATAGTTGCCATATCTTTCAGGTATTTGATGTGTTTTACATTCCTCATATTGAAATAAGGTCCGCTGACAGGTGACAGTCTGGACAAGGCAACTCCAGAGTGAATTGAATTCTAGCCTTTAAATTTTTTTTTATTATCATCAGGTGAAAAACTAGATGAACAGCCCATCTTGTTATTGTGAACTGAGAAAGGAATACTTGTTATAAAAAGGAAAAAAAAACTTTCACGGTGTATCAAGTGCAGGTAATGTTGGCATTCTGGGGATTGAATTCATGCGAAACCAACTGGAATATAATCTAATCCTTTGGAATAAGACTTAAAGTATGAACCTCCTGCTGTTGTTAGTGTCAGTGTTGGATTTGATGTGTAAGAAATACAGAAATTAAAAGGATTATGTTTTCCAGGATGTAGCATCTAAATCCTTGCTTCAGGATCAGCAGGTAACTATCTTTACTGGCATAAAATCACTGCCTACAACAAGCTAATCTTTAACAGCACATTAGCTGACAAGCATTTAATGTCAGGATTACATTAGTAGCTTTTCCTTCTCTTCTCTAACATCTGCTGAGGTTAGTTTGTAGGCAGTTTTGTTCTCTTTAGGTTGACTGATGATTTCACTATTGTTATTCAATCTAAATAGTTGTAAATGACAAACTATTTTGACTTTGAGTAGGATATTTTCCTCTGTGGTGGACAAAAAACATTGCAATAACTTTCACATGTTGAAACCTAATGTTATGACAGCGGGTGTTTTCTCTCTCTTTTCTTTTACACAACATGCATGCAACAGGCGTCCAAGGTATGCCCAGTTCTACAGTTCCCCTCTAACAATAATTCAGAATATACTCGCAGCTGTTCATCTGAGTGGTTTTAGCAAGGCCAGCTTGAGGCACAGGTGACACAGGCATTTGCCTTGAGCACCAAGTTCTTGCACTGGCTTGAGCCCCAAATGTTTTGAGTTTAGCCTCGAACGTGATGTTAAATATAAATCCTCTGCCAGATTTTAAACTTCCCCTCCAACCTTCCCCTCTGCTCTTCTCATATTCACTGCTCTCACTCTCTCACTTGCCCAACACACTGCCCAACACAGGACAGAATCATGATGGGGTGTTCAGGTGCAGCTAGGAAAAGAAAGAACTCAAGTTATTCTACAAAAAGAGAAGGGAGGCTGGTAGTACATGTATGTAGTAACTACATCCCCTGATTTCTGACTCGGGTCTAGTTTATGCCTTTTAAAAAAGACCCCTTCGTGCCTTCCCACTACATTTTAGTTTGAGAGAATACAATCACAGTACTAACTCAATAAACTAGGTCTGTGATGGATTGTTGTTATTATGTTCTAGGACAATAAAGTTAGAGTTTATGATTTACACCTGCCATGGAGGTACATGAAACTATTAATCCATCATTAGGAATTATGTTGTAACTTAACTCCATGGCTGTGGGGAAGCATTGGTACTTGAAATAGTGAACCAAATCATGATCTCACCAAGGGCTCCAAAACTGCTAGAGGTGGACCTGGATTTATAGTTTTGTATTGTATTGTAGTGAATTTTAACATTATTTCACTTGACAACACAACAATAGAGAAGTAGAGACCACCTTTTCTGTACTATAAAACTATTAGGTTGAGGAAATGTGATGCATCATACATACATTAGTAATGGTAGAGGGAAGGCTTTCAGTTCCATTTGGCACCTACAAGCAGTGCTTAAAAATATGTTTAAAATAGCACTAGATAAAGTTATACTTTGCTAAAGTTTAACTAGTTCGTGAGTGGCTTTCTTAAAGTATTATTTGACTTGGTGGCTGATTGACGATTAAAATAATTCACTATCAAATAACGCGAAGACAAACATTAGGAGCCACTGTTAATGCTAAAATATCTTACTAAGACTCAGGGACAATTGTATTCCACCATTTGGCTTTCTTTGATCTTGATTTATATTAAAGCAGATTGATAGTAGCATCATTCACCAAAGAGACGCAAGGTTTATCTTAACTGCTCAAGTGTAACATCCAAACTAACAAAACTATTTTTGCAAAAATTACTCATATCTGTAGCAAATTAATATAAGCACCTTCTTAACACTGTGTTTGTTAGAGTGTTGACTCTTTGACATTCTTGCCTCTGAACAGACTAACGGTAATAATAAGCCTCTGTTTACTGATGTTAATGGACGACCAGCAATTAAAATGTATTTAAATATGACATAGCATTTTAATGAGAAACGACTTTAGAAATTAAACTGTAAAATAAAAGTCACACAAAGTGATGAAACCATATAATTTATGATTATTTAATATGGAGTAATGAAATTGTATCAATAAAAAACGCAATGATGGCCTTCTCTGTCAAATTGGCACAAATTAAGGAGTTATAACTCTTTAGTGTTGACAACTTTGTAATGCGACTTTTACTGTTCTACACAGTCGATTTATGCATTGAGTTAACATAAGCTGCATGAGTTTTAAAATGATCCAATCAAGAAATGTCTTAATGGAAGACATACTTGTAGCAAAGGAGGCCCCTTTTTTGTAATCTGTGTCATGTCGTGTGCCAACAGGTTGCTAAACCTCTGTATCTCCCCTAAAGAAAAACAAAAGAACAGTCATCAAACATTTCTCAAGGTAGCAGTCTATGTAGTGTGTTTATGACACAAAATGTCCCGTAAAGTCTTCTGCTCCTTCTCATCCTAATTTCACCTTTCAAAACAATGTGTAACAACCAGGAATTTGACCACTAGACTGTTAGTAGTGTGTAAATGTTGTCATTAATTAGGCTATGTTAGAACTTACACATGGCTAATGCAACCCAATGGATGGGCCAAGATGTGAGTGTAGCACATGGACCTTTACTGGGCGACAATCCATACTTAGCTCCGTCCATTCGTCCACTGGTAATAGTGGAAAATGTTACTATTGTGTTCTTTAAGCAATAACATCATGTTGACTTGAAATTAGTGCAAAATAAGTACCGGTCTATTCATTCATAAGTTTTGATAATGAAATGAATGATGGCTTACTTACCCTACTCTCTCGCAGCTTCAGTTTCAGGTCCTGGTGTTCTGCATGCTGCTAGCTCACTGTCACAGCGTCAGGGCTTACTGGAACACCTGAATGGATCCAAGGCGTCATTAATGAGATTAGCAACACCTGTGCTCAGTCAAATTATCTGCTGTGAAAAAGGTCTGTGTTGACAGTTCTGTGTTATTTGCACAGCAGCACTTGGCCCTCAGCTATGTGTTCTTCCTGGAGCCATTTTACTATCTCAAGTGATCCATGTTTGAACTGTCCTGTGATTTTAAAGACATGGTGAATATTTGAATCTTCAGGTAAGAGATCCTTACATTTGAAGATATTATTGCAAGTTTTAAACTAGCTTCAACATGTATACACATCATCCTAGAGTAAAGTCAAATGTTATTTCTGTCTTACTTTGAAGGGACCATTCAAGAGCTCCTGATGTATCCCCTGGGCGTCCTCAGACTACAGTTTACAGAGTGCTTTGCCTAAGAGGAAGTATATCTGTTATGAGGAGCTGGGGAGTGTGTTAAACATGGTGAGCTGAATGACTAGTGATTAAAAGGTTTGATTGAAATACAGTCTGCAGGGCATTGGTCCCACAGGTCCTGCTTGTCTATCACGAGCAGATCTGATTGACACAGATTGGGTCGTGAGAGGCGTGTAACATTAGTCTGAGCTAGCGCATTGCAGAGCAGTTATTCAGCACCTCATTCTTGACTTCTGTGCAGTTTTTGTTTTGCAAGATTTAATTTTAAATGTGTAAATTTGTTCTCAGTTGTATTAACACCCAGCAGCCAATAAATTAGGTGGGCAGAGTCATTTTCAAAGCAACCTGTCAGAATTGTAATTTAATAGTTTCCCCCTATTTAGTAAATGTCATCATGATTCATCTGATCTGAATCCCTAAGAAATGTTAACAGGATTAATTTACTCTGCAAGAATGGTGGTTTTGAAACCACATATCTAGAAAAAAATAGATACAAAAGAAGGTATTTTATTAATATATGTAAAGTTTTGTTTGTGTATTGTGAAATGTAAGCACACACAGCTGTAACACTCACTGCAACACTGTTGCAGCTGAGACTCACATGCACAGGACACTTGTAGGTCTTTGTAGTTAATTGTTCATGGTTTTTATTTTTTGTCTGTTGGAAATCTCTGAGTGATCTCAGGTAGTCTGGATATGAATATTACTTGAACTCACCAGCCATACATGACCACCCATGGCTTTGTAAAAAAATCATGAATTGTTACAATGACACCTATCAGTTAGGGTGGTTGGGTGTGTGTTGAGGTGTTGGAAGCTGGAAAAATGTGCAGGTGTAAAGATGTGAGCGACTTTGCAAGAGCCAAACGGTGATGCTATGGATGCCGACATTCTAGCTGTTGGAGCTAAAGGCATGCGCACAAGTCACCGGAACAGTCGCAGGACTGACATCACACCCGCAACGCTAACCAAAATACGTATTTAACTTGCCGATAAAACGTTGATGAGCCCTCAAGTGGCTACAGATCACAGCAGAACAGATTAATATGTTAAATTAAAGCAAACACTAATGGCTTTGGAAAGTTCAATGACTCCCATCAGACTTCCACCAGATCCTTGTACGGTCTGTCTCCGTGCTTTCTCGTCTGTAATCAGAGTCAGATAAGAGACGCAGTCAGATCGGGTGGAATTTTGCCATAATTCAAACTAAACTTCTGAAAAAAATCAGCATGAGAAGAACTAACTATCATGACTGAAACCGTGTTTGAGAAAAATGTAGGCTATCTGTATTTAATGTTTCATAATTTGACCCATGTTTCTTCTGGAATAACAGTGGAAGCAGGTTTAATGATGATAATAATTGTTTGAAGCACCTTTTGATTTTATTACAGCACTCTGTTTTGTTTTGTAGGACATAATTAGCGTGGCACATCTTGACGTGGCAATAGTTGCCCATTCTTCTTTACAAAAAAGCTCCAAATCCATCAGATAGTGAGGGCATCCCCTGTGCACAGCCCTCTTCAGATCACCCCACAGATACCAGACTGGATTCAGGTCTGGGCTCTGGCTGGGCCATTCCAAAACTTTAATCTTCTTCTGGTGAAGCCATGCTTTTGTTGATTTGGATGTGTGCTTTGGTTTGTTGTTACTTCCCTCCACCTTGACTAGGGCCCCGGTTCCAGCTGAAGAGAGCCATCCCCAAAGCATGATGCTGCATACACCATACTTCTCTGTGGGTATGGTGTTCTTTATGTGATGTGCAGTGTTGTTTTTATGACAAACATACCTTTTGGAATTATGGCCAAAAAGTTCAACCTTGGTTTCATCAGACCATAAAACATTTACCACATGCTTTTGGGAGACTTCATGTATGTTTTGGAAAACATTTGCAAGGCTTGGATGTTTTTCTTCATAAGAAAAGTCTTCCGTCTTGCAACCCTACCCATAGCCAAAACATATGAAGAATATGAAAGATGTTGTCACATGTAGTACACAGCCAGTACTAGTCAGAAATCCCTGCAGCTCCTTTAATGTTGCTGTAGGCCTCTTGGAAGCCTCCCTGACCAGTTTTCTTCTCTTCTTTTCATCAGTTTTGGAGGGATGTCCAGTTCTTTGTAATGTCACTGTTGTGCCATATTTTCTCCACTTGATGATGACTGTCTTCACTGTGTTCCATGGTATAACTAATGCCTTGGAATAGTATTTGTACCCTTCTCCTGACTGATATTTTTCAACAATGAGATCCTTCTGCTGCTTTGGAAGCTCTCTGTGGACCATGGCTTCTGCTGTAAGATGCAACTCAGGAAATGTCAGGAAAATCCTCCTAGAACAGCTGAACTACATTTGGGATTAATCAAAGTCACTTTAAATTATGACAGGCGTGTACTGACTACTATTTGTCTGGAGTTTGAATGTGATTGGTTAATTCTGAACACAGCCACATCCCCAGTTATAAGAGGGTGTGTACACTTATGCAACCACATAATTATTTTTTTTAAATTTTGTATTCTTCCCCCTAAAAGATTTAAAAAAAAAAAAAATCAATTGAATTGTTCACGTTATAGGTTACATTAAAGGTGGAAAAAGTTCTGACATGATTTATCTTGGCATCATTTCTTTATATCACAAAACATGGCATTTTGTTGAAGTTGTACATCTAATTTCCAAAATGCACCAGTAAAAACATCCAAAGAAGCATTTTCAGCAGAGAATTTTTGCAGTGCCTGTGGTGCTAAAAGTATGCTTTGATAATCATACTTAGAAGTCAGTGGTATGATTTTACTGTCTGAAACACTATCTACAATCTAAATCAATCAACCAATAAGTCAATCAATAAATCAATCCTGTAGTCTCCTCCATTCATTAAGTTGCTTGTAATTGCAGCTTTATAATTGACTCAAGCAGTCTCATTACAGCGATGAACCTTGATGTAATGAACATCTGTGTGTGTAACCTTAATACAAAGAATCATATGTTCAACATGCTTCATACACTAGAGGAGGATTATCAGTCAATTCTGATTGCAGCTGATGCCTCCTCAGTGCATCAACATGTGAGACGATCTCATTCCTCTCATGCTTTGCTGCACAGTTGCAGCTCTTCTGCACTGCAGTGGATGTGCTGGTGAAGTATGATTGCACACTGCCATCTTGTGGTGACTCAGAGCAGCACAGTCCTGCTGTGCTGGCTGAGTCAGGAGAACACGTCATGGTGAGACAAGGTTAAACGGTTTAAATTTGTGCTGTGACTGTTTACAGAATCATCTGGCTATAGAAATGTCTCAACATTTACTGTGCAAGACAAAAATCAGCCCTGTGGACATCCATCATGAGATTCATTAGACAGCCTGGAGACCCTAAAAGACAAGCAGGCAGAAGATCAGGCCTCAAAACCTTGTTGAAGGAAGATTCAGACCTTTACCTTTTTGTTACAGTAGTAATAGTGTAGTATGGAAGCTATAGAGTAAGTATAAGTCATAAGTGTTAGAGTCAGAATATACCAAGACTAGGAGGGCTCATTATACAGAATTGTGTTAATAAGAGATGCATTCATTGATACCAAATATCCATGCTGATTTGGTAAAGGTGGATTGCATGATAAACTAATTTTTCACCTTCTCAGTATGATGCTTCGCTGTATTTGAGGGGACACAACAAAAGAAAGTAATGGACATGAAATGATGTAACAGTGGGTGGCTAAGAAAAAACTTGAATGTGTCACAACTTTGGGTGAAACAAAGAAACAAAATCTGAAAATAATGTTTAATTAAATAGATATTGGTGCCTTTCACCGGCTATTTTGGAGATTATGTGAATAATACCTCATGATGACATTGATCAGAAGAACTGTTTTACAAGCTTACATGAAAAATGATCACAGTGATTCATTATAGGATCTAACTGTTCATTCTCCAATGACTCATCAGCCTCTATATATCCCTCCTTGAGGAATTATCTGAGAAGTGAAGAAAAGTCACAAGTCATATTGGCCCATATTTACCCCTTCATGCATGAATTATTAAATACAGAGCACTGTAAAATGTTAATTCGGTCTTCGAAGGTTTGCAAGGTGACGTTCTTTTCTTATGTTTTGTTTTTAATACTCATAATTTTGAGCAAGCTGCAAAGGCAACATGGTGCAACTCTTTAATGCAAGAATCAATATCTTTCTTTTTATGAATATACACAATAATTTGATATTTTTATGTCTTAACACACAAATTTTCAGTTAGTCATATGTCCAGCTGCCATAACAGCTCGACAGCATACATTTTATGAGATTAATATGGGAGAACATGGATCTAAGCTCTCCCTATATAACACACTGTATGAAACTGACACAATAAGCTGTACAACATAAATATACTGTATATTTTGATCAAAATAAACAAATTACAGTAAACATAAATCCGTTGATATACAGATCAGTCAATCCAAATCAAGTTTTTTCAAGAACAGCAAATTCTCAATATCAATATTTATTGTAATTGAAGTATCGCATTGTGGAGTGAGTTTGGGGGTGGGGACTTCTTCCCCTTTTTTTTAGTTTTTATTTATTCTTTTTATTTACTACCATTATTATTTTTAGTAACAGCACTTTTAATAAAGGTTCTTTACAAATAGTCTGATTGATTGATATGCAACAGATGTAATGTGCAGAGTAAAACAGGTCCAAGTACATGAAATTATACTCTATTATAATTAGAGTCCAGTGCTTGAGAACAACCAAAGTCTCACATTTTACCATTTACAAGGCTGTATTTCTGACCTACATCTCCCAACACACACGCCTTTTATCAATTCACAGCCTGCTTTCGAAAGGTCTTCTCAATTCTCTGTCAATAATCTCAGTGACTTTAGACATTTATCTGAGTGCTGGGATCGTAATTACTCGCAGCCTCTCCTCCTGCTGCAGCGTCTGTTGGATTAGACCTTCATTGATATTCCTTGAACTGTGAGGAAAAATGATTGTGCACATTATTTATCATTCCTGCATGACTTTTCTGCAAAGATGAGTGCTGTCTTGATCTCACTCCTGCTGATAGTTTATCCTTAAATCTTTCTGCCTGAGATCTGTTTAGTTGATGTGATAACTTGCTTTGCTCCTGCAAACCAGAATTAGACTAGTTGTCCTGCAGGGAGAGACAAAGTCTGCTTGTGACTGATTCATCTGTGTTGCTATAAGTCAAATATAAATCAAGGGGGAAAAAACAGGGGAATATACAACTTTAGCTTTAGCCATCACCTATGTTATCTGCATTTACAGACAACCAAAGTCACAGGTGCAAGAAAGGAAACATGTTTTATTTTTATTTTTTTAATTTCTAACAAGTTATGTGCAATGATGCAGAAAGGACAGTGTTTGTTCACAAATGGAACAGACATAGAGAACACTTTCTTCTGCTATCTTCAACACATTCAGCAGCCAGAACAGCTCTTCACATGTAGAATGGTTAAATTCAGATTAAATGCTTGATGTATGTACAAACTTGTCTGAACCGGAACACTTTATTTAGCCTCAGTGAAAGCAAAGAGACAGAATCTAAAATTGATTGATTTAAAAAAAACCAAACTGCATCTGTACACAAAGCTTACATTTCAGAAATGAAGCCTCCCTTTATTGCTACATGGGGGGGGGGGGTAGTTTAATTTTTACGATATATATATATATAGCAAACCATCAATTAACCTGAAAAAGGATTAAAACATGACATCAGCAGAGGTTGGAAAGAAGAAAAGCTTGTAACTTAAATCTGACATAAAATGCTTGTCAGCTGATATGCTGTTAAAGATGAGCTTGTTCTAGGCAGTGAATATACAGTTACCAGCTGATTATGAAGGAAGGATTTAAAGGGTACATCCTGGAGAAGTGTAGTAAAATAACTCCTGGAAGACCGCCTGTTGGTGCTAGTTCAATAATAGTTACTAAGGTCTTTAGAGTCCAGAACTAAAATACAATGCCTCGAACTTTATCATGTACAACTTTCCAACCTGCAGATTGCTGGTGGGCCTTATTTTCATTTACTGTTTCTTAAGTCTCACCTATTCATTTATGCTTATTTATTAAGCACCCAATTAGAAGATTTTCCTCACTTAATGGCAGATTCAGCTTTTACCAGCAATCAACCAATAGCTAAACTTCTCTTTCTAAAGAGCAGTTTTGTTTAAACCCCACCTATGGATGTCTGGGGGCTCAAACCCTGGCTCACTCTCACATGTTTTCTGAGAAATTCAGATCATCCCTTGAACTGAGACCTATCAAGCCATTATTTTGACGCCCATTTAAAAACATATTTCAGGCCAGAACACATTAATGATTCCCTTTGACAGATTTTGTGACAGTTGTTGCCAAAAAGGTCAGCAAGAATGTGCTCCAAACTTCCAAGACTCTTGATTCATCTGGTTCCTGTTATTTAGCTCACAGGACTGACACAAAATGTTGTTGAATGTTTGTTTAAGTTTATGTTGAACATGTTTGTCATTGTAAAAGTTATAAAACAAAATTATTTGGCACTGCCTTAGTGGAGCTCAATTAAATATAATTGGATAAAGAAATTAAAGTTAAGGTTAAGCTTTCATACATACAAACACACACAAACAGCGTAGCTGTAGCTGTGTACCAAGAGGGTTGAAGTAACGCGGGTCTGTGAGCAGCCGTGTATATTCAGCCAACATGTAAACATTAGATAAACGAGGTGGAGAGCTGAGGCACATCCACTTCCAGAGGGGGTGTGGTCAGAGAGAAAACCGACCATTCTGAGGAGGGCTGAAGAAGAGGGTTTTTCAGGCATGCCAAAATCTGATTTCAAAGTGTTTTTATGAGCATAAACTTTAAAGACATGTTTGGGGACCTCTTAGACCAATATATTTTGATGGAAAAAAGCGTAATATGTCACCTTTAAAGAGTGACCAGCAGAGTCAGGCTCAGCGGTCTGTGCCTCACAACTTTTCCCGCAGGCTGAGAGCTCAATTACCGTACTGTAGCTAGTAGGAGTGCAAACTCATTATAGTGAAAACAAACTGAACAAAAAGAGCGACACAGAAACTGCACGTTGTTGACATCACTGATCACAAGACAGTTTAAACTTTTTTTTTAAATCTCTGAGAGATCTTCAAATACAGAGTGTGTCTTTATACCGGTGCGATTTTTCCAGAGTTTACGGTAGTGTCAATTTCGTTAACGAAAATTATGACGAAATATGTTCATCAGCGACTATTTTTTCATGACGAAAACGAGACTAAGACGCGCTAAACTGCATCACTGATAATAAAAACTAAGACGAAAATATGTTTTGACTTCGTTGACGAGACGATGATGAGACGAAAACATTAGTAGCGGATCGTTGGACATTCAAAATCCATGTTTCCCTCGCTGTGTGTCTAATTTCTAAAGATAAAAATGATGACTTCCTGTGACAGGCTAAGTTATTATCTGAGGGGCTCAGTGTTAGCTTGATCACTACCTGCAGCAGGTGTGCTGTGTGAACCAGCTCTCCTCACCTCCATGCATCTGTCTCATCTTCATTGAGGATTTTTATCCCAGGTGTGCATTATTGACAAAGACACAACCGGGGGACGTCTGTTTAATATTTGACGTTGTTGCCGATATAACCATAAAAAGCTCCTGTCTACAGCTTGATTTACTCCAGTTTGGCGATACAGCAGACACATTTAGTAAGTTTTGATCAACTACTATTCATCAAAGATGCAGATGCATTTCAGAGTGTCGTGAACTGACTGTCCAGTGCCTCTGTCGCTGTGAGGTGCATTCAGGGACCCTTATATTGTGTCCATGGCATTTTTATTTGAATCAAGAGAATCAAAATATCTTCATAGTGGTCACATCAAGAATGTTTTCTTTTTACTTTTTAGCAGGCTAAATCATTTAACTTAAGATATTACACAAAAGTGTTAAAAGAGTGAAATATTGACTATTTAAACACTTGGTAACCCTGATACTGATATCTGATTGACTACATGAATTATTTTAAAGAGAGAAAATGTTTTGGCAAAAATCAAAGACTAAAATCTGACTTAAACTAGACTAACACTTTTTGAGTTTTTGCCAACTAAAACTAGACTAAAATGTTTTGAGTTTTCGTCGACTAAAACTAGACTAAGACTAAAAAGGGCTGAAAAGACTGAAATGTGACTAAAACTAACAGGCATTTTCATCTAAAGAGTAAATCTAAAATAGCCACCAAAATTAACACTAGTTTACGGTAACTCAAATAAACATATTTATTTGAAGGTGACATTTGCTTTGTTTTATATCAACCACTTAGCAGGATGAATATCATGATGAAGCATGTATATTTTGAGTTTTAGTTGAGTTGAGAAACATTTGTGGTCATTTTTGTCATTCAGTTCTATTTAGGTCAATGTATGCACTGATCCTCTGATTATTATTATTGTTATTATTATTTAATTATTTCAGTAAGGCAGCTTCCAGATTCATTTGCTAGCTATTGTTTTTTTCTTAGCTCATTTTATATTTTTTGTGAAAAGAAAAAGCTGAGATGAGAGTTGCCCATCATTGTTACTTGGTTGCACTTATAAAGTGAAGTGCTGTACATCTGTGGTTGCATTATTCTATAATCAATTTGCAGTACTTTTTAAGCATTTAAGAGATTATTTTATTGATAACCATAGAATACATGTCTTTCAATGCAGACCTCTACTAAGAGGAACATATTAGACTATTTAGGAACTAAATTAGGAACTAAATTTAGACTGTCATACCAGCTTGATCATCACTGGAAATGTCCTGGAAAAGTATCTCTGGAAAAGAGTGGGAACCCTGAATGTTGTAATTTGTAATAATGACAGAGAAACATAATTTCACAAATATAATAATAAGAAAAATTAGAATATCTGTGTGTTTTTTTTATTGGTGAAATATCAGAATTGCCATCATTACAAGCATGCTCCTTCTCCATCAGGAGACTCTGCTGCTGTCATCACACAGACCCTCTTTGCCAAAGTATGTGGCTCACTCCATACCAACAACCCATGCATGCCATCTATCGGCCATATTGTCACAGATGTCTGCTCTGTTCTTCATCCCAAGGGTCGTGCTGCTGCTCTCCCTTCCTTGGCTTTGGAAGGGCAGGGAGCTGTCAGAACAGAGCCATATCACAAAATATCATTTATCCCATGCAAATAATAATTATCTTTGACGTGAATGGTCCTGATTGAGTATTAACCACAATCATCATATTTATTTCATGACAACCAAATCTAAAAATGTAAAAGCTTCATGACAGTAAAATTAATGTATCAGATGATGTATTGTTTTTTATACTTTTTGAGCTTTTTTTCGTTTACTTTCTTTTTAACAACGATCCATATAATGGATCCTCAACTGGTGGGAGCACTTCTTTTCTTTTTTCTCTTCTTTGGAGCGTTTCACACATCTGGAGACCCGTTCAGCCACGGCTCCATTGTTTACTCCCGGGAACAGCTGATAGCGCTGTGCCAGCCCAGGTTATTCCCAGAGGAGAAACATGACATCCCCCCGGAACTTCGGAGGAGGAAAAGAGGATGCAGAGCCGGAGTGAAGTGTCAGGAGAAGAAAAGACGGTACAAACCCTGCGTACCGTCTCTAATTATGGGGAACGTGAGGTCCCTCTCTAATAAGATGGAGGAGCTGGAGGCGCTCACCCGGCTGCAGAGGGAGTATCGGGAGTGCAGAATGATGCACTTTACGGAGACGTGGCTACACGATCTTGCATCCGACTCCCTCGTAACTTTGGACGGTTTCCATCTCGTCAGAGCGGACCGGAGCGTGAGAGACGGCGGTAAGAAGAAGGGAGGGATAGCGATGTATGTGAATGAGAGAAGGTGCAACCCTGGGCACATCAGTGTTAAAGAGCAGCGCTGCACTAAAGATGTCAAACTTTTAGCGGTCAGCACTCGGCCATATTATCAACCGAGGGAGTTTTCACAGGTCATTGTGATTACTGTCTACATCCCCCCGTCGGCTGATGCTGCTGCAGCCTGTGAACACATCCACAGTGTGGTCTCCCAGCTGCAAACATCGCATCCCCAGCCCCTCATCCTCATCTCTGGAGACTTTAATCATGCCACTCTGTCTGCCACGCTGCCCACATTCACACAGTATGTGGACTGCTACACAAGGGACAATACAATTTTGGACTTACTGTATGCAAACACCAAGAATGCATACAGCTCTTCACCCCTCCCCCCACTGGGCCGCTCAGACCACAACCTGGTGAGACTGCAGCCCATTTACATACCTATGGTGAAGAAACAACCCCCCACCATCAGGTATGTAAAGAAGTGGTCTAAGGAGGCCACTGAAGCGCTGCAGGACTGCTTTGAAACCACAGACTGGGAAGTTCTGTGTGACCCACATGGAGAGGACATCGACAGTCTGACCCACTGCATCACGGACTACATAAACTTTTATGTTGAGAACACTGTATCCACCAGGAAGGTACGGTGTTACTCCAACAACAAACCCTGGGGGACTCCTGAGCTGAAAGCCCTGCTGCTGGAGAAGAAGAGGGTTTTTAGAGCTGGGGGCAGAGAGGAGCTGAGGAGGTTTCAGAAAGAGCTCAAGAAGAAGATCAGGGAGGGAAAAGCCCACTACAGGACGAGGATATAGGAACAGTTACAGCAGAACAACGCGAGGGAGGTCTGGAGAGGCCTGAAAAACATCTCAGGCCACAGCAAAGACCATGGCAGGAGCTCTGAAGCTGGGGACCAGGAGAGGGCCAATGAACTGAATCTGTTTTTTAATAGGTTTGATTCTGGCCCTACTCCCTCCCCCACCCATCTGAGCACCCACCAGCCAGTGCTCCAGTCATGCCACCCCCCCTCTATGTGAATTGCCATGGTGCATTCAGGCACTGTCTCGGTAGACAGGGGGAAAGGGCCTGAAATTGGTGAATTGATCAGTGATCAGATCAGATGTTGATGGTTTGCAATTGAAAACATTCAGGGCATTGTTTCATGATTGCCTAACCATTTTAAATTGGTGAGGACAGCTAAGCACCAGTTGCTGTTGTAATGTGCAGAATGTGGTTTGTCATTTTCTTGCCGAAATATGTAAGGTCTTCCGTAAGAAAGGGTATTGTTTGGATAGCAGCATATGTTGCTCCAAAACCTGTCTAGATCCCCATAAAACGCCACCTAAACAAAACAAAACTGAATGCGTCATTCCGACACCAATGACTGCCAAAATTTGTATCATTTCACGGTTGATGTTCCACTTCAATTCCATTTATGTAATTTTTGTCACATTTACCATAAAACGTTTTAAAGCAAATTTTTTAAAAAGATGTTGGCTCACATAGCACCTGTGAATGAGATAAAATGACTATAAATAGGCTCCACCCAAAGGTCAGATGGGTAGGTAAAGGCCCCATATAATGTTTTTTTTAGCTGTTTACTACATGTCTTAGTGGTCTTATAACATTGTTTCGAGTTAAGTTGGAAAAAACATCATAAATCCTGCCTCTGCAGCCTCTCATTACCTCATTATCCTTGCACTAATCTGAGAAGGCAGCAATATTATACAGCTAGACTGTGCTGATTGGCTGCTTAAGTATAGTCTGAAGGGGGAGGATGCAGACTTGCAAAGGCAGAAAAACAACAAAATTGACAAGCGCTTTAGAAGAACTACGCTTGTCCCAAGCCAAATGTTTCTTCTTGTTTAAACAGCAATGGAGGCCACAGACGCTGACCACTCTTTAATACTGCCTGTAATTTCTACCGTTTCATAATGTGTAACATTTTTATATATCTAACATTTGTATTGTGTCTTTATTTATCTTTTTTATTTTTACTTATTTAAACATGTTATGGATTGTACTTATGTCTGGGTTGCTGCAAAAAACGAATTTCCCCCCGGGGATCAATCAAGTAATATCTTATCTTATTACAAAGTAGAAAGTGGAGGAGTGGGAATGGCATACCTATGTAAAACACTCCTGTTGTCACGTCAGCACAAATCCATATTGCCTCATAAAAGCTTTGTTTTCGAAGTAGCTAAGCTACAGAAACAATGCAGATTATTATTTGCTTCAACATTTTCAAGGGTGCTAGGCTGGAGGATGACTAGAGTATATGTATAGACAAGGAAAAATTGTGTTCTTAATTATTTGGGAACATCAAGGAGTTGAAAAACAAAATAGTTTTTTGGTTTCCCAAACCCTGAAGTTATTTTTAATTTTTTTCTTCTATGCTATTATACGTAATATACTTTGATTTTTGTCCAACTACTCAATATTAAACTAAGTTATCTGAAAAGTTTGCATGAGTTGGATACACTCTTTAGCTACCCGATCTGCTCCAGCCAGAGACACTACATCATCCAACCACTGAGCACTGTGAAGAAGTACATGTTCAATGTCACCGCCACATTAAGACACTAGATACACAGAGATACGGTCAGGAGAAAGATACAGACAAGATAAACACATGGAGGCGGAATGATGAGGCAGTCAACTTTAATGAAAGATGTCACTCAGAGCTCTGACAGAATGTTGATCAGAGTAAACAATCAGCATGTTTCAAAATATATCACATTATTTGATCTACAGATCATCATAGTCAATATTCAAAACCATTCAAGAGACCATAGATTATACCCCTAGCAGTAGATATGAAATCTACACATATATGAAACCCTTCATCAAAACTTAACAACACACCTGAAGTATTCCCAAACTTATTCAACCATAAAAAAACATGAGAGAAGAGGATACAGTGTTAAAGACTGCACCTTCTGTTTCCAGAAAACATTGCACCACCATGTTTACCCTGCTTAACATTTCATATCTTGACACAGATTGTTTGTCTTATTCTTCAAAAATCTGAATAAAGCTGATTGACACAAATTAAATACCATAAAATGAATCAGTGTTTCTATGACACATTCATTTGTTTGGCTTCAGGAACTTAAAGCCAAACAGATTCTAGCTTTAGCTCAAAAACTAAAATTGGCATGCTGATTGCAATACTTGGAGTATAGACACACTGAAATAATAGAACTGTTAACAATATAGAGTCACCAAAATAACACAGCAAACCAAATGTATAAAGCATTGCATGACAACTATATACTAATTTAATAAACATTGTTTGTTAGCTTAGCATAATCATATATGTCCCACTGATTATAAACTGTGTAAATATAAACTGTGAAATATAATTCAGAAATAAATCAAAAATGTATATTTACAAAAGTACCATCTTTTCCTGTCTTACTGGTGCAGCCTGATCAAAAAAAACCCAACAACTTTGAAGCTAGTTACTGGGACTGTGTGGACTTTATGTTTACAGTGAGAAGGATTCAAGATTTGATTATCTTTAAAAGTCTGTATCTGGACCAAATTGATCCAATCTGGTCTTTATTTGAAAAGCCAGCCAGAAAGATGGATCACCTGATCCTTTAATAGAAAAAAAGTGGATTTCCAAAGAATTCTGATTAAGATTAAACCTTTGGAACAATTTAGTCTATCATGGTTTCTGAAAAATGGTGTTACAAACTGGTTTGAGTCTAGAGATGAGGGAGAGCAACATAAATGCAAGCGTTTTAAGGCAAACAGGTCATTTGTTGTTTAGGAACCCCTAAATCGCAATTACTCAAATTTGTAAGCATTTGCCTATGAATAACGGAACTCAGAAAACTGGACTCCGATTAAGCCGAGTTGGTGGAGCAGGTGCTCCTTGTACAGAGGCTAATATAAAATCATAACAGTAGTGATCTGTGGATGAATTTTCATTTGGGGGCTTTATTCCAGTGTGTTCCAAAAAGAGTGCAAATTTTGGAGCTTACAAATAAAAAAAACAAAGCAACACCAGGTTAATCTCTTAATGATGGGCTGTTTTCTGTAAGGTGTGAGAAATAAACTCCAGGAGATCTCCATGAAAAAAAAATATCTGTGCACTTTGGTTCTGATGTGTTGAATCAAATACAGACACTACGGCACATAATATTCCAAAAGAGAATATAACGTTTTGGTACACAGCGCTAATATTTAAAACATTTTAGCAGAGTACTGTTGTGGGCTCTTATCCTAAAGCTTCATGTGTGATATTCTTGTGACAGTTTATAGTCCCAGTATGATGCTTTAAAGTCTTAGTTCAAGATTGATAGTGATTAAATTAAATGGTCAATTTAAACACACTGTTGCTTGGTATCAGATGGAGATGTAATATCTTTTTACTTAGTGTCACTTTATTTCTTAGTTACTCTCCTCTCTTCCTGACTCTCGAATATGCAAATCACAGTTTAAAACTTCCAAACCGTCAGGCTAAGTGAAGCACTTCACAGCACAGGTGATGTTCAAAACTTTGGACATCATCCATCACATTACATTCTGAGTTTAGAACAAGCTATGACACATTTGATTAAAACTGTGTGGTTAGCCCGAGTAAAACAGACTTTGGATTTTCAGTGTAATTTGTCGATCTCTAGTGTTAAAGAAATAAGTCAGTGTAATACAGAATATAGTTTCAGTTGAAGAACCTTGAACCTATAACCTATCGTCTTAAGCCAAACTCCTATCCTTGCTCATGAGCAAAATTAGAATTCACTGCAAGACACATCCTTGTTTCTTTCTTCTTTCTACTGCAACTATCCAAACAAGTCCAACCACTCCTCCAACCACTGCTCCCACTCCGAGTCCTCCTGCGATGCTGATCGGGGACGCAACAAAGTGAGACATTACTCCACCCACAGCTGCTCCGGCAACACTAGAGCCATTCACCGACAAAGTGATTCTTCTCCTTAGTGCCTGTTCCTCTACATAGACGTTTCCTTTATTTTTCTTCACCATGTCCTGGATTTTCTCCAAAAGCTCACTGACCTGAGACTGATTATTCTCACTGTGAAGAAAGTGGCATCTCCCCTGGCAATCATCATTGACAAACTTTTTGAGTTTGCCATTTTCTTTGCCAATGAACTGCTCTATGGTCATTTCACCAAGTTCTCCTCCTGTGAAAACAACCATCGTGTTCTGATTTACACTTTCAACAAAGGTGGTCTTGAAGAGCTCCACCATGCTCTGTGATTCCGTTGTGAACTTCCCCAGAGGTAGCACAAGCAGGAACACATGGGGAGCAACCTTTGACACAATATTGTTGATCTCTTGCATCACTTCCTTGTTTGGTTTGCTTGGGTCACACAGACCTGGAGTGCGGAGGACGACTATTTTCTGTCCTTTGGTGATTATTTGACACTTTTCTGTGTCAGGGTTGTACATTTTGTCCTTCTCAGTTGCAGAGTTCTTAATTTTTGAACTTCTCAGAAGGATGTTCATGACTGAAGATTCCGCATCGTGGGGTTCAACCTTCCCAATGAGCACGATCCTCAGCTCTGAAGTGTCTGTGGGGAAATGAAAGACAGACATTTGAAAAAGAAACCACAACTTTAAAGGTCAAAATAATATTTTAGAAGAAAAAGCCTTTGTATGATTGTACAACGAACAAGGAAATGAAGAAATGCTTCATGTTAAATATACATACATTTAAAGTACATTAAGTATATTACACGGTATAAACTGTATAGTGCATGGTAAAGTATGCATCTTGCATCAGAAAAAATAAACAACACAAAATCTTACTGCTATGGTAAAAATAGTATAACAGTAAGGCCAGAGGTGGGTAGTAACGAGTTACATTTACTCCGTTACATGTACTTGAGTAGTTTTTTCAAAAAATTGTACTTCTGAGAGTTTTTGTTTTGCAGAGTACTTTTTACTCCTACTCAAGTACATTTGTGTTAAAAAATATGTACTTTTACTTCGTTACATTGGGCTGTCCAGTCGCTACTTTTACCGTTCCTTTTTTTCTTCATTTTATATGTTTTATACTCAGCCGATCTCTCATGCAGCTCCTTCTGATCCAGAGCTATAAATAGCCTCAACACTGAATGAACGGAGAAGTAGCTCCGCCCCCTCCTCCACCTACAGCTGGGGAGAGATGCTGCGTTATACCTGCGTCCCCTTTGGAGGAACATGTTTACCCTGTACCCAACATCCGGACTCTCTCATAACTTCTAAATGACGAGGAGAAACAGTCACATTATGCGCTGCTTACTTTGTTCTATACGGTGGAAATCTTGAGCTTATAGAACAATTAAATCTTAAAAAGCATGTCATGGTGAGTAATCAGTTAGGTAAGCTAATGATCATACTGGTTAACATTAAATCTTAAAAACATGTTATAGTTAGTTATCAGTTAGGTAAGCTAATGATCATACTAGTTAATATTAAATCTTAAAAACATGTTATAGTGAGTTATCAGTTAGGTAAGCTAATGATCATACTAGTTAATATTAAATCTTAAAAACATGTTAGAAATGTTGGACAGTAATCTAAACTAACCTATAAGAGCAGGAAGGTAGCATGCTAATAAAAACAGCTGCTTCTGAAGCTCAACAGTCACCTCAGAGAGATTCTTCAGGACTGAGTTCATGGCCTTTTTAAACACTTCCAAGTTGTTTTAGTATTTTCAAGTTAGGTTTTTAAGTAAGATGTACTGAAAATAAGTTAAAGGTTAAAAAAGAAAGTTTGGAAGGCATAGATATATTGTTTTATTGTAATGTTGGAGTATTAATGTTCTGGAGTTCTGATCACATCTCAGACACAGTTTGAAGTTTCAGCTTGTTTTAAAAAATGAAAGCGGGTATATTAGTTTGTGCACAGTGCAGCTCCTCTTTCTTTAATGTTTGAAAGTAAACCATGCCTAACAGCATTCATTTTGGCATTTTCCTATTTATGTCACTTTATTAAAGGATTCACATTGTTATTAGCATTTCCAATACAGTACAATTTTATATATGACACTACTCACAAGTTACTCACTACTTGAGTAGTTTTTGTTTAGGTACTTATTTACTCTTACTCAAGTACTCATTTCTATGAGTACTCTTACTTCTACTTGAGTAACATCATTAGAAAGTAACAGTACTTTTACCTTAGTACTGTTTCGGTTTACTCTACCCACCTCTGAGTAAGGCACACTCCACAGTCACTACAGGGCCTCATGTTACAGGTTACATGGGAGTATACAGTAGATAAATATCTAATGTATGTTAAAACGTTTTCTAGAGGTCTTAGAGTAAAAACAAAGAAGGCATTAAAACATGTGATAAGTGCAATCAGTGAGATAACTGATGATGATTTCTTTGAATGCATTTAATATTTCCATCACTATAATGTTGAGCTGGTAAGGTTGGAACTGAGATAAGTCTGAAGCACTTTGTTACTTGTAAGCTCCACCACACTACTTCAATTGAAAAAACAAAATATTTATTTGTATTCTCTACCCTCTGGAGGCTACAGTCAAGTGTTGATTTCAGATGACTTGTATTATTTATTCAAACTTTTAATGTTCAGATATGTTAAGTTTCAATTATTGGCTTCTTTGCAGACTTTTTATTTCAGTGAAATAACATAAAAGGATTTTAGGAGGCAGCCAGAAGGTGAAAGCGTGGGCTCTCATCACAGTGTTTAGGTAGTTAGTAGTTATTAAGGGCTAATGTGGAGAAACTCAAACATAGAGGACGATGATTTACTTTGCTGCATTGGCCGTTTTACATCCGAACGGACCAACATGATGTGTGGGATTCCCCAAGACTCAATATCTGGTCCTTTTCTAACTGAAATGCTTTCATTTTGCAATATTTTGATAATTATAGCTTAAAAATATAAAAACCAGCATTAAAAATATACACTGTAATGTACTAACAAATCAAACACCTCTGAGGTTGGAATTAGTTTGTCAATCTATATAAATGGGTTAAAAAATAAAATACATCAAGAATATAACTATTAATTGTGAGGCTTTTTTTCTCCCATAGGAGATAAACCCAAACAATAACCTGATGATTGGAACAAAAGTTATACTCGCAGCATCTGCATCTGTCCATCTTACTCTTGAAAGTTTGGTGATGTCTTGTCACTGTGAAGGTCTTGTCACTGTGCAGGTCTTGTCACTGTGCAGGTCTTGTCACTGTGCAGGTCTTGTCACTGTGAAGGTCTTGTCACTGTGAAGGTCTTGTCACTGTGAAGGTCTTGTCTGTCTTCTGATGTCCATCCCATGGATATTTATTATAGCCTGCTTCCAGCTCCCTCCCCTTAAATACACACCAGCTGTTAATAACCAAAATCTCACTAATCACAGATGAGAAATAAAATGTGAGTGCAACAAACCTAGGGGGATGAGCATGAGTAAATAGGCAATTGTTTTTGGTAACTGAGAACCAAAAACATCATTCATACAGCACATGTAGTCTATAGTGTCATAGGGTGTAGGCTCATGTTATCACATCCTGTTTCAGGTATGTTTTTATTTTTTGTAATGCAAAGACGGACAAAGACACAAGTACAATAATATAGAATAATGTGTGTTCAGAGAAGTAAAAAAAAGTTCTTGAAAGTGAAGCACAGTGAAAGATGAGACTTGAATCATGGAAATGAGTGTTTGCTCATTAGGCTGTGTTGGAAATTATAATTGGTAAGAACTTCACATGAAGCTTCCTAACTCAAGTGTAGTGAGTTGAATGAGATTATTCTAATACCTAAAAGAGTTTCAAAAATTAAAGGATCCAAACTCCATTAGTAAATCAAATAATTCCTTTTCTTAAAAAAAGTAAAACAGTTGACATGATGCTTTCATTCTTTGTTGTTTGTCTTTTCTTCTTTACTGTATCTGTACATTTCTTCTTTGTTGCTGCAGCCCAACCAGGTTCAGGTTGCAGTGGCAACTGCCTTGTTGACGATCAGGATGCCTTCCCAGAGCGGACAAGATTTGTCATCCCCCTAGCGTGTCCTGAGTCTCTAAAGGCTTCTGTTACTTGCTCATGCGCCCAAAAGACAAAAAAAATCCACTTCAGGTATTTTTGGATCAAGCAGCGCCTCTATTCTTGGTGCTGTTCACTTGTCTGAGGTCAAATCCTTATCTCCAAGGAACCCCCCTCCTCCTTTTGCCTTAGTGAAAGTTAATAACCGTTGTCAAGGGGTTTTGACAATCAGAATCAAGCCTCTTACACAGCCGGAAGATCAGTAAGAGAGCTGGGTAATAATGTGTCTTAATGACTCCTTAAAACAACTTATTTATGCTGAGCCTACTACAACTTTCCATTGTGGACTGAGGATGGACAAAGGGGGATCAAAATTGTAGCAGTAGAACTAGAAACAATGTTTTGTTACACAGGCATAAGTGGAACAATAAATGTTCCGTGCCATTCATATGAAAAGACAAAAATGGTGTCTTGACTTGTTTAAATGGTTAACATTTTAAGCTTCTACCAAAGCAGACACAGAGGTCTTTTTATAGTTCATTGACTTCAACCCATGTACACAAAAAATACACACCCTTAGTTAATAAAGATTATTGCTTGCTTTGCCAGGGCTATGTTATCTGCAACCTGGTCTGTTGGCCGATAACCTTTTCTGCCACGGATGCCACCTGTTCAGTGGCCAACTGTCTCTCCAGCAGTCACCAACCTCTTATTGGCGGCACCTGATTTGCTCCTCCATTTCATTTAAGTCTGACCGATGTCTCTTCGGATCTTTGCAATCCATTGTCTGAATTTTTTTTATATTTAATGTGTATACACAAGGGAATTACATTGTCCTTTTGATGGTGGTGTTTGAGCTTCCCAACCTGAATGTGACATTAGAGGACAATTGCAGCTGTGTGCATACAGTGACTTGGGACTGGGCCTTAATGTGGACTTCAGGAACTTTCTGCTATACTCAGGGATTAAAGCAAAAAAAAATAATTTGACTGAAAAATGTTTTGACACCAAATCATACTACCCGACCATCAACCCACCATGCCACACATGTAAGAGCCTTTTTTTCCTGCCTATCGGTCACTTCCCAAAGGTTTTCACCTAAAAAGGAGTATACCGTGTACATGCCTTTAGCCATAGGACATGTACACAGTATACTGTCCTCTAATACAGGGGTTCCCAAACTTTTCAGCCTGTGACCCCCAAAATATAGGTGCCAAAGACTCGGGACCCCACTGTCCCTCAAAGTGATTTAATGTGGCTTCATTTAGCTGGTCTGCAGAAAGTGACCCTGCCTACCTATATGAGCATGTGGCTGTGTTTCCTGTGCTGTTATGAATTACCTGCTGCTACTGATGCTTTTGGTAATTCACTGTTCACTAAACTTAGGAGTCATCTGGCAAAAAGAAAGGCAGAAAACTCATTGTACTTTATATTTTCAAGCTTTTATTTCAAGTTTAGCTACTATTTTTGTCCATATTTTTTACTATAATGGGTAAAATGTACTATTTTCAGATAACTTACAAAAAAAAAAAACATTCTGGAAGACATCTCACGACCCCCCATTTGTGTCTCGTGACCCCGGAGGGGGGTCCCGACTCACACTTTGTGAACCCCTGCTCTAATAGTGTAAAGTGTTTGGCAGGGAGGAGGTGTGCTGCAGAGCACGGACAGCGGCTTTGTGTGCATCCTCTGACTGATGGCGCATTAGGACTGCACCACGTACCGACAGGCTGTCCATTCTCCCCCACTTCATTTAACCAAGCCCATCTCTTTTATATCCAAGCCCATCTCCACTTAGTTTAGACAGTTTTGTCAATGGTCAAAACGTCGGAGCCTTCTACAACAAACAAGGCGTCCATGCTGGCATACTAAATTAGCTTAACCTGAAAAACACTCAAAGTACTAAGAACTGGATCTAAGAACTGGAAACACCCTCGAGGGCAGTAGAGACTTTGTCGGTCCAACTGCTGTCAAAATTCAAATAAAAAGAAGCCGGCCGCTGACTACGGCTACAGAATAAGGCAGACACGGCCGCTTCTGTCGAGTCCTCATAAACTTATTTTTATCACAAATTCATCCAAAAAAATCACGAAGCCATAAAAGATAAGAAGATGTAAAGGTTAGCTTGCGCTATACGCTATTGGGTACTATAACTCTTCTTCAACATTAACTTCAGAGACTCAATAATGAATAAAAACGTACTGTAGGAGCCGCTCTCAGAGTACCCCTCATCTGTCCTCGTTTAGTAATATATTTCCACAGATAATGTTAGACCATTCCACCCGTGTTAAATTTCACCAGGTTCTGATGATCTTGCAAATAAGCATTCTCGCACCCGGGCCGGCCCATCGCACATTGACACATGACCCGCCCTGCTCTGTCTCTGATTGGTTGAAACAATGGCTCTGGCTAGCTGTATTTGTTGAAAGCAGTGCAGTTCAATAGGATAGCCTTAATGGGACCACAACAAAGCACACATGGAGTTTTTTCCTCTCTCATTTTCCAAATGACAGAAATCCATCATGGCGACGGAGAACTTTAATCCATGTATACTTTTTGTCTTTTAGATCTTATTTTCTGCCCATGTTTTAAATACTTTGACAAGTTGCAGTGTACTAATGAAACCAAAACCAAAAATCCTGAGACAACATAAACAATGCTGCAGTAGTCACCATGTAATGTTCACAAGATAACCAAGATGGTGGGCAAAGCATAGTCTGACTCTATGATGTATGATTTGCCTTCATATCAATGCATGTAAATAGACATCACAGTATCAACAGATAAGTGGAAAATATTGATGAGTCAATTCTGAGCCCGTCTTATACTTCTCTTTTCTGTACATCAACTTGGTAGTGTTTCTAATGTCTGACTGCTATGACTGCCAGCTTGCATGTGTACCTGCAATTTTGAACTATGCAGCAAGGGTGTGTGGTTTAAAAGACTCCAAAAATGTAGACACTATTCAGAATAGAGCTGAACAGTGCTCCCTCAGGGTTAGTAGATCTGCTCCGATCCAAGGTGCTATGGGCTAGGTCCCATTGAAATCATATGAGGAATCTGCTAATCAAAATAGAAGAGGACAAAATAAAAGAGAAACTATGTATTTGGAACAAAACAACTCTCCAAGGGAAAGAGAGCATTGCTCAGTTCTTGAGGTGGTGGAAATGTTGCATATCCACAGGATTGATCTGGGCTGTAATGTTAACTCTGTGAAAGATAAGCTCTTGCTGGAATTTGAAAAAAAAACGTTTGAAAATGGTCTGTCCAAACCAAACAAAGACTATGACACAGCTTTCAAGACATGACAAGGTAAGTGAGAAATTAAAATTAAAAACAATTAGCGAGCAATTAGCATGCTAGTCGCTAGAATAAGAAAAAACACAGTAAGACACAATTTAAGCCTACCTTCCTCCTTGATGGTAATATCCACTCTACAAACTCATGATAATCCCATTAGTTTGTTTCAGATTTCTTAATCAGGACATCTCTCCATTATAAAGGGGCTTACATTACTCCAACCGTGGTGAGAAATGTACACCCCTCAGCTAAGCCTTGGTTAAGAAACATACATTTCAAAATCATCACTCCAGTATGGTTTCCACACCATGTTTTCTCTCAAAACGCACAAAGGAGTCACATTATATTAAAATATATGTGCTACCAAGATGTCAAAGATTTAGTAAATTTAGTGTTGCAGCAGCCCCTCCAGCTGTGCTGCTCAAAGCACGGTTGCCAGGTCTCATTCAAAACCTACCTCTGAGGTTTCTTATTGCATTAAAACCATTAAAACTATCTAAACTTTAAGACATTTTTCTCAGTTTCACTATTTGTGTATTTACTGCACTTTGCCTTTGTAGGGCTGTACAACTTCTGCATGCTGAAATGCACTTCACACCATCCTTCTTGCAGCTGTATGGTTGCTGCAGTCCCTGTTAATATTACAGCTTGTCGGTTGGATTATCTCCTTTAGGAACCATTGGATGTACTGTTTGAACTGGCTCATAACTGTGAACTCCTTCCATCCATCCATCATCTCTGGGGTCTGGCATCAAGTCCTGGGTTTGGAGATTGGCACAGATGCCATGCAGCTACAACTACAGAGTTCAACTGGTTGAGGTATACCGACAGCATATCAAAAACTCCTGCTGTGAGCTATAGATTTGACAACAAGGGCAAAGTTCATGGAAAACACTTAAAAAAGAGTAAGCTCATCCATCTCTTCTCTTCAGCATTCGGGGGACATCAGATCACCGTGGAGCAGTGTGACAATGATGCTGACGCTCTGATGGAGAGGGCGGCATTTTCTGCTGCAACAGGCGACTATGATGAAGTTAGTGAAATAATCTGTTATATCTCTAACAGAGGTGGCAGGTTAGCATAGGAATTTGTACAGCAAATACAAGTGGCACCAAACATTTTTTTTGCAGGATCTTGCATCAGATCATTTTATCATGCAGCGTTCAGCCTCAACAAAGGTTTTGGTGTTCCCCCAAGTTGTTTTGCACAACCATTTTATTTGATTGTTTTCACTTTATGTATTGGATTTTAAACAGTATGGACATGGTTATAATAATTACAGGTATAATTAGGTAAAGTGAAACACTCTGACACAAACAGAGTATAAATGGAAAAGACCTAAAGAAAACAAACAAATTAAATAAATGAAATAATTTGAAACTGCTGTTTGTATTCAAATGCCTCTAATAATGCCTTGGTCCTTAAATAGTTAGATTTAAAGAGACAACAACCTTTTTTTTTTTTTTTTTTTTTATACTTTATTTTTATGAACAGGCATAGTTACACAGCACAGCTCAGTGAAACAGAAACAATAGGTCATCTATACATCTTAGTTATAATAGTGGAAATACAGTCAGTTCATACAGTAATGGCTTATTAATCCCTCAATGCTACGTACACAGTCTATTTTTCCCAGTAATGCAAACCTTTTTCTGCTCTAAGGTTTAGTGAGTAAGTCATTCTTTCCATATGTTCAATACTAGACACGATTTCTATCCATTCAGTCTCTGTTGGAGGATTGGGTTGCAGCCACTTTCGTGTCACGGCCTTTTTGCTGGCTGCTAATAAAATCTTTATCAAGTATTTATCCTTAACTGAGAGGTGGGCTGCGATGTTACCTAGATAAATTGATGAGAATGAGCAGTCAATCCCTGCTCCAAAAATGTTTTGTAATGCCTTAATTACTCCCCCCCAATATGACTTGATTTTTGGGCAATTCCAAAATATGTGAAAGTGGTCTGCCAGCTGTTCTCCACACTTCCTCCAACACAGACCGTTTCCAGCCTTAGCTGTTTGTATACATTTTGTTTTTGGGGTTACAAAATACCTTAATACATTACGCCAACAGAAATCCCTCCAAAGACCTGAGCTGGTGGAAGTGGACTGCACAGAACAGACATTTAGCCAATCCTCCTCAGAAATAACAAGTCCAGATTCTTTCTCCCACTTTAATCTAACCTTGTTTGTTGTGTGTGTCTTAGTGGATTGAATCCTTGAGTGTAAAACTGAGACTAGCTTCCTTGTGCCCTTGCCTTTGTACATATCAACAAAGATATCAACAAGGTCAGAGTCAGATTTCTCTAAAGGTTTAACCTCCTTATTGAAATAAGCTCTAATTTGCAGGTACCGGAAGAAGTCAACTTTTTCTAGTCCATATAAATCAGATATTTTTTTAAAGCTGTCCAGCTGACCGTTAGAGGATATTGAGCAGTAAGAGGTAATACCAGCCTTACACCAATGTTTAAACCTCCCGTCAGTCATTGCTGGTTTAAAGTCTGGGTCAAAAGCAATCCATCTTAGCTGTCTAGTTTGTCTCTGAAATAGTGCTGATCTACATTCTTTAAACCAGGTTCTTAGAGAAACCTTTGTCCATTGATTTAAAGAGTCAAAATGCTTCTCAAACTGTTTTTTATTGCCCAGTATGGATTGTAGTGGGATATCTAACTGTGATATTTCCAGGTCTTTCCATTTTGCTGTATACGCTGGGTTACAGCAGCATGCTAGAGGTCTCAGTTGAGCTGCTTTGTAGTAGTCTGTGAAGGATGGCAGTGATCTACCTCCTTTCTTTTTGTCAAGTTGTAGAGTTTTGAATTGAATTCTTGGTTGTTTACCACTCCATATAAATCTTGAAATCCATTTATCCCATTCATTAAACTGTTTTGGGCTGACTTCAACTGGCAAGGACTGGAACAAGTATAAGAGTCTGGGGAGCACGTTCATTTTTATTCTCTCAATCCTGTGATGCATGTCTAGGGGCAGATGGAACCATCTGTCAATATCTGATTTGATACTTTGATTTATGGGTCCATAATTGCTATCATATATTTTTGATAAATCCTTAGGAATGTAGATTCCTAGGTATTTAAAGACTGTCGAGTCCCATTTGAATTTAAATCTTTGCAGTATACATTTCGGGGGATTATAATTAATGCTTAAAATGTGGGTTTTTTGTACATTTAGTTTATATCCAGAATAAGTTCCAAACTCTTTTAGTGAGGACATCAGTTTGGGGATGCTAACCTCAGGTTCCGTAACAAAAAGTAACACGTCGTCCGCATATAAACATATTTTTTGTTCTAAGCCCCTAAGGTTTATACCTTTTATCATGTGATCCTCTCTGATTGATTGTGCTAGGGGCTCGATAAACAAAGCAAAAAGGGCGGGACTGAGGGGGCAGCCTTGACGACAACCTCTCTCCAGGTTAATAATGTGGGAGAGGTGTCCGTTAATTTTTATCCTAGCATTCAGTGAAGAGTAAAGGGTTTTAATACAATTAATAAAGTTATCTCTGAATCCAAATCTACTCAGTGCCAAGTATAAGTACTCCCACCGCACAGCATCAAACGCTTTTTCAGCATCCAAACTCATCACTACAGCGGTTCTGTTCTCTTTGCACACATAATCCAATACATTTAGCACCCGTCTAATATTGTCTTGTGTCTGTCGATCGCGTACAAAGCCTGTCTGGTCTTCATCCACCAGCTCGGGCACCAGGCACTCTATTCTTTTATCCAGTATTGAGGCGTATAACTTGTAATCTATGTTTAGTACCGAAATTGGCCTATACGAACTACATTCTTTTAAATCTTTACCCTCCTTGGGATAATGGATATTATTGCATCCCTCCATGTTATTGGTGGGGCACCTCCTTTGAGTGTGTGGTTAAAACAGTGGAGAAGCATGGGCATTAATTGAATTTTGAAGGCCTTATACCATTCGGCTGGGAAGCCGTCTGTTCCGGGCGCTTTATTAGCTTTTAATCTAGAAATTGCCTTTTCTATTTCCTCTGCTGAAATGTCTTTCATTAAGGCATTGTTCTGTTCTTTACCTAAAGAGGGTAAGTCCAAGGACTCTAGAAAAGTATTTATTTCCTGGTGGCCACTTGACTTTGGATCCTTATAGAGTTCTCTATAGTAATTTTCAAAAGTGCATTGGATATCCTCTAAGTTGTGACAAACTCTTTTAGTCTTTGGGTCTCTAATTTCAAAAATGGCCCTCTCTGCCTGTTGTTTCCTCAACCTCCATCCCAGAAGTTTCAGAGCTCGTGGGCCATTTTCATAGAATCGCTGCTTTGCAAATTTGGCTTTTTTCTCTAATTCTTCTTCTAATATTTTGTTTATTTCCCTTCTAACCTTGCTTATTTGATTTAAAGTATGGGGATTCTTCCCTACTATGTGTTCCTTCTCCAGGACCTTTAAGTCATCTTGTAAGTCAGACAGTTTTTTACCTCTTTCTCTTTTTCTATGCGAAGTAAAAGCTATAAGCTTCCCTCTAATGACTGATTTTGCAGCATCCCATAGGACACTTGGTGACACTTCCCCATTATTGTTATTGTCTAAGTAATCTTTAATTTCCTTTTGAACAAACTCCTTACATGTTTTGTCATTCAGTATACTCGTGTTGAGCCGCCAGAGTGTGTTTTTCCTTCTTACATCTAGATGCAGGGTCAGGTAAACAGCTGAGTGGTCAGAGATGTCTCTGACTCCTATCGTACATTCTTTGAGTCTATGTCTGTCTGAGATAAAAGTGAAAAAATAGTCTAATCTTGAATGTACATGACGGCTCATTGAGTAGAATGTAAATTGTTTTTTCTTAGGATGGAAATCTCTCCATACATCAATCATTCCCAGTTCCATCAACATTTTTTTTGTTAGTCTGGCATTAGAAGCAAGTTTTTTGGAATTGTTTGAAGAGTCAAGATGAGGTTGAAGCTGCATGTTCCAGTCTCCACCACATATTAAAACTCCAGAGGCCTCTGAAGCTATCAAATGAAATATTTCCCTCATACATGAATTGTCCTGGCCTGGAGGTAAATACACATTCACAAGTGTGACCTTTTTCTGGTCAAGGAGACCTCTAACTAATATATAGCGACCTTCTTTGTCACTAAATTCAGCCTCCACTCTAAAGTTTACTCTGTTAGGAATTAGTATAGCTACCCCTCTCTTTCTCCCACCCTTGTAGGAGGAATAAAAAGTGTTTTTGAAACCCATTTTCTTAAACTTCTCATGTTCAGCACAGTTAAGGTGAGTCTCCTGCCAGAATATTACATGCAGCTTCTCCCTCTTCATTTTTGCAATGACTTTTCCTCTCTTAATTGGACTGTGTAAACCGTACATTAAGGGTAATCACCTTATATTCCTGACATTGCATTTTATCACATTAATATAAGTTGATGAGTTAATTGTTGTCGATGACCAAACCTGAGCATTTTTTGAACCATAAAACGAACACACGAACACATTAAGTAACTTAAAACAGTACATAAAAAAGACGAAATAGACCTCCATTTTTAAGTAAAATGTTACTTAAAGATAGGGGGGAGTAGTCTAGTTAGACACCAGAGCCCCCCTCTAGTGCAACATGTGATACCTCCTTTCAAAGGTTGTATTTTGTGCACTACTGACAAACCAAACATTAAGCCCCTATTTGTCGGTCGCTATATTCTCTGTATCAACAAGGGGAGATTCTTTAAATTTGTGAACTTTAGGAGCAGGCAACCCTCATACCTCATAGTCCAAGAGTCAGTGAAAGTAGAAATCCTTAAAGAAATCCTTTCAGGTGCGAGTCGTTTTTTTTAACTCCGACCATCACAGTCTATCTGGCCGTTGAAAGCCCCGTAGCTTCTCTTTGATCCACTCGTGCCGCGTCTGCCCGTTGGTCTTACGCGATGCTCGCTGCCAGGCAGCTCCGTGTCGTTTCTCCGCGGTTCCCAGCTGAGCAGGTTTCTCCCAGTCGACCTGGTAGCCCCTCTTCCTTAGATCCTCTGCTGCATCAGCTGGGGTTTCGTAGGTCACTGGCCCGGACTCAAAGAAGACACGCAGTTTAGCTGGTGGTGGCGTCTGGAACCGTATTCCTTTATCCCGAAGCATCCTCCTGATCTGCGCATACGCCTTCCTCTTAGCGAGCGTTTCAGCTGGGTAGTCATGATCGAAATAAATCCTCCGTTGGCCGAGGAAAATCTCCTTCTTCTTCCATGCTTAGTGTAGGACCAGTTCTTTGGTCCTAAACTCCTGAAAGTATACAATCACTGAGCTGGTTTGCGCGTCTTGGGGGGGTTTCGGGCCGAGAGCTCTGTGGCACCGCTGTATTCCGAGTTCAATTTCGGCGAGGGGCTCCAACTCTTTTCTGATAAACTCGGTGACAAACTGTTGGATGTTATTACTTTCGATCCCCTCGGGGAAGCCGTACATGCGGATATTATTACGCCTCAAGCGTGCCACCAGGTCAGTCAGCTTCCGCTGCAGACTTTCCTGTACTTGTAGTGACTGACTTAGTGCCTCGTTGCAATCCGCTGACCACTCTTCAATTTCGGCAATTCGACCCTCGGCCTCACCCACTCTCTCTGTTGTAGCTTTAAGGTCGGTTACCACTTCACCTAGCTTCTGTTGAATTACGTCTCTGAAATCAGCAAGTTCCTTTTTCAAATCATCTCGGAGTCTGCTCCCGAATTCACCGAATTGAGACTTCATCTCCATTGTTAGTGTCTTTATAGCTTCGCGGATAGTGGCAAAGCCATCTTCCTCAATTACCGTTAGCTCAGTATTTTGCCCGGGTCCGGCATTAGGCTCTCCATGTTCCTCGGTCATGGCCTCTTCGGTCGTCGCAACGTCGTTCTTTTCTGCTTTCGTTGATTGCCTTCCCTTCTTCCTTCTTGTGTTTTTCCCCTCCATAATTAGTTGTAATAAATTTACAGAGTATTTTTCGATTAAACTGGGGGATAAACTCCGACCGACTGGGAGGGATTTTTTATGCAGCCATTCGCGTCAGCACCCTCCAAGAGACAACAACCTTGTAATAGTGAAGGGGGTATTTGTCCATAAATACAATTAATGGAGGGCATCATTAAAAGACATATTTTAAGAAAGTGATGCTCTTGGTGCGTCTTTATAAACTGTAAACATGGCTGCTAAAAACAAACCACAGACACACACACTACTCAGAGCACAGGAAGGTAGGTGCTCAGGAGCTGCTGCACCTCCTAATCACGAGGGGAGGAACACAGAATGTTTAAATAATTCACTATTAAATACCTTCTGAAATTTTGTTAGTAAAATTACTCCAGCATATAACAGAATTTGTCCGAAAACACATGGAAAAATGAATTTAAAACAGTGAAAATATAACCGTTTTCTGATGTGACAACAGTCATCAGGTCAGCTCAAGGGGCAAAGGGTCAGTGCAAGTCAACCTATCTTGGGAGACTTTGGCTGAAGTAAGACTTGAACATTGTTGCAGAAACTAATATTAGATTGTTTCTTTTCTGAAAGTGTGTAAGCGGTTGTTCTCGACACTAAAGTGGCTGAAAACATGGTTATTGAGTACTATGGCTCAAAAGGACTAACACACAGGGCTGTACTGCATGTCTGTCAGGATATTTTGGACAGGTTGGACAATAATCTTTGTGCAGCACACAGAGGAACGAAAGGCCACTTTTGGCATCTTCTATTGAAGTAAGTTACCCATAATTTTGATACTTTTGTTCTTAAACATGTTTTTGTTAATACTTTAGGCTATAACTGAATGTTGCAAAACTTAATTGTGGCACATAGCCAAACATAACAACATTCGAACCATAAATAGTGAATGGCCTTAGAATAGCTTAGTTCTTCAGCGATTAAGACAGCGTACTGTAAAAAAGAAAAGACTGAACATAAGAACCTGATGGACTGTCGATTATTTAACTGGTGTATATTTATTATAAGGTACGGCTTGTATGTAGTGTTTGTGAAAGCTGCCACAGACCTCCACATTTTGTTTCTTCATGTGAAGTCTTTGTTCCTTTTCATATGAAGGGAGTTATGTTGATCTCGTTTGAAAGTCGTTTGCAATATTAAAGTGATTACATTTTTAACTTTATTTTGAAGATATATTTGATATGATTTTGGCGATCGTTTACTGTCATTGTAATTAAAAGTAACTCAAAAGTGTTGAAGGTGTGCAAGTGTGTGCGCATGCACAGTCATACACGCATGCATCTGTTCCGTGCCGCACCCCTTTAACGAAAACATTTTCCCACATGCATTGCTTAGGGAGGCTTTCTGGCACACTCTTAATAGGCTACCTTTTATCAACCAGATGCTAGCCAGTGAGCTAACATTTTTAAGGGTCAGCTCCTTCAAACAAAGACGTCTCTGTGCCGGATGACATTTGAAGACCGCTAAAGTCCAATTTAATGTGAGGGAAATTTATGATTACAAAACAGAACTTTGATCCACGACACCATATTCCTAAGATAGAGCTGTTATTAAAGTTAACATCTTTATTACATGTCACAAAGTTAATGATTAACATTAGGATGCTAACCTTGGAAGACAAGGCCACGGTTATGTCAGACAATACCATCTAAAACAGCACCGAACAACCAGACTTCTATATAGTCATAAAGGTAACCCTTCAGGAAGTGCTCAGTGTTCTGTAGGGTTTTATAATTGAATGTCAACTGAATATCACCATCTTGCTGTGAAACAAATCTACATACGGGTACAATTAAAATAACCTGAACCTGAAATATACATTGGCATAAGAGAGTTACCTACCAGGGGTGATTTTAGACTCAGCCCCTAGGGAGATGTGATATGGAGAGGTTCTTGCAAGTGTATGAACCTACAGCTAAACCTCTCATTCACTGAACATTTATTTTCCTACATATGATATTTCTATTCACAACAATAATACAAAATAACATATTTTGCACCAAAAAATATTTACGAAATTGAAAGATAGATTATGCTTTTTTTTTTGCAAAGGTAATGAAAAGTACTATTATTATAGTTATTTTAATGTATTTCATAAAAAGTATGATTCTGTCTTTTTAGCACTTTGTATTTCTTTTTGTAGAAAATATAATATAAACTTACTTTGCTGAGGTGCAAGTTTCCTGCTTTGTCTTCTTATTTAACTTTTCTTATATTTATTATTTATTATTCGAAATCATATTGTGTCATGTCATGTAAAAAAATACAAAGCCTATAGTAAGTTATCATTTGTGATTATCAAACACCAAGACAGTTATGGACAACTTTAAAATAAGTGGTTGTTAGATGTAATTTAGTGATACCTTCAACAGTGAACCATGGTTAGAGAAAAAAAAAAAAAATCAAATATCATTATCAGAAGTTCAGTAAAATAACTTGGAATTAGTTTGTCAGTCTATATAAATGGGTTAAAAAATAAAATACATCAAGAATATAACTATTAATTGTGAGGCTTTTTTTCTCCCATAGGAGATAAACCCAAACAGTAACCTGACGATTGGAACCAAGATGTTCAAAATTTATACTCACAGCATCTGCATCTGTCCATCTTACTCTTGAAAGTTTGGTGGTCTTGTCACTGTGAAGGTCTGGTCACTGTGCAGGTCTTGTTACTGTGCAGGTCTTGTCACTGTGCAGGTCTTGTTACTGTGCAGGTCTTGTCACTGTGCAGGTCTTGTCTGTCTTCTGATGTCCATCCCATGGATATTTATTATAGCCTGCTTCCAGCTCCCTCCCCTTAAATACACACCAGCTGTTAATAACCAAAATCTCACCAATCACAGATGAGAAATAAAATGTGAGTGCAACAAACCTAGGGGGATGAGCATGAGTAAATAGGCAATTGTTTTTGGTAACTGAGAACCAAAAACATCATTCATACAGCACATGTAGTCTATAGTGTCATAGGGTGTAGGCTCATGTTATCACATCCTGTTTCAGGTATGTTTTTATTTTTTGTAATGCAAAGACGGACAAAGACACAAGTACAATAATATAGAATAATGTGTGTTCAGAGAAGTAAAAAAAAGTTCTTGAAAGTGAAGCACAGTGAAAGATGAGACTTGAATCACGGAAATGAGTGTTTGCTCATTAGGCTGTGTTGGAAATTATAATTGGTAAGAACTTCACATGAAGCTTCCTAACTCAAGTGTAGTGAGTTGAATGAGATTATTCTAATACCTAAAAGAGTTTCAAAAATTAAAGGATCCAAACTCCATTAGTAAATCAAATAATTCCTTTTCTTAAAAAAAGTAAAACAGTTGACATGATGCTTTCATTCTTTGTTGTTTGTCTTTTCTTCTTTACTGTATCTGTACATTTCTTCTTTGTTGCTGCAGCCCAACCAGGTTCAGGTTGCAGTGGCAACTGCCTTGTTGACGATCAGGATGCCTTCCCAGAGCGGACAAGATTTGTCATCCCCCTAGCGTGTCCTGAGTCTCTAAAGGCTTCTGTTACTTGCTCATGCGCCCAAAAGACAAAAAAAATCCACTTCAGGTATTTTTGGATCAAGCAGCACCTCTATTCTTGGTGCTGTTCACTTGTCTGAGGTCAAATCCTTATCTCCAAGGAACCCCCCCCTCCTTTTGCCTTAGTGAAAGTTAATAACCGTTGTCAAGGGGTTTTGACAATCAGAATCAAGCCTCTTACACAGCCGGAAGATCAGTAAGAGAGCTGGGTAATAATGTGTCTTAATGACTCCTTAAAACAACTTATTTATGCTGAGCCTACTACAACTTTCCATTGTGGACTGAGGATGGACAAAGGGGGATCAAAATTGTAGCAGTAGAACTAGAAACAATGTTTTGTTACACAGGCACAAGTGGAACAATAAATGTTCCGTGCCATTCATATGAAAAGACAAAAATGGTGTCTTGACTTGTTTAAATGGTTAACATTTTAAGCTTCTACCAAAGCAGACACAGAGGTCTTTTTATAGTTCATTGACTTCAACCCATGTACACAAAAAATACACACCCTTAGTTAATAAAGATTATTGCTTGCTTTGCCAGGGCTATGTTATCTGCAACCTGGTCTGTTGGCCGATAACCTTTTCTGCCACGGATGCCACCTGTTCAGTGGCCAACTGTCTCTCCAGCAGTCACCAACCTCTTATTGGCGGCACCTGATTTGCTCCTCCATTTCATTTAAGTCTGACCGATGTCTCTTCGGATCTTTGCAATCCATTGTCTGAATTTTTTTTATATTTAATGTGTATACACAAGGGAATTACATTGTCCTTTTGATGGTGGTGTTTGAGCTTCCCAACCTGAATGTGACATTAGAGGACAATTGCAGCTGTGTGCATATAGTGACTTGGGACTGGGCCTTAATGTGGGCTACAGGAACTTTCTGCTATACTCAGGGATTAAAGCAAAAAAAAATAATTTGACTGAAAAATGTTTTGACACCAAATCATACTACCCGACCATCAACCCACCATGCCACACATGTAAGAGCCTTTTTTTCCTGCCTATCGGTCACTTCCCAAAGGTTTTCACCTAAAAAGGAGTATACCGTGTACATGCCTTTAGCCATAGGACATGTACACAGTATACTGTCCTCTAATACAGGGGTTCCCAAACTTTTCAGCCTGTGACCCCCAAAATATAGGTGCCAAAGACTCGGGACCCCACTGTCCCTCAAAGTGATTTAATGTGGCTTCATTTAGCTGGTCTGCAGAAAGTGACCCTACCTACCTATATGAGCATGTGGCTGTGTTTCCTGTGCTGTTATGAATTACCTGCTGCTACTGATGCTTTTGGTAATTCACTGTTCACTAAACTTAGGAGTCATCTGGCAAAAAGAAAGGCAGAAAACTCATTGTACTTTATATTTTCAAGCTTTTATTTCAAGTTTAGCTACTATTTTTGTCCATATTTTTTACTATAATGGGTAAAATGTACTATTTTCAGATAACTTACAAAAAAAAAAACATTCTGGAAGACATCTCACGACCCCCCATTTGTGTCTCGTGATCCCGGAGGGGGGTCCCGACTCACACTTTGTGAACCCCTGCTCTAATAGTGTAAAGTGTTTGGCAGGGAGGAGGTGTGCTGCAGAGCACGGACAGCGGCTTTGTGTGCATCCTCTAACTGATGGCGCATTAGGACTGCACCACGTACCGACAGGCTGTCCATTCTCCCCCACTTCATTTAACCAAGCCCATCTCTTTTATATCCAAGCCCATCTCCACTTAGTTTTGACAGTTTTGTCAATGGTCAAAACGTCGGAGCCTTCTACAACAAACAAGGCGTCCATGCTGGCATACTAAATTAGCTTAACCTGAAAAACACTCAAAGTACTAAGAACTGGATCTAAGAACTGGAAACACCCTCGAGGGCAGTAGAGACTTTGTCGGTCCAACTGCTGTCAAAATTCAAATAAAAAGAAGCCGGCCGCTGACTACGGCTACAGAATAAGGCAGACACGGCCGCTTCTGTCGAGTCCTCATAAACTTATTTTTTATCACAAATTCATCCAAAAAAATCACGAAGCCATAAAAGATAAGAAGATGTAAAGGTTAGCTTGCGCTATACGCTATTGGGTACTATAACTCTTCTTCAACATTAACTTCAGAGACTCAATAATGAATAAAAACGTACTGTAGGAGCCGCTCTCAGAGTACCCCTCATCTGTCCTCGTTTAGTAATATATTTCCACAGATAACGTTAGACCATTCCACCCGTGTTAAATTTCACCAGGTTCTGATGATCTTGCAAATAAGCATTCTCGCACCCGGGCCGGCCCATCGCACATTGACACATGACCCGCCCTGCTCTGTCTCTGATTGGTTGAAACAATGGCTCTGGCTAGCTGTATTTGTTGAAAGCAGTGCAGTTCAATAGGATAGCCTTAATGGGACCACAACAAAGCACACATGGAGTTTTTTCCTCTCTCATTTTCCAAATGACAGAAATCCATTATGGCGACGGAGAACTTTAATCCATGTATACTTTTTGTCTTTTAGATCTTATTTTCTGCCCATGTTTTAAATACTTTGACAAGTTGCAGTGTACTAATGAAACCAAAACCAAAAATCCTGAGACAACATAAACAATGCTGCAGTAGTCACCATGTAATGTTCACAAGATAACCAAGATGGTGGGCAAAGCATAGTCTGACTCTATGATGTATGATTTGCCTTCATATCAATGCATGTAAATAGACATCACAGTATCAACAGATAAGTGGAAAATAACGTGATGGGAACAGAAAAGAGATTAAAGAAGCTTCATTGCACTGGTCACATGACATATATGTCTTCACCCTGTCCACTAGCTTGCAGTGAATGTTCCTGACTTTTACCTGTTGTTGTCACATCAGCTCACTCGGACAGCCTGTGGAAATTTTACAAGAGGGCTTGCAGGGCCAAAAATATTGATGAGTCAATTCTGAGCCCGTCTTATACTTGTCTTTTCTGTACATCAACTTGGTGTTAAAATTAAAAACAATTAGCAAGCAATTAGCATGCTAGTCGCTAGAATAAGAAAAAACACAGTAAGACACAATTTAAGCCTACCTTCCTCCTTGATGGTAATATCCACTCTACAAACTCATGATAATCCCATTAGTTTGTTTCAGATTTCTTAATCAGGACATCTCTCCATTATAAAGGGGCTTACATTACTCCAACCGTGGTGAGAAATGTACACCCCTCAGCTAAGCCTTGGTTAAGAAACATACATTTCAAAATCATCACTCCAGTATGGTTTCCACACCATGTTTTCTCTCAAAACGCACAAAGGAGTCACATTATATTAAAATATATGTGCTACCAAGATGTCAAAGATTTAGTAAATTTAGTGTTGCAGCAGCCCCTCCAGCTGTGCTGCTCAAAGCACGGTTGCCAGGTCTCATTCAAAACCTACCTCTGAGGTTTCTTATTGCATTAAAACCATTAAAACTATCTAAACTTTAAGACATTTTTCTCAGTTTCACTATTTGTGTATTTACTGCACTTTGCCTTTGTAGGGCTGTACAACTTCTGCATGCTGAAATGCACTTCACACCATCCTTCTTGCAGCTGTATGGTTGCTGCAGTCCCTGTTAATATTACAGCTTGTCGGTTGGATTATCTCCTTTAGGAACCATTGGATGTACTGTTTGAACTGGCTCATAACTGTGAACTCCTTCCATCCATCCATCATCTCTGGGGTCTGGCATCAAGTCCTGGGTTTGGAGATTGGCACAGATGCTATGCAGCTACAACTACAGAGTTCAACTGGTTGAGGTATACCGACTTTTACTCAGAGATTCAAATTAAAAAATGCTGCTTCCTCAATGACAAGAAGGCCCGACCACATCCAGCATATCAAAAACTCCTGCTGTGAGCTATAGATTTGACAACAAGGGCAAAGTTCATGGAAAACACTTATAAAAGAGTAAGATCATCCACCTCTTCTCTTCAGCATTCGGGGGACATCAGATCACCGTGGAGCAGTGTGACAATGATGCTGACGCTCTGATGGAGAGGGCGGCATTTGCTGCTGCAACAGGCGACTATGATGAAGTTAGTGAAATATTCTGTTATATCTCTAACAGAGGTGTCAGGTTAGCATAGGAATTTGTACAGCAAATACAAGTGGCACCAAACATTTTTTTTGCAGGATCTTGCATCAGATCATTTTATCACGCAGCGTTCAGCTTCAACAAAGGTTTTGGTGTTCCCCCAAGTTGTTTTGCACAACCATTTTATTTGATTGTTTTCACTTTATGTATTGGATTTTAAACAGTAAGGACATGGTTATAATAATTACAGGTGTAATTAGGTAAAGTGAAACACTCTGACACAAACAGAGTATGAATGGAAAAGACCTAAAGAAAACAAACAAATTAAATAAATGAAATAATTTGAAACTGCTGTTTGTATTCAAATGCCTCTAATAATGCCTTGGTCCTTAAATAGTTAGATTTAAAGAGACAACAACCTTGTAATAGTGAAGGGGGTATTCGTCCATAAATACAATTAATGGAGGGCATCATTAAAAGACATATTTTAAGAAAGTGATGCTCTTGGTGCGTCTTTATAAATTGTAAACATGGCTGCTAAAAACAAACCACAGACACACACACTACTCAGAGCACAGGAAGGTAGGTGCTCAGGAGCTGCTGCACCTCCTAATCACGAGGGGAGGAACACAGAATGTTTAAATAATTCACTATTAAATACCTTCTGAAATTTTGTTAGTAAAATTACTCCAGCATATAACAGAATTTGTCCGAAAACACATGGAAAAATGAATTTAAAACAGTGAAAATATAACCGTTTTCTGATGTGACAACAGTCATCAGGTCAGCTCAAGGGGCAAAGGGTCAGTGCAAGTCAACCTATCTTGGGAGACTTTGGCTGAAGTAAGACTTGAACATTGTTGCAGAAACTAATATTAGATTGTTTCTTTTCTGAAAGTGTGTAAGCGGTTGTTCTCGACACTAAAGTGGCTGAAAACATGGTTATTGAGTACTATGGCTCAAAAGGACTAACACACAGGGCTGTACTGCATGTCTGTCAGGATATTTTGGACAGGTTGGACAATAATCTTTGTGCAGCACACAGAGGAACGAAAGGCCACTTTTGGCATCTTCTATTGAAGTAAGTTACCCATAATTTTGATACTTTTGTTCTTAAACATGTTTTTGTTAATACTTTAGGCTATAACTGAATGTTGCAAAACTTAATTGTGGCACATAGCCAAACATAACAACATTCGAACCATAAATAGTGAATGGCCTTAGAATAGCTTAGTTCTTCAGCGATTAAGACAGCGTACTGTAAAAAAGAAAAGACTGAACATAAGAACCTGATGGACTGTCGATTATTTAACTGGTGTATATTTATTATAAGGTACGGCTTGTATGTAGTGTTTGTGAAAGCTGCCACAGACCTCCACATTTTGTTTCTTCATGTGAAGTCTTTGTTCCTTTTCATATGAAGGGAGTTATGTTGATCTCGTTTGAAAGTCGTTTGCAATATTAAAGTGATTACATTTTTAACTTTATTTTGAAGATATATTTGATATGATTTTGGCGATCGTTTACTGTCATTGTAATTAAAAGTAACTCAAAAGTGTTGAAGGTGTGCAAGTGTGTGCGCATGCACAGTCATACACGCATGCATCTGTTCCGTGCCGCACCCCTTTCACGAAAACATTTTCCCACACGCATTGCTTAGGGAGGCTTTCTGGCACACTCTTAATAGGCTACCTTTTATCAACCAGATGCTAGCCAGTGAGCTAACATTTTTAAGGGTCAGCTCCTTCAAACAAAGACGTCTCTGTGCCGGATGACATTTGAAGACCGCTAAAGTCCAATTTAATGTGAGGGAAATTTATGATTACAAAACAGAACTTTGATCCACGACACCATATTCCTAAGATAGAGCTGTTATTAAAGTTAACATCTTTATTACATGTCACAAAGTTAATGATTAACATTAGGTAGCCTGGGGTAGCTTTCCATTAGTCACAACAAAAAGACACTATGCTGTTAGTTAGAAAGAGGGACCCTGCCCTCGGATCAGTCTAATCATGTTTTATCACAGCAACCAGAGAGGTTTAGAGAAAAAACCTTTTGCATTTACAGTGAGGGGACAACAGTATGACTGTGAAATTGAAACAAACACCACACTGCCTAGCAGGATCCCAAGTACCTCAAAAAGAGCAATCATTAGTGTTAATTTTGATTAGCATGTCTGTCAGTTGATGGCTAGCATGTACATAGGAACTGATTCAAACTGATGCAATCACCTTTTTTCTTTTGACCTAACTGAGACATATTTTAACTTTGATCGTTCAACAATGCTAACTTAGTGTTTCAACTGTTGCACATCCAATCCTCTCAAAAATGTGGATGTGTGGAGGATCCTGACACATAATATTTAGGAGATAACAAAGCTGTTTTTATCTGCAGATAAAACAGAGATCAAACACTGAATTTTTTTTTTAATCAAGAAATGTCCTTACTTTGAAGCATGCTAACCTTGGAAGACAAGGCCACGGTTATGTCAGACAATACCATCTAAAACAGCACCGAACAACCAGACTTCTATATAGTCATAAGGTAACCCTTCAGGAAGTGCTCAGTGTTTTGTAGGGTTTTATAATTGAATGTCAACTGAATATCACCATCTTGCTATGAAACAAATCTACATACGGGTACAATTAAAATAACCTGAACCTGAAATATACATTGGCATAAGAGAGTTACCTACCAGGGGTGATTTTAGACTCAGCCCCTAGGGAGATGTGATATGGAGAGGTTCTTGCAAGTGTTGGAACCTACAGCTAAACCTCTCATTCACTGAACATTTATTTTCCTACATATGAGATTTCTATTCACAACAATAATACAAAATAACATATTTTGCACCAAAAAATATTTACGAAATTGAAAGATAGATTATGCTGTTCTTTGCAAAGGTAATGAAAAGTACTATTATTATAAGTAAAAGAGGAGCTATGGGAGAATCAACACTGGATAAAAAAACTGATTGTATAAGTTGCTGTAATACAGTCACTAACCATATTCTATCATTCTGGATTTGTTCATTATTGAAACATTTTCATTATGTAAACTATGTCTGTTCTTTTCTCACCATTTAAAAACATGTCTGTTAAATGTTTTGAGTTTTTTAAACCTCTGAGTTTTTCTGAGAGAATGGATTTTCCTCTACATTATGACAAGTCTCTTAGAATTGAGTGTTTAGCTCCTGTTACCTTTGAAAACAAATGTCAGCCCACTCACTCACTGTCATAAGATGCACACAGGTCTGAGCACTACCTGTTAATATTAAACAGGATGCTGTATTATTGCAGGTCATGACACACGTTAGCTAGAACCACCTGAATAAGGGAAGGTTAATATCTAGATGCTGCACAAGTATGTATAATCTGTGATATTTGATGCTTCCACATTTTAGTGGCTTCCTGTCCTGTTGAAAGCTTGTGCAACCCACTGCTTCCTGTCGCTCTCGTATTTGTCTGTGCATACAGTCCGATCATGACTTTTGGGTTAAACCAAACCAACTGAGAGACAGAGGGGGGTTGCCTTTTTCCTGTATGGATTTGGTAGAGTAATATGTTTAACTTTATTGATGTATCAATATTTAATTTATCAAATTGATATCTAGAATATAAGATTAACAGGTTTAAAAACTCCATGCTGAATTAAGAAATTTGTTTGTGCTTATGACCCTGTAATTATTTTTTAAGGGGTGCTGGGATGACAGATGGGATGAAATTTAGGGCAGCTTCAGCACCCCTAAAGAGGGTCAGTGGTGGATAAAGTACACAGTGCATACATTTCATGTCTGTTTCTGTTTTTTTAACTTTCACTATGATAATGTTTTGGTGTTTTCTTACCGCTGAGCGAGACATGAGCTGAAGTAGGGCAAAACACAAATGATGTGCTGAGGACCGGTTTCGAATCAGTCACAATCATATGGTCGCGAATTAGCGGCACTTGTGCATGTGAGCGGGGGCGTCGTTTGGGAGGAGCTCCGACGGGAGGGGGGAAAGGGGTTAGACCATGTTTGTGTCAAACTCAAGGCCCTCGGGCCGAATCCGGCCCGCGGTGGCATTATCTTTGGCCCGCGAGATAATATGAAATTATTTATAGAGCTGGCCTGACGGTATTTTGCACGCACCACCAAAACTACAAGTCCCACAATGCACTGCATGTCAATCGAGGGCCCGCCCGCATGCGAGGGCCCGCATGCGAGGGCCCGCATGCGAGGGCCCGCATGCGAGGGCCCGCATGCGAGGGCCCGCATGCGAGGGCCCGCATGCGAGGGCCCGCATGCGAGGGCCCGCATGCGAGGGCCCGCATGCGAGGGCCCGCATGCGAGGGCCCGCATGCGAGGGCCCGCATGCGAGGGCCGTTACCTGACTCCGCTCATCATCAGCCTTATGAAGCTAGTCACCTGCAGTCAACTTTCAGCTATCCCTCTCCCCAAAAATGGCCAAACAAAAGGTGGACTTTGAAAACAGGGGGGTTCAAGACAGGTGGGAGGCAGAGTATATGCATGTGCGTAACAGAGGAACTTTTGGGATTAAGATCAATGCATGGCACAACTACGGGGAAAGATCTCTTTGAAGAGGTATCCAGATGTGTAAATGAAATGAGGCTGCCTTTGGATAAACGTGTGGGACTGACGACGGATGGAGCGCCCGCGAAGTGCAGGCAAAAGAGTGGATTAGTGCGGGAGGAAAACAGCGCAGGTGAGCTGACAGTTTATCACTGCATCATACATCAGGAATCATTGTGTGGCAAAGCCTTGAAAATGGACCATGTGATGAGCACCATAACACGAGCAGTTAACTTCATAAGAGCCAAAGGTTTAAATCAGCGCCAGTTCAAGTCTTTTCTGGAGGAGCACGGTTCAGAATATGGTGACTTGCCCCATCACACAGAGGTGCGATGGCTAAGCCAAGGAAAAGTGCTGAAAATGTGTTTCGAGTGGCGTGAGGAGATCTGTCAGTTCATGGAGAGCAAAGGGAAAGACACAACAGAGCTCAGAACTCACATGCGCTCAACCTGCAACTTCAGGGGCGGGGCCATGTGATCACAGACATGTACGCTGCAGTGAGGGCTGTTAAAACCAAGCTGCGCCTGTGGGAGACGCAGATGCTGCAAGAAAACTTGAGCCATTTTCCGTGCTGCCAAACTACCTGTGTGAACAACTGTTTTCTTTGATGAAGTTAAACAAAACATCTCACAGGAGTCGTCTTACTGATGAACACCTTCACTCAATCCTGAGGATTTCCTCAGCTCAGAGCCTGACCCCAAACATTGATGAACTTGCATCCAAGATGAGATGCTGAGTATCTGGCTTAGACTAGTGTGCATCACATAGCAGCAGACTGAGCTTTAATGTTTCCTTTTTGCACTTTTTCTCACTATCACAGGGCAATTTTGTTTTTTCTTTGCAGATTTTTTTTGCTAATGTTGTTTGCCTGTGAAAAAATAGAACGAAATTAGTAAAGCTCATTCATTAGATAAGCTGCAGATGAGCAATAAGAAATGAATGCAACATATTTTTCATTTATTTAATGTTTATAGGCAATAACTTAAGCTTTGCTAGTTCAATGTTCAATATGTGCAATAAGTTCACTTCAATAAGTTTTGCAATAAACATTAAACCAGTCCGGCCCTTGACTTGCACCAAATTTTTTATTTTGGCCCTCTGTGTATTTGAGTTTGGCACCCCTGGGTTAGACGGAGTCCTGAGGAAATGCTACATTCAAATTCATGGTAGGTTTCCGTGGCTACCAACCCTAGCTTTAAGTACAGTACTCAAAGTACATTTACTTAGTCACTGTCCACCACTGAAGAGGGTCAAACAACGCCCATGGTACCTACAGCTTCATATTTTGAATGATGAGGCCACTGACATCAATGCTGTGTTTAAAAAGTTGGAAAAAAAACATTGAATCTGTAAACACAAATGACAGATAAAGACAAGCATCTCCTCAGTGCACTGTATCATCAGTCGTGTGATGTCTAGACAAGTATGCTTACTCACAGGTTTCTACCTGAAATGCTGTGAAGTGCTTTGGTCATGTAGGAAAAAGATTGGATCTTCAAATCTAATCTTGTCTTGATGTTGGGTCTTTCTAAATATTATAACAAAGGTCTGGACCTGCTCTTTTATCCCACTTTACCCTAATTGTCTTGAGATAACATTTGTTTTTAATTTACAATGAAGGGACAACAATATGACAGTATAATTGATAGTTAGATACTTTATGGAAGTGCAACAAGATCACATCACAGCTTCTTTACTTAATGAAATGATTTGATTTCATTGTCCAACAAAATCTTTCACATCACATCAGCTTCATTTCTTGCAAATCATTTAAGACAAGATGTAAAGATACACACATTTGACACATTTCAAGTTCCAAACACATGTCATACATTTGATCTGGTATGAAGCTACATGTTTGGATTACAAAAATGAGTACTTCAGTTTGACCTCATTTAACATTAGGATCAGATATGTTTTTATAGTAGGCTGATACACAGAGTCTCTAGAGTGATCAGCCTCCAGAGCCACATCTTTGAACAGATTTTGCAGTTTAGACTGTAAAGTGGACAGACACATGTACCACTTGGTGTTAAAAAACTGCTGGACACTTTGAAAGACCTCACAGGAGGAAATCAATTCTTTCTTTTGTGTTTTTACAGACAAACTCGGTGTGGGCTTTGCAGGATAACAAAACATTAATCATTACACCCGAGTAATTAAAAGAAAACATTTGCTTGATTTTTCAGGAAAACAATAGAAGCTTCATGAGAGTCAGATAGTGAAGCAAACACAATTTCATCTAAGTATTCATATCAATGTACTTAAAGGAGCTTTCTGTAAAATTAACAAAATAAAACCCTTTCTCAGTACAGTTAACTTTTTTAAGGTGTTGGTTCAAGAAGCTCTGACTGCTCAAATTATAAATCTTCTAAAGTTTAATTAAAGCTTCCGCCAATTTACAGAGTACTCCAAGGAACATCTTCACACATGGAACCTGAGCTTCAATGGCATTTACACTTGCAGCAAGTAATCTGTCATAAAGTGGCCCTGGGGAACCACCTGCTAGTTGTCCCTCAGCGCAACTCTTGTATTCTTCAATGGCCTTCAGTTGCTGTTCTATCAGATCACAGCTGTAAGGGCCATTATTTTGTTTGATTTTTTTAAACTTTTCGACTAGCTCCTTAACCTTACTATTATCTTTAGTGTTTTCGAATTTGTGGTACTCTTCACCACAGCTTTGGATGAACTCTTTCAGTTCTGAATTCTTCTCAAAATCAATGAAGCGCTTCACTTTCGTGTCGTCTCCGCCGGTGAACAGGACCAGGGTATGCTTTTCTGCTGTTGGGAAGACCAGCTTGAAGGCCTTCATCGAGTTTACAACTTCGTCGCCAAACTCATTAACATTTACCACCCACAGGAACACATGAGGACCTGGGAGACTCTGCTTGATTAAACTTACAATCTCTCTCATTGTTTTCGTCTGAGTCATTTGGGTGTGGAACAGGCCAGGAGTATCAATCACGGTCAGTTTTTGACCATCAAACACTTTGTTCTTGGTTGAGCACTCTTTTGTCGTGGATGTTGGAGACGTGTCTACTTTAAAATGTTCCTCCCCAAGGATGATGTTTCCTGAAGCACTTTTCCCAGCTCCAGTCTTTCCCATGAGCACAATCCTCAACTCAGGTTCTGCAGAAAAACACACAAGATTGATGTTAAATTAAAAGTAATATATGCCAATACTGCTGTTATAGAAAAAAAAAAAAAAAAATGTAAATGTTCATTGTCATATCTTAACCAAAGAGTAGACTTATTCAAGCAACTCACTCACACACAGAAGACACTGACTTCTATAATAAAAAAATATCTAAATACAGAAGAAATATCTCTTTGAAAATAAATGTTAAAAAAGAGAATAATTATTGAACCTTTTAGAAAACTATTCAAGTATTAAAGATGCATGTCAAAAAGTACAACCTGAAGCTGTTATTCAGTGAAGAGAATACATCTCTCAAATGAATAAGTCAAAAAATTTAAAGTAAAAATGATATTGTGTAATTTCTGACTTATGCAGAAGTCTGCACTGATCTTGTAGATTATTTTTAATCACTCATTACATTAGTGTGCCTCCACATTAAATCCTGCTATAAATCGTAAATGTATTTTATCTGATGAAATGTTTAACACATTAATAAAAAAAAATAAAAAAAACACAGACTGAAAAGCAGGGGTTAACTTTTAATCATTAAGACAAAACATGGAGGTCCACACACAGACTTAAAAAATCTAAGGAAAATTTATCAAATTGAATATTTGTGGAATTCCTCATCTTTTTGAGTATAATGACCAGTAACAACACATTTTGCTAAACTTGACTTTGTTGTAACATGTCATATATTACTTAACACAATAATTATGAATGTGAAAGGTAAAATCACCAAAAACTAACATAAAGTCCAACATAACTGAGAGTTTGGTTGTTAAAATAAATGTTCACCTGGATATAATGACTGAAATTAGGTTTCTTTATAATATACTGGTGCTAATGCAAACAAACAAAGATCCAAAGAGGACGATAAGTTGTTACTGAACTGATTCATCAAACACAACCCTGAGTGACAATAATGTTTAAGAAATATACTCACCATGTTTGTCAGTCATCTTCACAACCTCACAAAAGCAGTTGATCTCTGATGTCTGTTTGCTGTTTATGTCTTGTTGTTGTAATGTTGTTCATTTCATGCTTTTTATATAAGAAAGTCTGTTTAGTTCCCTCCCCTAAAACATGTCATCTGCTGCAAAAGGCCCAGAGAGCCAGCCAGTCACAGATCAGAAATTAGAATCTAGCCATAGCCAACAACAAATCAGATCAATAGATGCAGATAGGTAACTAGATTGGTAGTGAGGTAGGTACGGTGGATATCAAAAGTCTACACACCCTTGTTAAAATGCCAGGTTTTGTGATGTAAAAAATTGAGAACCAAGATAAATCATGTCAGAACTTTTTCCACCATTAATGTGACCTATAATGTGAACAATTCAATTGAAATTTAAAAAAAAATGTTTTAGGGGGAAGAATACAAACTAAACAAATCAAATAATGTGGTTGCATAAGTGTACACACCCTTTAACATTTTTTTTAAAGCGCCTTTTGATTTTATTACAGTACTCCATTTTTTTGGTAGGAGTCTAGAAGTTTCTCTTCATCTTCAGCTTTCTAACGGAGCCCTGGAGGTTTTGTGTTAAAAGTGACCGGTGTTTGTAACTGTTCACATTTCCCTCCACCTTGACTAAGGCCCTGGTTCCAGCTGAAGAGAACCAGCCCCAAAGCATGATGCTGCCCCCACCATGCTTCTCTGTGGGTCTGGTGTTCTTTATGTGATGTGCAGTGTTGTTTTTATGCCAAACATACCTTTTGGAATTATGGCCTAAAAGTTCAACCTTGGTTTCATCAGACCATAAAACATTTGCCACATGCTTTTGGGAGACTTCATGTATGTTTTTGAAACATTTTGCCGGGATTGGATGTTTTTCTTCATAAGAAACGGCCTCCGCCTCACAACCCTACTCCATAGCCGAAACATATGAAGAATACGAGAGATGTTGTCACATGTAGAACACACCCAGCACTCGCCAGAAATTCCTTCAGCTCCTTTAATGTTGCTGTAGGCCTCTTGGAAGCCTCCCTGACCAGTTTTCTTCTCGTCTTTTCATCAGTTTTGGAGGGATGTCCAGTTCCTGGTAATGTCACTGTTGTGCCACATTTTCTCCACTTGATGATGACTGTCTTCACTGTGGTCCATGCTATATCTAATGCCTTGGAAAATTATTTGTACCCTTCTCCTGGCTTACAACTTTCAACAATGAGATCCTTCTGCTGCTTTGGAAGCTCTCTGTGGACCATGGCTTTTGCTGTAAGATGCAACTAAGGAAATGTCAGGAAAATCCTCCTAGAACAGCTGATCTTTATTTGGATTAATCAAAGTCACTTTAAATTATGACAGGTGTATACTGACTACTATTTGTCAGGAGTTTGAATGTGATTTGTTAATTCTGAACACAGCCACATCCCTAGTTATAAGAGGGTGTGTACACCTATGCAACCACATTATTATTTTTTATTCTTCCCCCTAAAATATATATATTTTTTAATTAAATTGAATTGTTCGCGTTATAGACCACATTAAAGGTGGAAAAAGTTCTGACATGATTTATCTTGGTCTCATTTTTTTTACATCACAAACCCTGTTTTTTTAACAGGAGTGTGTAGACTTTTGATATCCACTGCAGGTTCGAGGGACGGTAGGCAGGCAGGTACAAAGCACTTGAAACTTGCTTTCTTTTGCCATGAGCAGACTAAATTACATCATCTATTTGAAATAAACTAAATACCTCTGCCCCATTAAAATGGATAGGTACTCAACAAGAAGTCAGAACCCCATGCCCCTGCTGCACCCTCAGTCTGTACTTTTGCCTTACTTATATAAGATAAGATAAGATAAGATAGTCCTTTACTCGTGCCACAAATTTAAGGAAAGAAATTGAATTTAATATGTTACACAGCTTACCAAATGGCCCTTGGCCTTCGAAACCCAAACAGCACCAACACCTTCAATACACCCAGTCTCCATTGATGCTCCAGGTATGGAGTACTACTTACTTTGCCCTTAAAGCCCCCTGCACCCAGATAATGGAACTAGATGGGCAGTAAGAGCCAACGCATTACCAGGGTTTATCAAGTGGGCACCTCCCCAGTGTTTTGTCATGTTAGGCCCACCAACTTGATCAGAACTACAGACATCCTGCCTTCAAAAATAAATAAAATGTATTATTATTCCTATTTCTGTTCGTCCTATGTGTCATATGTGGGGATTTGCGCATTTATTACACTAAGCGATTAAACATTGTAACCCAGGGTAGAATTACAAATCAGTTAAATGAGTTACTAATATTTTTAAAGTTGCAGACCTGAAGTGCCGGTCATATGTTGTGTCTCAGCTGTAGTGCAGCCATCCGCCACTAGCTTGTAGCTCCGGCTACTAGTTATTTCCAAAGTGTTATAATGCTCTACCATCCAGATGTAGACAAGCACGGACAACAGATGGCACATACAATTACCCACGTACCTAAACTCAATGGCCCTCAAACTGACGAGGGAAATCAAGGTAGCTAAGAGGAGCTACACTGAGAAGTTAAAACAGAGCTTCTCTGCCAACGACCCCTCAGAAATTTGGAGAGGCCTGCGTGAAGTTACAAGCTACAGGAGACCCTCCCCCCACCCTGAAGGTAACAAAAGACTAGCTGACGACCTGAACAGCTTCTACTGCAGGTTTTCACACCCCACACCCGAACACTCTGATTTACCTGGCCCCCCCACAAGCCCCTCCCCACCCCCCTCTGACCCCCCACCTGCGCTGACGATCTGTGAAGATGAGGTAATCCAGCTCTTCCAGAGACAAAAGACCAAGAAGGCTCCAGGACCAGACGGCGTGTCCCCCTCCTGCCTGAGAGTCTGTGCTGAGCAGCTGGCCCCCATCTTCACAAAGATCTTCAACACATCGCTGGAGCTGTGTGAAGTGCCCTCATGCTTCAAAAGCTCCACCATCATCCCAGTTCCAAAGAAACCCACCATCACAGGACTCAATGACTACAGACCCGTCGCCCTGACGTCTGTGGTCATGAAGTCCTTCGAGAGACTAGTGTTGAGCCACCTGAAGGACATCACAGGCCCCCTGCTGGACCCCCTGCAGTTTGCCTACCGGGCAAACAGGTCAGTGGAGGATGCAGTCAACATGGGTCTGAACTACATCCTGCATCACCTGGACTCCCCCAGGACCTACGCTAGGATCCTGTTTGTGGACTTCAGCTCTGCGTTCAACACCATCATACCAGACATCCTGCACCAGAAACTCACCCAGCTCACAGTGCCGGCCTCCATCTGTCAGTGGATCACCAACTTCCTGACGGACAGGAGACAGCAGGTGAGGCTGGGGAGCATCAAATCCAGCACCCGGACCATCAGCACTGGCGCCCCATAGGGATGTGTTCTCTCCCCACTGCTCTTCTCCCTCTACACCAATGACTGCACCTCAGGAGACCCCTCGGTGAAACTCCTGAAGTTCGCAGACGACACCACCGTCATCGGTCTCATCCCCCCCCCCCCCCCCCCCCCCTCACCATCCTGAACAGCACTGTGTCTACTGTGGACTCTTTCAGGTTCCTGGGATCCACTATTTCCCGGGACCTGAGGTGGACCTCCCACATAGACACAATCAGAAAAAAGGCCCAGCAGAGGATGTACTTCCTGCGTCAGCTCAGGAAGTTCAACCTGCCCCAGGAGCTGCTGATCATGTTCTACACCTCCATCATCCAGTCTGTTCTGTGTACCTCCATCACTGTCTGGTTTGGCTCTGCAACCAAACTAGACAAACACAGACTGCAGCGGACTATAAGGACTGCAGAAAAAATCATCGGTGTCGACCTGCCCCCCATCCAGGACTTGTACCGGTCCCGGGCCAGGAAACGGGCAGGTAGCATCACTGCTGACCCCTCACACCCTGGACACAAATTCTTTAATCTCCTCCCCTCCGGCAGGCGCTACAGATCACTGTGCGCCAAAACAACCCATCATAAGAACAGTTTCTTCCCCCAGGCTGTCACTCTGATGAACACTAAACCATAACAGTGTCACACCTGTCAGATAAATACTCTCTGTAAATATACATGTAGATACACAATGCAACAATTCTCAAAGCAGAATTCCATATTTCTATTTTTTGTACTATTTAACTACTATTTTATAATGTAAAACTACCTCTGCAACTCACCACTGCACTTTATCATATTATTTTAGCCTGTACATATTAGTCAAGCCTATTTGTTGTTTCTTTGTATTTATATTTTTATTTTATTTTTTATTGTAGTTCTTATTCCTATTCTGCCTTGTACAAAGAGAGCACAGTTTACTGAAGTCAAATTCCTTGTGTGTTCAAGCATACTTGGCGAATAAAGCTGATTCTGATTCTGATTCTGATTTATCAAACGTGCGTACGACCGAAAACTGGGTGTACAACCATTTCCACGCAAAGGCCGGAATCTGAATTTAATTTATCAAGCAGGGTGTAGCAAAGTAAATCTGTCTGTGGTAGATAATTAGCACGTATTAGTATAGTGCATTTTCAGACAGACTAAGGAGGTTCACAGATTCATATTCAGATAGTTCAATTAGATATCGCACCTAAAATGTGTTTTACGTTTGCTCTCTATCGTACAGTGGCCCTGAAGGACAAATTTTATTTACAAAAGATGGATCAATTTTACAAAGTTGGAGACAAATTTACATTTTTGAATTCTTTTTTTACATTTTATGAAACAAACTTACATCAGCAAAACACTTTTACCAAGGCCAAAACAAATTTACATTTAAAGCTGGGGTTGGTAATCAGATTTAGATACACTTTTTGTTATACTGGTTCAAATGATCTTTATGTCCTGAAGGCAATCAATACATAATGTGTTCTTAAAAAAGAAGGAAGAAAAGCAGCTATCTACAGCCAGAGTAAACCTGGGAAAACACCAACCGATCAGCCTTTTTTGGGTGCCAAAATTTTAAACCATTCAAATCCCGTCCTACCGTTCTGCCCGCCTCCTGCGCGTACATTTCCCCGGCGTGTACTCCTCGTCCCCGTCTCCTGCCTCTGCTTCCTCTGACTCTACTGACTGCCCCTCTCGCTCAACCTTGGGCCTGTCCCCTCTGACCAGATGAGGTGCTTTGCTCAGGACTGTAGTACGGATCAGAGTCTGAAAAGCTCTCACCACGGGGGCTCTGACAAGCAGAAGAATGAATGACATTTACTAAGTCCTACAGAAATGTATATGTATTGTAGCGTCCGTCCGTACACTGTAGGGATGACGAGCTGATTCGTGAACACGTTGATCTTTAATAACCGGTCACTGTCGGCCGTGATCACGACAACCAACAAAGCAACAATCATTGTTTGAATGAATGAAAAACTTCTCCTCTCCTCTCTCCAGCTCACACACTCTACACACCTCTCCTGATGCCTTCACTAACCGTCAACACTGTAGGAATTAAGAGCATCTACACTGAACACGTTTAACAAACAGTAGAGCTGTTACAGTATTATATGTATTATAACTTTTCTCCTGATATCGTGTCACCAGTACAACTGGATAATGCTAGAATGACAGTTGTAAGTACTAACAGCAGCCATGTTTGTTTGTGTTTTTAACTTTCACTATGATAATGTTTTGGTGAGGACCGGTTTTGAATCAGTCACCATCATACGGTCGCAAGTCAGCGGCGCTCGTGCATGTGAGCGGGGGGCGTCGTTGTGGAGGAGCTCTGAGGCAGGAGGGAAGCTTTAAGAAAACAAATTTACAAAAGATGAAACACTTTTACAAAATTGGAGACAATTTTACAAATGACGGAACACTTTTACCATTTCTGAAACAAATTAACATTTCATTTTTACAGAGAGGGAATGTACCAAATACTGGAAGTGATCGAGTGAGGGGTCATTTAGTTTGTTTTGATGGAGAGAAACCAAACGGAGGCGGACATGGTTTACATATTAGGACATCCTTGGGTCTCAGAGAGGGGTGTCAGACCTCAGATGGAAAAAGCATCATGTCTCCAGAAAAGATTTACCATGAAGATCATTGTTTTACTCCTGACTATTTTATTGAATGAATGAACTGTGTGTGTGGCAGCTGACCATTTGAAAACAAAGTACATCCATTCACATGAGATCAAAACCTGTCGTCAAGTCTGGAGTTATTAATAATTCATGCAACACTCTGGTCTGCCACGTGTGTAATTGCACACAAGAGATTTCTTGCCCAGGCTACGTGTTATAAAATGACCAAAGTTGGAGTGACTTGAAAAAAAATGGTAAGTTGACCAGTGTGCGGTCTACGATATCGATTATTTGCCATCATCTATATCAGACACGGGCACAGGTTCGTCTCCCCCCCTGCGCCCCGACACAGACCTGGTAAGTGCTGCCGTTCCCCCCTTATAGTATACAGAGACAGATTCAGGCTGGGTTCTCAAGGGCAGCTTGTTTATTTTATTGCGATCTTAAGGTCTGACATTTTTTCCCCCTGGATATAAAGAATTACTTTTATTAAGGTCTCTTAAAGTTTCATATCACGGATGGATAACTTAGTTTTTTATCAAAGGATTTATAAATTCAGACAAGTTCAGATTTAAAACCCACGCTGTTGACTGCTGCATTGATTTTCATCCAGACGTGTTTTTTCTGACTCCCATAATGCCCCTTTTCCGCCTGCCAAACAACACAGTTGTATGTCTCTACCTTCGTTGCCATGGTGGCGATCTCTCTTCCGTGGACAAGTTTCCTGTTTTTTTTGCTGTAGAACGTCCCTTCATGTCGAATTCCTGTGGTGTGATCCATGAATAATCAGGGGCGTGATATTGAAATGACGATTGTTTTCAGCCGCCACATTTATCAACACTTGATCATGCCGTGATTGACCCAGATACGCACATCTCATAAATGACACGTGAACGTTGTCGTAAGCTGATATCTGCACCCAAACCTGCGCTGGTTCAACGCAAGATTGATAAATGTGGCCTAGTGAGTGCAGTCTGAGTGCCTCTCACACCATGGGTTAAAATGTTTCTTCAATAATTAAAAAATGCAAGATTTATTTCAAGAAGATACCATGCAATGCAGAATCTAGGAAGACCCAAGACATTGTAATCCCAGGGTTTCTCACAGAAGTAAACTACAAGTGAAAAGGGAGCTTTGCTCTAATCTATGTCAAGAGTTGCACATGTGCAGCGCTGATCATGCAGGATGCATACATAAGGAAGCTACTTTGGCTAGAAGCTAGCCAAAGCCTTGGCCTAAAAGTTAGACCAAATGTATTCCCCAGAGGTGTTTTCCAGCCTCTCCTTGCCTCCCAAGGTGTTAATATGCCACATGAAATATACAATCCCTTCAGCAAACCCTTAACCTCACTGTGATGTGGTTGTTCAAAATGTTTAATCTGGATCAGAATAGAGATAATCTGCAAAAGTGAGGGTTGAAATTTAGATTGACTAGTAAATAAAAAATTTATGAGTCAGCTCCCACTTCACCACAATGGTCTGATACAGCGCAGTAGTACACTACTGCCAAAGCCATACCAACCCATCTGTCAATCTCACAATGGATTTTGGTCTTAGTAAGACCCCAAAATACTTGGACTTCTTCATTTAGGACAGTTACTCACCTCCTGCATAATCCACTATTTTCCAGCAGTAGACCATGGCCTCATTCCTAATTTCTATGGTGTGTGCATTGGGTTTGATCAGCACCACGGCTTTGCTTTGTCCGATGACACTAGCCCCTTCTTCACAGAAAGCAAGTTTGAAGGGTAGCACAGCTGACAAGAAGCCTGGAGCAGCCGGGCTCGTGCCTATGTTCCCACATTTCTAAGATTTTTTTTCAAAATTAGGCCCTATGTTCCCACATTTCCTTTTTCATAAATTTGTATCAGATGCATCCCCCTTTCTCCAAATTTGGTAGCCAATTACACCCAACCTATTATCCAGTAGCAATGGACTACAGATGGAATGTAGCTATTAGCTAAATCTGGTGAACTCTGCTTTAGCCGAAACCCTTTTCGATCAGCCCATTTAATTTTTTCTTGTAATGATTGTGATTGTGATGATTTCTGCTGCTGCTGATCGAAATAAAATTACTCATTCGTTACTGCCCATTTGGATAGTATTCCATGACCTGTGTGTTCTATCATTGACTAGTATGCTACATAATTGTAAATATACAGATTATTTTTTGCAGCTTTAAGTGTGGTTCATAATTATGAATATGTTATACTTTGTTGTGCTGATACCTTCAGAGTTAAAAGTCCTGTTGTGGTCCACATGGATCACTTATATGTGGCTGTTTTGTAGTTGTATACAATATATCTATCCTCAATGAGTAGTTATTTTCTATATGATCTGATATACGATTGGGAGTCTGTACATGGCGTTTCATTTTAAAATTAAGCAGATGGTATATGCTGTTCACATGCTTGACTTCCTGTCCAGGTCGATCCTCAGTTTTCAGCTTGATGTGCTGGGCACTGTCGGAAATAGACCTGGCCCTCACCTTTAGCAGAGTGGAGCAAGGAGATGCTCCAGAGTGGAGCTCTTTGTGGAAACACAACTAGAACGGTCATAGATCAGCTCTGCAATGCTGACCGCACATATCGCATGCGCTTCCTGTGGAAGCCAGCCTAGGAGCCAGACTTTTCAGTACTTATGTGATTAACTGTTTCAAATGGCAATTCAACAAGCAATGGGCAGTAGGGTTTTGGACAGTGTTTAGTCATGTTTCAAAGATTAAATTCATTCTAACAGTTTTCTGAGTGTTTTCTTACCTTAAGACTAGTCAACTATTCTGAATTAAAATCATATTAACTCAACAGGTAAGTTCGCTGCAATATGAACCCTCCTGTTCATGACCCAGAAACTTTGGGATTGGTGTTGGAATTTTGTCAACCCAGAAAAAACAGGCTGATAATATTCTTTGAAGCTAAGTTGAGATAAGTGGATAGCTTGTTCTCATTTCACTTACGCAAACAACTCTTATCTCTGATACAGTCTTTATAATCTTTTACATCATGTTTTTTTCTGCCAGTATTGACAACCAGGATGATTTACTGGGAATGTCCACCCACACAGCAATAAGCGATGTGATTAACTATTGTTTGCTCATATAATAAAAACATGTCAGCTGTCTTTGATAATGCTTCTAACCTCTATGCCGAAGTTTCACTGTCACTCCTGAGACTTGTTCTTCCTTTTACTAGAGGGAAGAGGGAGGAGTTGTGCCCTGCTCCTGTTTGATAATGAGCTTTAAAAAGCCAAACTTGCTGGCCTTAGGGAGACCTTTTCTGGTCCAAGTTTTCTGTCAGAAAAACTTCATCAATCAAGGAGTTTGGTCAATTATCTTTAACAGAATTCCACAGGGATCAAGACATACTTCATGTAAATTCCTAGTCCAGGGTTAATAAACAGCCAAGAATCACACATATTTTGGCATTTAGGTAATCATGAAGGTACTTATTTGTTTGTGTGTGGGTTTTCTGCAACAATAAGAAAAAAGTTAATGCTCTGCTCGGAAAGCTGTTCCTTCAAATGTAATTTAAGTGCAACAAATACATCTTGCAGTGCCGCAGAAGGTGGTCTTTTCTATTTGTGCAGCTCTTTGTGGGCGTTGCATTCCATGAGCACCACGGTTTTGCTCCTAACTGGAAACTAAGCTCTTAACTTAAAAAAGAAACACAAAAGGTGGGGGTAAACACACACACACACACACACACACACACACACACACACACACACACACACACACACAAACACACACACACACACACACACACACACACACACACACACACACACACACACACACACACACACACACACACCTGCACTGAGATGATTCCAATCCTCAAACTCAGTGTGTTGGAAGTGTGATTGCTCCTCAAACCATTGGCTCTATCCTTGCAGATTTAGCTACTGCTTTGTCTGAGACAGCTGAGAGGCCTACATTTGTAGTTGTATACAATATATTTACAATATATCTATCCTCAATGAGTAGTTATTTTCTATATGATCTGATATACGATTGGGAGTCTGTACATGGCGTTTCATTTTAAAATTAAGCAAATGGTATATGCTGTTCACATGCTTGACTTCCTGTCCAGGTCGATCCTCAGTTTTCAGCTTGATGTGCTGGGCACTGTCGGAAATAGACCTGGCCCTCATCTTTAGCAGTGTGGAGTAAGGAGATGCTCCAGAGTGGAGCTCTTTGTGGAAACACAACTAGAACGGTCATAGATCAGCTCTGCAATGCTGACCGCACGTATCGCATGCGCTTCCTGTGGAAGCCAGCTTAGGAGCCAGACTTTTCAGTACTTATGTGATTAACTGTTTCAAATGGCAATTCAACAAGCAATGGGCAGTAGGGTTTTGGACAGTGTTTAGTCATGTTTCAAAGATTAAATTCATTCTAACAGTTTTCTGAGTGTTTTCTTACCTTAAGACTAGTCAACTATTCTGAATTAAAATCATATTAACTCAACAGGTAAGTTCGCTGCAATATGAACCCTCCTGTTCATGACCCAGAAACTTTGGGATTGGTGTTGGAATTTTGTCAACCCAGAAAAAACAGGCTGATAATATTCTTTGAAGCTAAGTTGAGATAAGTGGATAGCTTGTTCTCATTTCACTTACGCAAACAACTCTTATCTCTGATACAGTCTTTATAATCTTTTACAACATGTTTTTTTCTGCCAGTATTGACAACCAGGATGATTTACTGGGAATGTCCACCCACACAGCAATAAGCGATGTGATTAACTATTGTTTGCTCATATAATAAAAACATGTCGGCTGTCTTTGATAATGCTTCTAACCTCTATGCCGAAGTTTCACTGTCACTCCTGAGACTTGTTCTTCCTTTTACTAGAGGGAAGACGGAGGAGTTGTGCCCTGCTCCTGTTTGATAATGAGCTTTAAAAAGCCAAACTTGCTGGCCTTAGGGAGACCTTTTCTGGTCCAAGTTTTCTGTCAGAAAAACTTCATCAATCAAGGAGTTTGGTCAATTATCTTTAACAGAATTCCACAGGGATCAAGACATACTTCATGTAAATTCCTAGTCCAGGGTTAATAAACAGCCAAGAATCACACATAATTTGGCATTTAGGTAATCATGAAGGTACTTATTTGTTTGTGTGTGGTTTTCTGCAACAATAAGAAAAAAGTTAATGCTCTGCTCGGAAAGCTGTTCCTTCAAATGTAATTTAAGTGCAACAAATACATCTTGCAGTGCCGCAGAAGGTGGTCTTTTCTGTTTGTGCAGCTCTTTGTGGGCGTTGCATTCCATGAGCACCACGGTTTTGCTCCTAACTGGAAACTAACTTAAAAAAGAAACATAAAGGGTGGGGGTAAACACACACACACACACACACACACACACACACACACACACACACACACACACACACACACACACACACACACACACACACACACACACACAAACCTGCACTGAGATGATTCCAATCCTCAAACTCAGTGAGTGGGAAGTGTGATTGCTCCTCAAACCATTGGCTCTATCCTTGCAGATTTAGTTACTGCTTTGTCTGAGACAGCTGAGAGGCATACATTTGACAATAAGCTGATTGTTTTTCCGACCAAAGAAGTTTTTACACCCAGCTAGGCAGGCCCTTCGTTCAGGGTCTACTTTGGCTAGGCATTGCCTCTCAAGGTTGGTAACTAGCACACCAAGGCTAAACCCTGTTAGAAAGGCTCATGGTAGCACACAAGTCTGTCTAAAGAAACTTTCCTTCAGATTTGGGATCAAACTTTTTATTTAACTTAATTTGCTGTCTGTCCTTTTCTGGTTATAGTGCAGGTTTCTGATGAAGGCGAACTCTGAATGAGTGATATCATTGAATATATTTGTTTATATTCACTACTAAGGCTATAAAATATAATTGAAATAAATCATCTTGTTTTGTTTTATTTCAAGCAGCTCTACCTCTGTTTCAGATCCGCTCAATCAACTTTTTACTTGAGGGTGCACGATCGGTTTATATATTACTTTGTGCATTCCCAATGTCTCTCTTCTTCCTCCTAAAAGCCTGTGTGATTTCTGGGAGTAGCACTGTAGTGTCATGCCTTTATATGGGCATCTAAGAGGCGTATACCTATGCTAATTAGGGACATAGAGCACAAGCTTCAAACTTACAAGGGCATGGCATTCATCAATTTAAGAACACAGGTCAGAACAATTCCGCGGTTTAAGAACATGTCATGGATCCAACGTAGACTTTTCTTAGGAACCTTCTGAAGTGTAAATTTAAGAAAAATCTTAAAAAGATGTTGGTGAATAAGGGCCAACTGACAATAAACTGACAGCCTACCAAAGAAGCATGAGAGTTCAAGAAATAGACATACATTGATTCCATCTGACATTTGAAATCTCTTTTAATTAATCATTTTCAACAGGGGCTCCCACAGTCCAAGTTAAAACAAGCCCAGGATGAGATATAACTACAATTCATGACTTCCTGGCCCTTTTTCCCAATAGAGGATCTGAAGATGGATGGAGGAGGAAAATGTTTTTTTGCTTTTATTCATACTGACACCTTCACAGAGTTCAGCATGAACTATGGTCTGCTAGTAGAATGTGACACTGTTGTAATCAAATACTTTATCATGTCATTACTGGACTCTGTTGGCTCTCACTCTCTGTCATATCAAAACAGAACAGTCTTTCCACAGAATTCTCTCTTATCTGTAATGTAATCTGATGAATCATCGATACCAGTAAAGGCAGCAGCACCAGAGCTTTGAATGATTATTGGCCTATAGCCATCATGTCTATTGTCACAAAGGTCTTTGAAAAGCTTGTGAAGATGGAGCTTGTTAATGAAACTGTCCAGGCACTTGATCCATTATGCAATTTGCCTTTTGGGGCACATTGAGTAGTTGAGGATGCCGCAGTCACTCTGCTTAATCTGTTGCTCAAACATCTAGTAAGTAACAAAACACATGCCAGACTGATGTCTATTGACTGTTGTCATGTCTTCAATACGATCAAACCCAAAATGTCAGTCATGAAGAAGATCAAACATCAAACATGTTTTAATTTGTTGTGGTGGATACTATATTTTTTAACAGAACACAGAGGGTAAAGGTGAATGGCATGTTATCAGATTCATTTTGTTCGCCAACAGGCTCGCCTCATGGCAGTGTTCTCTCACCGTGATAAAAAGACCATAGTGAAATTTGCTGATAATTCAGCCATTGTGAGTTTGTTACACATTAATGAGTCAGGCCATATTGTAAATGAATTTATCACCTGGTGTGATGAATCATTCTTGGAGCTCAATTTATCCAAGACAAAGGAACCCATGCTTCAATCTATGAGCCTACAATCATTTACAGTCAAACTGTTGAATGTACGCACAACTACAAATATCTTGGCACAATTATAGACTGACCTTGAGAAGAATTGTGAGGCAGTTCTTAAGAAGGCACATCAGTGTTTGTATTGTCTCTCGTTTTGTCTTTGAAAAAACCTTGTTGATTGTATCTCATCAAGCTTTTATCTGTCTTTTCCCTTTTTTCATGGTTTGGTAACCTTTCTCTTGAAGACAAACATGCTCTTAATTAAATTGTTAAGTGTCAAGCAGGCCTAAAGGCGAGTCACAGTCCAGCCTTTTAGATGTTTTATTCTTTACAGCTGCCCTGTAAGGTAAGCTCTATTCTCCATGACTGTTTCCATCCTTTGAATGGTCTCAGTGGTTTTGTTGCTTCTGAGTGGTTGTCACTGTAAACACCTGATCATGATCTGATTCGTTTAACATAGGATGTATGATACAGTGGATAGCAAAAGTCTACACACCCCTGTTAAAATGCCAGGTGTTGTGATGTAAAACAAAATGAGACCAAGATAAATCATGTCAGAACTTCTTCCACCTTTGATGTGACCTATAACTTGAACAATAAAATAAAAAAAAAATCAAATTATTTTAGGGGTAAGAATAAAAACTCAAAACTAAAATGATGTGGTTGCATAAGTGTACACACTCTCTTATAACTGAGGATGTGGCTGTGTTCAGAATTGACCAATCACATTCAAACTCCTGACAAATAGTAGTCAGTATACACCTGTCATAATTTAAAGTGACTTTGATTAATCCAAATAAAGATCAGCTGTTCTAGGAGGATTTTCCTGACATTTCCTCAGTTGCATCTTACAGCAAAAGCCATGGTCCACAGAGAGCTTCCAAAGCAGCAGAAGGATCTCATTGTGGAAAGCTATCAGTCAGGAGAAGGGTACACATATTTTTCAAAGGCATTAGATATAGCATGGACCACAGTGAAGACAGTCATCATCAAGTGGAGAAAATATGGCACAACAGTGACATTACCAGGAACTGGACATCCCTCCAAAACTGATGAAAAGACGAGAAGAAAACTGGTCATGGAGGCTTCCAAGAGGCCTACAGCAACATTAAAGGAGCTGCAGGGATTTCTGGTGAGTACTGGCTGTGTACTACATGTGACATATCTTGTATTCTTCTTATGTTTCGGCTATGGAGTAGGGTTGTGAGGCGGAGGCCGTTTCTTATGAAAAAAAACATCCATTTCAAAAACATACATGAAGTCTCCCAAAAGCATGTGGCAGATGTTTCATGGTCTGATGAAACCAAGGTTTAACTTTTTGGCCATAATTCCAAAAGGTATATTTTGCATAAAACAACACTGCACATCACATAAAGAACACCATACCCACAGAGAGGCATGGTGGGAGCAGCATCATGCTTTGGGCCTGTTTTTATTCAGCTGGAACCGGGGCCCTAGTCAAGGTGGAGGGAAGTATGAACAGTTACAAACACCAGTCAGTTTAACACAAAAGCTCCAGGCCTCAGTTAGAAAGATGAAGATGAAGAGGAATTTCACCTTTCAACACGACAACAAACCAAAGCATACATCCAAATCAACAAAATTATGACTTCACCAGAAGAAAATTAAAGTTTTGGAATGGCCCAGCCAGAGCCTGAATCCAGTTGAATATCTGTAGGGTGTAGTGATGTGTCGGTCGGGAACGATCCGGCTCTAAGAGCCGGCTCTTTGAAGTGAACGACGGGAGTTTTGTTTTTTTTCTCGTCTTTTTCTGTTAAAGCCTCACGTGATTGGTCAAGACATGGTGGCGTCTTGACCAATCACTTGTCTACATTGAGCAGAACGGGGAGGGGAGGGGTCAGAGACACAGACAGCACAGTGAGCACACCAACAGGAGGGAGACGAGAGGGAGAACATGCGCGACACAGAGAACGCGCTGGAAAGGTGAGAAAACGAGTGACTGCAGGAAAGGCAGTAAACTGTGGACGCATTTCAATGGCAGAGATAGTTCAAAGGCAGAGTGTAGACTGTGTGAGATGAAAATGTCATCAATTAGGTTCTACAAAAAAACCTGCAAAGGCACATTAGATCTGTCTGTGAAGGTTCTCAGTCATCCAGGTCATGGACATTACAACTGTTTATCCATCAGTGCAGTTGGAAGAATAAAGACAGTTATAAGGGAACCTGCTGTTTATGAAGGTGTTTCAGAGTTTATAAATAATATACAGACATCAGAGATTGGACCTTTTTGTCTAATTGAGATGGGTCTTGTTTTTTTTACTTTATAAATTAATTTCTGTAACACTCTGCTCCATGTTGAGAATAAAAATAAAGCCTTTTAAATGATTAACATTTGATATAATGTATGTTTTTTACATTAGTAATTCATTTGACATATAATTTAACATTATTTTAGGTAATACAGTTATTCAAGCAAGAAAAAATCTGAGGAGCCACTTGGGAGCCGAAAGAGCCGGCTCTTTGTAGTGAGCCGAGCCAAAAGAACCGGCTCTCTAAAAAGAGCCGTAATTCCCATCACTAGTGGGGTGATCTAACGAGGGCTGTGTACAGGAGATGCCCTCACTATCTGATGGATTTGGAGCTTTTTTGTAAAGAAGAATGGGCAAATATTGCCACGTCAAGATGTGCCATGCTAATAGACTCCTACCGAAAAAAACGGAGTGCTGTAATAAAATCAAAAGATGCTTCAAAATATTATTAGTTAAAGGGTGAGTACACTTATGCAACCACATTATTTTATTTTTTTATTTTTTATCCTTCCCCCTCAAAGATTTCAATGTTTTGTTCAATTGAATTGTTCATGTTATAGGTCACATTAAAAGGTGGAAAAAGTTCTGACATGATTTATCTTGGTCTCATTTTTTTACATCACAAAACCTGGCATTTTAACAGGGGTGTGTAGACTTTTGCTATCCACTGTATGTAAAAAAAAATGTGTGAAAAAATACAGATAAAGATGTGTCAACATTTGTTTTCATTGCTTTATTGTCAGTTTGTCATCCTACCTGATAATACACAAAGACACACACGGATAGAGCATTTCTATCTTGAATATCTATAAAAGTGGCAAGCCTTATGAAATACAATGCTTGCCATAAACATTTATGAGCAGAGCTGTAACCCCTGGCGGCCCGCTCATCCTTTGAGGGTTAATGAGAGGTTTGATTACTGCTACTTTGAATGACTCAGGTCCATAACACTTCAATAAAAAAATATTGATCATATGAAGTAAAGAATTGTTAACCAAGGGAAGGACTGCCTTTAGAAGCTTAGCTGAGATCAAGTCTGTAAGGCAGGTTGATGGTTTATCCAGATAAACTGTTAAGTTTAGGTCATTAGGTAAAAATAGTCTAAGTATGTATTGGGTTTTAAAGCCATTTCTATATGTCAGAGTAAGAAATGAGATCCATCCCTGTTAAGGGTAAATGGGTTACTAATATTGTCCATAATGTTTAAAATTTTATCATAAAAGATGCTTGTAAGTTATTAAAAAGTGTATTTCTTTAGTTTTTGACGTTTAAGACGGCAAAGGTCCATTTAATGAATAAATAGATAAAATGTTCAGAGAATAAAGTCACAAATGTGTGAGAAAAAATAAATAAGATGAAAAATTTGGCATATTTGTGAGAAAAAAAGATGTGCATTTGTGAGTAAATGAGTCCCAAATTTGTGAGAAGAAAGTGGAAATTTGTGAGATAATAAACTTGCAAATTTGTAAAACCAAAAGTGGCACATTTGTAAGGCAAAAGTGTCAAATTTGTTAACAAAAAATTGTCAAATTTGTAAGAAAAACGTTTCAAATTTGTAAGAAAAACGTTTCAAATTTGTAAGAAAAAATTTGGCAAATTTGTACGCTTACTAATTTGCGAGTTTTATATGAAAAAAAGTGCTAAATGCGTGGGATTATAAACTTGCAAATCTGTTAGAAAGAAGTGGCAAATTTATCTGAATTAGATTTTCTCACAAGTGTGCCACTTTAATGTTGGTATATTCCTGTTCTCATTCATTCATTTAAAAAAAATGTATTTAATTTTGATTGGCCCTAATAAGCTGTCGTACTATTATATAAATACCATTTGTAAGTATTGGAGAGATAAATCAATCTTCCAATAAGTTGATCATTTAGTCAATATTTTGATCCCCTCCATGCATTGAATTGCTTCTCTTATTGACTTCGACAATCCTAACACAGAGATGAGTCTTGTTCATTTGAGTCAATTTGAGATTCAACATTTTGAAGTTTTCCTGTCCAGTTTTAAAAAGAAAGAGAGAGCTGGAGGAGATCAACGCACCTCGTCAGTTTTTGTCTGATTGCTGCCCAAACAGCCCGACAGCAGACATTTTGAGAGGTGTTTTAATGTACATCTATGTGAACACAGAAAATCACTCACACAACATGCTTCTACACCAGAGGAAGTTATTTATGGATTCGGAAAACACTGATTCCTCCTCAGTGTCAACATGTGAGTTAATCTCATTCCTCTCATGCTTTGCTGCGCAGTTGCAGTTCTTCTGCACTGCAGTGGACGTGCCGCTAAAGTATGATTGTATACTACCATCTTGTGGTGAATCAGAGCAGCACACATCACGCACATGTGCTGGCTGAGTCAGGAGAACATGTCATGGTGAGACAAGGTTAAACGGTTTAAATTAGTGCTGTGACTGTTTACAGAATCATCTGGCTGTGGACATGTCACACCTTTTACTGTCTGAGACTAAAATCAGCCTGGGGATCAGCTTCATGTGTTTTCATTAGACAGCCTGGAGGTTGAAGAAAGATGACTTTGACTTTGACTGTATAAGTTAAAGTAGTCAAACTGTAGTATGGCAATTATAAAGAAAAGTGATAGAGAAAAAATAAAAGAGTAGGAGTGCTCATTATGTAGAAATACAAGCTAAAAAGAGTTGTACTTGAAATATAGCCATACATGACATCCATTTAAGTGGACATGGGATACACCATAATAATGTTACAATGTCATTTTTTTTTACAATAATCTCCAACATATAATCAATTCCTGTGAATTTTAACAACTTTATTCCTCTTTAGTTGTCAGCTGATTTTACAAAAATGTCACCAACAACAGCCTTCAAGAATGGGCTTCTATGCATGCATTACTCCCTGGTTTGATAGAAGGCTTCAACTTCCTGTCAGGAGATTGGTATCAGAAGAAAACAGTAGTATCATGGCAGAGTTCGCTGTTTGCAGGAATATAAGTTTAGATTATGTTAAGTTAGAACATTAGATGTCTATAATGTGTGCTCAACTGAAGATATGAAAGCATCATTGTTGCTCTGCTCTTTTCCAAACTTCTGGCTGTGAACATACCATAGTGATGTTTGTAATGAAAAAACCCTGGTGTTTTGGTTCAAAGTGTGACCTTGTTAAATGGTGACTTTCAGCTAAAGGTACTATCGCTGCTGTAATTACAATAGCTATTGAAAAAGTAGTGGGTACGTAGCTGTCCAACAAAATGCCTCTTTGCTTAGTTTTTCATTTTAATGTCATGAAATATACCTAAGACCTGTTTTTAAGTTCTTGTCGGTGAAAAAGTGTCATTTATTTTTGCCTTGTCCTATTTATACATTTAGCTGAAAGTACCCAGTTACCAGGGTCACTGGTTTAACCAAAACACTAGGAGAGCTCAGATACTATGTTCAGTTCCAGAAGCTCGTCCAGAACTGTTTTCTGGAAATGTCAACTGCGGGCCCTTGTGTGGTTTGTACTGTAAAACTGTCTAATCATATATGAATTACCATCTCCTCTGCAGGTGTTGGTCTTTTAGAAATGTGTGGTCACTGAGGATGGAGTTAAATTTAGCAGACGCTGCAGTGTATTAAGTCCAAGTACTTTAAAAACTACAACAGTAAGTGCTTGAGTACAAGCAGATCCTGCATTTTACCATCATATATAGCTCTAGTTCTGGTTATAGAAATCTTTCCATAAAATTCATTATCCACAACAAACACTTACACCTTGATGAGCTCACTGCATGCTTTCAAAAGGTCTCATCAATTCCCTGTCAATAATCTCAGTGACTTTAGACATTTATCTGTGTGCTGGGATTGTAATTACTCACAGCCTCTCGTCCTGCTCCAGCCGCCTAGACAATCCTTGATATTCCATGAACTGTGAGGAAAAATGATTGTGCACAATATTTATCTTTCCTGCATGACTTTTCTGCAAAGATGAGTGCTGTCTTGGTCTCACTCCTGCTGTTAGTTTATCCTCAGATCTGTAACCCTGAGATCTGTTTAGATGATGTGATAACTTGCTCTGCTGCTCAGCTTCTTCAAACCAGAATAAGACTAACTGTCCTGCAGGCAGAGACAGAAGCTCTCACTCATCTTATCAGATCTTACACTGATGTAACAGTTATTTTGAAAAGCCATGAAACCACCATACAGGGGCACTAAATGGCAATGGGTATGGAGCATTGTTTTTGCTGTCACAGTCAAAAAAATAATTTGGGTTCTAATTGATATAATCTCTTTTTTACATGTTTTACATGTGTGTGCTTTTGATTGGTCAGTTTGAACATAGTCTACATTGAGATAAAGAAGGGTTACATTCTAATCAGGGGTTGATTTAAAACAATACATGGTTTGAAACGAAATGCAGATTTTCAAACCTGTTAAAAGATTTGAATATTAACAGCAGAATTGTTGTGTCTCTCTTTTCCGTTGCTCAAAAACACTTCATTGTGGCTGACCACTAAATATCTGCAATTATAAGGGACATAAGAAGATGAAAGCAGCACATTTGATTCATGTGCCACATCCTCTCTGTGATCTCTGTTTAAAGGTTTTTCTGAGATTGATTCTATTGAGGATCAGGATTGTGAGGATTATGAAGACCAACTCAGATATTGACTTGAGGTCACAATGGGTACGGTTACATGATGTTTTTTAATTCTGAATTAATAATTCCGAATAATTCCTTCGTGTTTACATGGAAATAGTAATTCCGAATTGAGGTTTACATGGAAAACACGTTTAATTGTTTTTATTGAATTCCTCTTAAGGTCTGGGGGTTGGGAAGGGTTCTGATTGGACAGGGGCGGGCGTGACGTATTTACGTTTACCGGAAGAAAACAGAATTAATTTAAAGCGGAATGAACGTATACATGATCGAGGAATTGTTTAATTTGGATTTAAAATCAGAATAAACCAGCCACTTACTTCGGATTTAAGTTTAATTCGGAATTATCATTTTCATTCGGAATTAGGTGTTTACATGGTAATTTTTAATCTTTTTAAAGAGGATTTAAAAGACTTTTAATTCCTCTTTAATTCCGAATTAAGATTAAATCCTCTTTAAAAAGATTAAAAATGACCCTGTCCGCACTGTTAGGATGTTTGATCTTCATAATCAAGGCTTCTATTCATACAGAGAAGAAAATCACAACATCACCTGTGATGCTGTGTTTATTGTGCCATATTAAAATATATGAGTGTGCCTAGCTTTAGAGCTAATATCATGTAAATATAGTGCTTCCTGCATAATTGCGTCTCATATTTCACTGTTTTCATCTTTTTTTTAATGCATTTTTTTGTCCTTTCTTCGAGGTAGAAGTGCTTTTCCACATATCTGTTTACATGAGAATAAAACTGAATTAGGGGCAAGTGCATTGGACTTCCAAGGACTATTCTTGGTCTCTCCTCAGGCAAAGTGATTTACATTTTTTGGAGGCTAAAGGTTGCTTATTACCAAATAAAATAGTTCAGGCAACAGAAGTGTTGAAAATTGTGTAATGCATGACTGTGTAAAAAAGGCTTTACAACACCCCATTAATATAAAGTATCCTCCAAATAATATTTTACATGGATTTCTGAATTAAAAGGCATGTACAATATGTTAAGACCAACAAAAAGGCCTTTGAATCCATAGAAAGTCAGACGTTTTGAATGTATTAAACTCTGGCATCACATGATTACATGCATTAAGGTTGAAGGACTTGTCAAACATTTAGTGGGTTGAAGGACTTGTCAAACATTTAGTGGGATTTGTTTTTTCATAATTCCTATCACTTTGTTGAATTAGTGCTTATGGCAGTGGCTCAATTAAACAGATAACCATGTACAAGACCTGAAAATAGACATCTGACTGACCAAAAACAAAGGCAGCTGCCGAGTTTCGGGGCTGGAATCTGCATCAAAAGGTTATTTCTTCACAATCTTGATAGCAAGACAAACAGAAAGTTTCTAGTTTGCTCAAACAACACAAGCAATGAAGTTATTTTAACAAAAGTTCAGTCATCTTTGAGTCCATTTCTGCCGAAGTGAAGTTGTCTGAAGAAGGAAAGTATCTTTCCTGAGAATATACTGATTAAAAGCAAAGTACTGTGTACAATCTCAGATCATCCTCTCTATGTTCTGCTGACTCAGAGCTAATGAAGCTGCAGGAAATAAAGACTCACATTCTGCAACCCCCTGCTGGGACACTGCTGCTCTAACATGTGCAACTCACAAACACACATTTCCATTGCAGGCCAGCAAGTCTAACCAAGGGCCCCCTCATTTAAATTTTAAATGAGTTTCTTCTATGATAACTTATTTACAAACTAATGTCACATTTTAGCTCATTTTCATTCCAAAGTAATTTAACAAGGGATCAAACCATGTAGGACTTACTCCCGTCAGGGTCACAGGTACCATGATGTGTATGGTCTGCCTAAGAGACAAAGCAGGGCTGTTTTACTTAAACCACATTTGTCAGGAAGAAAAGAAACACTCACCGGGAATAAATGCTGAAAGGATGTAAACTTCATAAAATACAATCATATAATATATGTAAAATAAGATAAGATATGCTAAAAAAGATGGTAATTGACTCCAGGCTCATCAACACTGAAAGACCCAGGTATAAGGGACATCCTCACTTAGGCCAGTCATTTGCTTTACAATTGCGAGGAACAATAGTTTAATATGGAGCTGTATGAAACAGGGAAAGCAACTAAACTGGTGAGCAAATCCTATTGCATTAACCGGGTATCATAGGACATCAATGCGTAATCAAAATTATCAACACTGCTAGGAATTGCTTTACATTCCCATTGGACTTAAAAACTGCTTTGAATTGTGAGATAATTCTAAATATGCAATTAAAAATGCCATTAGTTACTAATAGTTTTGAAATTCTGTGATTAAATGCATTTTTTTTTTTTTAAGTAAAAAAAGTATCATTTGACAGCAACTGTATACACAGCACAAATTACTGTGGCAGTATTTGTTTGTTTTAGCGCATAACCTCATCAGAGTGACAATGTATCAACAGTGAGAACAATCTACAGTTACTGTCAAGCCCCCAGTCACTTTACAATCAGCTGTAATCAGGCAGAAACCTCTGCTGCTGAAAAATGAATCTATTGCAGTTCTTCGAGTGTTCACTTGAAGCTGCTCCAAAATGCAAGGGACCTCCATGAGATTCTGTATTAAAATGCCTATTTTTACAGCAGAAAATAAAAATGAACATGAAAAGTTTTTTTCTCAGTAACATTTTGAATTCAGCGACTTCCATTATGTAGCCTCATATTGCCTCTTCATAAACTAATGGGTGACGTCACTGCAGCTATGTCCATGTTTGGTAAACGCTAAGATGAAAACCAGTTGTGAGTCCTAAGTGATGGTGGAGATAATATCAATAATAACTAAATGATAAAATGTACAAAAAGAGTCATCAGTAAACACTTTAAATCTCTTTTATTGCTATCATCCATATTCATACACCAAATAAACATGCATAGTGTTACTACTTATTTACAACAGGTTAATCAAACAGATATTAACATGTTACTACAGTATATAAATACATTTCACATGAAGATGTCCAAGGAACTGTGAGGTTGGCAGCCAACGTCACCTTGAGGCATTATTTGACACATCCAACAACAGGAAAGACAGGGCAGTCCAGCGGAAGCCATTTTCCATTTTTCTGTCACCCGATGTTGCTGAAACATTTGCTCCAAACATGTCCTGGCAAGGTTGCTCTTAGTGTTCATTTGTTTCTGCAATGTATTCTCACTTCCTTAGGGTATTCGTAGCTATCATAAAAAGGTGTCCGTTCACTGCAGCAGCACTGAAAATGTATTCTCGATCATGGAGCCATTGGGTAGTTGATGCTCTTGAGCCTGGGATCAACTTTGTAATTGTTTGGCAAAACACAACTTGCATCCACACTAATGGGAAGCTTCAGTGGTTACTAATATTTTTCTTTGGCTCCGTAATGGCATTCAGTCCTTGTACTGGTCTCTAAGAAGATGACTATCAAAACTACAAGCGTGGTGCTATAAAGTATAAAACCTGACAGTCTGTGTTTTATCATATGAACCTTTTCAACAGGTCACCACACAGCTCAGTCACTCATACTTTCAAAAGTTACGTTTTAAATGAAAGAAAAAGGAGGAGAAGGTTTAACATCCTGCACCCAAAGAGACCCTGAAATCAAAATTAATAATACAAGCACACGTCTAATCTTTTCAATGGCCTCAGCTGGAAGTTTACAATGACTCCCATCCAGCATTTTCAACAAAAACAAAATCAGGCAAAGCAGAAGAAAGAAAACATACACTTGATTACCATGCAGGAAGAACAGAAGCAAACATTTCTATTATCATCAGGCAATGAAGCAATCAAAAAGTTTAAAAGCTTTGATAAAATAGTTTAAAGATGAGAAGCTAAAATATGAACAGAGTTTAAAATGAAATGAGGCAGTAAGAGTTTCTGAGAATGTATGTTTAATACAGATCCAATCTAATGGTAATTCTTCAGAATGGAATAAGTGAGAGTATGTTACAGCAATACTGAATAATAAACATGCATCTCTGTTGTTGAACTGAATCCTGTTTTCTATCTGAAAAGTATTTGTCATGTTCATCTGCTGATTGACTGCATGCTATTTCAGAGTTATCCTATGAATTACAAACACAGTATCAACATTTGAAAATGCATCTCAAATCTACTTCTTGAGAACCTAAAGGGAAACCAAGAGTAACGGCAAATGAAATTAAATCTTTGGTTCTTTGGTTCACATCACTGACGGCATACACGCAATGTCACACTCACACAGCGAAGATGACAACAGCCTGAGGAAATAAGTATCACCTCACACAGAACATATCCACACGCTTCCTCCTTTTGGATAAATGCACAGATGACGATATCCTGTTGCAATTTTTTGACCGATTCATTCATATTCAAATCACTCTTCACATCAAGGTCTGACGAATGCTTTGTGTGTTACAAAAGAACAGTGAGATACACTACCGGCAGCGCAAAAGGAGTCCTGCTTATACTACATGGCTCATAACGGTGTATGTGTCTGTTGCTCTCATGTGCATCCACGCCATTATAGTCGAGTTAGTGTGGAGCCCGATAATATTCAATTTTATGAATATTACATGAAAATTCTTTTTTTTTTTTCCCATTTCTGTCTTCACTAATCACATCTAATTAAAGTACTTACATTAAAGTAGAATAACAATAATATAGCATTGTATAGCATTTTTTTTTACTTGAAAAGTATCATAACAGAGTGACCTCTTGTTTTTAGCTTCATTCTTATAATTCAAAGAAATCAATGTGTTGGTACCATTGCTTGTCATCTTTGCTGGACTGATTCCTCACCTAAGCATCTATCTTACAAAATAGATGCATGAAGTAATTTCTTTATGACTTAGAGCACCTGCAAGAAAGAAACAAAGTTACAGTTAAATGCAAAAAAAAACCCACCTACTTGCACCCTGTTGCAACATAGTCTAAATAACTTATTAATTTCAACACAAGTCCCAAATAACCAATTATAGTTCAGGATTTTGGGATGGCACCAGGGATTACTAATCAGATAAAAAGGGGCCCAATTTGGACACGTCTCTGATCAAACAGGAGAAAGCTGGTGAAAGCCCATTGAGGTGCTTTATTCTTATTTTGTTTATCAAAATATCATTTACTATTCAATATGATGTAGTTTCAAAGTGTACCATAATCGTCTTCTTCATAAAACTGCAGCACAGAGTTTTGAGTTAACAAGCCCTAAAAGGGTTAATCTTGGGTAGATTTTTTAAAACATAACAGATGAGATCAAAGGCCACTACATTTACAGCATCAATGAAAGGAATGAATGCAGGTAAAGACAGAACACACTGCCAAGTGAACTAAAAAAAACTGTCATAAAGGACACAATAGAGACAGACTTAAACATTAAGAGGACATTACCATTCTTGGGAGACTAACTTGTTATAAACACACCCTCCTTATCGATTTGTATGCCCTGCTCCCTCATCTCACTTTAACATCCCTCTTCTCAAATCAATTATTTTCATATTCTGTCCTGAATGGTGCACCTGCAGGCAGGGATGGAAAATGTTGTGTTAAGTTGTTTCGTACAAACTATCAATCAATCACGACAGAGAATCAATGCAAAAAGCATGTGCTCTCCTACAGCAATGCTAGCTTCATAAAGCCTTTGATTACAGCTCCATCTTTCTATGTCAGAAAATTATATTATACTGCAGTGTAAAAATGTCAGATAGGACAATTCTCTCTTTTGAGTAACACTTAATTCATCTTAAGGTCTACTAGATGTCGGTTATTGTCAAGTGGTTCTAGTTTTGAATGAAAGTCAGCCGAGTTAAATGTGAAGCAAAGACTCAGTCCAAATAGTCAATAATATTTAAAAGAGGAGCTGTTACTGTAACAGTTACTTTTCCTCTAAAAACTTCATATGACTTAAAAGACCTCATATGAGTATGCTGCTTTGGTTATGAAACCAAAGTTGAAAAATTAACACTCTCATCTCAAACGCACATAAATAACACTTACTGTACATACATACGATTAAAATACAGTTCTCCTCTATTCGCTGCATCGCAGACTCTCTGTGACACATGCTGCTTCAAGCGAGTGCTAAAAGTAAAGGTAATATGTCCAGTAGAGCAGGTTGACCATGACAAAAGAGAGGGGGAAGCTGACTCTGGAGTAGTTGTCTATGTGGTGGGGGTTCTCCACGCGGCAGCAATATAGGGCGCGGAGCACTTTGCGGACGGTGGCCAGAGCAGTGATGCACCAGTGGGTATGCTCTGGAGGCGCTGCCTCAGGCTTAGGCTCACTGCCCGAGGGGCTGGATGGGCTGACAGTGAGTTCTAGAGAAGCAGGAGCTGGGGTAGGAGTGGCAGCAGGCTCCTTACGTCTCTTTGCCCTGGAGTGAGTGGAGATGGTGGTGACAATGCCATTCATTTCGTCATCGAAGTCGTGCATGTGGTGGCCGTACTGTGAGAGAACAAAAGGAGGAAGATATTTGAATTTAATAGAAACAAAAACACAGGACATGTGACTCTGAGCACTTTTAGTATTTGTTAAACTCACCCAAAAGTGCTCATGATGGCATGATGATGGTGAAGACAAGATGGAGATGAAGGTGATGACAGTGACCATAACTGGGGAGATAATGACTGTGACTACAATGACAGCAGTGACTACACTGATAGCAATGGCCGTAATTATAGCACTGACAACAACGACAGCAACAGCAGTTATGACAGAATCATCAAAATGACAGCAATGACGACATAAACCAGAGTGACCTGGATGTTACCAATGAAAGCATAACCACGATTACTACAATGACTTAAATGATCGCAATGATCACAAGGATATCAAGGACCAAGGACAACAATAACCTCACTGATTACAATGAGAACAACACAACATTGACCACAAAAGCTTTTTCATATTAACAGTTCATTATTTATTTCCCTTGTAATGTGTCAACCTTAGTATAAACGTGAAGGAGTCATTATTGTGGGACTAAGTTGGCCCACCACATTGTAAGTGGTAACACAGATAATACAAGACAAGATGGGATCACTGTGAGCCAGCAGACCAGACACGGCATGTCTGTGTGTGTTTGTGAAGCTTCTGCAGAGTTTACCTTCTGTGCTTCTGCAACACCATAATGCTAAATAAAATTACACATTGGGTCACCAATATTAAACCATTATGGGATTAACATAAATGTACAAAGTCTTGATGATAGCAGAGCTTGTCATGGGGCTGTTGCAGACTCAGGGGTTATGGATAGAAATGACTCAAGCAGGGCTCAACATTGAGGCTTGTTTGCTCTTTACTCTTATTACTGACATAAACATATATTTCCTATCTTCCCCATGTGTTGTCCAACTCAGGATGCTAGTTTGCAAGATGGATAGCTAAGCTAAAGTGTACACCAAGTTAAGAAAAGTCAGCTAAACTGACAATATAAGAGATAAGAAACTTAAATGAACCTTTACCTGGATAAGTGACTTTTCTTCCTGAAAAATGTTAAAGGTAAATGCACTCCTCAAAAGTTTATGTTGAGCCCTAAAAAAACAGTTTGTCAAGGAATGTCTTACCATGAGCATGTGAGCGTCGGCATGAGTGAGGGTGCAGAAGTGGGCCACAGCATACTCAATGAGCGCTCCAAAGATAAAGCTGAAGCAGATTCCAAGGTATACATCAATGGCCTTGATGAAGCAGTTGGCATTGGGTAGGGATGTCCGGGCTCCCATCATCAGAGTGGTCATGGTCAGTACTGTGGTCACTCCTAGCACAAAACACACACACAGATACTGGTAAACAATGGATTTAAATGCTTTGATAAGGTTTGATGCCATTAAGAAGTAACTTATTTTTGCAGACATTACCTATACAAATACGTGCTGGAACAGATGACAAGGAAATCCAGAAGGAAACCCATGAGAGGACGACAAGCAGGCTGGAGGGGACGTAAGTTTCTAGGATGAAGTACAGAATGCTCCTCTTCAGCTCAAAGTGGAAGACCAGCTTTGGATAATTGCCTTTTAGAAGAGGGAGACAATTGTGTCAGTGAACTTGATAACAAAAAAAAAAAGGTCATAAAACAAGATCTTTAAATTACAACATCTGACGATACTTCACTGTTGTTTGAACATACTTAGATTTCTTGGTCGCTGCAGAAATAGGATATAGTTGCAAAATAAGTTGTAAGTAAGTAAAATTGTTGTTTTTGTCACTGACATGCTCAAATGTTACTAAAACTATCCAACCATTACAGACAGCATCTCTGTGAAAATAAACCTCTAAGTTTAAGAGTGAGATGATGTTCTTTAATTTTACTTAAGTGTCTTTCCACCACAAAGACACATTACATTATTGGTGGAGGAAGACTTGACCACCTTCTCCATCAAGATATTATTGTTTATCTCACTGTTGTCTAGTGTCCACTTTTGAGAGAGCACTGTTACATGTGTTCTAGTTGAAATTAAAAAACATACAGTATATATTTTTACTTTTCGCAAAAGGTTTATCCATTTAGGGATACTCTCTGCACTATCATTAGTCACTCTGAATACTAAATTCAAGATGTTAGTGGCAAATACTTTAAATAGACATACTTTGAAGCTTTGCATTGGATGATTATGTTGTAGCCATTATAGTATTTTTTATGACCTCTGGCTGATGCATTTAAGGGGAGCAATTTGGAAAAGATTATGGCCCCTTTAGTCATTTATACCCCTCACAAATGCCTAAGTAGAGCCATGGATTGAAAATACGCTTTTTAAGTGATGATTTTAAAGGTCATTATTACCAGTTTCATATACGGCCTCTGAGACAGATGTGTAGTGGTCCTCCACTGTGTACTGAGCCAGCTGTAGAGTGTCTAAACCACTGACAGACTCATTTCCTCTGGTCCAGTAGAACATAACATCATTGATGTTATAACCCCCTGCAGGAGAGAAAAAAATATGAAAACTGCTTTGTAGGAAGGTTATAAAATAGAATTAAGCAGCATAAATCAATATCTCTATATACAATGGATCACATAAGCATGATGTGAATTGTGGTGCTTGCAGGTAAGAAATAACAGATCGTTATTCACCAATTATTGAGTTTCCCTCAGTTCCAGAAGGCCTGGACTGGGACCTAAATTGCGTTTTGTTTTGTTTACCACTGTATGTACGGAAAATCTTAGCAGTCAAGGAACTGGAGATCAATTTTTGAAGTCTTCTCAGCTGAATCTATGACTTCAGAACAGGAGGGAAAAACACGTTTTTGAAAAATACATTTAAAAATGGCATATGTAGTTCTGCATTTGAAACTTTTCCTCCCTCCATTTGATGGATTAAGAAATAAGCAAGTTAGAAACATTATGCTGGCAATTATTTTAACCCTATTACGTAAACATTATGAACACAGGAGAAAAAACTTTAAGGGATTATCTTTCTTATTTCAATATCAGGTTTTTTCCCTTTTCTTTTTCTGTAAATCATGACTTCCAGAAGTGCATACTGCACACTTTCTTAATATATCAAAGGACTTCCCCCACAGACCCTTAAGTTCTTAGCACGTTTTGGTGGCCAGAGAATAAAATAAAAATATAAAAATTAGCTAACAAGGCATTTCAATACAGCTTTCCTAAACTACGACAGTTCCATTTTGTAAATGACATGAACAACATGAAATATATTGTTTTAATTGTGTATCATGAGTAGAGCTGCCAGCAGTAAAATGTAAATTGTGATGCAACTGTGGTCCAAAATGAACGTGTAAAGGTTTAAAGTGCATGCTATTTGTTCCTTTAAGCACACCGTAGTTTAGCTGCAGCAGTCTTCCTGCTTCCTGCTGGCATTGTGATGGAGAATAATGACACTACTGGGCTTTGGCACATAAAAAACAGACACTCACAAATCAAAAGTAATATGCACTTTGTATCCATCAGAATTAACAAATCACAGAAGGACTTCTAGTTCTCGTGATTAGTTCTAGTGCAGCTAATCAGACTGCTGTCAGTCCCACCACAAAAGCCAGCAGAGCAACAACTTTCCTAGTCATTCAAATAAAAATTTAAATTCCAACAAACTGGCTAGTGTAAAGGTAATTAAACACTCAGAAAACAGCCCAAAGCACATTTTAATTATCACTGCTAAACCAAGATCACAGCATCTGCAGGTAAACAATCTCAAATTGGTATGAAGTCTGTTGCTAGCATGAACAGAGCTAGCTCCACCAGCCTTCTTACCCTTGCAGGTTAACATCCACATAGCTGTGCTGGTTAAACATTGCTCTGGTCGAGTGGTTATATGTCAGTTTAACCAGACACAGCCAACATACAACATGATCTCCATTTTCTACATCAAAATACTGACAAACCATGCCATGCAAGGTGATGCTGTCTTCCATCTGTGCTTATTTAAATCTGGATAGTTGAGCATTAAAGCATTATGGAAATAGCCTTTAACCAGAGCTATAGCCTCAGCTGGTGGAGGGCAGCTGCTCTACAGCTTAGACACAATGTATGACTAAAAATATGAATAGTTAAATAAATGTTTCACCGACCAGTAACTCTTGTGCAGACTGCAATGATGAGGTTGTTTAATTGTTTTGTCAACGTTCACATCCCTAGTGTAATATCTGCTTTGAATTGTTGTAAAAATGAATCATTTGACAGCCCTAATTATAATATTAAGCTCAAGCTTACACATTTTGCCTGCATAGCTCAGTCTGTCTTTTTACAATTAATGGTGAACCCTGGCCTTGCACTTTGATCCTCATGCTTACATCTGATTGTTTTCTTTTGTCAAGGATAATCATTTTGCCACTAATTGAATTTACAAGCAAGCAATGGGAAAAAAAAACTCTTCCTGGCATACCAAGTGGTATGGAAGTGTGGACTTGAATGCACCTTAGGTCTGCTAAAAGGAGAGTAAGTAACAGATCAACTTTTTCAGGTGGCCACAAACACAACTCTGAATCTTGCTCCATGTCTGTTTGATGGGTTTATGGTTTTGGTGAAAAATTCACTCTAAAACAGAAACTGTCAATTAAAAAGGATCAAACAGTCCATTTCATTTTATTTCTATTAGAACAGTTTAATTGTTGTTCCTGTGCCAATATGACAAGCATACACATTTCTCCATAAAGGTCATAATAAAAGTGTTGGTGATGATAAAGATGTTGTAAAAACAGCATAATGACTTAGAAATGAACCTCTTAGTGGCTATGTTGTGAACAGATGCGAATGTTAATTGCTAAAGCTAAAGTAAAGACTGATGCTTTTATGGTTGAGTTGTTTGGGATTGCAATCCATAGTGGGTGGCAAAATCCCTCTTATGCTGCGTATGAGCACAAGAAGAACATTTGGCAAGAACCAAAGAGAATGTGAGAGCATTCAGTTTAAGATGTTATGTTACCCCCTGAGAAGCATGCAGGGTGGAGTGAACACAGTGCAACATTCCACTATGTAAACAGTAGAAGTATAAAACACGAAAACACGTGGATTTTTCATAGTATGTAACCACAAGATCCTGACTTTAACACACAATCTTAATGTTTCATGTATGTTCTACCAGTCACAGAGGAAACAGACTACGATTCACTCTGGAAGCGTTTGACGCACAGAGATCCAACAGGAATAGCTAATGGAAATGCATTTATTCTGTTCATCCTCCTCTTCAAAAATCTTGCTGAAGAGCTCAACTCTTTCTGTAACAGACTCATCATGCATACTGCATGGACCCAGGAGAGCCCCCCAAATAAAACCTCATACAAGATAAACGCGGTCAAAGACGCTCAGGCTGAGTGTGGTAGAGCTTTTAAGAGAACAATGCAATTATCATGCTATATCAATTAATAAGACCCACTGTGTCTAGCTCATAACATTTGCTGCTGTTATATCTCTAATTTATCTGCAGAGGGAGCAAGAGAATAAGAAAAGTGAAGGTGAAGGAGACTGGATGAAAATCAAACACCTCTATAATCTGCTCTAAATGAAATGTTCATTAATTTGCAGTTGATCTCCCTGTTCAAACTCATATGGAGTCATGTATTATAGACCAAGCTGAGCAACGAAACATGGAGAAAAGAAAGGGCAGCAGAGGCCTTACTGCACATGAGTCTGTTATTTTTGTAAGCTACATTTAATATTTGAATACATTTGGAACACATTTTCAGTGCAATTTAGAACTTTAAAATCAATCTTATCTTTCAGTTGAAGACAATTACAGCATATCTGATGGTGCAGCTGTTATAGCCTAGTGCACTCACCTTTGAACATCATAATGTTGATGTCATTGTGGGAGGTATGTGCTGCACAGTGATCATGCACTAATGTGTAATTGTTATAGTGTAGTACATTCAGAATTTAATATTTTAACATTTCCCTGTTAATCTCACTGTGAAGGTACCCATGTAGTTGTATAGTGGTTATGTATCTAATAGCTAACTCTGGTACAGCTAAATGGCTGTACACTATCAAGGCCGAAATAACTAAAATGTGAAAATAAATTGAAGCACGCGTAATATTTATCAACATTTATGTAGTCTTTATAATGACATGAAAAAATCTGTTTTTATTTTTCATTACTACATGTTTGTGGATCAACATCCTAAATTTGCTTTAATGTTTTAATCTTTTTTTTTTTTTTTTTTTTAAACTTTAACCCAAACTTTTGATATTTTTTCCCTTTCAAATTTCATTTCTTGGAGTATTTTCAAATCATTTAATCCACATAACCTTAACTTAAATTGTATTTAAATCAATAAACAAAACTTCTTAACACAAGCATGTAAATAATGTAAATACAAAAAAGCTCCTGACACCCATTAGTTTAAATATGTTATAAGGTGTTTGTAATGTAAACTATTGACATCAAACAATTACATAATGGCAGAAGCCGTAACTTTATACTTCAAAATGAATGAATCTTACAACTTTTATAGTTTTCATTTTATATTAATCAAAATTTGAAAAAGGGTAGACAACTTTATGACATAGAAAAAAATAGGAGGAAGCTCCGTCAGATATTAGATTGTGTAAAACTCTCAACACAGTCTGCTACTTTAGTGTGCTGTTTCTTGTCTGTCTCTTTATTTGAATTTTGCTTTGGATTTGATTTTCTCTGTTTATCCGCTCTGACCCTTTTATTGCTTGTGATGATCTATGGTGTTATGCTGTTTGGTGCACTGTGTATTACTATCTGATGTTTTTTTTAAAGGGCAGGAAGTTGTAACTTCATCGTATCGCTGTTTCTCTTATTTTAATTATTAGACATATGTGTTATTTTCCTGACATTACTGTACAACACGCTTCAAAGAGTTCATAAAAGAACCACGACCAACAGAAAAAAACAAATCAAACATCACAAAAGACTGTGACTCTCCTCTGAGTCTTTCTGCAGTCACTGAATATTTCAACGCAATCCTGATCTACACATCCTCCCACCACAAATCAAAGATTTCTTTAAACCTTCTTCCTGTGTAGATGATCCACTTTTGGCACTGTATTAAAAGAAAATAATCCTTGAATATACATCTTCGTAAAGAGACAAACACGGAGCAAGATAGAGGCTGAAGAAGAACGGCAAAGAAAACAGTAACGAACATGCAGTGAGAGAAATGTTGTCAGAGATTGTGCAGGAAGTGAAACAGACGAAGTGAGAGTGGGGGGAAAAAGGAATCAGAGGAAGGAGCCATCATCCTCTCAGTTACCCAGCTCTAACCTCCAGATGTCTTTTTGTCTGCTAAGTGGGACTGGGGCTGCCGTTAAATGTTTTATTTGGCACTGAGGTCCTGGTGGGCTTCTGGCAGGGATCAGACTTAGCTTAGCCTGGCTGGCTGTCATTTAATAGCAGGGAGCAAAAGCGAGGTGGAAAGTAAAGATGGCAGACGAGCGAGGAAGGCTGAGAGACAAGAAGGAGGACAAGGAGGGGGAGGAATAGTAGGAGGGGAGGGGGTATTTCTTCCCTCAGTTTTTGCAATACGAAAAAATGCATCTTGTCATTTAATTTAAATTTCATAACTACTTGCTTCAATTACCAACATACTGCCAGTACATTTATACGTGAAACCACTGACAGTTTCTTATAATGACATAGATGACTCCACTAGAAAGGGAGGACATTTCACATTCTCAACCATTGAATTGTTCTTTAAGCTTTTCAGCAGGAGATTACCACTATTAGATGCTAACATGATTTCAATTGTTGTAAATAAGGTGCCTTAAGCTTGTTTGAAAAAGGTCTCTGTGCAAAACGTATTAAGGTAAAGGACTAGGTTCACTTTTCTTACATTAATTCCTTCCGAAAAACCTGCCACTTGTTGCAAACAGAACTGATTTTATCAAAGCCCATGGGAAAATAAGGCACTCTCACTTAGCTCTAGTAAGTTTATGGTCTCAATCTCAAGTTTCTTTAATAAGGAAGTGTGTATTTTTAGAAGCTCACTGTCTCATTTGGAGTAAAGTAGACACAAAGTACAAGGTACTTCTGGATGGAGTACTTGGCAGGTACAGTATGTATCTCTTACATCCATTGTGTTGTAAGAGCTACCTAAAAGACAAGACACCACCAGTGCCACCTGAAAAATATGAGTTTGCTGTAGCTCATGCATTTCCTAGTCAAACGTAGAGCAAAACATCACTCAGATCAGGCCGTTCATTTAGTGATGGTAATGATGGCTACTACAGAGAAGGATGTCGATTCTCCACCTGAGCACCAATAACGAAATCTCTAGCCCATGTTTGAGGTGTTTGAAATGAAGAATGGTTCATATCATTTTGCATTTTCTGTTTACTGCACCCAAACTTCATCACGGCTGACAAAAATTCATCATTCAATCTTGACTTAGCTTCTTAACTTCTTCTTGTGTTAGAAAAACATTTGAACAGGAATGTATATACTTAGACCCTAAATAATTTGTTTACTTTGTCCAAATGCACGCACGCACGCACGCACCCACGCACGCACGCACGCACGCACGCACGCACGCACGCACGCACGCACACACACACACACACACACACACACACACACACACAGCAGTTTAGAAGATGAGAGGATGTGAAATGTTTGATCCTTTGGTTTGATCACATTCATCTGACATCACGCCCACCCACAGCCTCAGTGCCATAGCTTCAAGCTGCAGCTTTCTTTATTAAATCTGAAGAGTCCTTACAGCTCTCCAGTTGAAGCGTGCAGGTCTGCTTGTCCATTGGGTACTTTGTCAGATCCATGTTGCAGGCCACGGTGGTGGTGATCCTACAAGACACAAATGTTGATGTCATAAAGATGCAAACACCTGCAGTACATTTCATTTGTGCAGTAGTTTGTCACACAGTGGGTTGTTATGTAAGTTCCTGCTCACTGGTTGAAGTCATGCATTTGTAAGGAACTGGTTGGCTTATTTTTTTGGGCTTATATGGAATTATGCATGTTGGGAGCCCTTAATGGCACACAACTTAAGATCATACATTAAGTATACAAGAAACAAAGTCTTCGGTCTGAATCGGTGTCGCTTTGTAAATCTGGGTCATAAAGTATGAAAGCCTTTCACAGTGAAAAGTTTCACTGTGCTGTAAGTGCATTAAATACCATGAAAGAACTGATTCACAGTTTTCAGGATAAATGGCATCAAAACATGTCAGTTTGTGTAAATTTCCAGGCTCCTGGGGTTTCCTGAAGGAGCCACACTGCTTTTGTTTTGAAAATGCATTTGAAAAGGCTTTTGAAAATCCATCAAAACAGACCCAACTTTTTTAAATTCATAGTTTAAAGGAACATTTCATCGATTCCATTATATCTGCAGCATTTAGAAAATGTGGAACAGATACACACAACACAACAAAACACTATTGACAACCATGTAACTGATTGCTGTACTGTAACTGACTAATAAAACATGAGTAATATATTTTATTTTGTAAGTGTTTCTCCTATCACTGTTATGACTCATTGAAGGGTTGAGTTTGGCAATGATTATGAATGTCTTGTCATGAAAAGGACTGCACAAAGTACGAATGACTGATCTGATTCAGCTATTAACCCTTTAAATCCAAATGTATCATATTCAGATGTTTTTTGGACCTCTCCTTCATCTGTGTGATATTTTTACATGAAATGTAAAGATAATCCACCAGGGATCAGATGGCATGACCTTCTGATAAAATGATAAACATGAAGGATGTCAATCCGTCACTAATATGTGAATAATATGCCAGACTGGTCATAAAATTGTTGCACAGCTTTCCTCCAACTAGCATCATTATATTGAGTCATGGAAGAGTTCAATACAACTTTGATATCAATCAATCAATCAATCAATCAATCAATCAATCAATCAATCAATCAATCAATCAATCAATCAATCAATCAATCAATCAATCAATCAATCAATCAATCAATCAATCAATCATTATTTATATAGCGGAAAATCAGAACAAATGTTATCCCAAGATGCTTTACAAACAGAGCAGGTCTAGACCGTACTCTGTTCTATTATTAACAAAGACCAATCATCAAGACAGGGTAAGATCCAGTCCCATCTTACAGGCAGGACTCAGTCTTATCTTGTCTTAATCCACCATGAGCAGAGCACTTTGCAACATTTAGCAAGTTACAGACCTTCTCTCCTTTTAACAGGCAGAAACCTCGAACAGAACTAGATTCATGTTAGACAGCCATCTGCCTCAACCATGATATGCAGTCTTCATCATGACAAGATGTGCATCGAGTGCTGCAGACTGATTCTGAACATCATATCAGGAGGCTTTCTATTTGGCTGGCTGAAGGAGGCCATATTCAGAGCACTTAAGGTCTGATGTGTGGGGTTTAGTTTAAAAGGGTCTTAAGCTTGAAGTTTCATCAAATCGACACAGATTCTATATAAAAACATTGAGTGGTTGTGTCTTCAGCCCACCCTCCCTCCGCCTCTGTCAGTATTGATACACTGACGTTCTAAAGACATTGTTTGATAGTCCAGGGTAGATGCAATTAGCGGGAACAGTCTGTCCATTGGACTTAACATTCACAATAACACTTTGCTTTACGTCTTTAAGTGTTTCCTAAATTAGAAGTTAAAGTTTAGCACCATCAAGATCTGAGAAGTTGTATACATACTGCCTCTGGTGTTGATTCATAATCACTTAAAGGACATTCATTTTTGTATCATATTAACTTTGATAAAAGTGTACACACTGATAAACTATAGCACATTGGTTTACAAAAGGAGAGAGGGAGGAGGAGTCAATGATGCACTTGGAAGACTCGAATGATTTACACAAACCTTTGAGTTCTAGTCCTATATCATAAAGCTATTTAGATTTCTCATTCCTGATTTCTTGATATTTTTTTTTATCTCATACATAAACTTGACCCATTCATGACATAAAAGCAGCTAATTCTAATTACATCCCTCTCTTAGCAACACAATCTTACGCTCGCATCACTTCAGTGCTTTCTCATGTATTCCCCTCAGGCTGCACTCAAACATTTCCCACAGCTGTCCCTTCCCTTCACTCCACTCTGTCCGTTTTCACAGCTCAAACTCCCTAAAGATGCTGTCCCTCTCTTGACTCAGTTTTTTTCTCTTTTGGGGGACTTGTTTTACTCCCACTAGCTCTACTATGTGAGTATGAAGCACTCCCCTCCTACACATTTCCTCTGACAGGGTTAAAGCCCATAGAAACTGAGATGTTCGGTGTGAAGAGAAGCAAGAATCAGAGCTACAATAATCAACAAATAGAGTCACAGCGTTCACAAGGATCTCATCTACATATCAAAATAAATCAAGAATCTAAACTTACTGATAAGATAAGTGTATAGAGACAGGATTAACTGTGCTGAGTCTTGAAACCTGACCCAGTTTACAGTTGTATGATACCCCCATATATCCAGTGTAGTCACTGAAGCAGTGAGTGTCTCCCATGTGACATTTTTTCCCTTCTCTTTTGATCAAGAACATGTATAGCTATGAAAAAAACTGTATGAATGTAAAGTAGCTCACCCCCCTCAGTGCCTGACAATAACACCATTCAATATGAGTTTTTCATAAAATGTAGAGTGATAGAAACAGAGCAACCAGTCATACTCTGCTGGGAAGAAAATCCATCCATATATTTTTTCTTTAACATGTTATTCTCAGGAGAAATAATCCCCCTGAACTACAACATTTTGGAAACTGATATTTGCAGGTCTTCTATCTCAGCAGTTTGACAGAACAAATGAGGGTAAGGATACTAACGTTTTCAAATTTGTTCTGGTGATGTCTCAAGTGTCAATGCCTGTATTCAAAATTGTCCTCCTTAAATAACCTGTTGGTAGTATCCCACTAAACAGAAGCTTTTGACACTTCTTTTTCTTATTTCTTTTCAAGCTGATACAAGCACAACAAAAAGTACAAAACAGTAGTAGATTGTTTCCACCTTTGCTTTGAAGGGTTGCTCATTGTGTGCTTTCTTTTCACGAAATTAACTTTGAACGTGCTTTCTGTATGGATGCAGAAAAAAATCAACCACAGCCTGCTAGTTTTCAGATTTTAGCTCTCACATGATATATACACTAGAGTACATAACCACTTCCAGCTACAATCACTGTTTTAGCTGCCTTTGAAAAAAGTTGCCCCCCTGGAAGGTCACTCAGTGAGGCTCATGCTATTGAAATAAAAGTCCTGATTGCAGCAGCCAAGGCATGACTCCAACTCAGGCTCTCTGCTGCTTGTCATCTACTCTCTCTCCTTTTCATTCCCTGTCTATCTTTAGCTATCACCATCAACTAAAGGCAACAATGCCACAAATAACCTTTGTTAAACATAGTGGATGAAAGATAAAATCTACAAGTGCAACTAAGGTGTAAGGAAAGATTAATCAAACTAAATGAACATGAGCAGTAGCTCGGCAGGCAGCCCCCTCACCGGACATCTTGTGGTCACCAATTTGAGCCTGTGAAACAGATTTTTTACCTGCTATGTTAGAGTTTTACTGGTTTAATGTCTGCATCAGTTTGTTTTGACAAGAAGGAGACTTATTAAAAACTTCATGATTGATGAAATCAGAAGCAGAAGCTCAGCTAACAGCTCCTCCTAACATCCTGTGTCTGTTATGGAGTGTTAGTATTTTGTGGGTCAGCTTTCTTGGACAGGAGGAGTCCTCTGTGGGCTATTAGGCTCCCATATAATATAACCTTGTAAACACTACATACTGACAGAAACCAAACCTTAAAAACAAGCTGAGGTAATGCCAGTGGCAGCTCAGCAAGCAGCCCCCTTATTGAAAATGCTGTATCTGAGTGTTGGTGACACACTAATCTTTTGAAACTGCTCTAAGCATGGATAAATGTACTATTACCCAAAATGCTAACACTGTACTCTTTTTTATGAATATGCAGCATTATTTATCCATGCACTGGGGGGAATATTGATATTCCTCTTTAAAAAAAAAGATTATTGTGGCCTTATGACCCAGCGCTAATCCCCCCTGAGTTGAAGCCACAGGGAGTGAAACAGTGGGTGGAGTGTGATCAGGACCATGGACAGCTCTTATACAATCCACAGGCAGGCTGAGGTCACAGCATGTGACACAAAAAGAGTAGGATGTGTAAATCCCATCATCATAGACTTAAAGAGCTGAACAAATTGACTTCCTGGATCATCTTTAACACTTCTATCTATAACCTGTCTGCTTGGCCCAATCAAAAAGCCACAGCACATTCCAGAAGCCTGCCAAAGCATTTCAGATGTTAAGCTCTTGCACACAGAGCAATAAATACCAGAGAGATGCTGATGGGAGTTGCTTTGATAGCCCACACATCTTTGTCTAGGCAGATCAAATACTCCTGCACTCATACAATCCAATGCCCAAGTAATAGAACTGACACAGCTCCATGCTTTGCATGCACATTATCTACAATCCAACCAACGCTTCCTCCCTCAGACAGTTCTTTCTCCATTCCCAGGCCTACTTTTCATTGTCTGCCAGAACAGATAAACAAAGTCAACAACCAACAGGCTCATTCGTTTTCCCACCTTAGTGCATAGAGGACAGTCCCGTTGGGGAAAATGCGAATCAGCCTGTTCTCTACGGTGATGTCATGTAGGAAGGACTTCTTGGAGTCCACTATGAAGGTGTCAGGGACCCAGAGCAGCTCCACCAGTCGCCCGTCCAGGCTCAGGCTCTTGTTGCCCTCAAACACCAAACGCTCGTCAGTCCAGCGCTGACGAAGGAATATGGTGGCGGTGTAGTCCTGCAGGAACAAGGTTCAAATGTCACAAAAAAATAATGGACTATTAACAATTTCCAATAAGCATGTCAGTAATATGCTGAGGTTTTTGCAAACCAAGATTCTCCTGCGTACTCCAATTTCATTAGTCAGCTCTGGGTTTTTCGTTTTGCATTGGGTATTGATGGCATCAGGTCCCTAAGCCCTTCTATGCCTGAAGCAACAGAAATCCACAAAATTGCTTGAAGTCAGCAAGACTGAGTGCATTTATCCTGAACTCTCATTGCAGAAGTCCTGATGTTGAACTTGAATTTGTTCAAACCCCAGGGGTTTAGTCAAATCACTCTGGTCAGTGGTGATTAAATGAGACACTAAACAAAAGGAAAATGAAAATACATTGTTATGGAAGCGATGTAGTAGCTGAAGGAGAGACTGGGAAAAACTTATGTGGTTGTTTGGTTAGTTGTTTCATTCAGTTATTTCTTAAGTGCTAGCTTTCCTGCTTGTGGGGTACAGTAATGCTCTTTATTACCCGGCTGTGTGAAATATGACAACAGAGATTAATTCTCAATAAAAGTGATGCTATGGACAACCTGATCTCACGTCATGTTGAATCAATCCATGGTAAGGACTCTTGCCTGTCAACACCATTACGATTGGACCTCAGGCTGTTCTTGAGATTCAGGAAATAATGACAGGTAGCGGGCACAGATACAAGAGCAGCCTGGGGAGCTGCTGGGCCCTTACCATCTCTGGTAGGGAAAAGTGGAGCAACATCTTATCCTGCAATCCAGGCAACGGCATCAGAGCTGGTGAGAGCATCTCTAATCTGCTAATCTCTACCAAGTAAATTGTCCCATTTGCCTCATTCATCTTTAAATAAGTGTCAGATGCAGCTCCCAGAAGAAGGAGAGCTTAATGAGGCAGACATGTCAATGGAAATGTTTAGTTTGATGCGATTTATTAAAGATGCAGGTTAATGTTTAATCTTGGCTGTGAGTTGAAATGTTTCTGAAATGAGCTCGATAAGAATCAGTTGCCATGGATCAGTGGCCAAATGTTGAATTGGAGTAACTATGTTTTTTAGCTGCATAAATAACTCTGTATGATGAATAATGTATAGTGAACAGGGGGTTATGCAAATTAGAATCCCAACAGGGTGAGCAAAACCCTAAAGCGAAGCCCCTCAGGTTCTTACGCAGTGTGAGTCTAGCTATATTGTTTGTCATTGGTTTCCATAATCCTCTTCAGAAAAGAAAATGAGTGCAGACGAGGAGCAGTCTGAGTGCTGTGTGTGGACTATTGATGTTTAAATATAGTCAGTGCTGTCTGAGCACATTATCACTAAAACAGAACTCAATGTAATCTCACTGCTAACCACGACACTCTTTGCTTGATAAGTCTGGAAAAAAACAAGTGAGACCTTGTGGCACTGAAGAATGCATGGCTGTTTTACAGATAGAAACATAGATGGAGTTAAAATATTAAAATACCCACAAGACTGATAATGTGTTTGTCATACACTTACTATGAATAAGTGCCTCCTACAATACCCTGAAAAACTATCCCAATCAGCATAAAAATCTGAACAATGAGAACCTATTTAAATTTTAAAACTCAAGTGTCTAGCCTATTTTTGTACCTACTTAATCCTTAATAGTTCTGATGTCCACAAGGTATTTTGTAAACTAATTTAAGCACATGTTCTGTACAGCTCTTCAGAAAATGTTCTACATAATGAGAGTAAAGTGGAGCGTCCCCTGATGACAAAGAGCGGAGTAGGTCTTCGTGCCAGTATGAACCTCTCCAGGGTTTTAAAGACTGACCATGTCAAGACCCAAGTCTGAGCTGATGAAATTAACATTCAACAGTGGTGTATCCAATCGAATCACATAAGGTTAAGTTTGTGGATATCGGTGAGGAAGTACAATGTTGTCTTACCATGTTGATCTCTGAGATGGTGTCAATGCTGGCGATGTCCAGGCTCATCCCCACTGTGACAGGACCATCTGCAAAGACAGAAGGAACCAATAAACTGCTGGATGTGCCATCAACTTTATGTCCACACACTGCATCATATCTGAATACATATCTATTCTTTAGCTAGTGCCTGCAAGTGTTGCAGAGTTATACTGAGAAGGCATAGAGATTGAGGTTTCATAATACATCATAGTGTTGTATAATGAAAGGTTATTGAAGGACAGAATTTTTAAAAGACCCCACATTGCTGGCACACCAACAGCTGCAGTCTGTCGACTGTGAACCTCCTTTAGGGAATTAGTTCCCCCTGATTCACCATCAAAGAGGGGGAACTTTGCTGCACTCTTATGTTTCATCCTCTCATTCTTCTCCTCTCTCACTTATCAATCTTGATTTCTATGAGAGGGATTTATGAGCCTGTTGTCATATAACAGATACTGTATGTGGCTGCATTTGTGTATATCTTCACATTTTAATAAAGAAGGAAAACCCTCAAAAAGATACTGTTTGTTTGATACTTTAAGTGGAGTTTAGCCTTAAAGGGAAATTTTAACATTTTGGGAAACATATTTTCTTTTGCTTTTGCTCCCTGCTTTTATGCAAAGCTACACCAACCATCCGCTGGCTTTGTCTTTGTTATTAGCCTACAAGCTGCTGGGGTGGCATTAATCATCTTATGACTAATACCATAATAAGTGTATTACCCAAAGGTCAAACTAATCCTTTAAGGTTGCTTGGGCATTAGAAATAATGATTCAGTTTCTAGAAAGAGGGACAATCCTCTTCAGAAATGTCTTGCCAGACTGTGGCCGGGGCTGTCAGACTATTGGAGGGCAATGACAAGAAGTAGAACTCACCTTGCACCAAATTGTAGTAACTTTAACTTCCACACCATATTACAGAGGAGAGCAAGATAACTACATAACATAGGGTACATTTTTAGAAAGGCTTTCTGTTAAAGTCTGCTTGAACACCAGTTTTTCAACACAACTGTCTTTGTTAAAATCAATAAATGTTTCTTGTTCACATTGTTGTTTGGAGTAACCCATGGCTCGTGAGCTCATCCTTTTTTGTCTTTGCATGCTTCCTCTGGACCATATTTTTCAAACTCATCATGTTGCCTTTCACTGCTATGGTGACAATGTATGTTGTATTGGCTAGCTGTGCAAAGAACAAATATGCTAAAGTATAGCAAGGTGTGTTTTCACAATAATAAATTGATTCTCCCACCATTTGTATTGATACATTGGAGCTGCTGCTGTGAGGACTTTTCATCAGACTGAAATCACAACAACCCCTGCTCCTGTAGGTGCCGCTGTTATGTTGGCTTCTACAGCTGCTTGACAGCAGGAGAGAGATAGCAGGGGAGATCAAGAAGCATAACAACTAGGATGAGAAAGTGTGAAAAGAAAGTGGTGAAACTAAGAGAAATACTTTTTTTCTCATTGTTTCAATGCAGATAGAATTAAACATGCAGGAAGATGATTGATTTTATTTTGTTTCTTTGTGTTTGTGTGTGTGTCTCTCTGCACCACCCTCCATACAGCTCTTACACAACCCTTACACAAACCTTTCAAATTGGCAAATACCAACATTTTTAACTCCCTTTGGTGTCTCATTAAAATATTCAAGTAACATCTGTGTTTATTGCAGACCGATAGAGAACAGAAGAGAGAGCGAGCAATGTCACCTGGTCCCTCTGTGTTTTGTTTTAGTCCTGACCTGTGGACTGTTGGCTGTGAGCTCCACGTCACTGCACAATGACTAACACACAGATATGAATGTTCTAAAAATACCAATGTTTTAGGAAAATTATGCCTTTTGGTTACTGCTAAGAGTATTTCAAATGAAGAGGTATGTGTTCAGAGGCTTTTAATGCACCAGTAATGCAAAAGGGTTAAATGAAAACAAACTCTCCAAGTTTGGGATTCCATGACTTGTATATTTTGGATTTTGTATATATTTTTTGGGGTATTGTTTGATCCTGATCTTGAGAAGGAACTTCATGTTTGTATTACATTTCCAGTATTTCCAGGGGTTATTACTACATTAATTAAAACTTTATTATTCCTTTTACAGACATACAATTACACCCTAAATTAAAACTTTATTACTCTCTTTACGAACACTTAATTACACCGTTGATTTGTCAATCCTTGACAAACCCTTACACCCTTAACTAACACTTAATCAACCCTTTATTACACCTTTAACCAACACTTAATTAACCCTTTATTACACCCCTAACTGACAATTGATTAACCCTTTATTAGACCCTTAACTAACCATTTATTACACCTTTAACTAACCCTTTATTAAACCAAGTGTTTAACTTATTACAACCTTGGCTCACCCATTAATTACACCCTCCTTTAACCCTTAATTACACCCTTAACAAACATGTTATGACACCCTCAACTAACCTTGAGTTACATCCTTAACTGACCCATTATTACACCCTAACTTAACCATTTATTATAACCTTAACTGAGCCTTTATTACACCCTTAACTAACCCTTACTCACACCCAAATTGACCCTGCATTACACCCTAATCACACCCTTTATTACAACCTTAACTCTCCTGATCTATTCACATGAAATGGCTCAGTCCAGCCTCCCGGCCTGGTTAAGCGCTTTCTATGACAGTGAATGAGGAGTACTGATACAGTCAGTAGCAGTGTCTTGAGTTCCCAAATTTAAGTCAGGATTCCAGAAATAAAAGAAAGGGCAAGAGAGACAGGAGAAGGCATGGTAACTATGTCCAAATGGAGTATCTACCTTTGCTCCCCTAACATTAATTACTTCATATATTGTAACATCCCTCTGAAAGCTGATTTGAAAACTGTTGTTTTTTAGGGTGTGTACATATTCAAAAGAAACATAATTGTTGTTTGCATGCCATTTTACATCACTCCTTTGAATGTTTGCTATATCTTAAGTACAGTTTTGCTATTTCAAAACAAAAGACACATTTTAAAACAAAATGGGAATAAGGTAACCTATGCTTAATGCAGTACAAAAGAAAAATATAAGCCTGACAAAAACAGTCGTATGAGGCAATCTCTAAAAATGATTGCAATTCTCCCTATACTTGTCACAGTCATGAATCAGTCACACATTTAACTTTTGCTGCATCAAGACTTTTTACTGGCACTAAGTGTGGAGACCATGTGACCAGTTTCAGCAATCACTGGCAATAACGTTTTAAATTGGTTATGGGATTTTACTTAAGGCACAGAGTGGTCTAGCCTCCACCTGTACTGCTGAGCTTTAGATCATTGTGCAAGATCTTTTTGTTATCCCATAGTCCATGCTCAAGATTGATATTGACCGTGCTCTCTCTAACAGAACTTTACTCTCCACAAACACCATTTCATAAACAGGTAGTGTAAATTATAATCATTCTTTACCCTGCTTATATTTGAGCAAATGCATGTATTCATTGCATTTATTTTGGGGGATTGGATGCATGTATTCAGTGGATAAGACAGTAGATAGAGTAGCCCCACATCCACGCCGCTATGGAGTGAACTCTGCAAGAGCTGCCGTGACAGATCGGAGATGGACCGGATACGGATCCAGTGGAATTTGGCCGTAACAGCCCACTCTCATTAATCCTGCAGAGGTTTAGACAACGCTACTGAAGGGTTTAGGGAAAGGATGTATTGGACAGTTTTGAAATAACCCTAAGAAACTGGAATAACATGTGGCAAAGAGCCAAAGGCTGGAATCATACCCATGAGGACTTCACATCCATGACAACAGCCTCTACTGTACATGGCACGAAATTTAGATGCCAATCCAAAGTGGTGCCCCATGTATTACTTTCTTAATCTGTTCTCAGTTTGTATATCTGAACATTGATGTGTTTCAATCAATTTCAAAGAAAGAACATTTCCAAAAAGGTCTGATGGAAATAAAATAATAATTATTATCTCTTTATTCATGTTCATGGGTTTAAGAATCAACTTTGCATCAATGGTCATTTTTAGATTTCTAATAATGCTAACAAATATGTCCATGTCATCTTTTCATGCCAAACATGCATTCCCCAGGCATGCAAGCTTATGATTATAAGGGTTAGAATTGGCTGAAGTGGAGTTTATTATTGAATAAACATTTAATGAATTAACATTAAAGCCTTTTTGATGGATTTCTGGATCCCAGAACAATAACCGTTATATGGAATGATATCCATGATATATACAATGTTGTCTGAAAATTTAAATCTACATCACAGAAGCTGATGTGATATTTGACTTAACACTATAATTCAGATTTATGAAGGTGTTAGTTTTCAACCAAAGCAATTTCTATGATAAAATTGACTCCATCTCATCTTACAGTACACATATGCAGTAAATTAAATTCTACGTATGTCAGCATTTCCTTTTCACAAGGGGCAAGTGGGAATAAAACCGCAGTATGAACCCTGCTTGTTCTCCGTCAAACCAGCATTTCCCCTCAGTGCTCTGCCTTTTCCATGGCTGCATGTGTCTGCAGTTTTTCTTACTGTCAAAGAAAGGCCTGAGGTACTTGTTGTATCCTTTCATCAGTCTCTGAATGGTAGGAGGCAGAATCTCTCCTTCCTTCACTTCAGCGTTGAGCAAGGAGTTCTCTAACAACCTGAGAACAAAGACAAGAAGAAGAAGAGAAAAGGAGAAATAAGAGTTATTTTTTCGTTTCTGCTCCTGTTGTGGGTTTACCAAGTGGGTTTGTCTTTGCGAGAAACACAGTATTCATAGAGTCTGCAGGGCGTCGATTGAGTTCCACGGCAGGTCTTGAAACATGCTGAGTGAAAGAAAAGATTAAAACGTGAACATGGGACTGAAAAACCAAAAGAAAGAGAATGAAGGCACAAAGAAGCGCCTTCCAATATGAAATAACCTCGAGTTGACCAAGTTTAAACCATCCATCTTGCTGTTTTTCTTTTCACTAACGCCTTTAAAATTACTGTTTGCTTTCATGGGATTTCTTTCCCCTCATTCTTTGTGAATGCTATCCTTTAAGGGACATTGAAGTGTGGGTAGATGATTATATTGCTGGCAATTGCGGCAGGGGAAAAGAACACTCATTGCGCCTCCCCCCAGTGGTGTGTGTGTGTATTTGTGTATAAATCAGGCTCTAAATAGAGAATGCCGGCTGTAGAGAGGAAGCCCCAGGGCACGTGCAATGATGCAAGAAGGGGCTGCAGCGAGACAGATCAGGCCATGTGCAGAGGCAGAAAACATTCATCGGTACATACTGACAGAGTCCTCTTCTGTCACTGCAGAATTTAAATATGTGGCAAGCATAGAGAGATCGTTATCACCAGTCATTCATTGTTCGTGTGAACGTGCTGCTCCAAATAAGTCCTGATACCTTGATTGCTGTAAACAAGTTAACAGAATTGGTTGGCAATATTCTTTCCCATGACGATTGTTGTGTTTATTGTTGCTTGCTTCTTCTCATCCTGTTTCTGTTAGGTGTCATAAAGAAATCCCCTAATCTCGTCAAATAATCAAGTGACTTTCCCTCTAAAGCTCACCCTGTGGGTTTCTTCTTGGTAAAGACCTTGTTTGTATATGTTAATTATAGAAACGTCTCAGAAGAATGTGATCATTTATTGATGATATGATGCTACATGCAACCCATTAAAAGCTTCTTTTGCTGTAGGGAGTCACAGTCTTTTAACTTTATGGAAGGAGTCTTTATGGAATCGAGTCTAAAAAAAAAAACATCCAGAGCCATGCACCACATCCACGCTCCTTAGGGAAGCTTAAAAGATGCCGTCAAAAAGAGGATGCTGTTGCTTTGTTTCAGGAAGTGATGCTCATAAGCTCGGGACATGTAACAAAGGGTTATTAAAGCTGGGGTTGGTAGTCACGAAAAACTAGCATGAATTTTAATGTAGCATTTCCTCATGACTCCGTCTAACCCCTCCCCTGCTCCCCTTGGAGCTCCTCCAAAACGACGCCCCCCCGCTCACATGCACGAGCGCCGCTGATTTGCGACCATATGATCGTGACTGATTCAAAATCGGTCCTCACCAAAACATTATCATAGTGAAAGTTAAAAACACAAACAAACATGCTGCTATTAGTACTCACAACTGTCATGCTAGCATTATCCAGTTGTACTGGTGACACTATATCAGGAGAAAAGTTATAACACATATAATACTGTAACAGCTCTACTGTTTGTTAAACGTGTTCAGTGTAGATGCTCTTAATTCCTACAGTGTTGACAGGTAGTGAAGGCATCAGGAGAGGTGTAGACTCAGAGTGTGCCAGCGGGAGAGACAAGAAGAGAAGTTTTTCATTCATTCAAACATTGATTGTTGCTTTTTTTGTTGGCGTGAACACGGCCGACAGTGACCGGTTATTAAAGCTAAACGTGTTCATAAATGGGCTCGTCATCCCTACAGCGTCCGGACGGACGCTACAGTACATATACATTTTCTGTAGGACTTACTGAATGTCATTAATTCTTTTGCTTGTCAGAGCCCCCGTGGTGAGAGCTTTTTAGACTCTGATCCGGACTACAGTCCTGAGCAAAGCACCTTATCGGGTCAGAGGGACTAGGCCCGAGGTCGAGCGAGAGGGGCAGTAAATAGAGTCAGGGGAAGCAGAGGCGAAAGACAGGGACTTGGAGTGCAGGCTGGAGAAATGTACACGCAGGAGGCGGGCAGAACAGCAGGACAGGATTTGATTGGTTTAAAATTTGGGGACCCAAAAACTGTGATTGGGTGTTGTTTTCCCAGGCCTTCGGGACATAAAGATCATTTTAACCAGTATGACAAAAAGTGTATCTAAATCTGACCACCAACCCCATCTTTAAGACAACTGAAAATCCATTGATCCTGATAAGGCATTATCAAGTTAAGCATTATCAAGTTAAATCATCCCATTTGATATACTGTTAGCTGTTTTGAGACTAGATAGTGTTAGCATCCAGCTGCTTTCTTGCTAACAGTTTTGTTCCGTAAGATTTGAAAATAGTTTACTTCTTTCTTATTGGATCATTTAACAGTACACAAAGCTAATGTTGGAAGCGGTCACGTGCTTACATTGGCTGTTGTGTATTGAAGTGTGGATAGTGTAGGCGGAGAGAGCTAGCGTTATTTAGCAGTTAGCTCAGGGGTAGCTTGTTAGCTCTAAAGGTTGTTTTACTGTCTTTGCTTATGACAAAATCTGAAGGCTTAATTTTGACAGGATACAGAGGGCGTTCCACCATACCATTTTGTCTGGTACTAAATCATACGGTAACAACCTTCCATAAATGCAAAATTAAATGTCCCATTTTTGACGTTCAGCAAACATTTTCACTGTTGTGTACAGGACACATTGGCCAGAGAAGCCACACCAGCTTGGATCACTTGCAATCTCTCCCTCTCCACAATACACTCATGTATTTGGGCAGGTATACAGCAAATAGGTGAACAACTGCCTGACAATAGACCATTGTACACAATTTCAGCGCACAACCTTCTACATTAGTTGTGTTACGTTGAAACATCAGCAAGGCACTTTAAAATGTCTCACTGATGCTTTAAGTGGATAGATATAATGTGCACTAACTCCTTGCTAACAAGAGGTTTCTCTCCATCCAAGTAAAGTCTTCTCTGAGTGTAGCAAACCATTAACACTGGAGCAAAACAAAAGGTGGTCCTGACTTAACATGCAACTGATTGTTACAGTGCAATGAACTATTTGGCAAAAAAATGCGCTGTTATTTATTTATGTATTAATAACACCTAACAGGCACTAACATTGTCTTTTCAGAAGCTGGTGAGTTTGGTAGCTGGTAAAAGGGGCAGATCAGTCAGATTTCTTCACAACTTGGACCACATGTAGACCTGGAGTTTGATGTTTGCCTGTTTTATTTTGTGTTAGCTACACAAGTATTTTGTTGGATCCAAACCAAGCACTGGAAAACACTTATATTAGACAAAGAAAGAAAGAAAGAAAGACAAATAAAATGAGCAAAACAAGCTTTTTGACGAAGGAAGCAGTGGAACAGCAATTTCATTTTCTGCAAGGCAAACGTACTGCTTTTGTCCATGAAGACTCTTGGCTTTGAGGAGAGCGACGTAACCGCTCTTTCTGACTGATAAAATCGTACCCTTAAACAAAAGGTCTGTCTTTAGGAATTATTTCTTTTGGTAACAGTGACTCAAAATAGAAGAGGAAAAAGGCATTTAGTGGACTTAATTGGTCCTTTTTACCTCAAAAGGATTCAGTAAATAAAGGACTTTATGCTCCCTGAAACTGGCCACTGGAGCAATGCCGTAATAATTGTGATTAGACCAAAACGTAACAAAAAAAGAAGTTAGAAAATACATAAATGACCCTTTGTGTGCCTGTCAAACCAACCTAGAGTCCCAACACAAGTGTGACTGGAAAGTAAGATTCGTCTGAGAAATAATATTACAGCAATGCCACTTTATTTTATGAGATGCAAACACTTACTCTTTAAATTCATGAGTTTATTTTGTGTCTGTTGAATTCAACAGAACCCCACTTTTTTTCCGGAATGAAGAATGCTAAAGCATGTAAATCATACCATACCACTATAAAAACGAGGAAAGAACTTGTTTAACTTCTTCACATTCAGTGTGTAATTCCATCTTTGTCTATAAAAGAATCGCTGATCTCCCTTGTGAGCAGACAGGCTGCTGAATCTACCTCACAGTCTTCAAGATGAGCTTCCAGACTAGACAGGCTGCTGCTGCGAAAAAAGAAGAGCCAAAAGAAAAAGCCCTTCCCCGTGAATCTCAGAACTTGTTCCACCTGACTGTGTCAAATCAGCTTAGACGGTGGGGTAACTGGCTCCCAGCACACTGTTGCTATGCTGCATAAAGTCTCACTCACATGGCTCCCAGGCTGTTGTTTTAGCAGGCTGCAGTCTTGGATGGGGAAGCCATGTTAGTGACAGCGGTGACAGCACTCTGCCTCTGGCACACTGCATTATCAATCTGGGTTGCCCTGTGTGACCCTCATTACATTCACAAATGCTTTTCCATCTGTAAAACTGTATAAGTGGGTTGGTCTGTGTTTGTGGATGAGTTTTAAAAATAGCTCTCTGCAGTGACATAAATGAAGAAAAATTTTACATTTTCAAGGAGGAATGGGATACATCGTGGAAATGAAGAGGATTGTCCTGAAAACACAGATTCTAATCATCTTTGCAGTGTTTTGTTTAAGCGGCGTCAATGCAGGATCAACATTTTAGAGGGTGAAAATGTATTAACTGAGTCAGTTTTTATTTTTGAGTAAGCTTTTATAAGGAGCAGAATTATCCACAGAGGTCTCCTCCTCACAAAACAAGACTAGGTGAATCAAAAGTATAAAAATACTGAATAAAGCATTAACAGTTCAACAGTGCTTTTCTTCGGCAGACAAGCAGCAACCCCCAGTTCTGATTGGCTAAGAGTGATGCATAATTAAGTATAAATAGGGGATTATATTTAACTGGCATGTGGGCATACTGTAGCTGTTTGCGAGGAGGCTTAAGCCCCCCTCAGCCTTACCTCTCTGCCTGTGTCTAGGTTAATCAAAGGTTAGGGTTGAATCAGCATTTCAAAAATGGTTTTGTTGTGACTTGTAAAGAAAGCAGTCAGCTGGAGATGGTAAAGGTGTGTATGGAATCCTAACCCTCCTTTCTGATAAAAGTGAATTTTATGTCCCATGAAAAAAAAACATGAACATTTCCTGAATTTCTCAGGGTGAGCTACATGTGTGAACACCAGTGTCAAAAAAATTTAATCTCAACTTTGTGAAGACTTTCCTGCCAGCCCTGAAGCACATTTTCACACCAGGTCAAGATAAACTGATCTGTGAACACAGCAGAAAATATTCAGGAGAATTCATTGCAACCTATTGAAGGTTGGGATGATGTGTACACCATGTTACTGGTGTGATCGTCATGCACGTCTTCCACAATTTGATGATACTGTCAGTATATCCAGTAACACAGCATTAAAGGCAAAAGATGTCAAGATAGTGTTGAACTCTGTTTCACTTGCCATCTTTGTTGAAAACTTTACGAAGTGACTACTGTAACATTTATTTTGTCATGCTCAGCCTTATGAGAACCTCTACACACACACACTCACACCGCCATCTAACAGGTAGAATGTCCTGCTCTGAAGAAAAATTTCAGGGGTAAGCCATCCAGATATTTTCTAGTAATTTTCAGGAGTTAAAATATATGTAAAGGGGTCTAAAATATGAGACTGATGTTGGCTGATAAAGAGGTTTTGTTTAAGAAAAAGTGGGAAAGCAAGAAAGTTTTACGAAACAGCCAAATCTGATTCAAATGGCAAAATTCTAACTGAGGTCCAGCTATGGATGGAAAAAAGGTTGTCAAATAATAAACAGGATCAAAAAAATCTACAGCTACCAGTGCTAGAATCACAGGACTGATTTCCTAGCATGGCAGTGCTATTCATCTTTGATGTTCAGTGTCAGTGTTTTGCAGTCTGACGATGAAACGCTGCTTCTTTGACTCTATCCTCCTCTGAAAATCCCCAGACTCTCTAACTTTGGGCTGTCTAAGCCTTCACCTGCAGACGTTCTCCAACCTGCCAACCTTCCGCTATTCACTGAGCCCTGACTGATAAAAAAAAGAACAAAGAAAGATCCTTACAATCCCCTTAGAATCACACGAGATACTAATGTTAACAACTTTGTTATTATGTGCAGGGTGGCATCATCAGGAAGACTAGAGGAGACTTAAAATGAGCGTGCATTAGCGCACTGCAACACATGAACACACACTTACTGCATACATGCACGAACACACACACAAACAAACATCACTCATATTTATGTAGTGTGGGGTCCCTCTATCCCCAGATGGAAGCACACTACACACTTTCCCAGAATGCACGCTGACAGACCCGACACACCTGCCCACCTGGCTGCCAATCAAGAATAACAGGATGATACACCAAGTGCCCACAACTGAGCTGAATACGGCCTCTGCCATATCAAGTCACAGCATGCTTTCAACACAATTATAAAAACATAGATTCAAATGAAAACATTACCCTTGTGTTTTTATGTGGACCCCACGTCAGATATTCAAAACTTAAAGATGTTTTCAGGGCAGAGTGTTTGAAAGTAGAATGAAAAGAGTTGAAAATCAATTTATTTAATATATAAGGTAGAGGTAATGCAACGACAGCTCACTGTCACCTCACAACTCATCTTGTTAAAGCACCCACTGGGCCTCCATCCACTGAGATAACACATGCAGGTTAAACTTAGACCGCCTGTAGGTGTGATTGTTTTCTTCTGTCTAGGAGTGTTAGCCCTGTGATGGACTGACAACCTGTGTGGGGTGGACAAGCCTCAAAGGTGATGCATACTAGGGGGCTCAACAAGTTCAAACTGGACAAACTTAACTTCAAATGAATGCATTTATATCTCATTTTCAAAATCTTTTACACACTCTTCATTGACTTAACAAAACCATTGCTCCTTCTCTCGGATCACCTGCACAAGTATAAGCTCTTTTATATTGCTAGTCTACACTATGTAAATCCCAGTATATGATTTACATTACGTTATGGTGCTGCAAAAGCAAAAGAGGCATGTAAACACGCAGCAGGAGCTTCACATATACACACACTCAGACATGCACACACACTGTGCTGTTTTGCTGTGCCTGCATTGTGAGTTCACACAGATCCCATCTCACCCGTTATGCCTCTGGATCCTCTGATGCCGGCAAAGCAGTGAGATGTCTTTGTCCCACCATCACACCTCTGTGACATTTACATTGAAGGCAAGGTGTCCCAGAGGTGTAAATGTTAGGCCTTGAACTCGTAATATGAAAAGGGCTAAGGTCTATCTTCTATTCCTAACTGAAATGGTAATTCGTCTATTTTTATCCTGGAGCCAATTTCTGAACGTTATTGGATATCAGTGACTGAAAGGTGCAATAGTTTGGGAATTGTTTGACAACAGCAGCAAAAAAACAAAAACAGAATTAGCTGCAAGGGAATCCAAAATGTGCACTTCAATGTCTTGTATTTGCCAGGAACAGGTTCAGATTATTAGTGTCTGACAACATTGCAAAAAGATCCCTACAGAGACAGAGCTTCTTGTTGAAATGTAAGGTGCTTTTTTTTTTTACGAACAGAAATATGATTACTTCATATTGCTTCCCTCAAAGCCACCAGAGTCCAGTAACAGCAAACAAAATAGTTTAGCTTGCCAACACAGAAGTTGTTGGTCAGCAGCTGACTGAATCAGTTTTCTTGTGTTATTGGGTGATTTGGTGGTTTAATTTGGAGGTTTGTTCAGATACACACTGTGTTTTGTAGCAAAATAACGCTGAAAAAGAAACACCTATCCAGCAGCAGTAGACCAAAGTCTTCCTCCATGGCCTCACCAAACCTCTCCCATGCCTGAGTTTTCACCTCGGTGACCGCCCGGCGGCAGATCGCTTGGTCTGCCGGTACCTGTCAGCTGTCTCCCGAGTCCCACAAGCCAGCCACGACCTGTAGGACTTTCTTATGTTGCAGCCATTACAGCCTTTCACTAATTGCTTGCTGAAGCAATCCACAGGAGCAATTCCAAAATACCTTGCGCTTTTTGGAAATGTATACCTGAAAACATGCAAAATTACCAGAAGTCCTCCTCAAAGCAAGCTCATGAATAGTGGATAAAAGTGATAACATAAATGTAAGTTTTTGTAGCAAGGGCTTCCAACATACTGTATGTAGATACTTTGGATGACCTATTATTGGGCACAAAATAGAGGTAAAACTCATTCCTTAAATGCATCGAGCAGATACTTCAACTAAAAGCGCAACAGTCAGATGTCAACATTAGCAGCTTCATATGTCTGAAGGCCTGATCTGTCGTGGCACTTGTAGCAGCTGCGTTATCTGCACAGTCACTTTGGATCCAAACAACACCTTCTAATGTGCTAATTGGCTGATCCCAAGTCACTGCTCCTTAACTCCCTGACCTCAGAGGGAAGGAAGTGTCAGCAGGAGGCGATGATCAGTGTGTCTCCCTTTGTCACGATCACAATCCTTGCTTCCTCCCGGTAATGAGCGCTGAGGTTTGCTTTTTCTCCTGTTGGCATCTTGTTCTCTCATTATGTCTCTTCTTGTCTTTCATCTGTCTTTTCGTCTGTTTCTCACAGCAGGAACAGTCAAAGTCTGACGCTTCACTGCACCATGATGAAGATAATTATCCAAAATATTACATCCATCATGTGATTGGTGGCTTGGTATAAATGTGCATAAAAACAGAAGAAGTAATCATGTAAAATACTCTGTAGTAACGTGAAAGAGTAAGGACAGAAAGTTTATAAAATTGGTAGCTAAAAGGTTCATACATTTAAAATAAGTTTGCTCAAAAGTTTGACATTTTGGGAGAAAGTTGTGATTTCTGTTTGAGAGTTGCATAAGAAAATCATAATATATTATTCCTGTGGAGAAAACCACAGGGATGAGACACAGATTGTTGCTACACATGCAGTTATGTTCAGGAGACTCTGGATGTCTTCGTCAAATCATGCTGATCTGCAAAAAAAAAGTGTGGTGCGTCAGACTTGTATTGATTAGCAGTGGGACCATTTGACGCCATATCCAGGCAATTCTTACTGGCTGCAGTCATAAATAAGATAATATAAGATATAATCTGTAGAATCTGCGCCCCGTTGTGTGTTGAGACTTTTTCTGTCAGAGCTTCATGCCTCTCACTGAGCCCTGTTAATCAGCATAGAGGAATTTTAAACACTTAATCACAAACCAATTTCAGAGATAGAGAGTGATAGCAAGAGTGTTAATCATGATGTCCCAGATGGGGAGGTTGTCACACAGGGCTACAACCATCACAAAAACATCATGAAACAACAGAGGCAGCTGGTACATTGCCAGCCAGATTCTTCTTATAAAACATAAGAAGAACTGGCTAGGGACACAAACATCATCCGCAAAAGCTGCATTAGTATGCATAGCAACGTTACGTTTCTGACCAGGGTGGTAGCACTGGAACTGGCCTTGGACTAGTCCAACTTAAGTCCTTATGATTTGACTTTAGCTCCAACACAATGACCATTTACAACATTTGAACATAAAGAACAAGAGGATGCCTTATCTATATAAGGTTGTATTTTATAAAATTCTGTCCCTGTCAGGATACCGAAAGAGGCACCACAGGTCATGTTTTACTTTCAAATATTTCACAACAGATGCAAACAAGAAGAGTGCATCATATGCAAAGAGAAGTTGGGAACAACCTCATACAATACAGGACATTTGTCCAGGATGAATCTCAAAAAGTAAATGAGATGCTAAAGTAACCAAAACTGTTGATAACATTACTGCTAGCAAGATGCTAGCTAATGTAAGCCGCTATAGCAACTAAGCTACTTGGCCCAAGATGTTTGTTCACTTCAAATCAACAGTGGGTGTGCTGCAGGTATTTCTGAGTTTATTAGACACCTGCAATGATCACACTGAACCAGAAACAATGGGTGCATCTTCCCCAGAGGTTTGAACAACGATTTGATCTTTTTTTACATCCTGAGGCAATGGGGACTCTCTGACTCGGCCTCTTGGCGACGGGGACTAAATTCTGATTTGGACCCTGACTCAGGTAAGGAATTGACTCAGACTCAGGTAACTCAGTTAATAGGAACTCAATTTGGATTCTTCTTTGGTGTCTCTGACATTACTCAGTCTTGAAAACTGGGGACAAGAGACTTGACTCAAGGTTTAGTGACTCAACCAGACTGGATCTGACATCTTGTAACTCTATTATCAGTATTCCTGTTCATTAAATGTACTCAGATTACAACTCAGATATGAGGTAGGCAGAGATCATTTTGTTAACAAAAAGTATGGCAAAAAATGTTTGTCAACAACCCTTTTTTCCATGACAAAGACAAGATGACGAGCTGAAATACATTGCTGATAATAAAAACTTGGATGAACGTATGTGTTTTTTTTGTTAACAAGACAATGACAACACGAAAATGTTAGTGGCGGACTGCCGGACATTAAGAATCCATGAAATGCTTTTTTTTAAACACTGATAGTCTAATCTGTCAAAATACTAGCAATGTAGTCCATAGTAGTGACAGGCTTAGTTGTGCAGCGCAGTGTTACCTTCGTCACACAACAAGTGTTCTGTGTGTACCAGCTCTCCCCACCTCCAAGCTTCTTTCTCTTTTTCATTGATGATTTTTTTGTTAGTGACAAAGCCATAACCAGCTACCAGGGCAACACGACGAGGGACGTCTGTTAAAATGTGACGTTTGTCATTTTTTTGCCACTATAACCCCTAAAAACTTTGTGTTATTTGACACATTTAGTAAGACTTTATTAAGTGTTGATCAACTCTGAATCAGTAAGGTGAAGATGCAGCTCAGAGTGAAGTGAACCGACTGTCTGTCCACTGCACAGACATTTAAGGACTGTTGTAAGTGCAATACAGTCCTCATATTGTGTGTTCAAAGCACTTTCATTTAAATCCAGAGAATCAAAATACAGCCATAACGTCCACAGACAGATTTTTTTCTTATTACTTGACTTAGAGTGAGGAACACTCTCCTATATTACCACCATTATCTGTTTGTACTGACCTTTCCTTACTTTAGTAGATCAGTAGGGACATCATTACATGGTAGGTAGCGGCTAAGTTATTTAATTGAAGATATTACACAAGCAAAAGCTTTAAAGAGTGAAAAGTTGGAGATTTTAATGCTGGTACAAACCTGATACCAATATCTGATCAACTACATGATTAAGAGGAATGCCCAGTTCAACAAAACCCTCCATGTCAACCCCTTTAAAATAAGTGTTTGCAAAGATAAGGAAAAAAGACAAGGCACATAAAACTGAATGAAAGGAAAACTGAAGTAGACACTTGAAGAGAGATACCAGTAGAGTGTAGTCCTGTTTGAAAACTATATCACAGAAATACTAAGATGTAACGACTCAAGAAAGATATGCCAAGTGAATAAAGTACAAACAGAACATCTGGCACCATCTTCAGCTGTATAGCCTCCACTTATGTCTGTATATATACTGTATATGAACCATATATGTAGTGTACATTAAATGGCCTGCAGCAGGTGAAGTTGATGTGTCTTGTGTTAGATGCGTGGGTGGAGAAGCAGCCGGAGTAATACTGGGGTGACAGGGCAGCTGGAAATGAAGTAGTCAAACCCTGTGGGGGAATTTGCCTTTTCAGATCCTGTTTCATGACATGTCCTCCCAACAGACAACTCCCCCCTACCCATCGACCCCACCCCCCTACCCTATTCCCAATCTCCACAGCAAACAGACATCAGTCCAGGCAGCACTTGCACATTTCACAACAGATTAATTCAGTTGAAGATAACCCCCGCAGAGAGCTGAGTAACACTCTCTGTAGACCCTCTCCCTCTGCCTCCTCCCACTCAGCAGCTTCCACCCGTTCTTCTTTCATTGATTCTCACTCCCCAAACTCCCTCATACTTTCTCTGCAGGGACGTCCCCGCAGCCGCTGTCATGCCGTGCTTCAGCTCCAACAAGAGAGCTAAACACATGTGTTCTGGATCCACGCAGGGAGCAATGTGATTAAATATCCCTCTGGCAGGAGTGTTTACACATACTAAGTTATATGTACCTCCAAATGGACTGAGGCACATTGAATTTCACAAGATAAACTCAATCAGTTAAATGGACTTGAATTAACATATGGTTTAGTTTGCTGCCTCCTCCCGTCAATCAAAGTTATAAAACCAAGCATTTAATCAAATTGTATCTACTAATTGGTACAATTCCTCCTTGAGGGGTTAGACCAATAATGTGTCATCATGATTCAAATACAATCATCCATGTTTGAAGGTTATACACAACATATGAGAAAAGGCAGATCCTCATTTGACATTTCAAGTCAGAGATTCAAGTCATTTGCAGATTTGTGACGCCAACATACTCCATGCTTACTCACACTACGGGCAAATTTTGCCCCCGTAATGATGTGTTGATAAATTAAAGCTGTTGTGTATTAGGGTTCATTGACCTGAACTAAAGGCAGACTAGTGCCCAATTTCATAACCTGAATCTAGGATCAGTTCCAGGATTCCTCAGAAGGACATTAACTACAAGATATCTATTTCAGCTGTGGAGCACAGATCTGTCTTAACATGAAATCCAGCTGTCCTCAGCTTAAACTTTGAAAGCTCATTACAAATTCGTCATTAAGGCTAGAACTTTGCAATTTTTATCGAGTGGCCAAATCAGCAGAGATTCTGATGGACTCACCTCGGCGGACTTTCAGGGAGAATGCTTGAATCGAAGTCCATCTCTTTTTTTCTCAATAGCTGTGGAATTGATTAAGCATATCTCTTTCAATCATTTCAATTGTTGTTCACCTGACATCAACTGGCTACACAGCATTGTCAGACTTTACAAGACCAGATCAGCGAAGTGATGAGGTATACATCTTGATGCACAGGGGCGCCAAAACAGACACAAATTGAAAGTTCCTTACAACAATTTATAAACTGTTTATCTAAAGGTTGAAAGAAGGATGGAAAGGTTAATGGACTTTACTTGTCTTGACAACCCAAAGCGCTTTTACACTACTTGTCACTTGTCACATTCACACCACAGTCCTCTGATGGCAGAGGATGCTACATTATTAAACCAATTTGGGGTTCCGTGTCTAAATTGGGGTTTGGGATTCAATGTCCAGTCCAACATCAATTCAGCGGACGCCTGGAGCTGAGACTGAACCTCACACTACCACTGAGCCACAGCTGCACGACTATGTTTCAGGAGGATATTTTCTGGTGGTTATTGAAAACTGGGACGCAATTTCAGATATTTATTTTATTTCTTTATACAAAACATAACTATGGTGCAGTATGAGTAGTATGATGTTAGCGAGAAGGCTCAGAGACACTGTGAAGAAAGCAGTTCCCCACAGAGAAAGAAAATGAAGAAGCTCTGACGAGGAAGGTGGAAGAACCCTGGATGCTGAGCTCGTTGTCTGAAATCTAATAGAACAGGTGACTTACAGAAATGTTGAGGGCTGATGGTGATGAGAAGTTGACTCAAATGCAGATGGTGTGTGTTTGAATCCAGCTTGTGTTTCGTTTTCTTCACGGGTAACTGTAATTTATTGCTCACGTATACGTATCATTATTGGAATATGGTCTTTACAAACTGCCAATATTCAACAACAGGCCATAGATGTTTCTTAAAAGTCTTCTCAATGGTAAAAAAAACGCTGTTTAAAGATGACACTTAGTCTTACATCAGATATCGTGTTCTGTCCATTACAGACACGTGATTTAAGTGTTGTAGTGTAGTTTTTGTCAGGACAGTTATGCGAGAAGTGCAAACTCACCTCTGCTAAGGACATATGACATCTGTATTGCTCTTAAAGAACCAGATCATATGGTCAGCAACTGAAACGTTTCTCACTATGTGCTGATATTATGCTGCTTCACTGCATGAGATACCCTGGTGACTTCCTTAGTGCGACATGCTATTAAGTCAGATGAGGCGTCCATTGTCTATAGTGACAAGCTGCTGCAGAGAACAGGTAGAGCGTACGGCATTAGCTCAATCCTCAAGGTGTGCTGGAAACTTTCGCTCCTGACTGGATGCCTCGCCTGTCAGGTTGCATTAAACGTCTTCTTTTCTTTTTTTTCCCCACTGTGAAATGGGATTTGAGGGGAGCCGCTGCTGCTCTCATATGCTGAGATTATTCTCTCGCTCATCAGGGACTTTTCGAGGCTTCCTCAGACCCCTCAGCCACTTCGTGCTCAGAGATGCAGAGGCAGGAAACCAGGCACCGCGAGAAAAGAAGTCCTCCTGAGTTCATGTTGCTGCCTTTTGTGGATAAAAGCAGCTGTTTCTTCCTTTCATGCTATCCCAGGCAGCTCCCTAAGCTGCACTGCACAGAGGAGAATAGAACATTTACTGTCTTCATAAGCTCACTGAAGTCTGAAGCTCGGAGTTATGACACTAAAACATGTAATTTACTTCAGGCATATCAGTGTGGATGGTATGGTTTATATGGTATGGTTTGTAATTTATATGTTGATCTGCCTACTTTGGTCTGATTTGCAGCTTTAGTTTGTCAGGCCCTTTAACCCTTTACAAACGGACTTCTCCCAAGTAGACAGAGGAGATCTTTGAACTCAGGAGGACTTTTTTTCTTGTGGTGCTTTGTTTCCTTCCCCTGCATCTCTAGGCATGGAGTGGCTGAGGGGTCTGAGAAGGCCTGGAAAAGTCCCTGATGTGCAAGAGAATAATCTCAGCGTGAGATTATTCTCTCGTTAAGCTCTCCCATTGACTTCATGCTGCTGTGATGCATTTGTTTACTTTGCACTGAAGGCCAAACTGTCCTTGCCAAGCCATATTCTTAGAATTAATCCCTTGACAACTCTAAGTTCCATTAAGTAACTTTCAACTAATTTAATATCTTCTTAGTTCTTATATATTAGCTTTACTTGGGTGTACTGTGCTGGGTGGTGATCCTGCATATATTGCATCAAGTTTGACATGTTTGATCTTTAACCCAAAATGTTTATTTGAGCAGGTTTTGCAGACCTGTGTTCCGTTGTCTTGAAGAACTCCTTCATCATTGTTGGAGTAACTGAAATACACCCACACTGCAGACTTTGTTTGTTTCTTCGATGGATAGAAAACTTTGCTGCTTGGTGTCTGCTGTAGTTGAGTGAATGTAACGTAGCCTCCATGTCTCTTGATAAGCATGGCACATCAAGCTGGAGCACCACAGATGTCCCTTTGTTTTTGTGCTGTGCAAGTTGTGCCAAACATAATGTATGACCACATTTTGAGAGACAATTTAAGCACTTGGTGTAGCAGAGCCTTTACAAATAAATAATACTTTCTAAAGCATGGTTGATAGACACCAGCTGCACAGATGTGCCAGCGACTGCCACTACTACTATCCGCCTCACCACTATCATCTCTCTCTCTCTCTCTCTCTCTCTCTCTCTCTCTCTCTCTCTCTCTCTCTCTCTCTCTCTCTCTCTCTCTCCTCTATTTGGTGGAGGTAGATGTGTTTCTAACATGAGTCTGGTTCTGCTCGAGGTTTCTGCCTGTTAAAGGAAGTTTTTTGTTGCAGCTGTAACTTGCTAAATGCTGCAAAGTGCTCTGCTCATGGTGGATTAAGATGAGATAAGACTGAGTCCTGTCTTTAAGATGAGACTTGATCTTAACCTGCCTTGATGTTGGGTCTTTGTTAATAATTTAACATAGAATGCAGTCTAAACCTGCTATCTGTGTAAGGGGTCTTGAGATAACATTTTTTGCATAGACTCTAAACGCTTGGTGCTATATAAATAAAGATTGATTAATTGATTGATTGATTGATTGATTGATAAGGAAGCAAGTTAATTACTGCATCCTTGCCATCAGAGTTAACTTCAGTTTGTTTTATAACCAGCTGCGAACACCACTCAGGAGCTTTAAATGAACATTTTGACCAATATGACTTTAAGACATGGAGAAATGATATTTCCATATGAGAACACATTCCTGCAAGTCAGCTGTTTCATTATTTAGACAGTTTTTAGCCTAAAACCCTAAAAAAAAAAAAAGAATCTTGTTCTGGCCCCAATGTTGGCAAATTGGTTGTAATCAGCCCGTGGAGGAAACAGATTATCATTGCTGTAGTGCATTTTCCTGCATATGCTGTCAATCCTAATAGTTTAACTCAAATTTGAGATACCATTTCTCATTTATTGCCGTTACAGCTGCATAAGGCTTAGCTCGTTAGCTTCTTTTAGCCTGACCTGGTTTAATTAATGATACATTCAGGGAGGAAAGTTTCCCCACTGATTATTGAAGGAGTTAGGTTTGTCAATGAAGTGCTGTACAGCCAATTAAACTGAAGTATTGCTCACTTTGCACTATCAGCTTGTCATGCCTTCTTACATCCACACAGCGCTCAATCAATTAGAGACCAGAACAATCAGGAATGAAATGGTATCCTGAATCATACAGCAAATTAACTGGATTATTCATGTCAGCTCTACAGCCTATCCCTGTCAATGTTAATTGTGTTCTGAATGTACTGCAGTTTCCATTTAAACAAGCTCATTTGTTTTCATAGAGCTGCTAAGTATGACTGCACTGTTGCGAAAATTGCCAATTTAGCCCCCATAATACAACATATGGTTACTTCTAACTCCACACAAACCAGTTCACAAACCAATAGGTGACTTCATGGTAGCTACTTTCCAATTTCATATGCAATCTTTGATTTTCACATAAGAGAAAACACAAAGTATAAAGTAACAGTAGGCACATATGGCTGTCTAGTTGATAGGCAGCATGATTTGGCAAGTACAATCCAACATAATGTTATTTTCTCCTTTGAGTGTTTAAGAAATTCAAAACAGCTTCTTCAAATCTGCCGTGAAACATATCCAGCAGGGTGTTAGACAAACACAGAGAACCTGCTTTTTGTCTGACGTTTAGATTCAAACTCTGACTCACCTCTCTTTATGCAACTCGAGCAAGTAAGTGGTCTGAGAATCAGCCGTGAGTCATTGATTGAATGTTACATTCAGTCATTCTCCAAAGTGGTCTAAAACCTGATGGGTGGCTTGTTGTCATGCGGGCCAGCAGGTCCATGACTCCTTTCCTTTTATGCTAAAAAAAAATTGTGGTCAGTGCTGCAAGATAATGCAATTTCTTTTGACGTCAAAACACTGACAGAAAACAAGGGGGAGTATTAGGAGAAGCTGACATGACATTACTCCAATGCTTCAAGGCTTCAAATAGCCATAAAATTATGCAAAGGTGCAGACTAATGTTGACAAAAATGACTGGGCTTATTCTCTAATGACGGTTTCAAAGAGTGAATTTCATCAGTTTTAATTACAGAGAGCGTCTCATTCACAGGGTGTTTGCTATTAGTGAGCTCAGGGGGAACCAAGTGTTTTCTCCACAACTGCAAAAACAGAGGAAGTCCAAAATGCGCCTGTTGGTATCAATGTGCATCCACAGGCAAGCTCTGCACACATAGAACTCCCTTTCTTACTGCCACATGAGCAGCACTGATTTCTGTCAGTCTGTAAATACCACAAAGTTTAGACATACTTGTAATACCGTTTTTGTCTGTCATGACATTGTCACATAAAATTTAAGCCATGTTCTATCCAGTGAAACCAAAATGCGGAGAGAGGTGAAATCATCAGTTAACATATTGTACAATGCCACCGTTACAGCTATATGTACCTTAACATTCCTGCAATTAATACAGTCAAATTCAGCTTACCTCTTGACATTCTCATATCAATAGCTGGACATCAAATTAAATGAGTATAGGAAATGTTCGTGTTTGCTACACCTAGTTTTTCAATTAAGATTAAAATATAGAAATAAATTAATACTAATAATAATAATAACAATAATAATAATAACAATAATAATAATAACAATAATAACGACAACAACAACAACAATAATAATAATAATAATAATAATAATAATAATAATAATTTTACTTGTAGAGCACTTTTCAAAAACCAGGTTACAAAGTGCTTCACATGGGTAGCAAAATAAAACAGGCAGTTCATAAAAACAAGTCAAGGTAAAGAAATAAAACGTATTCTTAAATACATAAAATACCCCTAAAAGAGCTTTAAAGGAATACAATTATTTTAAAATATATTTCCTAAGGCGGTTAGAATAAAATAAAATCAAATAAAATTCAGATACATCCAGGAAGGCTCTGCAATAAAAGTATGTTTTAAGAAGGGATTTAAAAGAGCTCAAAAGACCATCTTGGACAACTTTCTCAAAATGTTAAGCCAACTGCAATAAACTCAGAAGTTGTTTTTGATCCTGAGCTTTGTTTTGATATTCAAATAAGGTCTTCAGACATGTTTCCTGCAGCTCAATTACATTTCTAAAACTATACTCTTTTTTATCATTAAATGACTTACCCAGGGTTATTCATGCTTCTGTCTCGTCACATTTTGACTTCTGTAATGCCATCTATTTGGGTATATCTCAGAATCTCAGAATAGAGATCAAATAACCTTGATCCTGGCCTCCTTGCATTGGCTTAATGTCCATTTAAAAAGTGGTTTTAAAATCGTGTGACTAACTTTTTAAGCTCTTAATGATCATGCCCCCTTGTTGAATCACTGACCTTCTGGGTCCCTTTGACCTGTGAGCCCTCTCGGATCAGCGGATGTGTGTTTGCTATTTGTATTCAGAGTCTGTTTGAGGACTTAAGGACATCAGGCTTTAGCAGTATGGGCTCCCAGACTCTGGAATGACCTAGCTGCTGAAGTCTGCTGTGCTAAATCTGTCTCTGCTTTAAATCTCGTCTTTAAAAAATTATTTGTTCTTTTTGTTATATCTTAATTAAGCATTTTGTTATATTAATTTTGTGTTAAGTTCTTTGTAACATTGTAAATAAAGTACTATAAAATAAAGATTACCATTATAAATGAAGGTATCAAGGGCTGTCTCCAGTGTTTTCAGCAGTCTGCCTAATGAGGAAGTACCTAATCAGTGCAAACATTTCAATCCTTAATGTGTTTTGTCATCAATTATTTTTTTAATATTTGTTGTTTTACTGTCTGCAGAACTTGGACTGGTTGAGAGAAAGCAAAAGCTGTCATTTCTTCAGAAACTACTACACAGGCATACACAGGACGGATCAGCAAAGAGACAGGACAAGCTGCTTTTTCCACAGGGGCCGCCAAAATCCACACCATAATGAAAGTTCTTCATAGATGCAGTAAATGAGCTGTCTGATGATCGTGCTGGTTTAACAAGAGGGTTGTCAACCGATGTAGCCCCTTTGATAAATCACACACTGCAAACATATCATCATTACACATTTGAGTAATTAATCACAGAACGTAAGTTCAATGGAATGAAGTGGACTGAAATACACACTGAAGCTTAACATTGTGTTGATAGCAACCGAGACATCATCACATCAACACTGAGATCAACAAGTTGGATTTTCATGAAGAGAAGTCGTCTAATCTGCATTTTATGCCTCTGTGACTAATCCATAACTACTCTTAGCATTTTTCCCGGTCCATTACAGACTCAAGCCATTAGTGAGAAAAAAAACTCATCACTTATAAAGAAAAGTGTAACCATCCAGAAAATTCTATCAGCAGCATAATTAACTGATTTCATTTGAATGCTGATGAAACTGAGGAAAAGCATGCTTATGGATGCCTTCAACAAACATGTCCACACATATCATAACAGCAAATAAAGATTATGATAATTAATGCTAATTTCAGCTCTTTTATGAAGTCAATAACAAGAAGGTGCCGATAACAAAGTCGTGATGTTATTTGATGTGATGTTTTTAATCTAAGATATTCTAAAACAAAATTATGATGAAATACACATTTTTCAAATTTTAATGCAGCACTGAAATAAAGAAGCTGTACTCTACGGAGGACTGAAGCACCCAGAGTAACATATAAAAACACACAAAACTTAAGAACAATTTAATATTATTTTACATTTAAAAAAAACCCAACTTAATTAAGATTAATTTGCAAAGAAAATGCTAAATACATGACACCATGATGCAAAAATAAATAAATTAAGGAAATAAGTGAGAAGATGAAATAAAAACAAACAACAACTGGCATCACATTTTCTCCTGCTTTTCTTCTTATTAATCCAATGTCAATTTTATGGCGTCAATTGGTCAAACTGTTTATGAATCTGTAGATTTGTATTTTTGCAGTTTCAGTCTTCAGTGGCTCTCTTTGCCAGCTTGTCAAATACTGCAGCTTAGTCAGTTTACTTAAAATTTTTTATGTTGTCATAGTTCACAACTTTACCATAACGGTAAATAATATGAGGGGACATATTCAGTATTGCCAACTTAAAGTTTGTTTGTTTGTTTTGAAGTGGGACTGTATGAGGTACCCATCCATCCATTATCTTGACCGCTTATTCCGTTGGGGAGGGGGGGGGTTGGACCTATCCCAGCTTACTTGATTTGATTGATTTTGACTAGACTTGATTTTGCAGCTTCATCAGCCTTAGACGACATCATCAGCAATCTCACCTTCACTGCTCAGTCTTTGCACTCCTTCACCGTCATCAGCCCTAGACAACTTCATCAACCATCTCCTGATTACCGCCAAGTCTTGCAGTTTGGATCAGCTCCTTCATGTCATCAACCTCAGACATCTTCATCGGCAACACCTCCACTACAACTGTCTGAACTCTATGTTGCTGCCGCTCAGGGCAGAAACCCTTCGATTTCTGTATCTCCCTGTGGAGTTCAAGTGCTAAAGAAACTGACAATAAATCATGAACAAATTTTGCCATCTTATGCAATATCACAAATTCAATGCTACGGAAGCTTTGTAAAATAAATATTATCTTTACTTCACTAACTTGTCTCTCCTGATTGAAATATAGCATTAAAGGTGACATATCATGCAAAATCGACTTTTTAATGGTTCTCTACCTGAAATATGTGTCCCTGGCATGTCTACAAACCCCCCGAAAATGAAAAAAATCCATTCTGCCCCTGTTTTGATTTCTACACCTTTCTGTAAATGTGTGCTGAAACGAGCCGTTTCAGTTTTCAGTGTTTTTCATACGTCATAACGCCATCCGGCCTGTAACGTAAGTCAGAGCTTGGAGCTTGTTCAGCCCATAGACTGTATAAAATACAACTCAACTCCTCCTTCGTTTTTCATAACCTGCACACATGTGTGCTTACAAGAAGCTTAGGAGGAAGGCATGCTGGTTGTAGGCTGTCTTAATAAACACAAAGGTCGGTTTTACTCCCCACGTCTGCAGATTTGAAGATCTAGTGGATGATTTTTATTTTTCATGGAGAAGTGCTAGCGCTAGTTAGCATTGCCACATAGCTACATGTTGGTAGCTGTGTACCAAGACACACGTCGACATACTGACAAATAAAACAACAAGAAACACTAAATCTGTGACCAATCGTTCAGAAAGGTCCTGCTGCAGGCGCCTCTCCGTCAGGATCAGATTCTGGATCAAATTCAGAGGGTTGAATTAACGTGGGTCTGTGAGCAGCCGTGTATATTCAGCCAACATGTAAACATTAGATCAATGTGCTGGAGAGCCAAGGCCACATCCACTTCCTGAGGGGGCGTGGTCAGAGAGCTCATTCTCATTTAAAGGCACAGACACAGAAAACAGCCTGTTCTGAGCAGGGCTGAAAAAGAGGGGTTTACAGGCATGCCAAAATCTGATTTCAAAGTGTTTTTTTGAGAAATAAACTTAAAAGACATGTTTTGGGGACCTCTTAGACCAATATATTTTGATGAAAAAGAGCATAATATGTCACCTTTAAAGGTACAAGTGGAAATGAGAATATCTTCATGGCAAAAATATCAGGATTTATAATTAAAAAGGTCACAATAACAGTCCAGATAATTTATATTTCTTCATTTTGAAAAATGAAACGGCAACATGGCGTTCAAATCTCATCTAAACATTTACATCCTCGATAGCAATCTTGAAGGACATGATACAGTGGTTAGAGACAATGCACTGGAAAGGCAATGGTTAACCCTGAATTTACTCCAAAAAGTATTGTTTATCACGTCATATTCGCACTATATACTTGATTCATTATCTAACGTTTTTTGTTGACTGTTTTCATCAGTTAGACCACTTTAGTTTCCCGGTTAAAGGGAAATTGTATTGATCGAAACCTTTATCAGGAAACCAGAGGTTAATGTGCGTATGTATTGAAAAGCTGTGAATTTCTCCTTCGAGGCCTGTTCTACTTCAGCACTTCATTAAAAAGTAAAGTACAACTTCAACACAGGTAACATATTCATCAAATCCTCCAATGTAGCACTTTGTTGAAACACAAATGCCTCAGGCTGCAGACACCAGAAACAAGAGAGAAGAAAATGATGATGTATTCAGGTAAAAAGTTCATGTAGCTCCTCAGACGTACTGTATGCAAGTGGCTGAGGGTGGAAGACAAATTATTTTTAGTTTATGCTGAAAAATACTGAAATTAAAAAGACCATGAAACAACCTGTGGAGTTTTTTTTCCAACTTTCTGTGCTTTCTGTATGGTGGAGAAGTTTGTGACTCTTAGTTATTAAATACTTGAATCTGATTGGCTAGAACCCCATACCAGCCATGATAAATTCTCAACAACAAAAGTAATGCCAGGGACAACCTGATTGTCTTATGAAATAAATCCACAGACAGAAGGTGAGTATATTTCACCTCAGCCTGTTGACACTGAGGAAAAACTGTTAGTGTCCATCTCAGGCTGGTCATGAGAGCCAGGGAATAATGACAGTTAGTGGGCACAGATGTGAGAGCAGCCTGAGGAGCTGCTGCGCCCAGCCTTCTGTGACAGGGAAAAGTGGGGCAACATCTTGTCCTGCACCCAGGCAAACGCAGCAGAGCTGGTGAGAGCATCACTAAGCTGTCAATCACTACAAAGCAACTGAAACCATAAGTAGTGATAATAGCGACCATGTTAAAGTTGTAATATTTGCCTCATTTATGTTTAAAGGTGTTTCAACTACAGTGCCCAGAGAAGGAGAGCTGAATGAGGACAGAGAGTCAACATAAATATTCCTGAAGAAATCCTGCTCACCTTGTATAATGTTATAGTCAATGGGAACACTCAGAATTTGTTATTTTTTAATTAATAAAATCATACAAAAATCTTTATTTTTGTGTCATCATGTTTGTGTCTGTGGTTGGCAGCCGGGTCATAAGCAGGACCCCACTGCTAGACACATCTGGTCCTGTGCAACCTGTCACTGTTCTAATTCACATTACTATGTGCTGACTTTGTATAATTCCTTACTTACAGTATATCAGGTTTTGATATAGAGGCAGTTTTTAGATGTAGAGTGACAGCATTAGGGGTGCCATTTGGATCAATCAAACACTCTATTCATATGGCAGCAAATCACAAAAAATGTTATCTCAAGATGCTTTACAAACATAGCAGATAAACGATACTCTATGTTCTATTATTAACAAAGACCCAACATCAAGACAGGATAAGATTCAGTCCCATCTTACAGACAGAACTCGGTCTTATCTCATCTTAATCCACCATGAACAGAGCATGGTGGATTTGGATGTGGTCTTATCTGTGTGGTCTTGGAAGTGGTTGCGTTTGATGCAGGGTTGTAGATAGCCTACTGTTTCTTATTTAAGGCTAGCAGGTAACGGTCAGAACATTCCCCCAAATTGAATACATTACAGGCTGCAAGTTTTACCTTTAGAGGGAGGGATGCGGATATGACCTCAACATCTTATTTCTTATATCTACACCTGTTACATACTTTTGATACCACCGAGAACTGACAATACTGTTCTCAATCTGAATGGCAGCTTGGTCAGAGGTCCTGGAAGATATGATACTGTAGGAGTCAATCTATCTCAGTTTGAAATTAACCCCTAATAACTCAATATCAAGGGAAAAGAAAGTAAATAAAATGTGCAGAAGCACGTTCTGAAGTGGTGTACTTTTACATGACGTTAGGAACCTTTTTAATGAGTACTTGACTCTAAAAGACAAAAGGAAGAACATGTATGAACTCACTATGCAACACATGGGAAAATGTGACTACAAAAGATGTAAAAAATGATAGATACCTATTGAAGATACTTTTGGCAAGTAGCAGGAAAGCTATAACTAGAAAATGGTTGCAACTAGGTCCCCCAACAGTGGACCAGTGGTGTGGGATCGTTAAAGAAATCTACTGTATGGAGAGACTTACCTTTGTTTTAAGACTTCAGTTAGAGAAATGTATTGAACGCTGGGAAAAATGGAATGTGTATGCACCTTGAATAGTATGGCATATGATGTAAGTGTAAAAGAATAGTATGTTCTTGACTGTAACTCCCACGATGATCCCATGTTATTTGTTCATGCAAATACATAAAATAAAAAAATAAAAAAATAAAAAGATGTAAAAAAAAAAATGTGTTGTCGGAAAGTTTAAACATTCTCAGATAACGATTTGTTTAAGCTTGATCCACGGATCATCAGAAAACAACAATGTCGATCAGTTTAGAATAAGTTCTTAACCCTGAGAAGGGAGAGAGATACAAAGGCAACCTCTATAATATTTAGTTTCAGAGCCTCTCTCTGATAGGATGAGCAATCAGCTGCTGTAACATCCCTTTTAAGGCTGGAGCGTACTTTTTTTTATTTAATCTTCTTTTACAAGCTCCAAGATTTTGGAGCTCAAAGGGAGGCCCAAATAAGATCTTGGTTAATATTAATTAAAATGACACTACAAAGTGTTATCTTGGTAATAAGACCCTCAATCCCTGGTTCCAGCTTTGTAGTCTTGTATGATGAAATGGACCTCAGAGCTTTTGAGGAGCTTATGCAGAAAATAGGTTCTAAAACAGGCTTAGGTTGTTAAAATTTCCCACTGGATGCTGAACCACTTGTGTAAGTCCAGGGACACAGATCCAGACTTTGGAATGGTTGCAGGTTGTAAATGACGTCTTGGTATTTTGATTTATCTCAGAGATGGAGGCTGACCTTTCTGCTTATATGTCAGAGATGAAGGTTTTCTGACTCAGCCAGACGAGAAAAGATTGTTACTTTGGAACTTTGCACGACTTGTACCCTTCCCCATAGTCACATATGTGTTGCCAGACAAGTGTTATGAAATATATTATTTTATAGGAAAGGGAGTTAATTTAGCTTTATTTAGTTGTTATGAAGCACTGGGACAGGACATTCTTAGTGACTGAAAATCCTGCAAATACATCCAAATTCAGTTTATGCTCCTGTGAGGAGGTTTAAGCTGGTTAGGAAACAGACTAAAGTAAGCACTGACAATCAGCATAAAAATTGACTATATTTCTGTTTACTGTAGTTATCTTTACAGACTGAAACCGCACCTGGTGTAATTTTTTTTTTTTGCGTCTTGCTTTAATGCTAGTTTGTGGCAAAACCTTTGTTATGTAAGCCTTCCCAATGATATTTTATTCTATACTTTATTCTTCAATTTGTCTTGTAATAATTTCGTCTCCAACAAAATGCTGTCTCTGGTTTAATCTCCCTCCATCCTGATACACAGTATAAAGAAGCAAAAAAATCTAGGAAGAGAGAGTGGGGAATGCCGTGGCAAAATTCTAGGTGCAGGTTCTGAAACCAGGTCGCCTGGGAAGTACAGCCTCTGTACATGCAGCCTGATTCAACCACTGACCCAAACTGGCAACCCCAAGGACATACTTTCATTTTCGCTCCATGTGTCTTTAGTGCTGGCAAAGCTGGGGCTGCAGCCAGCCTTCTGGTAAACAAACCATGCAGAAGGATTAATTTCACTCCACCTTATAAAACTCACCATGTCAGTTATTTTTCCTTTACAAAACAACTATCAGCCTCAATAATTCCATTGCAGTTTGGCTCTCCTTTTTTCACATTGGCAGAGTACAGGTATTTCTGAAATTTCTGAAAGTCAAAAAACTCCTTTGGATAATGGTATACCGAGTGAGGGGACTTGTAAATGTTACATTAACACAACAAATGCATGCATAATGTTGCTATCTAAGTTTCAAAGTTTTAAATTAAACAAGTGAAGGTCTTACTAATTAATGGACAGGTTCAATTTGGTCCTTAGCAGGAGAAAATGCTGTATCAATCACTAGTTTAAAAAGAATCAGTTTAGAAAGTATTCAGTGGTGGGAAAAGGAAAAAACAAAGTTTACGCTCTTATATCACGGCCCCAATTAGAAAAAAACAAATCCTATTTAAGCCTATGAATTGTTTCTCAGTAATGTGTTTGGAGTAAACAACAAGCTGTGGTCACAGGAATAAAGAGGCCAATAAGAACACGCAGCCCTGTGGTTCAGAAAGTTTAACACTGCGGTATAATCAGGTCTCGAGCGAGAGTGATGATGGCTGCATGACTAACTGCTGTGGAAAAGGAAATGGTAGAAGAACCCAACAGAGGGAAGATGTTGTTTCAGATAGGGGACCTACAATTAAACTTAATGAACATGAAAAAGTGGTTTCCAGTAAGCTTTGCAGCAGAAAATGATAAATGATGGGTTTTAAACAGGCGAGGCAAGGCAATTACCAACAGGCAGTGTAGTAAAGAGAAAAGTCGATTTGGAGAAACTTTAAAGAATATCAATTGGCTCATTATTTTCCTCAGAGGAAACCAGGCACTATGATTTCTTTTTTCGAGTAAAACATTTCAAATACTCTCCATTAAAGACTTTCCATGAAATGTCTCCTGCAGACACAAGATAGTTTACTTGGTGCTTATTGCAGAACCATGTGTAAAATCTGACCATTTATCAAGGCAGTGGTACTAAACATAATAGAAAAACTGCAGAAATCCTCAAGCTTTCAGTGGGATGTTATTCAGCCAAGCCAGGCCCTGACAACCACTCTGAAACATCAGTCCTGTTATATTTTGGTATTCCTGACAAGTGACATCAGTGAGCAGCCTTAAGCATTAGCGTGTCAGGAGAACTAAAATTGAGGATCAGTCTTCCAAATCAATGTGCCAAAACACTTGTCGGAGTCAAATCTGGGTTTCTTTTTTTATCTGAAGGATGCTCGCAGTTCAAACTATATTCAAACTGCAGGCAGAGACATTTTATGGTTCAAATCAGTAAAAACATAAACTTCCCCCGCACCAGGATCTCCTTTTTGATCAGTAACAAATCCTCACAATGAAAGTATTTCTGATGTATTTGTGTATGATGATGTACTGGGGTGGTTATTTTTCCATGTGCACTTCTGAAACATCTTTTGTAGGGAAAGTTTAAGACAATCTCTTCTTGTCATTATTTCAGCATAGGGGTATGTTAATCCACTCTGTGGCAATCAATATATAGAGCTGACATGAAACAGATTTCCATACAGGACTACGTCATGTCTCTCCACAATAAGCAAGAAAAGCACAGTGTAAGCCTTTAATCTGCTTGAATAGGCTTCAGTTAAATTCCATCCCTTCTTTCTGTAAGCAGTGCTGTCGAACTGTTACTTCTATATGCACGGGTATGCTCTCCATGTTATCCAGGCTTTCTTTAAAGATATGGCATGACTAGCAGAAGAACACGTCTATCATTAGTAAGCTCATAAGGCTTTCCACCATGAGGCTGTTTTAAAAAAGAACTACTAATTAACCAGGTACCTGTAGTTTAAGAAGGCCTATATATCATATTCCCCTTGGTTAATTAATATTTCCAGAATAACTTAATCATGGATTATACTAATTAGGCTAATATTAATAAGGCTAAACCCATCCCCTAACAGTTTTGTCTAATCATAGCTTAGCATTAACTAGCCATAAGCTTTTGGAATTGTAAGCGTGGTGAGGCTGTGTGCATTTAATTACAATTTGATTTGATTCATATATGCAATTATTTATATATACTGAAATACTTGATAAGGAGGAATCATCAGGGGAAATAATCATTGAAAACAACTGCACACCAAGCTGGAGAGGTTTAGATTTTATGGTTTTAAAATGTGCTGTGTAGGTCCATGTTTGGTGCAAAATGCTGTATATGAAGGTCGAACTGATCCCTGTGAGAAACATTTGGAATTGTTATTATCTTATTGGATATTTCCTGCTGGGATTTCATAAAGTCTCTGAGAAAGAACCCACTTAAACCATGTACAGCCAATTGAGTCAAAGTCAATATAACTGAGTGTCTAAATTAAATAAAACACTTTTGTCTGTCACTTGAAACCAGCTATAGGTTGTACTTACTAGGAAGTTAGCTCTCGCCCTCTTAAGCATAACCGGCTTCCCCATTCAATGTACAGGAGCTCAACCTTGTTTGATAACAGATTGGTTTGCCCACCCCACCCCACCCTCACAAAAATGTGCGTCTCGTGCACACGTGTACACACGATTTTGAGTTGGAATTGAGCAAGTAAACACAAAACAGTCTTGCATTTGTACTTGTGCGAATAGTGGGATCGTTCACATCAGGTGTGGACACAACATCACTCCTCTCTTGCATGGACCACTTGTAGACTTATATTTAGAATATCCTTCCATCTATTCTTTTTATAGTCAACCCAGACATCCCTGACGTCTGAGCTCCAGCATGAACACCCATGATGGTGGTGTTATCTAATGTAAGAATTCAGTCACAAAGGTAGCCACTGTTTCTCTTCTCTTCATTGTTTCAACCTTTGCTCTCTTTTATAAATGACAGTCTGTATTCCTGAAATTAAAATCAGAGCAGTTGGAACAAGAGAAGAACAAATAATGTGGTTTGAAACTTCTGTGGTCTGTACCAAAGCCAAGTTTATTTAACAATCAGTAAATACTTCAGCTAAATCCAATACTGACTGTCACAAACAATGATGATTCAGGTTTTCTCTAAAATAAAACGTTCTCTTCTACAGGCTGTTTTCTATCCTTTTTGAATAACAAGCTGAGCTGTGATCCACAGCCTCTCCTCCCAAATTTCCTGCTTTGTTCTTTTGACTTGGGGAGAAAAACAGTGCTCCAGTGCTGCCAGGGTTTTCACAGGAACAAGAGAGGAGGAGGTTATCTGAGGCTGGATTGACACTCAAACATTCACCAGCATGTCATTATCCTCAACATGAAACGAGACATCAATCTTTCAACTGAGTTCAAGCAGGCAATTCACGTCCCCCTAAGCCTTCTCTGCATGATGAAGGTGAGACTTTATGACCCATTATGAGGTCCAGCATTGTCAAGGTCATAGGCAGTCTCCATAAAGCTGTTTGGTCAATGATGTAGCCATGTGAGTTCATGCAGAAGGTTGCAGTGCATTGGTATTCCACTGGCAGCTTTTCTAATCTCTGAGCTGAGCAGTCCATGCTAACAAGGTGTGCTAATAGTGGCCATAATGTTATGGACACCATAATTACCAAACAGAGTTATAGTTGGAACTAATCAATTAATTTCCATAGTTAAGCTTAGGCTCTTGAGTGGAAATGCTACATCTGTTCTGGTTATTTCTTGGGGTGTTTTCAAAGGTTTCATATCTAGATATCTGTATTTCAACAGAAGATTACTTAAGTGAATACACTTTAATATTTGATAGAGGTATTGAAAAAAAGTTCATAAATCTGACATATTTTTCAACAGGAAAGCTAATAAAAATGGAAAAACAACAGTTTCAAACTATTCTGCATGTACAAACATGAACAGAATATATTCCTTAATTCATACTCTGTATTTTGTAGTTATTGTTTTATGCTCATTTTAAGAAAAGACTCATTAGGTTGCATTGGTAATGTTGTTTAGATTGGAATGTTTGATCATTGTAAGTTCATTTCTTGGGTACCGCTTCAAATGATTCATATCACTCAAATCTGTACGGTCCAGGTATTATGTAAGATACAGACTAACTTATGCTCTAGCTATCATAAATCTGATATTAGTGGAAATGTGGTACCAACGATCTCCTGGGGCCAGATTACAAAATATAACCAGATGTACTGAGCAGGATTTTCCTCAACAAAGTACTTCTAATATATGTTCAGCTCCTATGAGAAACTGTAGACTGTAGCATGGATGAAGTCTCGGTGACATCACCCATTAGTTTTTGAAGCAGAGTTTTGAAGCCCAACAGTCGTGGTCCCTATATTGGAAATGCTGACTCAACCTAATCTTCAGTTGACCTTGCTAGAAGCAATGAGGCAGAGTAGAGGCAGGCATTTTGCTGCTTCTGGAGTGTGCCTCTCTGTTGAGAGTGTTTATTTTCTATGTAAAGATTGTCTTTTTTGAATGAGTGTGTATGTGGCTTCAAGGGCTTTTGGACCAGCCTCAAGTGGACATCCAAGGAACTGCAGTTTTTAACACTTCTGCATCAGCTTAATTTCTCACAGCAGGACGTTGTCATTTTTTAGAAACTTGGCAGGGGAGGCAGGAGAACTTTTCCCTTTCATGATCTTGCCCTGTTCAAGTGTTTAGTTGTGTTTTGTGTTGCCTTTCTTGTGAAAAATATTACACCTCTTTATTCAAAATGTCTAATATGGGCCTCACAGTGAATTTTTGGTGTAGGAAATGTAAGAGTCTGGTTCATATGTGATCTTAATCTCTTATCTGCCCGTGCAGCAGCAGAAACTGGGGTATAAATTAACTATAAACAATCGGTCTTCTCTCTTATAGTCTTGTTTGCATTGACCATACAGAGGCATCAGTATTAAATTCAGTCTGTCATTATTACCAAGAAACTCCTCACTTTAAATTTCTGTTCTATGCCTTCTTTTTAAACAAATGGTGTGCTTAGTCAGTGTGTTCTATGAAAATGCAAGTACTTCATGCAGAAAAGACCCAATACAAGTCAGAGAAGATATTGAAAAATAAATTAGTCTGAAATTTTCAAAGCGGTCCTCTTTAAAAAATGTGCTGCGGATCACTGCACTGAAACAAGTGGGAGAAAGAATGAATGAAGCTGTTTTAATTTTCATTTGGGTGCATGAATTCAAGTCAAAGTGGGCGAGCATAACTTTCCTTTTTTATGTAAATGGACTTACCAAGGACAAGCAAGTCCTGCCACTGTGTTATCATTGATACTATTGCAAATCATTGAGCTATTTATGGGTATACAATGGACATGAATATATATTCAACAAGACAAGTTTATTTTTTGGCTTCACACAGGACATGAGTGACAGTCTTCATAGTGAAACAAAAAGACATTTCAGCAGAAGCCTTTGAAGGCTGCATGTAAAACCTGCTTCCACTATTATGGGAAATGATTTTAACACATAAAACAAACTAACTAAACTTTAACAGACATCTAGGATGAAGCCGCACAAGTAATTGAGATGCTATAGATAGCCTACTTGAGCTGTTGTTATTGTTGAATTACTATTTGCAAGCTAACAGTAATGTTAGCCTCTAAAATGACTCAACCTCTGGGTCCGAGATGTTTGGTTATAGTTAAAATCCTGCAGGTATTTGTGAGTTCATCGTACGCCTACAATGATCCCACTACAGCAAGCCGATGATGCATCTCCCCATTAAGAGAGGCATTTGTGCAACACACAGAGCTGTAACTTTATTGATAATTTCCAGTATATCCAGTCATGCTAACAGGTTCAGTCATAATCTAATGTTAATAAATGAAACATTTTTCTACAAATCTGTGGTGTACCCCACAGTCAGTCCAGGCTTAAACAGTAAAAGCTTGGAGTGAAAGAGTGGTCCTCCTCATAACTAATAGTAACAAAGAGGACTGGACTGAGACTCAGGCAATAGGGACTCAAATCAGACTCGACTGAGATTCTTCTTTGGTGACTCAAACTTGACACAGACCTTAACACTGAGGACTCAAGACTCAACTTTGACACAAGATTTGGTCCTCAAAGTCATTCTTACTACACAGATTTAACAGTCTGGATATCAGCAGTAGAATTATTCCTGAGGAAACACTCACATTTCAGATTTATACAATCCAAGTGTGACTAGTCAGAATATGTTTTGGATATTCAAAATTACATTGATATGATATGCAATGTTAAGGATATCTGAAATGATCACAATTAAATGTATGACTACAAACAATTAGATTGTAGACTTTTTCCTAGTCAGACTTGTATTGCAGAATTGGATCAGGAAAGGAAGACTGACACGGATATCTGAAACAGAAAGCCCAATATATATGTCAAGTAAATGCTGCAGTAGATGGCAATGCTGTAGTGAAATTGGCATAATTCATCGTAGGAATAATAATGATGTTGTAGATATCTGAAATCCTAATTTTGAAAAGAAAGAACCTAATTATATTTATCTCTAATGAATATCCAGTCGAGCTATTGAATGTGAAAAAAGCATTGATATATTTTCATGGTATATAGTCATGCAGACTGACACAGGGAAATGGGAAAAGTCTTGTATATGTGCAGAAATCCTGGATATTATTTCATGGCAATTTGACCAACTGCCATGAGAGCCGGTTTTGAAGCGGCAGAATGCTATGCATTACAATTCAAACACAATTTGCAAAAACAGAAATGAAGCAAATTAAGTACTTCCCACACCAGAGGGGGAAAACCATTCATGCTCTCTACTGACTTAGTGGTGCGTGAAGGAGCCTTCTCATCACTAGAAACAACAACAATTACAAATAGGGCCCGTGTGGTTGAATGCACTGTCAGCTCAGAAAAAACACAATCTTAGTCTAAGTGTCTGAACAGAAACCTGAACCTTTAAGAAGACAAAATGAATATAGAGGTTAGACACCAGGAATCAGCGAGAAGAGTGTGAGCACTGTAGGAACCCTACACTCACTCTTTGTTCAGAAAAATGTGTCTGATTGGGGCCTGTGGTCAGTGCAAATGTTGGGCATAAATATATGGTTAAATAAGTGTTTAATAGGCCATCAGAAATGTCCAGTTATCACATGGTTAAAAATTCAGTGTTTTAAACCTAGATGCTTACACCAGTGCTTTCCAAAAGAGACTTAAGGGGGAGAAAGAGAGGGTGCAGTTTTTCCATGTAATGTCAAAAAATTCCAGCCCCATCTGCTAGAGTTTACCCAACAGGTAGAGTTTACTATTTGGAAAACACTTTGTAACCCTCACATTTGTGCAGCCATTTGCTTTTGTTATTTTCTTTATGCAGACAATTATTTCAGCAGCTTGTAGTCAGTCCTTTTTTGTTTATTTCAGCTTCCCCCTGAGGTCATATGAGATCATGCAGGATTGCATGAGGTGGTATGTTACTTCCTATGGCACACACAATAATCTTAATACAATCTTGAAGCTATGAAGCATTACTTTAATGTGTTTTGATGTGTTTATGTTTAAGATCAGAAAGGATGATACCTCTAAATTGTTTTCCAATGTTCATGATGCAACCTGATTTTTTATCAGTTTATACTTCTGTAGTTTCAGCCCCACCCTCCTTATGTTAGAGCTGATTTTGATCTTTGCTAATCTAAAATGTTGATCTGAACAGGTAGGGGTTGGCGATACAACTCAAATGTGTTTCAAATAATAAGCAGGTAATGATAAGCTAGTATTTCAAAGAGTGGGAATGAGACTCTGTCGTTGCATTTACCATCTTTGCAATGCACTGCTTGAGTGTAATATGACACAGAGAGACAGGGTCTGTTGCTTCAGTACTTATCACAAAACAATGAAAAATCAGAAACTTTTAAAAGTGTTTTCATACTCAGTGTGTGCAGCTCAATAATGCAGTGGATTCACTTGATGTGGCAGACATGCTGTTTGTATCAGCAAAGTCAGCATCAAGGTGCTGGGTCTGTGCTCGGTCAACATGCAACCATTTATGAGCATAGAACAGCAACGGATAGAATGTGCTGATACTGCAATCTGTCTGCACTGGCAAATCATCAACATTTTACTTTCCTTCACAGTCTAATATCATCTTATCACATACTCCTGTTACCAATTCATTTCATTAGACAGTGGATCATCAATGTATACAGTCCTGGCCTTATAGTGGGATAGATTGCCAGATAAGAATGAGGTAGGGAGTAGAGACACTGTGACACACACACACACATAGTTGAGTCTTTTAATACACCTTGTCCTCCCTGGTATATAAGGCACTAAAATAATAATTTCACATGCTTAAATCTTGTGTTTTAAGCTAGCTACAAGCATTTTTAAGAGTTGCAGTATAGTTGGCTTCAAACAGCAAAGTTTGTCTCTGCAAGTGTGTGTTAATTTTTAATACAATGTTTTGTTTGCTGTCTCTAAAGAGCTGCAATTACATTTAAAAGCTTGTTTTTCACAATAAAATAACACTAACATAAAGGGGAAGCAAAGGTTACCACAAAGTGATATGATTGAAGTCTTTTTAGTCCCAAGTGACTCGATACACTTTGACACAATGATGTGTCATAGTGTATGTATAGTTTTTAGCATGGGATGTTTTAGAGTTCACAGATTTCATCAAATTTATTTCATGTATGATCAGCCAAAGTGTGGCGTATTGAGTTTACACTAACAGCTGATGTGTTTGACTACATAATAACATAGCAGGCAACCTGCTTCAGCACATTATCCAAGAGTTGATTGTGCAAAGAAGTGCTGAACTATACAGAGAATATCTTATAGCAGGATTCAGCAAGACCCAGAGGGCTCGCTTTATCTGAAATGTGCAAAGAGCATTTTATGCTTTGAAAACAAACTGCAGGAAGACGAGGGGCTTCTCTTCACGGTTACATCGCCAAAACATCCCATCATTCTCTCTGTGTGACCTCTGCAGGGATTATAATACAAACTGTATGCAAGACTGATACATGTGATGCTGGATCCTGCCTCATTGGTTCTGCTCAGCAGCGTTGAGAATGTGTCAGAGGAATTCCACTGCCTCTTGTGCATGATGCATGGGGTGCTGTTATTGAGCACTGATGCTTCACAGGTAAATGATACATCTGATTACCTCTCTATCTTCCCCTCAGCTCACTGTACACAAAGCACTGGTTGTGTTGGTTGGTACAAATTAGACTCTGACACTCGATTATGCTCCCTGCCTTGGAGATCTTTGTGGCTGCAGATCCCAGCGGGTGTATTTCTCCATCTGTGTGCTGTCTTACCTGCTAATTAGGAGGATGGTGAACAAGGTCCCTCCAGATACAGTGAAAGCCATGGCTGCAAGAGGAGTGGAGACACCGGGTGGAGTTTATCTGGAATAAAAGCACAAAGGGATCTAAGTGATGATAGTATATGCAGACAATATGGATTTCGTTCTCTTTGAAACAAAGATCGTTTGATGCTGTGCTGATATAATGACTCCCACATCTTCCTTTTATTGAACTAAATCAGCTGGCTTACACTGCAGGTAGCCTGGTCCTGTTATTAATCTTTACAGTCCAGATTTGTAAATGTAAATTTGTGTATGTATATATATGTATTTCTGTGCGGTGTCCTTGAGTGCCGAGAAAGGCGCCTTTAAATAAAATGTATTATTATTATTATTATTATTTCCACAAATAGATTTCCACTGAGATGATATCTTTCACTGAGGTAATGGAGGTTTCTGTGTGCCACTTGCTTATCTTTTACTGAGTCTGACAGGCTGAAATGAGGAACCTATTAACAGACATATTTCTAATGTCCCTTACAGCACCATATTACGGCACGGTTATACCTGAGGGAGTGTCTCTCAGCAGCACAATGACCTCTTCCTACAGACCTCTTCCCAACTCTAAGTTTGAAAGATCCAGACTTTGGTGAAAAGTAATAAAGCACTTTTCTTCAAAGAAAATCTTCTTCTCTCCCTCATGCATCTTTTAAGATGAAAGCAGACAGAAACCCTTCAGAGACCAGAATGACTTCACCACAGCGACCTGACTAATGCGGATGGCAAGCTGGGCCAAGGAAATATTTAATGCAGAGTTGAAAGTGAGACTCTGTGGTCATAGTTATAAAAGGGGTTTTTGCTGAGGTGTAGGCGTGAAATATAGTGAGACCTGTTGGTTGTAATGTTACCAGTTTAGTTACATAATATTGGTTAATGGTGTGTGGCTCTGAAGCAGGTGAGACATGGTTTTATCACTATTAAGGTTATTTTGGTTTTCACAAAGCAACACCGTGCTCTGTAGAGTGTTCATATGCATGCTGTAAGGTTACACAGCCGCCCTCATAATAACATCAAGCTGGCTGAGAGGCCTGTGTTAAAATTAGCATAGCATGTTACCACTGTGTGTGAAAACATTTGACAACCTACAAACATTCCTACATGTTGAAAGACTACAAAGGCCCTTTTTCAAAGCAAATGAAACACACTGATTGGTCCTTTACATAAACCATTTTATACATTGTTAAAACATGTTTAAGGTAGCTTTTGTTTGTCACCTGTTCTCCACTGCAATGACTGAGTTCCACCAGGAACTGCCAAACAGAGCTGCAGTCTGCCATTGGCTTATTAAGTGGTGTGCCAAGTGGAAGGCACCATGTATGAATGAGGGGGACGGATGTTTTTACAGATGAAATACGAAATTATCTTTTAAGTGCATTATCAGAAAGGACTTTATGAAAATTTGGATAATGTTAGTGGTTTGAATAATTTGCAGACCTGATAGGAGTCTGAAGGGAGTTAATTGACTACAAACTATGAATCCCTCACTATTGGTAGGAGCCAGCTGCTGTATAAGAGGGGCTTGATGTCCGTGAGTGGTGTGTTGCAGTTGAAGTCGATCGGTTGTTGGAGAGTGTTGCAAGTTAACAAAGAGCAGACTGAGCTGCAAGGGCTCAAGTGGCATTGTGTAGAGCTTCGTCCTTAACTTTGGCTAACACCTCCGTCTAGCCTTGAGCCATTTTTCCCCCCTTGTTTTTAGTCCATTTTTTTCTTGCAAGTATTATTGTTTTTTCGTTGACCCCAGGCCTGCACTGTACATAATGCTGCAGATGGATTTTTCTACACTGAAAATAAATACACATGAATTGCAGCTTGGATTTTGCCTCATTTTTTAAGCCAACTCAACTAGGCCATCCTTACACAGGTATTTTCAAACACTTTTACACCAGCTGGGGTCTAAAGTGGCCAACAATGCTTACTGATCTGCAATGGCCTGAACATACTAACATTCAAAACATGCTGCAAAGTCAGAAATGATGCACATTCATAAACGTATGCAAAGGCCAAAAAAAATGGAGAGGTGAAAAAATGCTGTAAATGTTAGGATATGCTGGGAAAGTGAACAAGCTGCAAATACATAAACTATGCTAATCCAAAAACACAAACAGTTGCAAAAGAAAAATGCTCGTATCCAGACATGACAAGGATGTGCCCTAGGCTTTGAGGAGTGCTTAGTGGAACAGCTTATTAGCGTCATCAACATGTTTTCCCCGTTCACACTTAATTTAAACTTGACAAGGAACCAGCTTTATTGCTTGATAAGAATCTGGCACAACATTAAAGGCATATAATAATCTTTAAATCACAGCTGCAGGAGAAATTAAAATCCTTATTTTCCCCATACTCTGTTTAGAGCCTGAGACATGGCAGTCAACCTACTGCTAGCTGTGCAGCTAACTGAGAGTTGTAGCTAGCTCGCACTTAGGGGTGGTTACTTTTGTATAGCTAGCTGTCCATCAGAAACAATGTTTAAACAATAGTGGTTAGTGGTTTTTTTTTACATGTTAGAAAGTTGTACCTTTTTCCTTAAGTGATATAAACGGTCAGTTAGTATCCAATGAAAGAACAACTCAAGCAAACTAATGGAACCTTCCAAAAACATAAAGCAGATTCCCGGAATAAAATACTGCAGTTTCCCTTCAACAGTACAAACAAAAATTTAATTTTCACCCATGCTTTTTATGGTTTTATGATTGCATGGTAGATGAAGTTGCTTTTCCAGACATTAAACCATAGTACTTCCTCTCTGCAAACGCTAATAAGACCAATAGCCAAATCAAATCACCCAGCACTCAGCCGCAATTTGGGACTTATCTGCATACTGAGCAATTTGATCGAAAGTGCAGAAAGCATTACGATGATAAAGCATGGCCCACTTTTCGCTTAAATGTCTTTGCTGTCATCTTTGTCATAGTCAAATGGACTGCAATAAATGACATGAGTGTTCCTGACAGACGGCAACAATGTTTCACTTGCTGCTGATGAGCTCATCATAGACACATGCATTATGACTCATGTGCAGTTAATGTAAATAATTCACCCAGTCTAAATGCAGCGTATGGTTTCCTTTGTCTTACACTCTTCAAACAATCCTGCAACTATTTATTTTTCCAAGTACTCTCTGTGCTTTGCCTTTTATGGGAGGTATATACAAGATGGAACACAGGCAGTGGAGAGAGAGAAATGGAGAGTTAAAGCCTAGAATTATATGGGGTTTATGTACTATAAATAAAGCACAAAATACTGAATCAACAAATTCCCTACTCAGAGCAAAGCAAGATAGTATTTCACAAACAGTCAGGCAACTATGTTTTAACTCATGATTCCTCTGGTCCCACCTCCTGGATGACCTGTCAATCACACAGGCCTGAGCTCATTTCTGGAAGTGCTGTTTGCATTACATAAAGACCAGTATGTATCTGTCAGACAGTACAGGCTTAAACATATCTGGTCAGAATGGGTCAATGTTTGTATTCACTCCTGATTGTAATGCGGTTCTCCTGCCAGACGGTGGCTGTAGTTTGTCTGAAAGCTGTTTGCTAACAACATTAAATCACAGAAGTAGAATAATGCTAGCAACATCAAATAGTAAAAGAAAGAGAAAACATGAAAGACAGCTTCTGTAAGACTGTGCTGTGTGTTGTGTCCCACAACCATGTTTTCACTAAAGAAGTGACTTAATAACGATTTCCCTTACTTCTATAGTACTGATTTCTGTTTTGTTTTTTTTACAATTTATTGCCACCACCACATAAATGCATAGCTTCTGAAGTTATGGTCATTTCACGTACTTTCACACGACCTCACTTTGCAGAAAACGTTGCTCAGGTAAGTGTTGGAATAGTGGCACAATGTAGATAGTCCAAGTGACTCCATTGTTTACAATCTGTCTGCAGCACATGTAGCAGTGAATCAAGAAGTAGTTGTTAGAGTATAATTATGTCAAATCTCCCATAATAACATTATTTTTTAAGACCTCATGATTCCTTTGTAGAATCTTATCGGTTCAAATTTCAACAAAAATATTTGCCTACATTCTGTCTAATAAATGCAGAATTTTCACTTCAGCTCTAGTGGATTTTTCCTCACCTTGAACCATATTGGTCTTAAAACTCCAGTATTGGTCATTTCTGGAGCCCACACTGCACCACTTGACTGGAATATTAATGCAGGATGTAGAAAAACAAGTGTAACTTTAAAACCTATGCAATGGAAAAGGTTTAAACTGGGCTTGATATGAAACATGCAGAGTGAGCGGCAAAGATAGAGGAATCAGTGGGGATGTATTTTCAGCATTTTAAAATGAAGTTAAAATGTAGAGCTCTGAAAACTTAGGATACAAAATTAATCATGTTTTTCCACTCCTGCAATTTCAACTTACAAACACTATTTGTATGTTAAATACTCTAGCAACATGTATTACAGATTCTGTTCATCCTCCCCTGCACTTGATGTCTGGAGCCCTGCCGAGGAATGCCATTATGTATGATTATCTTAACATGCAAAATGGTAATCCATTAAAATGTCTGAATAAGCCATTCAGTCGGTACATTACAGCATGTTACATAACCTGGAGAACTATTGAGAGGACTGTGGATGGCTTCCTGAACCCTGTTTGACTTGAATGACATCATTTCAATGACATGCTTGAATGCTCCATGCACCTGTATAGATTTTACTCTCACATAAGTCAAGAAGACAGCTGAGATATTAAGTTGCAGAATATTTCTTGCGTAAAACAGTGGTATATTATTTATAAAGGTTGGACTATGGATGAAAGGTGATAACGGGTGCCACAGGCCAAGTAAAATATTCAGATCTGGAAAGAGTCCTGCGAAAAGATGATTTACATGCTCCATTGCATTGAAGGGAAAAATCACCCACCACATATTGATCCAAATAAGATTTTAATTGAATGCAGGAAAATAAGACTTTAAACGATCCATGCAATAGATTTGTAACTAGCTTACAAAATGCAAGTCCAGTCTTACCAGAACAAGAAAGCAGGGAGCATCTTTTTAAATCAAACTGGACATCCCATCGACACTGGAGAGACTAATTCAAAAACAACAAGATAGTATGTGTTGAGTTTGTGCCATGGTTGCTCGTGGTGTAGATTTCATGGATCAGACAGCAAGAAAACAAATGAATAATTAACATTTAATTTCCTGTGTAAGGCATAATCTGCTTTTTCTGTCTCTTTTAATGGGGGACTTTTTATCTTACTTTAGCAAGAGGACTGGGTACCCCGTACCAGTGCTGAGTTGATATCATTTCCTGACAGCTCATCACTTGAATATGAATAAGTTTGAGGGCACATGGTACTGCCATTTCTACATCTCTGACGTGATTTCATTTAAATGTTATTTAAGGAAGCAGAGAAATGTGCTTGTCCTCAGAGGTTGCTGAAGCAGCGGTTCAATTTGGGTGTTTACTTTCCGTCTACTCTAGTCATGACTGACGGGGAAAACATCCCCTTAACGTTATGCGACTTAATATAACAAAAAAGAGATTATTCAAAGATTACAATGAAGGGATGATGTATACTGAGCAGGTGGTTTAAACAGAATACCGAGAAGGTGAGATGAGGGATTCTATTTGCCATAACCACCACCTCACTATACATGATCCCACTTGTACAAAAAAGTGGATACTACGTATTGATTTAAAGATAATTTTATTAATTAAAAAGTATGTTTTAATGCAGCAAAACATACATAGTCCATCAGATTCAATGGCTGGTAGTGCTTCCATGGCAACAGTATTCTTATCAGCAAACACACAGAAAAGAAACTCTTGGCTGGGAGTTGCTCAGTGGTGTCCCCTGGCTGGGCCATAATTTATTAAAAGTTGCCATTGGTTTCCAGAGGCATATATATCATCGTAGGCAACGATTGCCATTTGGCTCTGAGATGAAACTGACTGTAATTATTAACTTAGGGGTGCTGTTAGTATGGTCTTTCAGTATTTGTGATTTATCTTCCTCAGTAGTTCCATGTACAACTTCTGTCAAACAGCAACCAGAGTGTCTGAATCAGAACAAAAAAAACTTAATTTATTTCACTTCTTTTGATGTCATGTCTGTTTTTGCAGGAAGTTACAGAGAGCAGAATCAATTGAAGATTGCAGCTTTATTTCACATTAACAGTAATCAACTTAAAACCAAAACACACTTGTAAATGCACAGAGAAAGGAAACTGTGTGCATTAGCAGCTGGCTGCTTACTGCCAGTGTTTTAACCCTGATTTTGAAAGCATTGCCTCACGTAAGGCACAGATATCTCCACTCCTTAGTCCGTGTCAGTCTGTCAAATATTTCCTGGCATCTGCCTGAGCTCAGCGACCAACCAGGTGAAGAACACTTTAGCACTGGATGATGGGTAGCAGCCCTCCAAAGTGAAGTCTGTCTTTCAGCTGTTGCCCTGACTTTTGGGAACATGATATTAAACCGACTTGAAAAGAGCAGCAGCAAATATAAAAAAGATATGTCAGGCAGAACTGAGTCACTATTTTTAAGATTGGATTTTCTTTCCTTTGTTGCTCTTCAATGTACTTATTCAAGGCATACTGGATGAGTCACATTAATAGCATGTCAACCTCTGTGGCCTTAAAGCTGCTCGTCAGTACCTAAATTCAGCCTGTCCCCCCAGTAACTGTCTTCTTTTTGTCAGAACCAGAACTCACAAAATGTGACAAGAATTCTGTTCTCATTCTACCAAACCCTGAAAGCATTCAACAAAAGGCTGTTTATTCATAGTGTTAACCATTCACTACTTCAGCTCCCTGACCGTAGTCGGGGAGCACAGGGATACTTACGGGTCTGCTCCAGGGTTGAAGTTGATCCAACTTCACCCCTGTTTACCTCAACCTCTATGCAGCTGGTGGGAAATAGCAGACTCGAGTCCGGTTCGGTTTCAAGGAGTCGTGGCTTTATTAGTGTTCACAACTGCACTTATAAAATGGCATAAACTCACTATGATACTCGGTGCTGACTTTTGCTCTCCTTCTCTTTCTTTCCAGTCACCCGCTCACCGGCACTTCACACACACAGACGTCACATCCTCTTTCACTCTCACTCACTCACTCTACATTCCACACTTACACACACAGCTATCCTCAACCGAGCTACGCTACTATTATAACAATAAATAATGTTTGATAGTTGCCTGAAATTTGTCTGGGTCAAACCCTGCATAGGCATAGTACAGACTTTTAGTGCTTTGCAGACGACACTCAGCTCTGTGGACCGCCTAAGTGTGGCACCACTGATGTTTCTCATTATATCTTGTATGACTGAAATCAAAAATTGGATCTCTGACATTTTTCTTCAGCTGAATGATTTCAAATCTGAAGTCATAATCATTACCTCCTCAGCATTCCTCGAGCAGAGCTGCCCTAATGATGTCCGTAAAGAGGCTGCAACCTTAGAGTCAGTTTAGACTCTGTTCCTTTGGTTTTCTTTTCTTTTCTTTTTCGTTTTATTTTATTCCACCATCAGCAAGCTCAACATCTAAAGACAGCAATTTATTCAAAACACTGCTGCTAGGCTTTTAACACACAGCAAGAAATCATAAAACACCAGCCCTTGCTGCCCTTCACTGGCTACCTGCAAGTTTGAGATTAGATTTTAAGTTCTTGCTGCTTGTTATTAAAGCCTTAAATGGTCAGGCTGCAGCCTGACTGCTTACTGAGATCATCTAGTAGTATAGTGTATGGTGAATTAAGAGGACTTCATTACCCATACTGTTGAATGAATGCAACTTTTGTGGGGGAAAATCCAGTTTATTTCTGGTTCTGTTAGCAGGTTGCACTCCTGGTTATAGTGAGCTAACGTGTAAACCTTTTTTTATCAGTATGATGTTCAGTTTAAAGTCCAGACTGTCATCTCGTCATCTTGAAAGTAAGTTACATCAAGCAGGGCCCTACTTGTTGTTCCTAAACTCATCTTGTCACAAGAGGTGACCAGCTTTTGCCGTTCCGGTTTCACAGCTGTGAGACTCTCTGCCTGATGATGTCACTGCATTCACATCCAGCCAATGAAAGATCATAGCACAAAGCATTGAAAGTGCTGAGGAACAATGCTGACATGACTTGATGCCCATTTCTTGGGCTTGCTCCCTGGTTTATGTTTTGCCAAAATGTTGTGCCTGCTCTGATAAAACTCAAATCACTGATCCTGGTAGACCTGTGAACAGGTCAGTGAACAGGTCTACAAGGATCAGTGTTTTGATTCATATCCCAAACAATATCTAAATGTCTTTGCCTGGAAGCTTGAGCTCTACCAGGTAGAGTTGATTTCCCAACAGTTTTCCACCAAGCTTTGTGTTGCCAAAGGAACAACCTATCCAGTCGAATGAAATACCATAAAACAAGAATGAATAAAAATACGGTGAAGTGTCCCTGTGTCCCAATCCATCCATAATTTAAGACATGAGCACATACAAGTAGGAATACGATATGCAGGAGTAATATTCTTCCTCCTCTCACCATATGAAAGCACCCTTCCTCTTCCTCACACTCAAACTTCAGTCCAGTTCCTTTGCTGTCAGATTCTTTCAAAGATTCTCCTACATAATTAGTAAAAGTATGTCCTCGTACACATTCACTAATGTTAGAAGAATTGTGGGTGGTAAAGTTTCATTGGTTATCAAATGTAGGTTCTTTGAATTTGTTGCCATCATCTCACCAACATTTCTCATCATATAAAAGTGACTTCACTTCACAGCCTTCCTGACAGAGGCCCTCTCAGTCTCACTCTCTTTTTCTCTCGATCTCTTCTCTCTTTAAAGCACACTGAGGCAACCTCTCACAGAAACATCGTGACTCTGAGGACCTCATCCAGGCGAGGGTCACTCCTCCCCTGTTTCATCTGCAGGTTCAGAAGCCTCCATTCAGGCTCTGAGTGACTTCTGCTTCTCATCCTCCAAGACGGTCTCCAGGGTCTGTCGCCCTGCTTCATTACTGAGATGCTATTGGTACTGACATGATTGTGGTGGAGAGGAAGAGTTGACCGGTAGGGATTTTTGTTGTTTGAAGAAGTAGTTTTATATTTTACAAAGTATTTATTTTCTTACAGAGTCAGATGAGATGATCATTACCAGTTTAGCAAGTAAGAACCTATAGAGACTGACTTGTATCGGGTCTTTTGAGAACAATACCAACATTGATTGTTGAGGGAAAAACGTACTGATTACCAATAAGCTATCAGGCGTAGCGAATTCTTGCTGGAATGAAAGAAATTGTGGGCAGTGCATTGATTTAGCAACATGTTGAACCTAAAAAAAAAGTACCCTGTGCTGCACTGTGTAGGCCAAACTAGTACATGATGGACCATCTCTAAATCACTTCAGTCACTGTTTTCTGTATCACAGATTCTGGGAGAGAAATTGCCTTATTGGTGCTTCTTGCTTACATTTGCCACAATGTAGATACATCTGGGATAAACCCATACTTGCCAAAAATAATCAGGTTCCAGAAGTCATTTTTAACACAATACATCCACTGTGAAGTGAGAAGTGCTTTGACATATTTTTGGGTGATGGTGATGGTGATGGTGATGGTGATGGTGTGGGGCTCCCTCTGCTCCCCTGACCTCTCCCTTAACATGAGAGGTCTGGTTTAGATGCAGGTAAAGGGTTGTAGCGGCAACTATGGATGTTCCTAAGTCACATATTTTCTTGCCATTAAAATGGGAATTTAAAACCCAATTCTTTGACTAGTTGTAAAAACTGTAAAAAACAAAACAAAAACTGAGCACAGTTAATGAATACCACAAAATACAGGATTACAGAGCCTGCAGATAAATGATCGCAAAGTAGTTTAGCTAATTTGGCAATGTTAGCAGAGCTAGCACCACCAGTCTTTCCAAGCTCCTTGCAGGTTAACGTTCCCATGCTTGTGCTGGTTTTGCATTGCTCTGTTAGAGTGGTTACACGCCAATTTAACCAGACACAGCCTTGGTACAACTGTATCTCCTTTTTCCAGGTCAAAATCCTGCCAACCACACAATGCCATGAGATGCCGTCTGTCATCTATGCTTGTTTACATCAGGGTAGTAAAACATTACAGCATTATGACAGTTGTCATTAACTTAAGCTACAGCTCCTGCAATTGATGAAGGGAGACAGCTTAGATACAACATTTGACCTACAATAAAATAAATATTGATAATTTGTCTAACTGACTGGTGGTTCTGGTGCTGGCTATGAGGGTAACAACTTAATAGTTCAGTCTAAATGCACACATCCCCAGAAGCAACATCCTCTAATACAAGAGAGTAGGTCACTTTGCAATACTGGAGGCTTTTAAAACATCTAGAAGTTGTATGGTTTTGTCTCTTTTGGCCAGCAATATGTTGAGTTGCAGAAGTCAGGGGCAGCCTGAAAACGGCAGAAATTTTTTGTTGAACAATTTGATGTGTAGACTTTATGACAATACGTTGGCAGTATATAATGGCACAATAAGAATTGAGTTCATAGCAAGAGTTCAAAGCCAAGACTCCAGATGACAAGTCGTCAGACCATTTGGAAGAAAAATGTATTTATGAAGTATATGTACTAATAATGCTGGCAGTTTGTAGAGTATCCTGATAATGGCAGGAACTTTTAGAATCAAATGGTTCATAATTTTAAATTAAAAAGCACATAAGCGGTCTTTAACACAGTTTTAAGACTGCTTTTCTCTGAGTAAAAGTAATTACAAGTGGCAAAAAACAGAACAAAACATTTTCCTTTTACAGAGTCCTAGTTTTTCAGACTCTCTTTGGTGGACTCTATTGTCTGTTGAGTGGGCTGCTGACTGAGGTGCCGCTAACAGTCATCTAATGGATGTCATTTCACCATTTTTGTCACGTCTTTTGACTGTGGAAGGTAAGTAGAGATGGTTATCACCCAAACATTCATGCCACTCAGTTTAAAAGGTTTCTTTTTTTATTGACTAAAGAAATGTACTTTCTCCCACAGCAGCTCAAACAATGCTTTGCAGCAGGAAATATTCTCGTGTTCCATCTATACAAGCAAGAAAAAAGAGAAAATAATCTAACTGGCTGATGTTCTTACAAGAAAACAAAGTTTGTAATAGTTTTCAACTTAAAGTTTCCTGTAGTTTCATTGCCTAGCTCTTAACCAGTTTTCACTGGTTTTACCAAGTTCTGTTAGCTTTAAAGAGGCTAAAGTTAGCGAGAGCTACACTGACATCCCTTACTGACGTGCCTTATCCCTTCATGGCATCAGAAACAACTGTTGAAGCATACTGTATGTAACTTCTCTTGGGGGCTTTGGTCATATTTCACATGTAATAACATGTAATCCTTGAAAAGTAAAAGCCCAAGGGAGAACCACTGAAGACACATCTGGACACTATGACAGCCTGAGAATGGCCAATACCAGAAGGACTTATGCCATCAGATAATATTACCAATGACACATGACAGTGTGCAACCGAGCCAAGGCCAGATCCCAAGAGACAAGAACCAGAGAGTGACATAACAGCTGCCAAGATGCACCTGCACCGAAAACCTGGCACATAAACAGAGAGACTCCAAAAGGGGCTCCATCCTATGCTGACTCAATAAGTACCCTCCTGGCTCATCTTAGTTGCATTAGGTTATTATTACTCTGCAAAAACTCAACACTAAACAAGTGTATTTGTCTTATTTCTTTTCAAAAATATCTCATTAGACTTAAAGCCCCTATGGGGACTTTTAAGCTGGTTACAATACAGACTAAAACTAATACCAATGTCTCTTTATAGCCTAACAAAGCAAACACGTCCATCCACATACAGACTGAATATTTTTGTACAAACCTCTGGCAGAAGGTCAAAGTGATTAATAGCTCAATGTTTAGACAGCATTTGTTTACATTTTCCACTGCAAATATTTTCAAGGAGTGATACATTTAAGCATTAAAATCAGCAGAATGAGATTTGTTATTAAAAAATATGACTTCCATATGTATAAGACAAAATCACTACAGAAATAAGAGGTATCACTTTGTCCACAGGCGGCTCCAGGATCAACACAGACTTCCTCACAGGAGCTTTGATGGAAGCCACATTCATGTCCAGATCAGAGTTGTCATGATACTAGGGTTTTGAACTTTGATACGATACTAGTAAAATTCCAACAATATGGATACCTGTTATCAATACCTCAGGGACAAGAAGTCTGGCTCTCATGTATGCTGGACATGTTTCTACTTCTTTTGATGCCATTAAATTTAATCCATCATAATTTTGTCACTTTTGTATAAAAATCTTTCAATACCTTGAGCGCTAACTATCTTAAACAACTGACAAATTATTAAAGTCTTGGAACTATGTAAACTTCATGGTTTCCTCAAAGATATAAATGTCTGAATGTAAAAACTGGAATTGTGATGTATGGTGAGGCAATATCAATGGGCAGAAAGATAGTTTATTGGCGTGATGGATGTCCTGCATGTTCCTGCATGTCTTGTTGTAAAGCAACCTGAGTCTAAAATGTTACTTTTAAAAACAGCACTAGAATATCAAGGAGCAATGAAAATAGAAGTACATCCACAAGGGATCATAAGGTCTGCACCTGCCTCAAGAGATGTGAGTAAACTGACTGAGATGAATCACCGGCCACCCATGCTACTGACACACATCAACGCTCCCATTGAGTTTTCCAGACCACAGAAAGCAGTCAATAAGCAGGTAAAAGAAGCAAACAGAAAATCAATACGGATTGAGACAGCCCAAAAACAAAGACAACAGTGCCACATGTCCGAGAAAACACCAACACTCAGATACCTCAATCTGGGAGAGAGGGGAAAAACACACCCCAAGCTCCAGAGTTCTGGTGATAACAGAGAGCCTTTCCATTATCTCTGCACTTATGTAAATGTCTGTGCCTCTCTGTGTCGGCTGGACTGCCTGTGCTTTGAGGACTCAATCTGAAAGGCAGCTGGCAGATTGTAAAAAAAAAATCAAAATCTGTACCAATTACCTCCCAATCTGTGCTTATTCTGCTGATTACAGGCAGTATCATGTGATAAATATAGTTGGAGGGAATGAGAGGAGGACTCATCATAAGGCTTCACGGAGCATTAGCGTGATTTTAATTAGTTTTTATCAGAGAAGAATCGCAGCAATGCTGGGAGCATGTCTATTGACTTGATAGCTTATCTGTAGCAGAGTTGCTGGAGGAAGGACTTGCAAAAGTAGACATCGAGGTTAGATAAGAACTACAGTTGTTTTGATATGGATACCAGTGCTGGAAATGCCTCTGATTCAGCTGTAAATACAAGATCAGTGTACAGAAGGTACACATGTCATGTCTATGTTTTGATCTTATGCAGTAATTTATTAGACCGGAAGAATCAAATACTTTCACCTGAAATCCGTTCTGCACAGCTTCAAACAACAAGTCACTCTCTGGAGATACTATGACAGTAAGTGCTTACTCCTGTTTCAGGGGTAATTTCATGTAATCTATCATGTGACCACAGTAAACACCAACAGTGCAGTTCAAGTTGAGAATATGAGGTAAATCAGAATTACACTCAGTTGGCAGCTTTGATGCTTTTGCAGACACAGCATATTCAGATGGAATGCCAATGCTAACTTAGTGTGTTCTTATTTGCTGATTTTCAGGGATTTTTATCAGCAGCACCTACGTCGAACAGTGGCCAATGATATGCCACAGTTTTGTGGTCAGGCATGTGCAGGTACACCGGCAGCACATATTGTGGTTGATGACATGCCATCAGAGGGCCAGTGGCATGAGCTTGTTACTAGACCAATGTGAAGTTCATCTCAGGGGTATGCAACTTAACCTCCTGCTGTGTAAATATTTTCCTAACGAAAGTGGAAGGTCACTATCAGGCTGTCCAGTACAGTCCATGTTCCACCTATGATGCATATGAAAATGAATACCAGTGGTCTTGCTTTGAGACATTGTCTGGCATATATGCATACTTTTTTATGTTTCTTAAAATGTAAGTACAACATAGTAAAGAATGTATTTGTTTCTTTTTTTTGTGTGTATTGTATGTATGATTTTCTGGTACCTTTGTAACGGCAGAAAGTAATTTCGTAACCATATCCTTGCCAATATAACAATAACAAGTAAGCTTGTTCCATAAATTTCGTCACAAGAACTTTTGCCTTGATGAAAAACTGTGGATGGCTAATCTGTTGTCATAAACAATAGCAAATATTTACAGGCAGATTTATGACTGGCTGAGACATTGGGCATCACGTAATGATGTAATGATGATAATAGAAATAAAGTGATTCCACATTTCATGGCATGGTCCTTTCAATCTCGCCATCACTAATTTATTCATAAGAGGATCCAACAACTCTATCATTTTTAAGGCTTTAACTGGAGCTGAATTTTCCACAGAGGTCTTCTCTCTCTCTCCAAACCTCACACAGACTGTTTCAATCCAGAAAACATTACCATTAATTGAGATGTTAAGAAAATATTTCTTCATAATTGTTATTCACTTATTTTCTCCCACACTTTAACAGACTGTAAAACTAAACATGAAAAGAAAAATCTGTGGCTTCATTCCTTATATTTTTAATGTTTAAAAAGAGTTTAACCTGAGCAAAGCACTGTCAAGATAGCAATTATATAACACCAGCATAGTAAACATTGAGTGTTTTGTATCATGTTAATGAACTATACTGCCAGATTTACATACCAAATTCAGATATCGACAGGGAGGAAATTGTAAAAGATCATCTCTGATATAAACCATTAAATGTAGAAGGTTACTCTGCTTGTTAATGTCTACATGCTGCAGCCTGTTGGTAAATGCTGATAAATTCTCCATTTATGTCTCCCCGAACATCCACCTCCACCATGCCACCCCGAAGGTCTCCACTTAATCCATTCCTGACCTTCACCTCCTTGTCACTTCGATAACTGTGATGCTTAAAACTACCCCTGTGTCCAATTAAAGGTGTCCTTCATGAGCTGGACCACAATTGGAATACTCCATTGTTGCTCTTGTAGTCTGCGCACTATCTTAAAAAAAATGACTCCTCATGAAGATAAGCAATCAATGGTTAAGTGAAGCAGAAACTTGTTAACCCTCTAACCTTCCTTCACATGCAGAAATAGCATCTTTTATGCGCTGGTGCACCAGCAGCCTGCGCTGGCAGATTTAATTGAAAGCAGCAGAATTTAGGAGGGAGACGCTCACACACGCACACGCACTGAGACGCACGCGTATGCACAAATGCATTTATTTGGCTGTTAAGTAACACCTTGTGAAATCGTTGACTACGCATGAGCATTTAATAGATTCTCGATTAATTTCACTCTTATGAGAAGCATAATGATACGCTTCAAAGTTCAAATTGTCCTCAGAGTTTACCCTGCATCACACGGCACGCTCTCTTCAAAGGCGCGCTTGAGAGAAGACGCGCGACGGAAAGACAACAAACATCTCTAAAACATGAAGCGCAGCAAACACGGTCATCATTTCACACATTAGTCAGTCAGGAAAATGAAGTCAAAACCACAACTTTACCTGTAACTGCAGGTCGTCGCGTGCATGTCACACATGTCAGCGCAATTTGGAAATAAGAGTCCGTAGCGTCAAGCGTTGTCCGTCAGGTTGGTGCGTTGTTGCAAGCGTGACTTCCACCCAGTTAAACCAGCACCTGCTGATCCGCGCGCACATATGCCCGCACAAACAACTGGTTGTGCTCTGTCAGCGGATTCCCATTAACCACTGTGGGCTGGCCGCGCCGCTGCGCAATGACGCACGCCATGGACTCGCAGCTGATTTGGAGTCTCCAAAGCTGTCCAAGATGAATCCCCAAAATATCTGACATGATGCTCTGATCTGCGTTAACCTACCAGTACTGTAAGAGGGGAATATGACGCTTTATCTAACAACTGACATCATGGAGGAGCACTTTCATCAGCCCCTTCACATTAGATACATGCCTCCAGTGGCGTTTAGAGAAGATTTGTTTCAAACAGTCTGCGGGGTTTCACATGTCTTAAACCTGAGTGGAATAATGGAGACTATATTGACACACAACACGTGCACCAATCTATTATTCCATCTCTATTTTGGCACTTGGAAGAAATCAAGTGACAATAATCCTGTCAGTGCACGTTTAACGCTTCGCAGCAGCACTTGGAGCTATTAGACTTTCTAATCAGCTCCACGGGGAAGAAAATAGGTTGCTCTGAATTTCAGGAGAGGGGGCTCAAGATGGTTCTCCTCTGATGGATGGATGGAGCCCGACGCCCTTTCCCACCGGCCTTACTTCTTCCTCTGCCCGCGTGGGTGGACCGGAAACTGTTCACCTCAGGGCGAGTGAGGGGCGGCCAGTCAGGCAGCAGCTGATCCGATCTCAGCTCACATGTGTGCCATAACTGATTGAGCTCAGCGTGTGCTTCGCAGGGCAATAGGTAGTGGGTATAAAGAGACCACCATTCATAACCCCTCGGCTGGCAAAAAAACCCAGCTTCAGTTAAAGCAAAAAGCCAAGATGGTGAGTTCAGCAACCCTGTTTAGCTTCAGCTCCAGGGAGGATGCTCCCCAGCTGACCTCTTTTTGTAGATCAGAACCCAGACCACGTAAATCAGGCACACTGATCTCTTAAATCCTGCATTAGGCCCTCTTCTACACAAGTGTATCACTAAATATGTTTTAATTAACTTGATTTCATAATTGCCAAATCCAGGTTAAACTGAAAATGTCTATACATTTGCGACAGACACTCAAGAAGTAATTTTATCTCGGGAGCTTATTAACTGGATGCATTTGCAAATTCATCCAGCTGTGCCGGTATTGAAGGTTGATGTTTGTTTTAGACGTTGTAGCTATATGACTGCCTAGGGGTCCTGGTATATGCATTACACACAGCTTATGCCTGTTAAAACCAAGCGGCAACCTCCGGCCGTATACGCCCAGAGGAAAATGTTACTGCTGAAGACTTTCTCTTCTAAGTCTCTGGAGACAAAATTGAGATTCTCACTTCAGCCTCATTCAAGTTTCATATTGTTCTCATTCGTTTCTCATTAGTTTCTCCTAAAATTCACTAGGAGAAATAGTTGAGACCATGACATGAGTCTTATTTGAGACTTAAATGAGAGATCTCATTAATGGCTCATTTTCTTCTCTTTTTTAGATATATTTTTAGCCTTTATTTGACAGGACAGCTGAAGAGAGACAGGAAATGTGGGGAGTAGTGAGCAGGGGAAGACATGCAGAAAATGTTTAACCGGCCAGGAATTGAACCGGCGACCCCTGCAACGAGGACTGTAGCCTCTGTATGTGGGGAGCTTAGACCACTAGGCCACCAGTGCCCAAAAGAATCCACCCCTTTAATTGTGATAATCTGGCTAAATCTGGTCAGCCCATATTTTAAATAAATGGTCTGTCATACCTGGTATGAAATCTCAATCTTTTGCAATTTCTCTCAAATCCACTAAACCTTTGTGAAGTTCTTTTGTTCCAAACAGACTTGTAAAGGAATGAACATTTTGTGAATTCAAAGAAGAGATCATTTGACATCTAAATAGCTGATCTTGCAAGTGGTTCAAATGTTTTAATGAGAATTGTAAGTTTGTGGACAATTACATTGAAATCTTAATTTCGCAAGGCACTATAAATGTTCATGAAAAGATGAGCTCAGGCTCTTTCTTTGCTCCATCTGAGCTCAACTTGAGACACAAAAACTGAGTCTGACAAAAACAAATGGATGAGGTTAGATTGAGACAATTGAGAGAGCTCCCTGATTTCTCCACCTGAGCTCAAAAGGAGTCGCAACACTTGAGAAATACCTGAGAATCATTTCAGATTTTGACCAGATCTCCTTCTGAACTGAAAGGGAAACTAAGCTGAGACTTTTTGCAACTTTTTCTCTGAAGGCAAGAATGAGAAACAGGAGACATAAGCTTTAGTCTAATTTTGCTTTCAAACAGATCTCATTGTTGTCTAGGAGACATAAATGAAACACTTTTGAAATCTCCTCTCAAAAAAAGAGTGTAGTCTGGATAGCTCATTTCTCGACACTGTACGGGAGTGAATTTTTTCCATAACGCGGCTGTTTCGAAGATATTAACAATACGAGTTTTCCATTATATGAGGCATAGCTGACTTGACTGACATGTGGGAACACTGTAGCTGTTGGCCTTAAACAACAAAATTTACTATTTCTATATTAGTTTTTAATAATTACAATAGCTGAAGAAACTTCCTTTGTTTTTAACTTATCCACAGCAAATATTGGTAATTCCCATATAATGGTATGTTTAGCTGTTAACAACATATAGTTGTCTATGTATTGGAATTCATTCACAACAAACATCATAAATTCAGACTTTGTAGAGGCTCTTCAGCCTTGTTTCTTACCTCAATTATCCTCATGAGTTTCAATCTTATTGAGGTTTTCCAGAAGCTTGACTAGGGAGCCAGGGATGAGTCCAGAGAGGTGACCAGGGGCGACATTGCCCCCCTTGAAATCCGATTGGCCACCTCAGGTGCCAGCCCAAAATCCTAAGCTATGATTGGCTGTTTTCCTAGTCACAGGTTGGCTTTATGTAGAAAACAACTATTTTGGATGTGTTTACAGGTTGGCAGTTGTTTGAGTAGTGGGTAAGTGCTGTTAATATGCGTGTTTTCCCAGCCAACCCTGCCTGTGTCAGGGACCTACTTGGGCCCTAGTCAAAAACTGTTGGCACAGTCCTGTAGGGAACTACAGATATTTTTGCTATTTCTCTTACCCAGTACTGAAAGGCTGTACTTCATGGCCTTTTGAGTGTCCTGCATTTCTACTAACGAGGTAATAGCCTTTTTTGCTCCAAGCCCCCATATCCTCTCATATGTTGTCTCGCCTCCTCTGGCCTTAAGTTATAATTTTTTTTTTCTGTTAACTTCTCTTCCTCTGATTTATGTCAGCCCCCAGATTTGTCAGTGTATTTATGTCTGTCTAGAGGTTATTTTTAAACTTGTTTGTGATGTCTCTCCTGAGCTCTTGTATTTCTGCAGTTCTATCTTTCAATACTTCTGTTTTGGCATTCAGTATTACTGTCTGTACTTGGTGGCCGGCGCCTCCTCTTCACCTGTGTTGTTATTTTCTTTTGAGTCATTTTCACTTTCCAAATCTTTTTGCGGCTTACAACATCTCCCATTCTTTCCACATTTTATCCTGCAGGTGGTTTAGTTTGATTTAGGTTTTGTGACTTGTTGAGTCTCAGGGATACACTGACATGCAAGGCTGTCTCTATGCCTCTAGAAAATAATTTATCTTGTTTCTATGAAAGGAGATTTAAATTATGGAGTTTATACTTACCTTATAATAAGCATACACAGTACATTTCTTATCTCAGAGAGGCAGGGAGGGTCTCAAGGCATTTCATTGGTTCATTTTAATCAAAAGATATTGAAAATGAATATCATCTGTCTTTTTCTCCCAAAAATATGAAATCACTTCAGTCCTAAAAAGGGAAACTGAATGTGTGGTGGTCAGAAGAAGTGACATTCCTGACACCTCCTTCACACTTGTACATTTTTTTTATCTTTGCCAGAGGGCACTCAAAAATCTAAAGGCCAGCACGGCGTGACCTGGCAGCTCATAATGTGTAAAAGTGACATGTTAAGTTTGGCCCGGCACTTGGTTATATATCGTGTTCTCTGTATACCAGAATTTTCTGTCTCTCCTTTCAGTTCTTATAAATGTAAAGAAAGGAGAAGATTACATCTTTGAGTCCGCTACAAACACTCAGAGGGAGAAGAAATGTTGTAAAAGAAATAAACATATCAGGACTATTGTTGAAAATATGTAACCAGAAAAATATAAATTAAAAAGTGAACACTACACTGCAAGGTTGAACACATTTAGTACTAAGAAGTAGTGTTGTAGTGGTAGGATCCAGGACTCTGACTTGAGTCCAACTTGTGACTTGACTTGAAATGAGCAGTGATGGCTCAGATTCTGACTCGAGTGTTTACCGCATCCAGTACCAGAAGATGGAGTCCTGTGTTTGAGCCGTCAAATCTGATGTCCTTCTGGGAGCAGTATTTGATGTGGTTTGTGTCCCAGAAGTACTACAGACTATTTCAGCTTGGATTTCTGGCTTCCATCTTATCTATACAAACAGAGGGAAAGACATCCCAAAATATGAGTGCAGAGGATTGGTGAGGATACATTTAAGTGCTTTGACTATTATCAAACTATTATTATACTCTGCTGTATGTGAGTCAGAGTTATGTTAGAAGAAATGGAGGCGAACAGCTGCTGTTGCTGTGCAATGCATGCTGGTACATTCAGGCACTGTCATCTGCATCATAAGAAGCAAAACTATCTGTCAGTATAGCATTGAAAAAAAATTTTTTTTTTCAGTTGATAACATTTATGATCAATGGCATATCTATCCAGAAAAATTTTAAAAATGAACAGTGAGTCAGTGTGTTTGAGTTTCTTACAGAACATCTGACTTGATGCACATTTAAATACTAGATCCTGAAAACCTTTTCAGCAATTTATTGAATGGTAGGATGTGTCACATCTCCATAATATTTGAGCTCCTTTTTTATCCTCATGTCTCATGTCTGCTGTTTCCTGTTTTATTTTGAGACTTACCCGTGTGTCTCATCCATAGACTATAAAAAATGGAAGTAGTATCCGTGACGTCCCTTGTCTGTTCCTGAAGCGCTGTTTTGAAGCCAATTGTCGGCAGGTGCCATGTTGAAAATGCTGAACACGACCAAACTTCATCTGAGCCAGTGTGAGGTAAAGAGGCGGGCCTTTAACCTTTTTGCTATCAGCTACAGGGTGCTAGCCTGTCAATCAAATCAGCCATGTCCTTATTCAGGCAAAACTCATAAGTTTAATATCTTCAAAAAATTCAGAGTTATAAAAAAATTCACCCCAGTACAGTTTGTGCCGAGAGAAAAATTAGCTATTCAGTCCTAAACAGTATTTTGTACCAGGCTGTAAACATGTTCATAATTGCTGCAAAGATGATCTTTTTTTGAATGGGTGTGTATGTGGTTTCCGGTGCAGCCAGCCTCAAGCGGATGCTCGATGAACTGCAGTTTTTAGCACTTCCGCATGGGCTTCATATTTTAAGACCAGAGGTTGCTGTTTGGTCTCTTTGCAAATCCTTCACTTCCTACCCATGTACTCCCTCTATACATGATTAACTGCCCCTCTCTTATGTGTTTCACTGTTGTTTTCACTCAGCGCTACTCCCTAGTCTCTGTCTTCCACCTCCTTTGTGCATTCCCTCATGTTTACTGCAGGAATATGCATCTTACCAAGTATATTTGTTTAGTGTCCAGTCAAAAAATATGTCATTGGACTTAAAGGGATGGATTGTGTTTTGAAGTGTGGTTGTACAAGGTAATTGTTAACATTTTAACAGTAAACTAAGGAATCTAGCTTATTGAAACCGAACAATGCATTGGCTTTAAAATAGCACACACCATGTCAACCAAATAAGATTTAATGAAGGTCAAAAATTCTTTGTTTGTTCTGCCTGGAATGGTTCAAGGGATAAGAGTGGAGGCACAGGCCTGAGGGAAAAGTTATATAATCTGTATGAGAGAGGGGCTTGTGATTTTAAATTTAGGAGTCTTTCAAGGTAATACTCTTTGGCTATAACTTCTAACATTTTGCACACACACATAAACACATAAACACATACACACACACACACACACACACACACACACACACACACACACACACACACACACACACACACACACAAGTAGCAATGGTTTGTTTTAAGAGGTCAAAAGCCTCTGAGTCAGGAAGCAAAACATAATGTCACAGTACAACGGAGAAAATGTTCTCTTTCACACATTCGTTTTAATATAGAATATAATGAGGTTCACAAATGGTCATGTGACTATTGATTTTTCTGTTAAAAAAACAGCCTTGCAATTCTCCTACTCACTGATCAATAATCAAATGGGATTTTCATCCAATTAAAAAGAAAGATACATCTTTTTTTTTACGTTGCATCTGCGCTGCCTTGCTGTATTTTTCCAACATTGTAACCATCCATGTCCGGCTTTCCTTGAAATGTGTGTCAGGCTTGACATTTTACAAATATCCTTGAAGTTCATACATGGGACCCTCCCCATGCAATTATGTATGCATGGATCGGGACAGGTGAGGAGATGAGGCCGCTGTCATGAAGGCCGTGTAGCTGTCAACCTCCTCCTCCTCCACCAACAGGCCCTCTTGTGATAAATCTCCTCCTCCTGTTATTTCTTTCACTGTCACATTTGAATCCTGCTGGGGTTTTTCTCTTCCACCTGAGCCCTCATTCATCTGCTGCTGCGTTCGTAGATCCATTCCACCCAGGGTTATATGGCCATGTGAATGTTTTATGCATGATTTATGTTGAGGCTGTGGTCTCTGAGTTCCATCACTTAGACCTGGGTCACCAGAGTCAAGATGCACCCTGAAACTAAAGCTCTCATGCCAGTGATCGCTCAAGGTCTCGTGGGAGTTGAGTGTTTGATTCATTATTTATGAGTAGATATGTAGATATCAGTATTTCTACTAGAGTGCCAGTGAAGTTAGTCTCTGAGAGTAATTCAGATGCCACTGAAGCATTTCAGAGTGTCTCTCTCTTGTTCTGCAATTTAACATTTGACCACAGAGTCAGTAGAGCTTGCTGGGATATTAGCATGGCCATGCATTATGCAACATTCCCACTACTACAATCCTTTAAACAATTCATCTATTTAAAAAAAGTGATTTCAATCAGTTGAAAGGTGACCCTGCCCTCTACATCTGGGTGATGGATTTTAGAGCAAAGCCTTGAAAATCACTTATCCACTGTGCAGGAGCGTGATGGGCTTTACAGGGCTGCTGCCATGTTGTCAACAGAGGAACATACTGGCCTTGAGGTGGAGAGGTCAAGGTCTAGTAAATCTTTATGGCAACTATTAATTTACAGTAAAAGCATCATTATTTGTAAAGAGAGAGTGATATACAGGTGCATCTTATTATATTAGAATATCATTAAAAATGTCTTTGTTTCATAGTGTAATTCAAAAAGACAAACTTTGATGTATTATTTGTAAAATGAAACACTTCCAGCATTTTTGTTTTGACTTTGATGAATAATGCTTATAGCTCAGATTATTTGCTAGGATCAATCAAAAATTGATTTACAATACAGAAATATTCAACCTCTGAAAGTATCTTCATTTATACAATCAATACTTGGTTGGGGCTTCTTTACCACATTACTGTGTCAATGTGGTGTGGCATAAAGACGACAAGCCTCTACCACTACTGAATTGTTGTAGAAGCCTAGGTTGCTTTGATAGCTACCTTCAGATGGTATGTATTTTTGGGTTGGGTGTTTCTCATCTTTCTCTTGACAAATATCCCACAGGTTCTCTTTGTGGTTCAGGTCTGACAAGTTGGCTGGCCAGTCAAGCAGGGTATGTCTAGGGCAGCAATCCATTTGGTAGTAATTTGGCGCTGTGGGCAGGTGCTAAGTCCTACTGGAAAAATGAAATCAGCAACTCCATACAGCTTGCCAGCAATCACAGACTTCAGAAACTTCTCACTAGACTTCAGATACCTGGATTCTGTGCCCATCACTGTTTGTTGTTATTTGACACACTAGAGAATAAAGGGAATATCTTCTGTCCACACCACTTGTCCACAGGCACACCACGCACTGACTGAATGCTGTTTAAAGTTTGTGCCGTGCAACTAGGGTTGCAAGCTTTCTCAATACTAAATAAGGGACAGGTGCACGGTGCCATGGTGGTGTGAGCATGATGTGTGAATTCAGCATATATTCATATTCTGATTCAACTGAAAATGCGGAAAAAGTCTGTATATTCCCTTTAATCCTTACTGTATCATTATGTAACCTCATGAATAAAAACCTTAAAGGAACCACAATTTGGCTCCTTACATCCAAAAACAGGCAAAAGAAAAATCAAATGCAAAAGAGGAGCATGACTCGCCAAATTCACTTTTTCCATGGAAACTGTTTGCTGCTATTGACTGACTCAAGCAGTCTTTTGTCCTTTTGCACAGCCAGAGAGAAGTCCTTACATGACAAGTCACTGTGTACATTTGAAGTTCATTTTTGATCAGCTCAGTGCTGCATCTGTTTCTTGAGTCTGACCATTTAATGGCCATCAGAGAGAAAATCCTCGCCACAGTTTTTTGCAGGACTTGGCGTATTTGCGCTGTATACAACTGATGCGCCTGAAGGGGCCTGTGATTGGATGACAGGCGGTGTGATTGGCACATGATCTGCCACTGCCGTTTTATCTGTTCTAGGATCTCTAGAGTGCAGTCTGCTGTATTTACAAGAGTTAATAATCAATATACGGGACAATTGAGCTCCTGTATCAAACAAACCAATTTAGCCCAATATACGGGATGTCCCGGCTAATACAGGACAGTTGGCAACCCTAAGTGCAACCAACCAGATACAGGAGAATGGTAATTTTCAGAGGAATAGTGCTTGATGGTACAATGTATTTAAAAAAAAAATATATATATATATATATACTGTTTATTATAAAATACATGCACAGGTATCAATCATAGGTCAAAACTAGCTAGAAATGCCAGATTTAATAAAAGCCAAAATGGAACTATGAAGAATTGTTTGGGGGCCGAAAGAGCTGCTACTCATTGCTGAGCTAAGCGAAATTATCTAGATCATTAAAAAGAACCGAAATTCCCATCACTAGTCTGTGCATGGTGACTCTTGATGCACTCACATCAGCTTCAGTTCACTCCTTGCGAAGCTCTCCCAAGGTTTTGCTCGTGCACCTTTTCCTATCACATTCTCCCTTCCAGTCAACTTTCATCAATATGCAGCTAAGACTCTTTGTGGCTCACCCTCCTTATGGAGGGTGTCAATGATGGTCTTCTGGACAACTGTCCAGTCAGCAATCTTCCCAATGATTGTGGTTGTATGGTATTTAGTCATTTGGATATGAATTTACTCCAACTTGAAATTAAATATTTAAATATTTTACTGACAGTATTGTCATGTTCAAGAGCCCTTTCTAAAGCGTATAGATATTACTGCATCAAAAAGTAAAAGTAGTCTGTATTTGTATCATACATGGAATACTGTGGGTCAACAAAGTGAAAACCTCCAAAGTTAAAAAATGAGGCCAATGCAAGGAGGCACCATTGTTTCCTGTAAAATATCCATTGTACAGCAACATCAAATATGTTTACAGCCTGGTTAAAACATGGTTTGGGGTATGTACCCTTTTCTGTATAACATATCTGTTAAGATAAAACAAAGGACCATACATACATATACATTTGTGTAGTTAGAGGCATGGCTACCTCAGCGGACAGGGGGACGCATCGTAGCTGTTTGCCAGGAGGTTAAATGTCCCCTCAGCTCCACTTAACCTGTGTCTTGGTTGATCGAAAGTTAGGTTGAGTCAGCATTATGGCAACATGGCACTTGCCATCAGCACACTTTAAAACATCTCTCAATAAACCAATGGGTGATGTCACAGGGATTATGTGTGTATTTATACAGTCAACTATTCATGCTTGATGTAAATTCATGCAACAACCACTAACAGATGCAAAATAACCACAGAGAAACACAAACTATTTCTGATATAGGGACTTGAAATGATCACAAGATATCAACAAAGTTAAAGAGCTCAAGAGAAATGTTAAATTATAACAAAGAGATGCAAATTACTGCTAATCACTATAAAATCCCCAAAAGTTTTCAGTGCACACCATATGCAGCCCATTTAGGCATACTGCAATATTGATTATCTTTAATGGGGCGAGAAGATGAAGCCGTCAGTCACACTCGCTGGATTTATCGGCAGATTGGAACCCCTCACTGGCAGACAGTGAGTAAAACCACTTCATTAAACATTAACTATGTCCAAATCATTACGTGGGAATTGTGCAGCTTCTGGAAAACCAGACATAAAATATCCACAGTAAGCATGCAAGCAAGATGTTCTCTGGGCAACAACATTTCCTATAAGTTAGGGCACAAACATCAGGACACAGATTGTTAAGTTTTTCAACACTGTCTCAAAAACTGTCTTTAATATTTGATTGTTTCAAGGTTTTTTATCCTCATTACGTAGCAGCTTCCTCGAAGACTTGGAAACCTTGTGATATCAAATCAACATACAGTCTGGCTTTAGAGGAGAAGTGACTGAGCACCCTCATTAGACAGATGCCATGCCAGAGGGGACGGTGGTATCTGGGGTAAACTGTTAGTGGCGTCCCTCCTTTTCCTTGCACAAACAGATGTCACACGGAGCTACATGGACTTGTCTTTCTACCCGAGGTTTTATTTTTCTGGTGTCTTAAAATTAAATTATTTTGTGTCGACAGCTGTTTGAAACCTGGCGCTGTGCTGACTGGAATAACACTTTGTACGCGGCAGAATGAGGTGTCTCAAAACTGTCGTGCCTGGTTGATGAATAAATCAAACCATGCATGTTGCAATGCTGTGTCATTAGCTGAGAAGGTAATGATGAAGCTAAGAAACTGTCACTTTACAGCTAAATAATGGTGTTACATGCATGTCATTTATTTGGTTCACTAGAGGGGATTTTGGGTCATTAAAGAACGAGCCACAATGCTTTACTGTCTTAAGAATAAAGATAAAAAGGAGATCATTTCTGCAAATGCTCCTCAAAGACACAAGCCTATTTCAGCTATGTTAGCTCAGGTAGCAGCTCACCAGGTATATAATTGGTTCCCCTTGTTTTCTTCCCCTTCTACCTGCCTGTGACATCCTTTATCTCTCACTGCTCTCTCTAAATATTTTCCCCATTTGATCTCCCGTTCATTCAACTGCCTTCTTTGTTGTTCCTCGCCTTTGTTTTACTCACATGTATCCCAGCACATACCCAGGAAAAGCGTGGCGTAGGGCAGAAAGAGATTCCAGGAATATTCAGACTTGTGAGAGTCATATAAAAGGACGTGCTTCTAAAAATGAAGACAGAATTTTATCTATCGAACGAAGCATTCTTTTTTATCAGTTGTCCTGTCAAAAATAGCCTTGAGGTTACATCAGCTGTCAGTCTGTCAAATAGTTGATGCTTGTTGATTTTATCCTCGAGCCAAATTTTCACTAATGTAAAATTTATCAAGACATCCCTTCAGTTTGAAAAACCAAACTTTCTACCTTTCTGCAACTGAGGTAAACAAAAGGCTATAAAAAGATAAAAACCTTTTCACCTTAAAAGAAATCCTGCTGATTTGTGCTAAATTATTGTCTGTGTCCACAGGAGACCGTCCCACTTTGACTTTTCACAACTTCACTTTGTTTTATTTGCTGGAAACATTTGCTTTACTAAAAGCAGTTCAGTTACAGATGATCCAGGGCTTGTAGAAAATGTCACAAGGACTCACAAATAGTGTGAGAGATGGCAGAGGCTGGAGATTTTATAACCCTGGACATGTCATAGCAAATGTAATTCCAGCTGATAGAATTGGATGTGAGGATTATGGTCTTTTCTGGGCTCTTCCTCTCCGGTGTTCATATTGGTTAAGGATGAATTGAAAATGGTTGAACGTGATGTACAGCTCAGGATGTGGTCTGCCAGTGTTTCTTTACAGAAGCCAGCTAACCCTAAATTAGGAAGACTTCAAATGAGATGTGCTTTTGGGTACCAAATCAAACCTCATAACTTTTTTAAGCTCTTAAGGCAATTAGCATATCTTTTATTTAGACCACAGACTAAATAATACATGGACAAAGTCTCAAAGGCGTAACCCACTGTTTCTGAAGAGGTGATGTGAAACCCAGATTTGGTGGTCACCATATTGGAAATGTTTCAACTTACTTCCAGCAAATCTAGAAACCTGCAGAGGGGTGGAGTTGAGTCTGTAGTCTTGCTGGTTGGCAAACAACACCACACCCATCTGTCAGTCAAATCAGTGGAGCCCATGAGGCATAATTTCGCATTTGAACCAATTTGTACAAAAGATAATTTAACCTTCTTTATAGTTGTTACAAATAATGACACGAGGTAGAGAATTTGAAATAATGACTTGTTTGTTTGTTTGTTTGTTTGTTTGTTTGTTTGTTTGTTTGTTTGTTTGTTTTGTACCAGGCTGCAAACAAGTTTAATTCTGCTGTAAAAATTGACCTTTTAACATGGGCTTTAATGGGTTTTCCTTGACTTTTGGAGCCAGCCTCCAGTGGACACTAATGGACCTGCACTTTTTGCACTTTTGCATTGGCTTAATTTTTTCAACACTGGGTTGCTGCTTGATTTAGGCTTAGAAATGTGTCTTTACTGCCCACAAAAGCATCAGGAACAGGAACTTCCCGGATTTTTCTCATCACACTACAGCAGCAAAAAAGTACCCATAATGAACAGTGTGGTTTATAACTTTCTGCAAATAATTGAACAAACAATTGATGGCACATATCTAAAGTTTTGGACCAAGCTTACTTTTCCCCTTTTCGTCTAGTCATTATGACAATACCTGTTGACATCAGCTCTGTTTATAAAATGTGTGAATTCAATTAGATTATTCATATTTTCGCAATCACAGTGAATTAATCGAGAATCAGAAAACAATGCCTCAAAGTTATCTCTACCAATGAACCCACAGAGAATTATGACCTCGACCTGCAGCTCTCCACAGCTTTATGGAGTTTAGTTTGAGTTTCAGCACAATGTTTAGCTGTTTGTCTGTAACTTTGTATTCTATTGTTCTCTCATTGCTCCTGAAAAACAAGGGACACTAAAAACGTCACCAATAGCAGACAAAGGATGGTTGATATCAGTTTTACAGCACATAGTAGCAGATTTAGCAGCTAAATGTATATATTTCTCTTTTATACAGACCAAAACTGGGCAAATAGAGTTAATACTTGAATTACATGTAATGCTCCAAAAAATTACACTACAAGTGTGCAAATATGTCTGTTTCCACTGAGCAGGGTTTCCAAAACAGTCCTTTACTTTAGGTGTCATCTACAGATATGAGGAACTTTATATCAGTCTTCTTATCTCACTCCCAGAGAGAGGGTAAACTTTTCTAACTCGTTAAGCATGTTTAGTCTGCCCTGCTCTGTGGTATTTACTACATTTGAAATCCAAATGTTCACACACTTCAATGAAAATCCAATAGAGAATGCTGTGCCGTTATTGGATTTGCACTGAATACTTCGATGTTTGCATCAGCCAGATGGGTGGAAGGATGGTGAGGCGCCTGAAGAGATCGTATTAAAAAATCTTGAACATCCAGGGTTGCATTCTGTCAAAGCTTTCTTAAGCAATATACCCAGCAGCTTACTACCAAACTAGAGGATAAACAGTCTATGAACAAATTAATTACGGTATATATTTAACATATGTCCTTACGGGACACATTTTTTTTCTAAGCTGGTGAAAAAATTGCTGCTAATCTTGTTGGTTTGATTATTTTCAGGAAATATAACATGCTGTGTACAACATCCCCAGCTTTCATGTCCTGGTCACAGACAAATCAAACAAGATAGTAGCACAGTTTTAGACAGTGTACTCCTACTGGGCTTGTTTCATTTGATAAATAGAGCAATTAAACACTAATATACTGAGGCAAATGTACAATGTACTGACGCAGAGGGTGTCTTTGTTTCCATGGTAACATCCTGAATGTGCTGTTTGTTCATGTCTGTAGAGATATTGATCAATGGATTATGAGAAGACCTTTGAATAGCATACTTTAATGTCACGGAGAAGTATGAAAATGCCACACATGATCGGCAGAAGAAATCACCCTGCAGGGCGACCCAGCAGCAGTTTCCTTTGGCTGTACTTGGACGTTTTTTTTGGGCAGCCTCTGCATTTTGAGTGAATCCTGGCACCTCAGTCACATTTGTGAAGCAGAGTGGAGCTGTTTGGCTCCTCTTTGAGTGTATATTTACTTACTCTGCATCTGTCTCTTTCCTACAACTTTACTTTGTGTTCTCACACGCTTTGTGTGCTGTTGGGTTAGCCAGCAAAAGTATTAAAAAATGATGTAAGCTCTCACTCAGTGTTTTAACCTTCATTTATGAAAAGTAAAACAACAAATTAAAATACCTTAGTAATTGTAAAAGTTTTACCTGAGGGACGGGACTTACTAGAAACAGCAATAAAGTCTGCCAAAGTTGGCAGCCAATGTGACAGATGGGTTGGGATTTTCATGCAGGAGACTGCGTGTGAGTGTTGTGTGAAACAAAAAACAAACCTTGGGTTATAATTATATCACATAATATTTTCTAAACTTGTCAGAGCCCATTTTTTACTGCCTTAGCTTAACCAAATAAGTAGTCACAAACTCACTTTGAGTCAATAAGGAGCTTAAAAGGTAACTTGTCACAGTTGAGTACCCCTGCAACAGATTAAAAATTTCTTGTTAAGGATGTTCAAGTATGTTTTGAAGCAACTGCGAGGGGTTTCCTGACAGAAATTGAAAGGTGCAAAAAACAAATGGGTACCCTATAACGGCCCCAAGGGTACCTAGAAACACATGCTTACAAGGTGCCTTCAAAATTAAAACAACACTCAAAGTAGCTGTATCTTTAATCCAACATAAGGATACCTTGAAACAGACTTTAAAAGATTGCTTAACAGGGCTATCAAGCAAACACTAAAACAGACATTACAGTATGCCTTGGAACAGAATCAAATAGTTCCATAAAACAGATGCTAAAGGGTTCTTCAAACCTGATGCCAAAATAGACCCATAAGGGAATCCTGCAACAGATATTCAAGTGAATGCTAAAGGGTGCCTTGAAAGAGGTGCTCAGCAAGATGTTGAAGATGCCTTGAAACAGAGGCAAACATGTACTTTAGAACTAGACTGTCTTTCAAGTGACCTTGAAACAGATGAATGAAAATAAAGATGCCAAAAGGTGTCTGAAACTAATAGGTACCTTAAAACACCCCCAAGGGTACCAGAAGCACATAGACCTAACTCTTGGAAAAATGAAGCAGGGTGTTTTCTAAAGGGTACAATAAAGAGCATATTAAAACATGTCCATATGGGTACCTCAGAACAGACTATGAGATGATGCTTTATCTGGTGCTTTAAAACAGATTCTAAATCTGACATTATAAAATGCCTTGGGACTTGTGCTAAATGTTACCTCAAAACAGTTGCTTTGACACAGATTTTTACAAGAATGCTAAAGGGTCCCATGAAATTGATATTCAATCGAATTTGAAACAGTGTCTTGCAACAGATGCTAGAACGTAACTAAAACAGGTGCATAAATATTTGAAAATTGATGAAAACACAAAGACAGAAGCCCAAGGGTTAGAGAGGCTAAACTGCAGCCTTGTGTGTCTTATATAAAAGGTCAAAGCTAACCCATGATCAAGCAGCAGTATTCAACAACCTGGGGAAATAACCCCCTGGACATGCAGATTATCATGCATGAAAAACTGTTTATTACTTCTCTGTAAGAAATGATACAAAACATTATGTGAGAATGCATTCAAGAGGAGGCCTGGAATAAATAAGCATGACCACAGCATGTATTTAAGATTTTAAATAAATCACATACGTTTGGCTTGTCAACTAAAAGGACCAGTGCATTAGCTCTTAATAAGCTGTGACATCCAATCTAAGTAACATCATACTTAGAAAAAAAAAAAAAAGTAACATCATACTGTACCTGTAGAGTGAATATACATCTTTAAATCTCAGTAAATAAATATGTCAACCCACAGAACAAAGAAATGAGGCCTGGCCTCATTGGGCCTGAGCACAAACAACTATTCTTTGTGCCAAAAGTACAAGCTGAATCTAATGCACAGGTTCAGAGAGCTTCGATAAGTTTATGCATTTCTATTGTTAGTGCAGAAAAGTTTGGTGCATTCATAATCTCCCGGGAAAACTTGAACTTTCTGACTGGCACATTGTTTGTATTGGTTTCTTCAGTATTTGTGAAAGTGTAGCTGCTGCAATAAACAGTAAGAGGCTACCATGAGGAATGTTTCAGCAGGCAGCTACAGGGTCAGACACATACACTGGTAAGGTTTCTCACACTGGCTAGACATTTCTCTGTTTTGGGAAACAACATGGAAAGGTCTCATCGGTCAGAATAACAAGAAGCTGCTGCATTATTTACTGTGGTTGAAAGAATCATTGTGTGTATGTAGGTTTGTGTGCCTTTGCCACACAACAATACAGTAATACAAATCTGAACAGCAAAATCACACTCTTCTCTCTTTAAATTAACCATGTTGAAGCAGCAATGATCTCAACAAAAACCACACTATATGCTTCATGGTTCACTGCAGACCCACTCTTTTATAATAAACAGCACATGAAATGTCCAACAGCTGGATGTATTATATAACCCAAGGCCATCCAAAGTTCAGCCTGCAGGATTCAAACTGAGCAGAGTTCTCAAGCTGTTTCAATTTTTCTTTCCCTACTTTGGTACAATAATTTAGAATTACCATGTACAATTAGAATGGGCTATGTTTTATGACTTGCGGCTGCAAACTTCTGAACCTTATCTTACACTTGTCACTTGGAGGTACACAATTAAAAGTGCATAAGTTCCCTTAAAAATGTGTTGGAAGGACACCAGTTTGGCCTGCTGGTTAGGTTGGACACCTCATGTACAGAGGCTATAGTCCTCAAGCAAGGAGCCAAGATCGATTCCAACCTACAGCCCCTTTTCTACATGTCACTCCCCACTCTCCCTCCTGGTGTCCTGCTCTTTTTATTGTCTTGTCCTTTCCAGATAAAGATATAAAAAGGCTCTCGGAGACTAAATTATTGTTAATGCAAATGTGAGCAATTGTCCCTCAGTATTCATGCTGTTCATTCAACTCCTAAGAGTGTTTCCTTACCTTTGGTGAGAGATATCATTTGTTGATCATTAACTATCTCTTTGATTTAATGTGTTTTTTGATATAAAAAGTCTGATGGCATCTGCAGAAACTAATGTTTTCCTTGCATTAACTGAAATATACCTGCTCGCCTGAAAATAAGTTCAGACTATTTCAGCTTGGACTTTTGGCTCCTAGTGCAAACTGGCTGCAAACAACAAAAATGGCACCCAAAGTAGTGCATAAGATGCAGTGGAAAAGACATGCTCCAACTTTTTGTTTATATTTAATTACTTGTTTATTTTTTGGGATACTTGGAAGCTTGGACCTGCGGTTTTAACTGAGTTGTAGATAGGTTATTGACCTAGGCCAAGGCTACAATTCCCCTGCATGACTGTAATATGGTAGTAAGGTGAAATTATTAATGCTACATTTTAAGCAATCTCCATTACACTACATTTGATATGGATGATGTTATCATATAAAATAGACTATGATCAGATTTTCAACCCAAGGCTGCAAGAGAGTAGGAGAGAAAGTAAAGGGAAGCGGAAAAGGAGCAACATGTACAAAAAATATGTTTATTTACCTGATCATTTCACTGCAGAAATTGTCTTAATGCACAAATAAACACCAACACATCTCCACAACCATGCATGTCAGCGCCAGATATTGTTTGTATGTCCTACACATAAACACACATGGCTCTTTATGCATCTATGCCACAGAGGAGAGAGACATAGAGGCTAGACAGCCATACAACCTATAGCTGCTAAAGTTGGATTCTCTATGTCACCACCTGCACACTGTTGGCTCATTACAACTGCCAAGACGCTGATGCCAAGGAACATCCTGAGGACAGCAAAATAAGAAAAATACACAATGAGGGCAGCATCCCTGCAAATAGCAAATTTTTATCAGGTTTGGTTTTAAATAAGATATTCCAAATATATGACACAGTTACATAACTTACGTAACTTATGCAACTGATGTAACTTACATAATCAAAGACTGGCATGAAGTACCAAAAAATTCTGAATTGAAGGTTGCATCGAAATATAAGGGCGGCCTCCCAGAGGAAAAAAGGTTGAAACTGTGCGCTTGTGTGAAGACTTCTTTTGCATTCAGCAACTTTACAGTTACAACATCACACAGGGTTCCCACTCTTTTCCAGAGATCATTTTCCAGGACATTTTCATTGATGATCAAGCTGGTATGACAGTCTAAATTCAGTTCCTAATTTAGTTCCTAAATAGTCTAATATGTTCCTCTCAGTGGAAGTCTACATTGAAAGACATGTAGTCTATGGCTATCAATGAAATCATCTCTTACATATTTAAAAATGATGGCAAATTGATAATAGAATAATGCAACCACAGATGTACAGCACTTCACTTTATTAGTGCAACCAAGTAACAATGATGGGCAACATCTCAGCTTTCTTTTTTCTCAAAAAATATAAAATGAGCTAAGAAAAAAACAAAAGAGTCAGCAAAGGAATCAGGAAGCTGCTTTACTGAAATAATTAAATAATAATAATGATCAGAGGATCAGTGCATTAATGACCTAAATAGAACTGAATGACAAAAATGGCCACAGATGTTTCTCAACTCAACTCAGACTCAAAATATACCTGCTGAATCATGATATTCATCCTGCTAAGTGATCGATATAAAACAAAGCAAATGTCAGTTTTTTTATTTGAGTTACCGTAAACTCTGAAAAAATCGCACCGGTGACGCACTCTGTATTTGAAGATCTCTCAGAGATTTCAAAAAATGTAAACTGTCTTCCTGCATGTCGATGTCTGTTATGATCAGCGATGTCTACAACGTGGAGTTTCTGTGCAGCTGTGTCGCTCTTTTTGTTCCGTTTGTTTTCACTATTGGGATTTGGACTCCTACTAGCTAGAGCAGGGGTTCTCAAAGTTTTTGGAGCCAGGGACCCCTTACAGGTGAGAAAATTGTCCAAGGACCCCCTCATAACTGTAACACAGATTAAGCAAATTAGTGATGTGCTTTATAGTGAATCAGAAGAGCCGGCTCGCATCAAGGTTTTGTTTGCTTGAGTTGGGTCTCTTTCTGTTTGCTTGAGTTTGGTTCTGGTTATGTTTGCCCGAGTTTGGTTCTGGTTCTGTTTGCTCGAATTTGGTTCTGGGTCTGTTTGCTTGAGTTTGGTTCTGGTTCTGTTTGGTTGAGTTGGGTCTGTTTCTGTTTACTTGAGTTTGGTTCTGGTTCTGTTTGCTTGAGTTTGGTTCTGGGTCTGTTTGCTTGAGTTTGGTTCTGGTTCTGTTTGCTTGAGTTGGGTCTGTTTCTGTTTGCTTGAGTTTTGTTCTGGTTCTGTTTGCTTGAGTTTGGTTCTGGGTCTGTTTGCTTGAGTTTGGTTCTGGTTCTGTTTGCTTGAGTTGGGTCTGTTTCTGTTTGCTTGAGTTTTGTTCTGGTTCTGTTTGCTTGAGTTTGGTTCTGGTTATGTTTGCTTGAGTTTGGTTCTGGTTATGAGTGCTTGAGTTGGGTCTGGTTCTGTTTGCCCCAGTTTGTTTCTGGTTCTGTTTTCTTGAGTTTGGTTCTGGTTCTGTTTGCTTGAGTTGGGTCTGGTTCTGTTTTCCCGAGTTTGGTTCTGGTTCTGTTTGCTTGAGTTTGGTTCTGGTTCTGTTTGCTTGACTTTGGTTCTGCTTCTGGTTCTGATTGCTTGAGTTTGGTTCTGGTTCTGGTTCTGTTTGCTTGACTTTGGTTCTGGTTGGGTTCGGTTCTGATTCGGTATGGTTCTGGTTAGGTTCTGGTTCGGCTCTGTTTTGGTTCTGTTCTTGTTTGGTTCTGTTCCGGTTCGGTTCTCGTTCTGTTCTGGTACAGTCCGGGTACGGTTCTTGTTCGGGTCTGGTTCGGTTCTGGTTGGGTTTGTTTGAGATTGGTTCTGGTTCTGTTTGCTTAAATTTAGTTCTGGTTCTAAACCTAATCCTGAATCTAATCCTAAACCTAATCCTAACCCTAACCCTAATCACAACCCTAATCACAACCCTAATCCTAACCCTAATCATAACCCTAACCCTAATCATAACCATAACCCTAATCATAACCATAACCCTAATCACAACCCTGACCCTAATCAAACCCTAATCCTAATCATAACCCTAACCCTAATCCTTACCCTAATTAAAACCCTAACCCTGATCACAACCCTAACCCTAATCCTAACCATAACCCTAATCAAAACCCTAACCCTAATCATAACCCTAACCCTAATCACAACCATAACCCTAAGCAAAACCCAAACCCTAATCACAACCCTAACCCTAATCAAACCCTAACCCTAACCCTAATCACAACCCTAACCACAACCCTAACCCTAATCAAACCCTAACCCTAATCATAACCCTAACCCTAATCATAACCCTAACCCTAATCATAACCCTAACCCTAATCACAACCCTAATCCTAACCCTAATCACAACCCTAATCCTAACCCTAATCCTTACCCTAACCCTAACCCTAATTAAAACCCTAACCCTAATCAAAACCCTAACCCTAATCATAACCCTAACCCTAATCACAACCCTAACCCTAATCACAACCCTAACCCTAACCCTAATTAAAACCCTAACCCTGATCACAACCCTAACCCTAATCATAACCCTAACCCTAATCAAACCCTAACCCTAATCATAACCCTAACCCTAATCATAACCCTAACCCTAATCACAACCCTAATCCTAACCCTAATCACAACCCTAATCCTAACCCTAATCCTTACCCTAACCCTAACCCTAATTAAAACCCTAACCCTAATCAAAACCCTAACCCTAATCATAACCCTAACCCTGATCACAACCCTAACCCTAACCCTAATTAAAACCCTAACCCTGATCACAACCCTAACCCTAATCCTAACCATAACCCTAACCCTAATCACAACCCTAACCCTAATCAAAACCCTAACCCTAATCATAACCCTAACCCTAATCACAACCCTAACCCTAAGCAAAACCCAAACCCTAATCACAACCCTAACCCTAATCACAACCCTAACCCTAATCATGACCCTAACCCTAATCATAACCCTAACCCTAATCATAACCCTAACCCTAATCACAACCCCAACCCTAACCCTAATCAAAACCCTACCCTAACCCTAATCAAAACCCTAACCCTAATCATAACCCTAACCCTAATCAAACCCTAACCCTAACCCTAATTAAAACCCCAACCCTAACCCAAATCAAAACCTTAACCCTAACCCTAACTCTAATCAGTTCTGGTTCTGGTTCTGTTTGCACGAGTTTGGTTCTGTTTCTGTTTGTTTGAGTTTGGTTCTGGTTCTGTTTGCTTGAGTTTGGTTCTGGTTCTGGTTCTGATTGCTTGAGTTTGGTTCTGGTTCGATTCTGGTTCAGTTCTGGTCCCGTTCGGTTCTGGTTTGGGTTCTGGTCCGGTTCGGTTCTAGTTCGGTTCTGGTCCGGTTCGGTTCGGTTCTGGTTTGGTTCTGGTACGGTTCTGATTCGGTTCTGGTTCGGTTCTGGTTCGGTTCTGATTGGGTTTGCTTGAGATTGGTTTTGGTTCTATTTGCTTGAGTTTGGTTCTGGTTCTGTTTGCATGAGTTTAGTTCTGGCTCTAACCCTAATCATAATCGTAACCCTAACCCTAATCACAACCCTAACTCTAATCACAACCCTAACCCTAATCAAAACCCTAACCCTAATCACAACCCTAACCCTAATCAAAACCCTAACCCTAACCCTAATCAAAACCCTAACCCTAATCAAAACCCTAACCCTAACCCCAATCCTCACCCTAACCCTAACCCTAGTCCTAACCGTAATCCTAACCCTAACCCTAATCACAACCCTAACCCTAACCCTAATCACAACCCTAAACCTAATCAAAACCCCAATCCTCACCCTAACCCTAACCCTAGTCCTAACCCTAACCCTAACCCTAGTCCTAACCCTAATCCTAACCCTAACCCTAATCCTAACCCTAACCCTAACTCTAACCCTAACTCTAACCCTAACCCTAATCAGAACCCTAACCCTCTCTAATCACAACCCTAACCCTAACCCTAACCCTAACTCTAACCCTAACCCTAATCACAACCCTAACCCTAATCAAAACCCTAACCCTAACCCTAATCAAAACCCTAACCCTAATCACAACCCTACCCCTAACCCTAACCCCAATCCTCACCCTAACCCTAACCTAGTCCTAACCCTAATCCTAACCCTAACCCTAATCCTAACCCTAACCCTAATCACAACCCTAACCCTAACCCTAACTCTAATCACAACCCTAACCCTAACCACAACCCTAATCCTAACCCTTACCCTAGGATCAGGATGAGAATGGTTTTGTAACAGAAAAATGCACAAAATTGGTCAATTATAAGTCTTCTCATAAAAACAGTGTACGTAAAAGGGTTTTCAACACACCAACCATTAGTTTTTGCAAAGTTAATGTAAAATATACGGCTATAAAGATCCTAAATCAAGAGCCGTCCGGGAGTCAAAAGAGCCGGCTCTTCTGTGGGAGCCGAGTCAAAAGAGCCAGCTCTCTGAAAAGAGTCGAACTTCCCATCACTAAAGCACATGCTTACTACCATTTGCACTCTTAGTTTCCCTTGGAACTATTTGTATTGTAAAACGTATCAGTGTAAATACTTCAGACCTGTACCATAGTGATAAACAGATAACACTTCAATTTGAATCAAGTAAATACCACTTGTATACTTTAAAACAGAGGGTCATTTCATTCCTTGTGGACTCAACATGACAGCATTTATACTTTTCAAGTAATTGATCTTAAACGCTTTCAGAAAATTAACAGTAGCAAGACTCACATATCCCTTCGAGCCACCAAATGGTATCATAACAATGGTGTATATGCTGTTTTGTAATGACACAGCACAATTTCATAATTTATTAGAATTTATTATTCAAATTATTTCACGGAGCCCCACGCTATGGTTCGCGGACCCCCAGGGGTCCCAGGACCCCATTTTGAGAACAACTGAGCTAGAGTACGGTAATTGAGCTCTCAGCCTGCAGAGAAAGTTGTGAGGCACCGACCCCCAAGCTCTCTGCCCGACTCCACTGGTCACACTATAACTTAAATATAAGACTCTTTGAATCAAAAGAGCACTCTACAAGGTTAATGTACCATAAAATACTCCCATTTTCTGTGAATGCATGATTATGAAGTGAATGAGAAAAGATGTAAAAGTTGCGCAGTGTCGCTGTCTTTTCCAGCACAGCGTGCACTCAACTTTCAATGAACGGGGATGTGTTTTGTTAATCGGGTCAGGTCGCACGCAGCCATGTTGGAATAATTTTTCCAGGACTATATGTGATTTTACAGGACATTTGACGTTTTCTCCCATTTTCCAGGTGTTTTCCTGTACTGGAAGACTGGTCAACTGTTTTCCAGGTTTTCCATGTTTTCCAGGACGCGTGGGAACCCTGATCACAGTTTGATTTAGCAGATGCCTTTGTCCAAGGGGACGTACAACTGAGAGTGAACGTGCAGTTTCTATGCAGATGTGTAGCTCCTTAGTACCATCTGTTTTCACCATCCTGCTAGCTACCGCTACGGTTCTTAGCTCATTTATCTAACAACAGCAGTGTGGATAGTTGTGAGGTGCTGACAGATCCACAGCTTGCGACTAATTCGCACAGACTTACAGACACCCCAGTCCTCCCCCGGAGCACAATCTTCTAAATAAAATACCATACCACAAGAAAGATATGTCTCCCTGCATTACTTTACTGGTATACTCCTTGCACTAGTGTATAGGACACAGACCACTTTTAGACGACAAATAAGTAAAACTTACTTTAAAAAGTTGATTGCTTTTTGACTGGGAATAAACCCTGCTCTTTCAAAAAAGGCCTACTGTTTTCACTTTTACTTGAAAGTATATAATGACGAAACGATACTTTTGGCTTTAATATTTTACATTTCTGTCAATATGCCTTCCTAATTTTGAACTGAAGTTCTGTAAAAGGCTTTTTAAAGAAATCACTATAAAAAAAGAGGAAGACTCTGTTACTCTACCATTACAACAGAGGTTGTAATGGTAGAGTATTTTGGCACTGACTGACATATGATGGATGATGATGATGATGATTGATGATGGTTGCAGCTACACTTCACTTATTTCCATCTATTTCCACAGTCTGCGTCTCCTGCTTTCTGCTCCACTTTTTTTGAGCCGTAATTAGGACATAGTTTTGCATAAAGTGGCACCATGAGGGAGAATCCATCATATGGTCTCTGTCAGTATGCTGTCAACACAATCGCATCATGCGATAGTTGTAAACACACACACACACACAAACACACACACACACACACACACACATGCACACGCAAACACACACACACACACACACACATGCACACGCAAACACACGCAAACACACAAACATCAACTACGGACAAGTAAACAATACTGTAGACAAGCATATAAAGTCATATATGTGAGTTAATGGAGTAAATTTGGTCCACTAAGGCATCTCTAACACACTCTAAGGTCGTGTCCGAGGTCACATACTCATGCCCTGCACCCTACCCCTTACATGGTGAGCCAATGGACTGTGTGGTGAGTTCAATAGTGAGCATATTAAAATATAATTTAGGGTACTTCTTGCTGTCTCACTGGACACAGAATAATGACATAATTGCAATGTGCATTTCTAATGTATAGCTCAACTCTGGGCAGACATTAAAAATACATAATGGCATGAATTTCACTAACATCCAGTATTACCATGAGAATATATTCACAGTTAAAGAGAACGTTTTTTTAAATCAAATAATGAAATCTCAAAGATACTCATTAATTGTGTTGTACTTACAGACTTTGGTCTCCTGTCTGTCATCATCATGAGGAAAAACTAACGGTTCTTCACAGAAAATCCTTTGTGTTTTCAAAAAAGTTTTATTTCTGTAAAAATGACTTCAAACGTTTCTGTTTCTCCCCACACTACATAGTTCTAACCATTTTCTTCAGAGGAAGAATCAGAATCAACGTCAGATAGAGGGCTGATGGTGCTCGTCTCATCTGTCCATCATTTTCCTCTACATCGTAATGCATGATGGGAGATATTGTACAGTATTTGACCCTCGATTGTAAACTACTTTTGTAGTGCATTGTGGAAAACAATGAGTCCACTATATAGGGTGTAATAAATCGTAGGCATAATTTGGACAGCCCTACAGAACAGCATATTTACTAGTGCACTACCTAGTGTATGGACACAGCCTATGTACATTCACCTTTACGTGAATAACATGTAAACACTAACATCTGAACATAATATCACACTGAGGTTTTGCAAACACACAGCATTAAATAGTTAAATAGCTGTGAGTTGAGTCTCACAGCATAAATTACTTCTCCAGAGTGCACCAGGAGAGTTCTCTGAATGTATTTGAAGTTGCTTTTCAAAGTGTCTAAAAACGTTCAAAGTTACCTAAAATAATGTGAGAACAGATATAAATATTCTCAAAGACTTAAAGCCACACTGTAAAGCATCTTAGTTTAGATGGGGCAGCGTGGTCTGTGTATGTGTGTGAAAGGATGGGGCATGTTTCTAAAAAAGTCTAAAACTGTCTGCATGCCTGTAAGTATGATTAATAACACACACGTTTATTGAATCAGGGGTCTCTGCTGGGGTTCATGGAAGTAATTACAGAAGATGTACGATGAACATCAATACACTCCACACCAGCTCCTCACGCTGTAAAAGGATTATTTTTATCAGTAAATGAGGATTCCATACAACACCAGCAAAACCATATAAAGAAATAACATTGATTAATGACCAGGGAAATTAATAGATCTCAGTCACATGTGAGGATAAAATGAGTTTCATAGGAAGAGACCGCAGCTGTATACATATTGTATTAAATAATGCATGTTGACCTTCTCAAGTAGACTTAGACAAAGACTCCTAAATCAAAAGTTTAACATGCAGTTAGCTTAGCTTTACCACACAGCACACACAATGAATCCCATCCCCACCTTTCTTGTTTCCTCTTACATGACAGCTCCAATTAAAAAGACGATCAATTTACTCAGTGTTAATTAAAGTTGCTGTGATGAATGATGACATTTTAACAAGGCCAAATGGAAGTGTTAAGTGTTATGATTTACACCAAAACAATGCAGAAAAGAGGGGGGAAAAAAAGCCGACATCATATGGTGAAGATGATGAATGCAGAGGGAAAGTGAGAGGAAGGAGCATAGAGAAAACTTTTTTCAAAGCTTTTGAGAAATTCAGGAGATTTCAATTTCTTGTATAATTGAAACATCTCACTCTTAAGGCCCCTTCAGGGTAAAGGAGGAGACAACACTAAATTATTTTTTAACTTAATGAGACAAACTTGATCTTGCTTTTCTAAATGTGCTAAATGGGCTAGACGTTATTGTAGCACAGTTTTGCTGTAATACACTGGAGGGGGATCCAGACTGTGATACTGATTAAATGACTCTTCAACTCTGAAGAGCAAAGTGTTAGCTCTGCTTCGTGACAGTGCTGCTCATCCCTTATCCTTGTTTATTTAGGGAGTAAAAACTTGTTAAGATTCTGTCAAAATAAAGGCTCGGAGCCAATCGGCTATCGTCTAGCATCTGGGACAGACTACCAACCAGTTCATCTGGTACAGCCAGCAGTTATTCAGATAAGCTACAAAGCCCCTGTCTTACACCTGGTGCCATTCTGTACACAGTACAGAATACAGCCATCTTAGTGTAAGTGAATGTTTGCAGACAAACTTTCTTTGATGTTAAGCACACTGGACATCAGCGATCAATCAAGAGAACCTGTCCATTCTTGTTGGTGAGCAGATGTGTAATGAAGTTACACATCTCTCTTAATCTGGACAGTCACTGATTGTTTCTGCTGGGCAGTTTGATTGTTTCAAGGGGTAAAACATAAAACAATGTATTGACATAATTCCCGACCTGGGAATAGGGATGCATAATACAACTTTTTTTTGACCCAGCCATGACCTGCTCCTGATACTGATGAGATTACTGAAATTTTTTCACATTTTTGTATAATGAAAAGTGTAGTGTATGCAAACCTAAGGGTAAGAGAGGCTAAGATTTAATGAACAAAGATGTATATATGATAATATGCTCTAACAGTTCTAAATGAAATCACTATTTTCAAGTTCAATACAAAAAAAAACCTCCAACAGTTTTTACTCTTAGATGTCTTTTTTTTTTTTTTTTTTTTACAGTCAACTAGAGCACTCTTGTACATGCAACAAAGTCTTGTAATGTTTCATTCTTTATCCAGGAACTGGGACGTTAAAATAAACTTACTCACTGGACTAACACAAGTCCATATCTCGGGTGAAATGTATGTCACTGACATTGTTGTGAATCAGACTATGAATGTGGGTAGGGATCCCATCATACAAGGCAGATAGAGGTATGTTTCAAATTGGCTGACTTATTATGAAACTGTTCAAAAGACACTAGTTTCTGGTAGAAATCTTGGTCCTCTACCTTCGAGAAACTGAGTCATTAGTGTGCTATATCAACTGCAATATATCTGCAATATATCTTTTAAGTGATGATGACTTTTTAGGTGACTTACAGATGTGCTGTGGTTACACTTGAGGATTTTTCCCCTCCTTTCATGATATGTGTGATGCAATCATGTTACTCTTATTTGAAACAACATCCACACGAGTGATGCCGTTTTCACTCGTTAGCTTGTTGCAGCTCCACTTGTTCTTCTCTGTATGTCATGGCAGATCGCATACGTTAAGTAAATGAAACCAACAACATTACTGGTTATTTTTATTGGATACATTTGTGTTATCGGAAAGAGAAATATTTTTGGAATAATCCCTTGATCAGGCCAGTAACCTGTTGTCCGGGTATATGTCATGCATCCCTACCAGTGAGTATTCTATCTAATGTTTTGTGGCACATTGGACGGAGAGAGGCTAAATATGGTGGCCCGAGCTTAGTCTATTCATGTGGAGAGGCTGAAAGCCATGGTATGAATAGTTCAAGCCTGCAGGCACAAGTGGTTCTTAACAGGAATTAGAGACAGCGCTCGGATTGGTTTGGTCCATGTTACATCCAAATTAAATGTACCTTAGATTGGGCCTGAGAGGATTCTAGACCCAGGACTTATTTTTCCATGTGTCCATAGCTGTTCACTGTCAGACCCATATCTTCACAAAGAAAGAAAGATTTGGCGTGCTCAGGTTAAAAAACTAAACAAAGGCAACTGCCAGATAGAAGATTTTTGCTAAGGTTCACAGATGAGTTCTACTGCCTGATAGTTAGCTGAATGTTGATACATATATGTGTTTATAGAAAGTAATGCAAGCTAAATCAACGTTAGATGATTAGCAATGGTTTTCTGGGATTGCATTTCTGCCAATGTATCCTGCCTTTGGTGTTTTCTTTTACACAGCCAATGCTGACACTCCTATGGACTAGATGTCCAACTCCCTGTACACCCCAAATCTTGTCCCTTGCTTGCAGATTATGTAGTCAAACCTGATTTAGAGGTTTAAACTAATATCTACTACCCAAAAATCTGGGTAGTTTTGGTGCTGAAGCCTAACCAGATACTTTATATTGTTACATAGTAGCAGTACCAAAGCGAGTTTACTTGGTAATATTTAGAAAAGACCATGTATTGGACTGAGACAATAAGTCTTTAACAAGGGACCTAACCAGGGTGTCCTGTCTTTCTTGGTGAATTAGCCTCCTTGTTCTGCCCTGCAAGCAGTTCATGCTGTTGGGTTAGCTCCGCCCACTGATCGACAGGATATTGCAGCTGAGAGCTAGAGAGCAGGATCAGTTGATCTCAGTATTGCTGGACAATCAGTTGTAATCCTTTGATATAGCCCATCGCAAGCATTGCCTGTAGGCCTAAGTACTTTCTAGTTGTTTAAATGTGTATCTTACAGAATCGATTAATATTTGTTGACGATGGGATTTCTTTATGTTAGTTTTAGAATCAATGCCAATATATGGTTGATAGGTGATTTTATATTTAAATGTTAAAATGTATCATGTCTTAGCGGCATTTATTGTGTGATTTTGGATATTGTATATGTTTAAGAAAAACATTTGTGTACTTTACTGGTCTTAACTTGTAACCCCGTGTCCTTTTTTATTGTTTACAGTTTTACTCCTTTGTTTGCCAACATGCTCATCAAGAGTCCAAATTAAAACTGGAGCTAGAACGCTACATCCTGACTCTCGTGTTGTATATTCAGGGAGTTTGGCTGGCTGTCTAGTTTTGGTTACGCTACACCATAAGGAGGACAGTACACTCCTGAAATAACCTTTGGTCAACACATATTGGCCAAATGAAGCAAAGTGGAACCAGCCAGTCACGATACAGTAGAGCAGGATTAGGTGGACTCTTTAGAAAGCAAGCACCTTAAAAAGATTTAGTGAATCAAGTATTATTTTCTATGATGCAGAGGTCTTGCTAATGTTGCACCCTGTAGCCAAAGTGCAAAGGACACGACCTAGTCATTTCATCTTTCATGGAATTAATATACTGCCCTGCTTCAAATGTTAGAGCTTCATTGCTAGGGTAAAAGAAAGGTCAGGAAACTTTGAGATGTAGCCTGAATCCAGCAGTAGTGCATAAAGGTCTGATTCAGTATTTTCAAATGCAGTATGCCTTGTGTCAGAGGTAAGGGTCTTCTATATTCTAAACACATTGCTTTAGAACTCCAGAGACAGCCCTAATGATCCAAAGAGCATGCGAAGGACAGAAAGATGTGTAAGCACAAGGGGGCTTTGGGGGGGTTAAGTAATACATGGCCCTTTTCTGACCCATGCATCTTACGGACTTCAAACACATTTCAATAGCAACCCATGCTCCACGCATAACATCTTTATCTGTGAAACCAGCAACTATAGGCAAAGCAGGCTACCAAACAGCTTACTGCAGCAAGTATAGCTTCAGTGTAACAAGTGCATAAGTGCAGAATCTCAGGCAAATAAAAAAAAACACCTTGATCAAGGACAGGCTTGATTATTTTCAATGACGGGTCACTCTGATGATAATTTCCTGTGACAACTACTGTGTTACCTCACTTTTTGCAACCCCTCAATCAGTTTTTCTGGAGGGAGCAGTACTATGGCATAAGCATGACTGTGACCAGTTGTGACTGTAGCTGTGTTTCTTGGCCTTTGATGTCACTCTAATACGGTTGTAGTGATGGTAGCAAGACTGTGGCTTATCAAGGCAAAGATACAAACATGATTTGCTGTGGGTGTGTAGGCGGTGTGAGTTGACACTGTTGGATTTGCTGATCATTGTGGTTATTACTCCTACTCCTACTCTGAGCCACCACCACAACCGTGGTACAAACACTTCAACAGCCCTTGCTGCAGCCCACAAAATGAGTAGCAAAAGTTTAAGCTGCACCCTAGCAACAACCAAACAACCAAATGGTCCCAGTTTTAACTTAGCTTTAAATTTAGCCAGAGAGAAAACGACAAGATTAAAATGGCAACCTTATCCAAGGTAGCCATGTTAAACTACATTGCAGCATCAAAATGTCTGGTTGCAGCATGGTTGGTTGTCCGTACCAATATTCCAACAGTGGATTGAAGTTCTACAGAACTCTGATGGGACCATACCAGTTTCAGAGCAAGTGGCAACATATCCAACCTCTGTTCAAAGAGGTTTTGAGTGAAAATAAATAATGGTATCATCTGAAATTTTGAACCCAATTGCCACTGTTTGTAGTTTGAAAAAGTTTGTTCCAAGCCCTGATTCTAACAAAAAGGCCAAGACATCAAGGACTAGATATGGAGAAGCTAGCAGAATTCATGTTTACATTATAACTTTATCATTATAAAACTAAGGGAGAAAACCAACAACACAAAATGATACCCTACCATACAGGTGCAATTAAGATAAGATAAAATAAGATAAGATAAGATATTACTTTATTGATCCCCGGGGGGGAAATTCAGTTGTTACAGCAACCCAGACATAAGTATGTGTATGCTGTTACGGCGTATTTTCTCTGGCCTGTTAATGATGACCTCATACATAGTGGTAAATGTCCACTTACTAATGTCTTTCTTCCACTCACTAACGTCACTTAGATCTGAAAGTCATGTACAAATTGTCAGGGTCAGTTCTTCGGTAATTAATTAAATGTAAATGGAACTATACAATCAGCAACAATATCAGCATCAGCATGACAACCATTCAGTCATAGCTAGGCCCATCCAGTTGGGGAAGTTGACTGTTCTGTAAAAGTGCTTACTCATGGTGGTTTTATGTCAGGTCTCTGTGTAACGCATTGGGTTTTCGTTTGTATGAACTGTACCATAAAAGTACTGAATTGACTTGGATAGCTACATCAATAGCTAAGTAAACTTAAGTAAACATACCTACACGGCTATTGATCTACCTCTGATCTAGCAATAGTTATAGAAATGACAATAATGTTAACCTTGGCCTTTGAAATAGCTTTTAGCCTAAGCTAGCAAAAGCCATTAAACATGTAGAGTTTTAGTGTAAAAATAGCTAAACAACTGAAGCCTTGGTCTGCCCCTGAAATCATAGTCCAGGTTACAGTTTTATCAACAGTCAAGAAACAGCTACATTTTAACTTTATAGTGTTAGTCATAATCAACATCCAGCCAAAATGTTAAAGCCAGAATAGCCTTAACCAAGGAGCCCATCTATAGATGACTTTGAACAGCCTTTCTTCAGTATTAGCCATAGTTCTTTCACTATCTCCACTGTCTTTCTGTCTCAGGGGATTAAGGGAGTGCCACAGCAAACAACTTCATTTGTTTCTATGTAGCCATAGCATAGCAGATCTCCATATAACTCATACAACGTGATGTTTTTCTGAAAGTGGAATCCACAGAGTTTCAGCGTTTCTAAGCAACAAGTAAATGAATATGAATTCTTTATAGCCTACAGCACAGCACTCAGCTGAGGATATCTTAATCCATCACCTGCTCAATTTTAGCAGTTAAAAATAGAAACCACCCTCTCTATTGAGTCTGTCATATTATACTAAAGTTTACTGGGAGGTTTAACTAAAATCAAACATATGACTTTTCATGACAGTGCAATGGGTGAGTTTAAACCTATACCCAGTGAAAAATGTGTTGCCATCTATCTTGCATGCGGCATCTGTCTGGGGATTCTTTCTATGTTTTCCCTCTCCTCGTGTATTGTCTCTCCCTTTCGCCGCCTGTCTCCCTCATCATTGGAAGCTGTCTTTTTAATATCAGGATCCTTCAAGTGATCAGGTGACAGGGGTGTACACCATGTCAGATTAGCAAGTCTGTCATATTATCCAGAAATGTGTGGGAGACTACAAAACCCTGTCAAGTGCCAGAGAGGCTCACTGTATAATCTCTCAGTACAAACTCTGCCGCAGGACACGGCAGCTGTGTTTTTTCTTTCTTCTCTTTTTTTCCTGCAATGCCAGAAAAAAGGCGAATAAGGGAGAAGGACCATTCTTTAGTCCAGCCAAATCATGTTTGCTGCTGTGGTGTTAATACAACTAAAGGACAATAAATATGTTCGTACATGACCAGGGTGATTATGAAGGATTAGTCATGAGAAGGAGGAGAGAATATCAGAAAGAGACGACAAATGTCTCACAGCCTCAGCTAGTTGGTGCAGCTGTTATTAGACAAATCCTTCCTGGGGGAGGGAGGACAGATCTAGTTTAGACTACTGCAGCATTGCATCATTTTCTTCCAGGCAGAGATGACGGCAAATTGCTGATGCTAATGGGCTTCCCCACGTTGATGACAGTAAGCTATTTCCTCACAACATTTTTTACGTCATATTTATCGGTTTTGCCAGGAGTCTGTATCCAAAGAGATACGAACATGTGATGTTTGATCGACACCATTCAACACCACTGAATGATTCACTTTTCAGAACACAATCCAATCAAAGCCAGAGAGCAGGGAAAACATCTAGCAAGTTCACGATACAGAGAAGCGACATTTCACAGCTCCAAACCACCATAAATCCACTCTTCAAAAAGCAATGTGACCTACTTCTATGCAGCCAATTATATGACGTCTCCTTCCTCTTGCATCTTTTTTTTTTTAAAGTGGGTCAAATAATACGTAATATTTTGAAAAATTTGTACACAGAAGGTGTGGTACATGTTCTTTTCTGATTTATGATTACTACATGTCATAGATTATCTGGATAAAATAAACAAGAGTTTAAAAAGACTTATGAAGAAAAAGTATGTTGCTGACTTATTCTGTTTTGTACGGAGCCACAAAGATTCATTTTTTAGTTGCCTGAGAGTTTTTCAACATACCACAAAATGGGATAATGTATTCTAAATTGCTGAAGAAAGCCTTGTTAGCATGTCCAGACAGAAATCCTATGACTGATTACCCCTCGGTTTGTGAGCATCAATGATTGCAGAAAAACTGGCAACCCCCACAACAATCTGCTGCTAAACAGGTGCCCAGACATGATTAATGGAGTCAGAGCAGCTGACAACAAACAGCTAGCTGACTCCCAAAGCACGTGAATGAGGCTCATTATGAAGAAACAACACATTACTTTTGATAAAGTCCTAAAGTAAAAGTGCTACCTGTGCAGCATGTGTCACATTTATCCACATTTCATCAGTAACAGTTTGCCTGCTATATCTAATAGCTTAGAGTGAAGAAAAATGTGTATAATTAGCATAAAATAGGAGGATATAATGTTAATTTACATATACAGATCTATTGATAAGCAGCACAGTATTAGAATTTTCTTTTGAATTGCCGAATTGCAGGTCGGTGCAAGCAGAATGCAAATAGCCAAAATGTTATCTGGACATAAAACATTGTCTCTTGCTTTTAAACTATGTAAAACAGACGGATCTTCATAGAAATCTGAGAATATTTCATGGCACTGGTCATGAGGCGAAGCTGATTTGTCGCAAAGTAATTTTCTCTAGAAAAGATTATAAATTCATCTGAATGTTAAACCTGGTGGCTTGTTTCATCATGTTATTACAGCTTCCAATTTAACATAGCACATAACACAAACAAGCTTGACATGATTTAGTAGCCAACACCAAGCATTTGCACCCAAGTTTAGTTTGACTGGCTATTTGGAATATTCCACATCAACAGCAGCCATCTTGGTTGTTGACACAGGTTGACTGGATGATAACTGCAACAAATAACCAACAATTTCCCACATAGGCGCACACATGTGCTGATTTGCTGGGCTGTAACTGGCTCACTCTGAATCAGCCTGGATTGATGTTTAAAGGGGGAGCAGCCCAGCCTGTTCCAACTCCAAAGTCATCAAAGTCGAGTCATCTTGCAGCAGGGGCCTCTTCAAAAAATGAAGCTTTAGGTACCCCTGTAGAGTACTTTCTAGATGCTGCCCCTTGGTTTTTTGTTTGATATACCTTTGAAGTCATGTGACATAGCATGATGGGCACCAGGGGCACAAAGGGTGGAGGTACAGGCTGTAGATTGGGTCAAAAAGCAAGGAAGTAACACCCAGGCGAACAAAGTGCAATAACAGAGAGTAAGCTATTGTCATCTTTGGCTACTTTAAATTTGCTCAGTGTAAATAAAAAAGTGTGTCATTAGTTTTTATTTAAACCATCTATCCTCCAAACTCAGACTTTGAATATTGCCCAGCTGTGTTAAATACTTAATCCTGATTAACTCCCACACTCCCACAACATCAGTAATTAATCATCAACACAATAAGTTGAAAGAAGTCACATTTCACCTCTGCCTGTTGACGCTGTGGCAAAAACATTAGCTTCTGTCTCAGGCTGGTCTTGAGAGTTGGGAACTAATGGAAGTTAGTGGGCACAGATGTGAGAGCAGCCTGAGGAGCCACTGAGCCCCAACCTGATTTGTGTTATTCTTTGCCTGTTTGTTATGAAACTTAGGTAAAAGCTATGCAAACTAGCAGATTTGATATTTAGTTTTTAACAGGGCTAAATGGCAATGACATTAGGATTTAATTTAAAGTCACAAGGACAACTACAAGGATACTGGTAAGATTGACAACTGACAATCTGACAAGGAAGGAAAGGGACACAGACACTAAATACACTGAACCTAATTAAGACACGGCTGTGACAAACTAGACACAGGTGAAACTAATCAAGGCAGGGCACACAATCAAAGAGCTGGGAAAACAAACAAAGACAGGAGGGTAAAATAACACTGACACACTGGGGCAAGAACTACACAATAAAACAGGAAACACCGAACACACAAGGACCTCAGGAACACAAGACATGAATCACTAAGAAACAACACAAGGAGGATGAAAGGATAACCAATAATTAATACAGACAGGAAGTGAGGCAAAACATGAAAATGCAAGGTAAGATCTACGAAATAAAACAGGAGGTCAAAGCCAGATACAACTTCAAGAAAATTCACAACTAAACAAAAGAAAGTCAAGACCTCCTCCTTTCTTTCAACAACCTGCAAAAAATTATCCATGATTTCATCACTTCCTTGCTCAGTTCTCGTAACTCTGTGTTAGCTGAGATCAGTCAGTCAGCCCTGTCCTGCCTGCAGCTGGTCCAACACTCTGCTGCCAGACTTCTGACTGGTTTCAGGAAGAGAGATCACATCAGGCCCATCTTTGCTTCTCTTTACTGGCTTTCATTTCACTTCAGGATTGAAGGTTCTGCTATTTGTTTTCAAAGTCCTGAATGGCCCCTCAGTCTCCCTCCTTAATCAGGTCTGCCCCCTTTGTTGACTATTTGAAGTCTCACCTCAAAACGTACTGTTTATGTTAGCCTTTGAGTCGCCTTGTCCTGAATAAGCAGCCTGTTTTTCTATTTCTACATGCTGTGTTTTTTTCTGTGTATTGTATCTTATCTAAAGTTTTAAATGTGTTATAAATACATTTGACTAAACTTGATGTGACCTAGCTGGCAAAGGGGTAGGGGAAGGGTTTGTTAAAATGATTTTGAATGTGAATATGTTAGATACGAAAAACTGTCAACAGCATAAACCAAAATATACTTTGAGTCTTTAGTTTTGTGTAAGAAGAAGTTTTTCATAATTAGAATAAAAATGTTGTTTAGAATTTAAACACGTAGCACCAGTGAGATACGTTTTTACCGTCACAGGTGGCTCAGGTTTCTCTGTTCCTCACAGAGCCACAACAGAATACAAATAACTTCTTCACCTTGTTTTGTCTCTTTCAAACTCTCTAAAAAAGAATTGGTGTAAACAAGGACCGCTGAAAATCACTCCACTGAAAAATTACTTGGCTGCAAAGCAGTCTTGTTCTTTTTAAAGTCCATTTCTGTCCAAACAAATCCACAACTGGACCCGAAACAAACACAGAAGATGTCTGAGCGGAATTACAAATGCTGAGGTGAGAGTGGGAAACAGGAGATAAAGATGCTTAACACCTCGTATGAGTTTCTGTGTCTGAAGGAAAATAAACAGCTTACACCTCCACCAGCACAACCAAGCATCTGTCTGCTAAACTTTTGAGTTAACAAGGCATGAAGAGTCTGTTTCAGCTGATATCTTACCTTAAACACTGTTATTTCTGCCCCCTCTGTCTGGATTATCACATACATTTCAGTCTTCTGAGACACATTTAAAGGTTGGTGTGAGTGCTATTTGGACAAAAGCTATGTGTGTAAGTGTTTACAACTGACCAAACTGGTTTCGGACAATAGCAGATGATTTTGTTACAGTTAAAAGCCACTGAGAAAGCATGAAGATTGTAGGGCCATGACAAACATAATAGAATCAGAATGAACACTAGATTTCAGTGAGAGATTGACTTGGAACAGAGGTAATAATGATGATATTAATTATTATTATAATTATAATAATGATAATAGTCAATTTGATAATGGTCCATTTTTTGTGACCAATCAAGAAAAATGGTTTGAACCCATTATATTAATCAAGTTGATTAAAAATATTATATATTTGTTTGTCCTTTGATTATCAATGACGTGAGTTCGCACCTATTTTTGATGTTTTTTTATGTCTGTGAGGTAAATTCAGGCTTCATTCTATCTGCTCTAATTGGTCCAAAATGCTGCACAGTAGGTTGTCACTAGTTCAAAAACCAGAAACCAATACCTGAGAGTGTGCATGTGCTTTCTTTCTGATAACAGATTGATTTAAATACGTTTTTTGGGTATCAAAGTGCCACATTAACCCAAATATTCAAAAGATATTCTAACCACTATGAGCAAAGGCACGTCACACAGGCTTTCAGGCAAATCATAGGTTTCATCAGTGATTCTCAACTCTGGGGTCCTGACCTCAATCGGAGTTGTGATCACGTCTGTGCATAATTGGATGGTTGTGGTTTTTATGCTACATCGCCTTCACCATAGACATAATTTGTTTCGGTGCTGTTTCAGACAAGCAGTGTGTTCTCTGCGTGACAGCTGCAGGTGATGGCTCTGGCTTGTGCAGTCATTTACTCACAGGCTGAGCCTCGGCTGCAGGGGGGAGGGGTCACATACACCAACGATGTTACTCCGGGGTCACGCTTGGAAAAGGTTGAGAACTACTGGGTTTTATTGCAATAAGCAAGACTGACATCCCCTAATAGAAACGTTTTCAAGGCCATCTTTTACGGTCTAAATGTTATTTCATTGGTACAGTAAAAAAGAGTCCACTGGCTATAATGGATCACTGTCAATAAATATAATTCAGTTAGATTTAGCTACACCTGTCTTGACCTTAAAAGTGGCATAACTCTCATCAGTTCTTAACTTCTGCATTTTTTTCAAAAAACATTATATTATTAGGTAAAGCTTTAAAATAACCAGGGCTTCTTCCTCTATTGAGGCTCTGGGTAGTTGTTCCGCTTTTCCCCCACTACAATGCACATACCCTGACACATCAGCCAGTTTACATTAAGTTTTACTGAAATTAATTCCCTGACGTGACTTGGCTGTTCTAAATTTGAATTGACACTTTAGGGTAAACCCAGCCTTCTTTTTTCCCTAACTTAGCAGCATATGTTCTCTTATATAACCTGTTTTTCTTAGGCTAAGGCACCAAAAGTTCTGTGGTTAGGTTTATGTTTTAGTAAAAGACTGTGTTCTGTGTTTGAATAATACATCTAGTTAACTCTTGGTTATTCATACCTTCACTACGCAGTGTGCTCATGCTGACTGACAGAAGAGGCTTTGTGTTGCAGGCTCAAGTTATGCTCCCAATTTAAATGCATTAGTTAGAGACTTGTCTTGACTGACACTAAGGAAAAGTTTACAGGAGTCAATTTATTACAATTTCTTGACTTTTTCAGGGGCTGTTGTGAAATCAAAGTATTTATGATAACCTGTTTCAGAGTATCAGCCTAGTTAGAGGACTGTGTGTGTTTGTGTATAACACCAAAGCATGCCCATGAGCAAAGTCTGTCTCCAGCATTAAGCAGGCAGTCAAGGCCATTTGGGAAAAACACACAGCAGAGCCTGAGGAAAGGAAAGAAGTGGAAGAAGGCAAAACGCCAGTGGACTCTCTGAAATAATCACTCTGTCCTGCGTCGCCCACATGCTGAGTTCTGTCAGCACAAATACAGCCGCCCACTCGCTCTGTCCAGGCTCTCACAAACACTGCAGAGCCAAACGGACACGGTTCAGCAGGTCTTGGAAAAACCATATGCCTGTAATCACAGTCAAATCAAGACAATGGCTGAGTCCTCTCAGCAGCTCACACCGGTCGCACAAGGTGTGACGGCAAAATAAACAGCAGCAGTTCTCACGTGTTTAATGAAACTGTTTGAGTTAGAGCCAGGGGAGGAAAGGTCCTTTGGCTGGTGCTGTTGTGATGTGCGATGTACAAATGTGCATATTTAAAATGTGACAACAGTAGACTATAAAAGACAATGATGTAGCTACTGTGACCTCAACGACTGCTTTCTCTGGATCCTTGTTAGGACAATGTTCACCAACAGAGTCTTAAACCTTCCTCAGACCTTTTGTATTCTGGATCATAATCAGCTCCTTTAATAAGTTTTACTCCCAGTAGCAACATCTGAAAAATAAGTACTATTTTATTTTCTATGATATGTAGTCATGGCAACAACTGAATAGTTATGGGGTTGTGTTTATACCCAATTAGTTGTTGTTGTTGAGGTTGAGCAGCCAACACACTTTAGGATCTGGAGAGTGTCTGCTTGTCAGTCCTTGTGTGACAACATATCCCCAGGAAATAGTCTGCCACAAAAATCCCCTTGAACAACAACTTGTCATTTATACTCATTAATACAATCAAGACACCATGTCTTAATTATCTTGGAGATGCTGCTAGCTGCATTTTATTACCCTTGGACAGAGCCAAGCTGGTACTGTATCTGCCTCCAGCCTTTAAACTGATAATGAAAAAATTTAGGTTAATGGGTCTTTCAGGGGACCCAAAGACATGTTAGCCATAATAATGTATACAAGACAAAACACAGGAACAAAATAAAGCATACAGTGTTTACTGTACCAACCCCTCACTCGTCTCAAGCTCCACCCTCTGGTCCAAGTATGGCCACCATTTGCTCCTGAAAAAAAAATAGAGAATTAGTGCTACATTTGAGGCATCAAAACAGCAGTTCACAAACCAGTAAGTGACTGCATGATGGCTGCATCTACTTTTTATACAGTCTATGCCTGGAGCCAGTGAAAATGGGTCAGGATTGACATTCCCACTGGTGGCGGATTTTTATTTGAGCCTGTGCAGGGCTGGGATTGGTACCACTGACAAGACCTTATTGCAATCGTTCACACAGAAAGTGATAAAAAAAAAAAAGGAAAAAGGTCTCTGCCAAACAGTCAGAGAGTGGCTTCAGACTGGGGATGTTAGCCATTTCGCAGAGTTAATGAACTGATTGGAATTGCCTGGCTTTATATTTTTGTTAATGGCATACAAGTGGTGTAGATCTACTTTTCCTAGAATATTGCACATCGTCTGTAAGAAAAGGAAAAGTGTTAAAATTGTTGGTAACAAGTTTTCAAATGCCTTTTGCATGAAAGTCTGGCGCACTGCAGTCCATCAACCGTCCCTTAGTATGAGCATATCCTGGCATCTAATACTGTGTTCATGCTGGCCTCTGGAAACCACTTTCATTCCAACAATTACAAATGCCATAAAGTTTTGCAATTCCAGTCTGCTTGTGTGTGACGCTCCACAGCACTGACTTCAACAGAACAAGATGGAAAATATATTACTGTGTCAGGTCTGAAAATAAGTTATATGCTATCCCACCAAAGAGAGATGTTTCAATTAACACTGAGACAGGGTTTCAAATGTAATATGTTCTCAAGGGATTGGTTTTTTTATAGATTTTCTCCTGTGTTCACTGGTTGATTGATAGATAACAAAGAGCACATTATATAAAATCACTCAGCCAAGGAATTCTGAAACAAGATTAGTGAAGATTTGACCTAATCAAATTGAAGTATATGCTTGCTCATGAAATATTGTCTTGCTGAAATTGTTAAACTGGAGGAGAATGAATGACTAAGCAATCACGGCCTGATGTTATGAAGGGTTAATCATACCGGCATACAATGAAGCACCTAATGAAGATGAAAGGTGACAACACACTAACAAGATGGACATATTCCTTTAATGGGTCCTCAGGTTGGAAAATCCATCCCCATTATATTGTTGTACTGCTGTATTTGATAATGTACTAATTGGTCGGCAAACATAAAGGACATGGGACCATATTTCATGTCAACACTACTTGTTACATGGCTGTATTGACAACTTGAATTATTTGGTGGTTACATAAAAACATCTCAGCAATGATCTGTTTTTTCTTGATAACAGTTACTTGGGCTGAGACTCTAACCACAGACTCTGGAGGACTAACTGCAATCGTCTCAATGCATGGAAAGATCAAAGTCTGTTAAATACGACATCTGTTCACAGTGGGAAAATCCCAAAAAAGAGAATAAAAATGGAGGAAAGAAAGAAGAGGTTAAAGGCAAGAGCTGGTAGCCGCAACAGAGAAATCTCCAAAATTATAGATGGTGCATGAAGTAAACACTTAACAGAACACAGTAAGGGGTACAGCTGTGTTCAAGGACTGATAAATGGAAATCCCCCTGACAGTGACTCTGGCAGTGATGAGGCAGAAAAACTTAATCAGGAGCAGGGCTAAATCATGCGGTCTTCCACACTTTGTTTACTTCTCCAACAGTGGAAATGTTCAGTGAGTAAGAGCAGCTAAGTTTCCACATAAGAAAACTACAGATATTACTTTGGATGTGACTCAAACTGTGAGTGTAAGGGCCTGTGTCCACTGAGAGCTTTTTTTTAGCTGGCAGCTCTCCAGCTTTTTTTAATGGAATTTCACAAGAACATTTTGGAAACAACTGAAATAATGTGGGATTTGCAGCAGCTGTAGACATTGTACCCTTGAACAAAGAGCATGGGTAGTGCTAATTTCTCCTCCACATGGACCTCTGCCACTGTTGTTGACAAAGTTGATATCAGAAGTCCCACCCTTTCTTGATTTTGATTGGTTGGTATTGGAGAATTGACAATGACGAACATGGCAGTGTTCCAAAATTGAACAATTTTTAACTGAGAGTGCTGAGGGAGCAGCAACCTTAAACAGAAAATGCTGAACTGTATTGGTATTGTATTTGAAGTAAGCGTTGCAAGTGCAACAACAGCCTGCAGTGGACACAGGCCCTAATGGACAGTTTACAATGGAATCATTATTCTCAATCAAAACCCAGTTTAAAATGAATGACGTATTAAGTAAGTAGTCATTTAATAGGGGCGATATGTTTAAAGTGATTAGGTTTTATTAGGAGGAGACAGAAACCTTTTCTCCTTTTGTTTGCTACAAAACTGTTTGCTGAAAATGTAAGACTAATCATTTCATGTAACACTACCAGGTACTAAAATTAGCTAGGATGTGCTAAGTGCTAATGTATGCAGCAGCCTTCAAGGTATGAAATATGTTTAGACGTAAACTGGCTAAATAACCCCCTGGATTTGACTTTTAAGTGTCTTTCCACAAACTAAACTACCCAAAAGAGGTTGAAATAATTCTCTTAGTTCGATTTATTATTGCAGTGTGATATGTAACTGTATTTGAGCTTCATACCCTGAGTGTGACCCCAGAGCAGAAAGGCTGCCATGTCAGAATGTGAAATAAGGTTGTATTTTTGTACATAAGTTGTGCCAGAAGCAGCTATGTGGCAAATTCAATGTGTAAAAATAGACCCATCCTGCATGTCCTGGAACGAAAGGTTAAAATCCACAAACATTAGCATTTATTAACATCATCCAGCCTGCAGCTCTATGGTAAAGAGAAGAACGCTACTCCAGTTCATTGTAATGAGCAGCAATGTGTGTGGGAAAATGCAAGTGTAAATGGCTCCGGCAGCAGATTCGCTGATCATTTTGGGATGCATATGGTAGGAGGACAGAATGGGTGGGTGGAGAGAGTGGAGAGGATGAGAGCGAGAAATTCTAATTTGCTCAGGCTTGCATGGCAAATATTTTCTGCTGAAATGTTTACATAAAAACAGGCTGGAAGAAAACATGCAGCTGTTTTTTTGCAGTATTCTCCAGCATACTCAAAATGTATCAGTTTTCTAATACAATAATACGTATAGCTTATAGGCAATGTATATTAACAAAATACATTTATATGCAGAAATTCCACATTTGGGTTATTTGAGGTACTTATTTCCACTTTCTAGTGATACTGAAGAACATGAAGTTTTTGCTTTGTCCTTCAGAAGCCAGCTGGTGTTAGCATGTGAAATGATGAACCACTACTGTCTTGAGGTTTTTTGTCACGCTACATGTCATCACTATGCCGCACTGTATCATAAATGACTCAAACATGTGGCACTTATAGAAAACACCAGCATCTGTTTGCTGTCACGTTTAAACAGTGGTAAAAGGGCCTGGCCCAACAATGGTTTATATAACATAAAACATAATCTTATTTTAAAAACAAAGCTCTATACATATTTCTATCACAACTTTTCCTTTTGTGTGGTTGTTGTTGTTCCAGCTGAAATGAATGCTCGTAGCCTGCTGTGACCTGTAATGAAGGTGATAGAGGACTTTAACATTAGAAACAAGTAGTAAAAGTTTTAATTGTATTGTTTGGTTCTTCAACAAGCTCTGTTCTCTGGAGGAAAATAGCAGGATTGAGAAGCTGCAGTTGTTTCACACATTTCTAAAGGCTGCAGTAACAGACTGAACTTGAGCTCTCTTAAATTCAATGCATTAAAGCTCCTGTGAGAATTTTTTTACCAGTTATTCAACAGAATGAACTTCATACTTATGTTCTCTGTTTGAACTAAATTACTAAAAAAGGCCATAATTAAAGAGATTTATCTTTCTTTTTTTGTCATTTAGATGGGATAAATGATTTCCAACAGCATAAAGCAAGCAGTTAGCCGTAAACAACTTCCAGCTAGGACCTTATTCTCCTTCTAGCATTATATCTGTAACATAATCATTGTCATTTTTGGTCCATTACATCCCCCAGGGTAGCACTTGTTCATCTGTTTCAAATATGTTTTCAGTTCAACAGTTGAAAATACCACTACAGAGTCTTAATTCTCTCCTTCTTCAGCGGTATGAACCCAAATAGGAAACTTATTTTCAAGTGATTTAGTTGCAATTAAAGGGTCCTAAGTTTGCCAAAATAACAACATCATGATAACTTTGTTAAGTCTGTCCTCATGGAACAACTTTTAAAATGTATATTTGTTGAACAGAGGTAGATCAATAATTGTTGATGCATTCAAGGCAGTCACGAAACTCTGATTGGCAGGGCATGGAGAAAATGTGTTACTCGGGTTGATTTGTGTTACCCTAAAATGGTTTTTTTATCTGCACTTGCATGCAAATATCTATATTTCAAACATTTTCATAGTATAACTGGTGGGTGCTGTAGGCTGTCACACATTGCCATTTCAAGGTGGGGTATTTATTCCCTACTAGCCCTAATAGTTAATTATAACACTATTTCCACCAATGATGAGGCAAATAGACAATCGTATCAAATTTTAAGGAGTATGGTCACCCCTAGCTATCCGCTGTCCACCCATGACACTTGTATTTTATACACACACCGCATTTGACACAGGAAGAAGCAAGCACAAAGCACTTTTTCGAAACACATAGGAAACAGGCACTGTCATGCATCTCACAATACTACAATATATCCCAAAATATTGAATCATATCCTACTTATAGTGCTACATATTGAGTCATCGCTCTCCTGCCAAAGCATAGCCTTATTGGCAATTACAACGACAACTAGCAGTAACTGATATAGAAGATTTGTTAGATTTTAGTCTTTCATCAGCCAAGCATCTTTGAACAAAAACATTCCTTTGTTGAAATGCAGAACATCTGTGAAGGCACCTAGCACAACACAAAACCAAAAAGCACACAATGTTAGTTTAATAGGCTTTAGCCAGCAGTGTTTTTCAGTTTGATGTCTTTGCATCTGTTGTACGCAGCAGAGAGCTGTCTGCTCACAGGAGGTGTCTGTGAGATACTTCCACAACATCGTACACATCAAGCTGAGCCCCTGGGATGGGCGGCAAGTTTCAGTCTCTGCAGGATCTGAGCTAAATCTTAAAAAAAGTAATAGTCCTAGACAAAAAGATAATGTTTTTTAAGCTTTTTTTTTTTTTTACAGTGTTCTGTCTTAGCAGCATTTTTTTTATCTGACTTTGAGTTCATTTTTTCTTCCATATTCCAGCAAACTTTTATTCAAAAGGTTTTTTTATTGTTACTCTTCACCTAACCAGTTTTAAATAGCTGTATATGCTCTCACTGAAGTCTGAAAGAAGCTGCTGGACACCCAGGGGATCACTGGACTTTTCTGGCAGGGTGACAGGACCATGACGGTCTGGCCAAAGTAACTGTGGTCCAAGGAAACACTCAATGAAGAAGTGACAGAGTGACAGCTTGTCCTTCAGATTTGAAATTGGCAAGGGTCACTGGATGGGGCAGGCAGCGAGCCCTCAGTTAGCAAGGTCAGTGTGTTGTAAGAAGAGGAGGAGGAGGCCTGTTTGCAGAACACTCATCCCCTGCAGCCTCCTCAAAAGAGTAAATTGAGCGACAGAGATTATGGAGGATGTGGGCAGAGAGAGACAGTAAAGGACAGGGTAAGAGACAGAGATGGGGGTAGCCTTCATGCATAAGGTTGAACTTGATGTCTTGGCTCACAGGGGATAGATTTCCAGGAGCATAACAGCCCATCTGTGCGCTTACATAAAGTGGTTCCCTTAAGTGGGATTGTGAATTGAGAGGGAAAGGCCCGAATCTGCACAATTCAGCCTGGTGAAAGCAAAAGCCTTGTGAACCATAAAATGCAGGAACCATCCTAAAGGGCATGAGATGACTGAGAGGTATCACGCTTCACCCTCCCTCTGCTGTTCTATGTTTGATCCCTTATTTTCAGCCTTTTCTAAGCTCTTGAAGAGACTCTGTAAACACAAAGTGGGAGTGATGTTCGATGGATGACCTTTACAAGCCCCATTAATGATAGGCACATCTGACTTGTTTCTCCTGTAATGGAAGAGGTACAATCTTCTACTTAAGGCTCCAGCGAGGAGTATTTTTGCTGCTGGAAATAGACCTGTGGTCAATACTGTTGACTCAATGTGATCTACGATAGAAACAAGACGCTACTTTAAATACCTGTTACTCCTGCCTCAGATGTCAGAACAAGCAATTACCAAACTTGCTGAAACAGCTTTTTTATAAATTTTCAACAACACAGATTTGTTGTGCAACTTTGAGTATTAAGAAAAGCGCTATATAAATCCTATGAAATAGTATTATTTATTGTTGTGAACGTTTGACATTTAAAATGAAGAAGAAGACAATAATTATTCATTTAGACCAGATACGAAAAGAGATTGACTGTCCCACTTTGTCCAGGGATCAAAGTTCCTCACAGGAGCTTTAAGTAAGGGATAATGTATGGTTAGCAGGTAGTTATGCTAACCTAAACTAACATTTCAGCCACATTGTTTTGATGCTAATGGAAACTAATGGTTTTACCAAACCTTACGGTCTGTTGTGTTAACAAGCAAAAGCAGAATATGCGAGAACTCTTTCCGCAGATTGAATTGACATGATGTGTTATCAGTTTGCTCATGCTAGTGAAAGCTAATAACCGTTGTCAGGGGTTTTTGGCCAATCAGAAACAAGCATCTTACACAGCCAGTAGATCCGTTAGAGAGACGGGTATTAAGTACAAGAAGAAATACCACAGAATCTGTACTGTAGAACCTGTACTGTTTTGAAGTAATTTGTAGTCTGGGTAGTGTTAACCAATCATGTATCAGCAAGGAGAGCAAAATCAGGTGGAACGCATATTACTGTAATGACATCCCAGCTCCCATCTGTGTAAATCTGACAATTTATTTACTCTATAAACAGATATATGCATACAAGTGAAGCTAACAATCAGTTTAAAAATCTTAAACTTCAGGTATCAATTTTCCAACACCAGAAATACCTGGTATGCATCTGAAATAATCATCCCAGGCTCACAAGTAAGACAGAGTGAGACCTCTGTGTAACTTACTGTCAAACTGAGACCTCAGATGAAAGGATGCCACTACAAGGGATGCAATGGCTAAGAGGCCAAGAGATGACAGCATTTACATTGTAGACATAAATGGGACATAAAGGAAGTCTTATCTGGATGTCTTAAAACTCTAACCTCCAGAAGCGAGCAAAGACATAATGCCCTCAGTCAATAGGCGATGATGGGCAATGAGAGATTGGCAAAACTGTAGCTTAAGTGTTAAATGCTGAGCAGTATTCTTCTTCTTCTTCTTTGGGAAAGATGTAGACATAACGTCTCAGCTGCAGCCTTGGGATGATCAAAGAGAGGGTTAAAGAGCTAATAAATCTGAATATTAAAACACAATCAAAAATATTTTGTAGCGGATGTTAAATATACATCTTACGAGGACAACACGAACAAGGCTTCTTAAATGAACCAAGGTGATATCAGTAAAGAACATCAATAATCTCTGTACTCATCTCTCATCCTGACCTTTAGCAGTCTTGCAGCAAGTGAGCTGTTCAGCATGAATCCTGCTCTGTAGTATGCTGCCTAGACAGGGTGCTATTTCATACAGTGAGTCCCAGATCTGTTGCACATTGTGTGTAACAGTAGTAGATTGAAAATGAATCATGATCAGTCCCAAACAAACACATACACTGTGTAAAATCTGCATCACATTCACACTGACTTGGACCAAGTAAAGGTAAAACTTAGGTCAAGAACACCAGGGTGTCTAAGGATTGATGAATACCTTCTTCTCTAATGAAAAACTCAATCAACTTCAAATACAACTGAACTCAGTCACAGCAGCAGCGTACTTCACAACAACAACAAAACATTCGCAAACAGAAGAAAAGAAAATAAGCACAGACATCTGAAAGTAAGTCAAACATGATATTCAGGTGAGATTAATGCTTCATTTTTAGATTACCTGTATTTTTGCTGTATAACTGAGTTTCTTGAATCCCATTTGAATGCTAGCTCTGTCTGGTCCTCTTAATAACACATCAGGGGTCCGTTTCCCAAAGCAGGTTCAACAAACTCTGAGTCTAACCCTGAACTCTTAGTTGATCTAATCTGAGATAGCAAACTCTGTGTTTTCGGTTCCACAACAGCTGATTTGAGTTAGTTAGATCAACTTGGAGTAGTTTCACCTGGGGTTAAGCGCGTGCACCACAACTTTAAAAAGACAACATCAATGGAGCCCCGATTCGACGAGTTACCATGGCAATGGAGAAGAAGAGGGCGGCATTTTTCACCCCACTGGAACTGGACATCCTTATTCGCTCATATGGCGAGTTTGAGCATGTTTTCAAAAAAAAATTCAATACTACTGCAGGTGCCAAACAGAGGGAGACGGCATAGGAGAACATTGCGGCTCGGGTCAATGCGTACGTTTAAATGTAGTCCTTTGCAATCATAGGGGGAAACTGCTTGAATGTTAGCCTATTAATTTATTTCATTTAGGTGCAATCCCGCGGGGGAGAAGCGCACCTGGCAGCAGCTTAGGATGAAATATAAAAACATTGTTCAAACAGGTAAGACCTCGGCATAATATCATGGGGCTACCTCATTTTTTACATCATGTTCATCATCATGTTTTACATTGTAAAGTAAATATTAAGTGGCTGTTTGACTGTGCAGTTGTTTTATCCCCAACATAATGCTGTTTTCACACACATGCATGTATTTTCATCTATATCATGTTCTGTTAAAAAAATATGCCTATTTAAACTAACACAGACTTCTACTCAGTCAACAGAAAGAAAGCAGATGCCCGTAAAACGGGTGGCGGCTGAGCATCGCCACCTCTAATGGAGGCAGAGGAGCTGGCCCTGAGCCAGAATTTTGGAAGGCCAGCGACTGAGGGAATCCCTGGAGGGAGCTCATCCTCTGAGCCCACCCCCCAAGACACAAGTGCCTTTATAACATGTAATATTCCTAGGCCTATATAACTTTTTTTTAAGCGTATTCATACAAATATTTATTTCCCAACAGATTCTGATGGTGCTATCTGCCTGGTGGAGCCCCCTCACGCCACAACAGACCTTGTAACTTTAAGTAGGCAATACTCCTAAATATTTAGCCAAATGGTGGTTTAAGTATACTGAGACATATCACTCATCTTGGATGAAGAGTACGAGGAGACTTTGTCTGCTGCCTTCACAGAGGGGGAACCAGAAAGGCCTATAGAGGTAACTTGATATCTTATTGCTATTTCTCTTGCCATTCACATTTCTTAACATTCTGGTGGAAAATAGAGTGTGACATTTAGCCTACACTGAAGTATTAACACATTGTCATCCTTTTTAACAGGGCATGGCTGGGCAGCAGCAGGAGGGTCCCTCAACTTCAACTGCACAGATTGACACAGTGAGGTGGATGTTCAGTAAACACCAGAGGTGCATTCTGTGGAATTCATGTGCAACTGTATATTTTAATGTCCTCCTTATGTATTCCCAGTTACCAGTGAAAGACATCTATAAAATATTTCTTCTGAAAAAAATAGAGAAAACCAACAAGGAAATTCAGTTCTTGGACCGCCAGATGAGAAGGGCAGATCTCGAAATTGAATTACTAGAGCACAAGTTAGAGGTGGGTGCATGGTCACAGGTGAATTATGTTAATTATGTTAATTACGGGAACATTAACTAAACTATCTCTTGTATTTGTAGGAAATAAAGAAGACCAAATTAAATTTGTATTGTGTTTTTATTTGACTGCTGCTGTGTTGGTGGTGGTAGTGGTGATGATATTGTCTTAATCTCTGAAGTGGATGCGGGTCTCTGACTGCTCTGCCATCCTGCATAGCTGGCAGGTGGATGGGGTGCTCATCATCAGCTTCTATTTGTAGGGCAGGGTGTTGCTCTCCTCAAATAGTGGCAATATTATGAAGAACAACACATGCCACAATAATATCACAGGCCCTCTCAGGGGTCACCCTGAGGTGACGTAGGCACTGGAAACGGGCTTTCAACAGGCCTATGGTCATCTCCACCCGGGCTCTCGTCCTGCAGTGAGCCCGGTTGAAGTTCTGTTGGGGGCCTGGTTCAGGGTCAGGGTAAGGGGTCAGCAGCCTTGGTTGGCATGGGTAACCCCTGTCACCCAGCAGAAGGCCATCAAACTCTCCTGTAATGTATAGTGGATACATTAGAGTATATTAAAAGAGGGAGACAAGTGAATTATATTGTGCAAATCTTTAGGCTGCTTACCACGTTGCAGTCTGTTGCTCAGGTTAGACTCACGATACATCCTTGAGTCGTGGACAGACCCAGGCCACTTGGCCTCAACATTGGAAATGATGTAGGCAGCATCACATATGATCTTGACAGTGCAGAGAATGACAGATGTTGAACTATGATGCAGTCTTTAACATTTTGAAACAGTAGTCAATCTACATTTACCTGCATATTTATGCTGTGAATGGACTTCCTGTTAACATAATCCGCCTCATTATGTGAGGGAGCCGTGATGGGGATTTGTGTGCCATCTATGCAGCCAATCACACTGGGAAATCCTAAAATAAATTAAAATTACTAATCCCAGTCTGAGGTTGCAGCACAATGTTATTAACAGAATATAATTTAAAATGAATTTAACAGATCTCTACACCATTCACCTGCAATCCTGTGGAACTCCTCCTTGACGACTCTGACCGGTTTATGTCCCGAGAAAACGATGAAGGTGTTCAGTAGCCGTTTCAGGGCGAGGCACACTTTTCTGACCGCCCTGCATACAGTGGCCTTACTTAAGTGCTCTGCATCTCCAACATTATACAAAAAACTCCCATTTGCAAAAAAACACAGAGCAACACACAATATCTGCTGGGATGTAAAAGAACGACTACGGTGGGTAATGTTGCGAATGTACGGACTGATTAGGTTGTGTATGTAGATGATCGACTGTGAAGTAAAACGGTACCGCTCAAAAAGATAATTGTCCGGAAATGCTAAAATATCTATGCACGGTCTGATTATCATCTCCTGACGAATATGTAATTCTCTGCGCAATAATGCTGCACCTTCATCCACGGGATCATTAACAAAAGGACATGCCATTTTAGTGAAAAAAGTTTGCACCTAATATAGGCCTACTGATTGATTTCTGAATTGTTTTTTTAAATAACAGACAGCAGAAATACGTTATGCCAAAACTCGCCTGCCGACTGAATGAATGAGGAAATCAAATACTGTGTGTGGCTGAAAGGGGGCGGAGACTGAGAGAAACTCGAGGTTCATTAAGAAAAACCTGGTCCCGACCAGATTAGGTCCATAGAGTCTGTTACTACGGTAACTGACCGAGAGTTTAAGTTACCTCCCTCTGTGAAACAGGCTAGAGTTACCCCTCTTTCTCTGGTTTGAGTTACCTCCCTTTGTGAAACGGAAAACTCAGAGTTTCCCTCATTTCAGGGTTAACAAACTCAGAGTTTTCACTAAACCTGCTTTGTGAAACGGACCCCAGGTCAGGTAAGTTGGGCTTAAACAAGTTTAATATAAAAAATTAAGGGGTCCAAGAAAAGTCTTGGTTTTAATCTCTGTCTATTTATCAGCCTGTAAAGATCTGTACTTTTTATAGACACAATTTATCAAAGACAGGCACACATTAAAAGACATATCTGCCGCATGTCTGGCTGGTCTTCATTCATTGTAAACACACGTGAGAAGTGATGAAGAGCTCAAGCTATGAGTTATTTCCACAAGAACCTTGCAACTAAGCTATTTCTTTGCAGATTTCCTGTAAAAATCCGAGCAAGACAAAGTGAGGAATATGACATTTTGTTGTAGGCGTCAGGACTCTACCCATTTACATTTCCTTTGCATCTCATCTTGCTGTTATTGGCTTAAGTTGGTTGCTGCTTTCATCCTCAGTCAAAACAAATTTTACACTCTACAGTTTAAATTCACTGACAGGTCCAAATTTTTTAACATGCAGTTTCTTTCAAATGTCTAGCGTGTATCTGTCAGATTGAGTCTCCCTGAGTTTAGACTGAGAATAACATTACTTTTGTAAATGTGTTGAGTTTGTTACAGCACAGTGTGTTATCTGTAATTTATCTCACACACACAGTTAGGTGATGATCTAATTATGTAGTAATGAGTGCTGAATGATGCTTGGAGCGATATTCAATAAGGGAACATAGATCATCAGAGGACTACATTATTCTTCCTTTTTAATAATCTTTTACCACTCTGAATTCTTAGTGGTGGAAAGGGCATTGTGCTTTAGAATAATAGAACAGAGTTTTATAAAATAATATAACAGAGGAGGCCCCAGTTTATCAGGACCAACACTACTTTAAAAATAGTAATTAAATTCTGATTCGGTCTGTTTTGAATAATCCATGCAGAGAGGCCTTATTTTAGTGCATGTCCTGAGGCTGCAGCCAACCGATTGGGCAAACAGCCAAGGAGCAGCAGAGAAAATACATCAGGCTGTGTTAAGAAACATAATGCATGCAAAAACACAATTTCTTTCCACACATACAGACACACACACACACACACACACACACACACACACACACACACACACACACACACACACACACACACACACATACACACACACATAATTTATGATTGACCTAAATTATTTTCTCTTAGATCTCGTTCTTTGACACATCAAAAAAAAAATCCTTTTTCAATCATGTCATGACAGCATTGTGTTATAGGAATTTTTTCAAGTTACTTTTCTTATCATCAAAGAGAAAAGGGGGAGGCAGAGTAGAGAGGAAGAGGGGAGAGTTGGGGACAGGGAGGGTGGGAGCTGCTCCCTAAAAATTGCTTTCATAATGTGACCGTGATGTGAACTTTGTCATCAGTACAGCATGTCAACACCTCTGCAGAAAATAAGTGTAAAATGATGAGTCTGATAGAGCTGGATGACCAGTCGCTTCCTGCAACATGTTCATGTCCAGACTCTCTGCTCTGAAGTATATGGGGAACAGGAGATCAACTAAAGTATTGCAGGTGGGAGGGGAGGTTCTGGCTGGTTACCATGGTACCTGAGCTCAGCCATGTTGCAGAAGTATTTAATATCACCGAGGGTCCCTCTGCATTTGATCCAAACTCTACCTACACCACACACACACACACCTCCAGCACCTGGCCAGAGAATCACATCAGCCATCTGAGAGGAGAGAACCATCCATATTCATATTCATAAACTGATACAGCACTTTCCACATAACAGCATGATGAAATATGGGTTCTAATTAGCCAGGTGTAACATTGTGTGAGTGACAGGCTCCTCCTGAAATATTCATGCAATGTGTTGTTTTCAGCTCTTTGTGAAAGGACGTGTCAGCCTGTGTCTCAGTTAATAAAGTCGAGCCTGACATCGATGCCATTTGGGAATGTACTTTCTTTGACACTGAATAAAACTGTATTTTTTTTGTTCATGTCATCGTGAACTCCAAGAACAATAATGTCACCAAGGCATGTGTTTGCTGTTAGTAAATGTGAGATATTCCCCACAAGATGGAATACCAGCATAAAGATTCTCATCATTCATTCATGATGATATACATGAAAATATAAGCTTAACGCTCTTAATGGCCCTGTCACACCTTGACGATTAAGTCAGCATATGCTGGCGTATAAAAAAATTGGCGAGTTCACTGGCATACATCGCATAAGTTATAGGTAAGTTTTGTATAAGTTAAGAGCGCGCTGAAGCACTCTGGTATACGTCGTATTACCCAGAGTAAGCGCATGGATCATACGTCCGGCATACGCCTGCCATAAGTTATGCGATTCATTGACACACGTTCACAGAGCTGTGTGTCTGCGTCTGTGTGAGTGTGAGAAGCCTTGGAGCCCTCAGTATCAAATAGCAGAGCCTCTGAAACAGAAGCTGAAGCAAGCATTTATGAGTCTGGTGGTGTTCAACGATAAAGCTGCTGTTGTTGAATTAACTGAAGTTCAAAATGTTACATTTTTGAAAGCGCAGTCAATAAGTGTAACTTCTTGTGAAGAGCAAAAGCTGTGTTCCTGCTGGTTTCACTCCTCTGACACTGTCCACGGCTCATCATGTTCTTACAAAGAGAGACTGCAAGTTTTTAATAACACACACGTTTTTTAATCACCAATGCAAGTGAATCTAATTTCAAAACTTATACATTGTCATTCACGAGCGGCAGCCTTTTTATACACTTCGTCTGCGTTATAACGCTGACACGCGCTTTGCACAAGTGGACTATAGTTGGGCAAAAGTTATGAATATGCTATGTATACGCCCAAAATTCAAAAAAACATACGCTGATAATTCAGCGTATGTCAGCATTTTAGGGGCATTTTGATACATTGGGAAAACGCTGGCTAAATCATCAAGGTGTGACAGGGCCATAAGAAAGTTGTCCCTCCTGCTGGTTCTTATTAATGGAGTGACCCAACCACCACACATCAAACCCTCACGTTACAAAAATATATTGAAAGGTGACACTTTCAGGATAATTTAGGCATTTAATTGTACAAAAACCCATTTGACCACAAATGGATTATATAAAACATGGATTTAGTCTCAATTATCTCACCCATTGGTTCCTGGAGAGATGTTTTGAAGCCCAACTACTTTCCAACTGACTTTCGCTCAATCTGGAGTTGACTCCTGGCAAACAGCTACAACATGCTACCTGTCAGTTTACTCAGTCATATTCTTACCTATGTAGGTTGGCGCTTTACACTAAGCCAAAATAAATTCACAATGGATTCATGCAGTGGGCATGATTCACAAAGGGATTGCACAGCTTTTGTGCCCGCTAAATCTGTGCAACTCTGCCAAAAAGACATAATGATTTTCCCAAAGCCCTTGCAAAGGGTTAAATACTCCACAAGCAGAGCTGTGGAGCAAATAGCATCACTATGTGCCTGTGTTGTTTGCATTTGAATAAGCCAATATACATTCATATTGCAGTTACAGTGAAATCTTTACCCTCTGCTGAGAGTTGGTGGTATGTGCTGAAGTACTTATAAGGGTAGTGATGCTCAAACTTTTCAGTGATCATAACAACTCCACCTCTGGAGGACCAAAAAGATATAGATCTATCCATAAAGTTGGTTTCTATTACTTTGACATGACTATTTTCATAATAATCAGGGGTTACATTAGCCTGGGTTTGTGTGCAGCTGAACCATGCAAACACAGGCTGAACCATTATGCACATTGGAAATATTTATGTATATTAACATTTTATCACATCTGTCATGAATCGACTCCATAATAAAACAAGAACTTAACTCTCCATTCAAGTCATCATATTTGTGGCTTTAGTGCCGTCAGGACGAGAGCGCACAGCACAGCTCTGTGCAATGGTGAGCAGAGGTGCTCACAGCTCATCTGAGTCACAAGCTGTTGAACTTTGTGGGCGTGCGTTTCTGAGCATGAATAGCATTAGCCTAATTTGCTTTGTGAATAAGACTTGAAATGGAGCAGATAGTGGGGCAAAGAATGCGCAATTCTTGGTGCAATTAGCTCCCACAATCCATTCTTGGTGAATTCCCCCAGTGTGTACGAATAAAGGAATAAGCTACTCGATCTAAAACAGTTGTTTGTACTAGGCTGTTAGCATGGATGTATTGGGGATTTCCGTAGCTTTCAGAGCCTGCCTTCAGTGGACACTAACCACACGTTTTTGCATTTCTTCATGGCTTCAGTTTCAACAGCAGAGGTTGCAGCTTGGTACCAGAATGTGGAGTAAAGCTCACTTCCAGTGCATTACCCATGAATCATGAATTCATCCTGCAACATCTGTCATATTTGGAAATGTATCTCATATGTCTATTTTAGTGATCACATAAGTACTGAAAGAAAGAGAGAAAGAGAGAAAGAAAGAAAGAAAGAAAGAAAGAAAGAAAGAAAGAAAGAAAGAAAGAAAGAAATGAGAGAAATGTCAGATTAAACATTCATTAAACATCAGGAAACAAAGATGACATACTGTTTAATCCAGATGGCATTGCTAACAATAGCTTTGTTTTTGTTCCTTCCTTGTATGTGCTATTTAACAACAGAGTAATAACTTATTCTATATTATTTGTTCTCACTTTGAAATTAAAATAAAAAAAATGACATTGACATTGCAACTTTAAAAAATGTTAATTGGGGAGAGACATGTTTGTCCACTACCCGACAACATGGAGGAACTGAAATGGAAAACTAAATGATATAAACTGTTAGCATTGAAAGTGTCCTTGAAATGTGTATAATATTGCTGTAAAAATGTAAAGTTTTAAAGTGTGTATTATTTTAGATACTGATCATTTATGAAAAGTGAGTTGAGGAATACATTTAAACATACTTTCTAACTTACTTTGGTTTCAATTGTTTTGAGGTTACTCTACTATTTTGAATATATGACTTGAACTTCAGGGCAACAAAGAAAAACATTTTTTTTTGGACTGAAGGAATGGTTGGGTTTGGACATGGTTAAACAATTCAAAATGTCTAAAATGACTTCCTGATATTATGCCTTGTACTACTGCTGAAGTAAGAAGTATGACAGCTTTTTTTTAAGACCACAGCAAGTTTACTCGGGCCAGTAAGTGATCAACCTGTCATTAAGACATGACAAAAATGACACAGGAATGCTTCTGTCAAACTATCTGGAGACTAACATAACCAGGAAAAAAAACCATATGCTAGCAAGTCATGGAACACATTAATGAACACTTAACCTGCAATCAAGTTAAAGTTGGTTGCTCAGCAGTTGGTAGTGTTCACTTTGTGGTTTTCAGTAAATCCCTGTGATAGCCCTTAAGGGACTATCTTAAACCCCATCAGTTAATATCTGACAACAGCTAAGCCTCCTTGGGTGATTGCCAATTTTTCAGAGCTTGCAACACAGCTAAAGGATATCTACTAAACCTATATGATGAATCTCTCTTCATCTTTCATTCTCTGGTCATAGGTCGCAGTCAAACTAGCAACTTTGAACATAAAAATTTAGTTACAGTTGAGATGTGATTATTACGATTATAAACAGACATTGAATGACTCCCTCTATACTGGATGGAAATTGTAGCTCCCCTTCGTAAAACAAAGCCTTCTCAAGTCTGTTTGGTTGACATTGTTGATGACTAAAGTTTTGTATCTTGCTTGGAAATTGTGCACATGCAGAATCTGTTTTTTATACATTTAACTGTATTATGTAAGGTTCTTTAGACCAAGCTTTTATTTCATGGTCTCCTTGAGTTTCAGTTAACCCCGTATTCTTGTCAGCACCATCATGTTTTTCATCTGACTATATACTCTCACATTTGAGCACAGAACTGCCAAGTACAATAACTGTCAGTCCTCTTCTTTTGGACTATGACGGATCAAACACAATCATGTCTACTCTCTTCATAGAAAGTCTCAAGGAATTAAAATATCTGCCTTTTCACCGGTCATCTTTTCCCCACAACCACAAGGTTGTGGAGAAAAACCACTGTGATGAGTGCAGATTATTTTCTATATTTTCGCTTTATAAATAAAATGTATTATTATTATTATTATTATTATTATTTTAGGCAATAAATGCAGAGGCCACGGAATATATTTGGCAATAAGCAAGAATAATAATCCCGACACTGATGTGACTGATGGTGCGTTTTAGCCCATGGGTATAAGATATGGTTTATGTTCAGATCAAGCTATGCACATGCTGTCAGTCAGAAGAAGATGGGAGGTAAAAGTGCAGCCAGCGTGTCTGTAAGTGGTTTATTGATGGTTGTCAACGGGCAACCAGAGTGTGGCTAATCACATACGACATCCAGTCACTGTATGCTGAGAGGATGGCTCTGAGATGGAGGTGTTGGACCCAGCATATAAGATCAATCAACTCGGCTTATCCCTTTACCAATCTAAATGGAAGGCTTAAAGTCTATAGGCATCCTGCAGCACTGGCAGGCTCACTGACCATCACACTTCAGAAAAGCTGGATGAATAAAATAGGAAGAAATTGCCTTCTTAGATCGCAAGAGGGGCTGTGTATCGTTGTTTAAAGTCAATAGCAGTTATTTTGTTTCTATTGATACCACAAGCTTAAAGATGTTCAAATCTACCTTTGAAAGTTGCACCATGTGAGTTTCCATCCAGATTTAGTGCAGATTCCAAGAAATTAGAAAAGAAAAGCAAAACAACACCTGGTTCCTTTCTTCCATCTGTTATGCATAATTGTTTGGCTCTTAAATATAACAGCTTTGAGGACTTACGCTCCAGATAGGTGCTATGCAGTAAATCTATAAACCTGAAATAAAACATAGCTGTATGTAAAGGCAGAATCTGTAGGTGAGCGGCAAGATTGTCTCTCCAAGAAACAATAAGGTTCCTGTTTGGAGTTAAAGCAGAACTGACCAGATAGGTCAGCTTTCAGAGAGATTTTGAAGGATACAGGAAAACAGTCCATGTGGAGAGCAAAAGAGGAACCAATCGGGTGTAATGCAATCCTAGAACTTATTAGCGATAGTATGTGGAGGATTTAACATGATTTAACATTTAATGTACCTCTATAAGCAGATATTTGAAATATAGACAGAAAGGTCCTGCTCAAACTCCATTCTTGCATTTCATGTTACTGAAGAAATGTCAAATGAATGAAAAATGAAGTGTCCCCCAGGGTATACTTTATACTTACCCCAATAACCGCAAGCTACATCAAAGGCCCTGATGAAACTACCCTTTGCTCCAGGGCTAAGTCGTCTTTAAAAAATGGCCAGTAGGCTAAAAGATTGCATCATTGCAGAAGAAAAGGTTAAAACAAGTACTAAGAAAAGTGCCAGTCATAATTCTGATGATGAAAAACCATGGGGAAGAGTTTTTTTTTTTACCACATTAACTCTCCTGACCTCTTTGAATTTGAAAACCTTTCTTTAAAACATGTCATGGTGTTTTTGGAAAGTGGGGATGGGAACAAAGTAACTCAGTGAGAGTTTTTTAATGGTTCTTAATGCAATCAATACTGTTTTGTACCGTTGTTAGGGCAGTCAAACAATTAACATTTCTAATCCTGATTATTTGCTGAATTTCAATAGTAGATTGCATTTAAATTTGAAGTTGACTTGACTTAAATCACATATTCAAGATTCCATTAAGGGCCCAAATACACATCCATTTTCTGCATCTAAATTGAATTTTTCTGTTCAAATATGATGGACAAAATTATTGGCATAAAATACTACAAACACTTTTTAATTTTTAATAAATTAAATCAAACTAAACTGGGTCCTGGCAGAGTGATGAGTGGAAGAAGTTTTGACAGAGCTGTCAAATAGAAAATGTAATATTTTGTGACATCAAATGAACAAAGACAGAATTTGTATGACAGGAAACATAATAACCCACCAGTTCATTTGCTTGTAGACATTGTCAGATACCCACCATAAAAATTAACGCAACTTAATTGAAGGCCCTGTGAGGAGTTTTGAACTGGCTGAGAAACAGACTGAAAATGATACTGATGCCTCTTTATAACCTTCAATAGCAAACAAGATCATCAGCAGCAACACTGACACCTTCTCTGTTGTCATTTTTAATGCCTGAAACCGCCCTGAGGGGGTAGGTGTCAGACCAGATGATGGACATCTCGCTTCAGAAACAGCCTTTATTTGACTGTTTTTCATGGAAAATAATCACATTGCCTGATAAAGTTGACTGTTAAAAGACAAACGGACGAGGTTTTTGTTGAAAACACTACTTTTTGAGATAAGAGGTATCGCTTTGTCCACAAGGGGCGCCAGAATCGATACAACACAAAAGTTCCTCACAGCAGCTTTAAGATCATTTTTATCGGAAAAAATGCCTTCTCTACTTTTCTCTACTCTCTGAATCCACAGTTTACCAGTTCATTCCAGTTTATTTCACGTGAATCGTACAAACCTAATCCTGATACATTATAACATGAAAATTATAATGTTTTCTTGATGACAGCAATCCATTTCTGTCCAAATGAAACTATTAGTTACAACCCTTCTGTCTGCTATAATAAACCTCACCAATTCTCATTAAGTCCACAGTAATAGAAATGTATGTACATTGACTTTTCTTTGGACAGACATGGCTGGGCTATTTCCATAAAGCTCAACAGGGGTCTTAGGATTGGTTTATGATATCTTTACCATGTGTATGCTAATGATTGAATAATAGAGGTATCCTGCAGAGGTCGACTGTACAATTGGACAGATTATAAAAGCTTAACCTGCGTGGCATTAGCTACCAAAATTTGTGAGATTGTTTCCTTGAGGATAGAGACAAGACCAAATTTGGTAGCAGTATGTCCAATCCCAAAATGATGTACTGTATCTCTATGGTCCAGGACCAAAATGATGTACTGTATCTCTATGGTCCAGGACCAAAAGATTAAGGGTCAGATTGACCAGGAGCTACTTTTCCACCACTCCGTCTAGTGAGTCAAACATGTAATTTATCTTCTTTGCACCTGAATGTATAAGTGATTAATCACTTCTCTGTTTCTAAACCTCAATCAGATACATTCAGGCTGTTTAATCAGTTTGCTGATTAAACTGTAAAACTGTCCAGTGATGATTTAACCTTGCCTTGCTTCAGATGACTTTTAATCTTTGTATGGTTAACCCCGCCATAAAAACAAGACAACACTGTAGCACCAGTTGGATCGACAGATGCAAAAATGCTTTAAAAGGGAGTTATATCACATATATATATTTTGCCATAAATATGCCAATATTAGTTTGTTTTATTATGCATGTCTCTTAAACATGGGAGCAAACACATGAACATGGGAGCATCCAGCAGCTCGTTTATAATACAATACATCGTTAACTGCCTTGATTTGTCAGAAAAGCTTGATTACTTTTACCTCCTTTTATAAGTGTCTTATCAGCCAATAGCTGCTTAGTCAGATGCCATACTAATGACTATAGATAAATGCCACCAGGGCAGTACAGAGCAAGTGTCTCGCCAAAGGACACTTTGACATGTGGACAACGGAACCTTGGATCGAACCCTGGACCTTCCTATTCAGAAAGGACCGACTCCACCACTGAGCCACAGTCACCCAACAAGACACTTGTTGTTACCAAAGTGCATGCCAACAAGAAGGAAATGAAGGCACCAAGAGGTACTTATAGCATAGGTGAAGCATACAGCACAGCCCTGAGGGGGTGAGCTGGAGCCCAAACGTATTTCTCACCCGGCCTCTGCCTTCTCTGTCCTCTTTTTATCATCCTCCACTGATAATCAATCCAATCATTGACACTGATGAGCAAACAGAAAAGAAAAAAAAGAAGGTGGGTTTGAGGATTAAGTTTGAGGAGCTGGATACCTTCTCTTCGTCCAGGAAGAAAAAGAGGATGTCATGTCTCAGACTGGCCACTGAGCCTGACCCATGACTTATTTCTGTGAGCAGAGTTTCCTCTTCTTCCCTCCGTCTCACCTACAATCAGATAGTGCTCAGTTTTTGCTGAAATAGGAGTTACACAACACCTTCAACTGTCTCCCAACCATCAAGGAACACAGACAAACCTCACTACTGGATCCTTTGTGCTCTGAATCCCAGTTTCTGTCAGGTTTAACTCTTTAAATATATCCCTCCTTACGACAGGGAAACAAACACACATGAAATGTGGAGCCACATGACCAGAAGAAAAACCTGAAAATACAGCAGATCACTTGTGTCTTTGTTAATACTGACCCCACATGGAGTGTGACATACTGCTAAATAAAATTTAGCAGTCTACAAATTGAATAGACAACAAGGTTCTTGTGCTTTAATGAGAGTAAGCACCCAGTGAAGAAACCTATCCTTTCATATCCATAAGCTACACAGCCTTCCACATGGCTCCTAAAGTCCCCAACAACTTGAGACAGATAGGAACAGGTGGTTAACAAGAGCCAATGCATCACGGTAGTTATCAAGTTGTCACCTCCCTCACCCATGTTTCATTTAGATAGGCCAGGACAGAAAGCTCTGGAACTCCCAGAGCCACCATGCCAGCTCCCACTGTCCATCATATCCACAAGCAGAACCTCTTCATATTACAATACAACTCATACAGTGTTGCCTTCCTAAGGACCAAGTCCGTTCATGCAAGCTCCATGTAGCGACTACACTGATACTTACTGTCCTACAACATGGCCCTTAATGGACCCCACAACCCAAAACACAGCACAGAGAGAAGAGTCTGGAGAAAGGTGTTGGAAAGAATACAGAAAAGGCACAGTTAGGACAGAAGCCTGTTATAGCAAGAGCTGTCCCCCGCCAGACTAGGCTGTATGCTGTACCTCCCCTTGCCTCCCCACTCGAATGAGGAATGAGAGAAGAGAGAGAAAACAGAGAGAGGGGGATGTAGAGAGATGTTTTAAGGAAGACAAGGAAGGCAGAGCCAGTACGAGACACCTGTTTAGGCTGGAGCCTATACCCTTGCCAGGTTAGGCTATACACTCTACCTCCCCCTAATCTCCCAATCCAAGGATCCCTGTCCTCTTTCAGGCACCTCTCTATTCTCTGTTCTCTCCTTTATTTTCTCATTATATCTCTAGAGTGGGGGAGTTGGGAGAGGTAGCATGTACAGCCTAACCTAGTGGAGGTGAGCGCTTGCCCAGCTTTGTGCCCTGGCTCTGCCTTTCCAGCTTGCTTTCTTACATTGCTCTACATATTCTTCTTTGTTTTCTCTATTCTCAATAAATTGGGGAGTAAGGGGAAGTTGTCTCGATGCAGGAGTGAGCGTACATAGCCAAATTATGAACATGATGTTAATAATGTCATTATTTTCGACTGTACAACACGATTAGTTTTTTCTGAAATGTTGGTGTGTTTTTAAACCTTAAATGGTTAATAATAGCAGACAAATTATGTTAGTTTGCTGGGACTTATGTTGGAAAATAATCCCTGAGATTTGCCAATGATGGTGCATATGTCCTTTAGTACATGCATTCAGCCTACAAGCATAAAAGATACTTCAAAAAACTTGCAGTGTACATGTTCTATCAATACAGCCTGAGAATCTTTGCTTCTATCTAACTGGGTATTAATGACTAATCTGGAGTGCTACCAAATCAGCAGATCCTTGCTGTGTAGGATTCGGCATCGTGTCAGTTATTGCTAAGTATGCATCCAGGGTGCCATCAAATCCAATCCCCATGCTGAAAACGTTTAAACCAATCAGTGACATCCGTCATCTCCAATGAGAGCGAGAGCAGTGAGTCAATACCCTCATTAGCCGTGTGAACACATGCTTGTGTAGATAAGAAACTGTGTCCAGCTCTGACGGTTCAGATTACTCTCAAATGCCAAACTGTTTAGGCTTACAGACTGGAAAAAAACACAACATCCTAAATGTCGCTGACTGCTGAGCATAAACTGAGACACTAGCAGGGAACAGGACATGGCTTTATTTAGAAGAACTCTAAAATCTCTCAAGGAAAATCTTGGGCGAAGTAAAGGTCCGATCAGACTAATTGCAAAAGACATCACTGCTCATGAGCACTCAGCTTTATTTTGGAGGATAGTATCCAGCGCCAAACCTGAAATGAGGTGTTTAGATGCTCCACAGCATGATTCACTTCTCTAATTGCTTCAATCTAATAGAAAACCTCATTCTTAACAATTGTTATATGCAGATGTGCAAATGAAAAGAGACATCATAAACACACAATAGTTTTCCACACTTTTGGTGGGCAGTAAATTGTTTTTGATTATTTTTATTTTTATTTTTTGACTTAGTGGATTTGAAACGAGCTCAGAGATAGGGCTTAGTCTGTATACCGAGGCTCATTATCTAATCAATGACTTTTTGTACTGTATGTCTTTTTTTCTTTTAAACAGAGAGCTTTGCTGCATGAAGGACTAATTATACCCAGCTCAACGTGGGCTGTCTCAGCAGATACACTGTGGATTTTAGAAGCCTTAATTTAAATCTCTAAAACCCACATCTATTTAAAATTCTATGCTGATTACTTTTTTTTGTTTCTAAACTGTGGGTGGTCTTCATAATCAGTTTCAGACAGCATTAACATAACTGTTAAGACAGAAGTATGGGTAACATATTTGCATTTAAGGTATGAATTCTGTTTTTCTATTGAGTATCATGTTTTTGTATCTGCAAAATTGCACTCTGGAACTTGGCTCTGGTGGACGGCTCATCTTGAATTCTTTGATTCTTGTATGCTGTATAATGTTTGTGTTAAACACTGTGATTTATGCCTGTAAACCCACTGGCATGAAAAAACATGATTTAAAAGTAGTTTAATGATTTTCCCTTTTTTATTTTATTTTTTTATTTTTGATAGACATAAGCATTTTATCTACTTGTTTGTTTGTTTTTTAAATTGTGGGCTTTTATTTTGTGCCGCATGCATTTTCAGAATTTATTTTGTGGCTGCTTTGTGCTCCTTGATTAAAGGGTTCTGAATAGGAGGTAATCCATACTGAGCACAGATGGTTGGGGTCCAGTAGCTCTTTAGACTGCTTTCATATCTGTGTGTGGTAACTATTATTATTATTCAAGTCACAAGCAGCCTGAGAGGGAAACTGACAGTTTTGCCACAAATTTAGATGATTTAAAATTGTGATGAGAACTTTAGCTTTTGTCACAGTGTCAACAGGCAGGGGTAAAATTTTCTTTGATTGTTTTCCAATGATTGATTTAATATGACCAGTGTGATCAGGTGGTTTCGGGAATCACTTTTGCTTTTGGGAATTAATCACTGATGCCATGGGGTTTTGACCAATCAGAAAAAAGTAATAAAGACAGCCAGACGTGCCAGGTGTTGATGAATGTAAGAGATGAGTAACAGGGGAGTTTGTGAGGAGTAATGGGGAATTTGGTGAGTAGGGGTGAACAGGGTTGGTTGTCACACTTTTTACTGTTTTGATGATTGCTCATCATCAAAACATCTTTCCATAGTCATTCCTTCATTAAATTGAAGCTTAAGGTGTTGGCTTGAAATGTGTATCCCTCTCATTTTCCAACTCATTGTAACAAAGAGGAAATTAACTATCAAAGACACTCTGACACATTATGACAACCAACCCCATCACCGAGATGGTTGTCACACACTATGGGGTTGGTTGTCACATTGGTATTTCAATGGGAAAAATCTTTTAAAAAAGGCAAGAAGGCAGAACTAAACTTGAAAGTTTAATAGCACTGACAAGTGATTGGCCTACATAACTTAATGCATTTTAACATAAAATGAGCAAGGAACATGAACAGGAAACACATCTTTAGGCCAGCCTATATAACAACATAAAGAACAAAACAAATAGGCTGAACAATAATGGCCTACTCAACTAGGCTACATGCAGTCACTGTCTGAGTTATGGTAAATGTAGGGTCTGCACACTCCAACTCATTTTACCATGCATGATTTTGCCAGCATAGGGGTTGGTTGTTACATGTGACAACCAACCCCAAAGAGAATGTGACAACCAACCCCATCTGGAACCTTTTGCTAGCATCAAGGCTAACAACCATCTAACAACTATTTAGCTAGCTAATAAAAATCTAAACTATAACTTTCCCCTCACACTTTGTAAGGGTAAACTTGTTTTGTTATAAACCCATCGTTTAAAAGCCTAGAAGAAAAATACTGAGGAGCTGAATATTTACAATTTGACATGAAAAACACAAAAAGTCCTCTCACTTCAAGTTCAGCCGTCTCACTCCAGAGAAGACTATGTAGGTGAGCTCTGATCCTAATTCTGGAAATGTCCATACCTTAATTTGAGAGACAGGGCCCTCTGGTGGCGAGATATAATGAGTGTGCCAACCAACCCGTGTGACAACCAACCCCGTTCTCCCCTAGTTTGTACATTGTGCTACCACCAAAATTGTTACAAATGGCCTCCCAATTTCTGTCCACTGTAGTTGACACCATGCATGAAAGGGTTAAATTGGACATGTATACTGAAAGTCTCAGCCTGAACACATCTACATGTAAATTTAGGCTTTGGAAATCGCACCACTTGCAGGTTTGAGCAAAGATGTGCGGGCCTGGTCATTACTGCTTGAAGCTTTAATTTAAGTGTTAATGTGGTGTCTCTCCTTATATGAAATGGCCCTTTGAGCTAGTCATGACAATGGCTACAGCTGGTTAAACTTTAAACCTTAAATTTCTCAGGAAGATTGGAAAAACTGTTTTACATCACACCACTGCAAAACTTTGCAAAGTTTTCTTTTAATGCTCGCATGTAAAATCTTGATGAAAGATTTCTAAGTATTGCCCTCTATTGCAAAACATTCCTCCACCAAAGAGATAAACTGTGTCATAATTATACAGATACAGATATATCTCTTCAGTCATACATGAAGTGCTTTGGCTCTGTGTCCAAACCAAGACAATATATACTTCTACATTATACCGAAATAGAAAGTGTGATGGGACTTGCGTGTATGTGGAGGAACCAATGGTCTCTGGGCTGATGTAACCACTGTTTGTCTGCTGCCATTCTTGTGTATGCGGGCTTCACATGTGAAAAATATTCAATTATTGATAACAATTTCAGAGGTGATCAATAATTTATTTCACCCTGCTGTTTTAACATCTTAAGGATATGCTTGTAATATGGCCAATTTTAGAGAAGTGGAAAATTATAGCGTTAGGGGAGCAGATAATGTGGAAGACTTTATCCATACAGTCGCTTTGATGCATCATAAAAGAGAGGTGAAATGTGCATGTACATACATCAGTACTCTATAACTCTGTTATAAAAACACCTCCCACTCTTTGCAGCTCTAAGCTCTGATATGTGTCAGTGCAGGAGATCATAAATTCAAAGTAAATCAAAAGTTTGTTCGGTCAAACTCCATCAAAACACTACACTAATAAGATGGTAATGAAAGGATTATCAGCCTTCTCATAATATCTTTTTATTTTCAGAAAATGTTCTCATTATGACTTCTAAGCAATTAAAAAATCCTTTAAAAACCAGTCCTGACTCATCTTGTTTATCTGACGACTTGTTTACAATGAGCCTCCGGGTCTGGAACATGCAAGCTACAACCTTTTGGGTTGGTGCTTCTGTTCAAAATGCAGGAGTGATTTATGCTAATACACCACTGTTGGTGCATTATTTATCTCTGTTCTCCACCTCAGTGTGTGTGAGTGCTGCTGACACCATTAGAAGTAAAAGTCAGCAAAAGTGCTGTGTCCTGTGTCAAATGTCCACCAGGTGCCCCCCACAACCTGAAACTATGGTTAGCTATTTGTCTTGTCCAGGTGTTATGTTGACTTAATGTTTTAATGTCTTGAGTGTCTTGAGACATTAAATCTCTCACCCCATGTACAGAGGCATACAGTCCTGAACTATTGGGCTGAGTAAGTACAGGATGGCAGCAGCTTTCTTTGTATTTAAATGTAGAACATTTTGCATACATCCCTGACTTTGGACAAATATCTCCCTTTAAGGGTCCCTCAGAATTAAGCAAAGGATAAGTATTTGTTGTCTCCCAACCAGAGTCCTCCTGCACATGTCTCTGCTCTACCAGCACAACATGTCAGTGCCCATCACAGCAGTATCTTGTCTGCACTTCTCCCTACGTGAGGATATGGAAACATGTGTTCATATTATTGGTCTGTGCACTCATCTGACTCACAAACACTCTTGGATTGTCATCTGATGGCCTCTCCAATTTTTTTCTCATTCTACTAGAACTAACATCAAAACATGATGCATTTCAGAAGGAAAAAAAAAGTCTGTTTGATGGTGTACACAGAAGCTGAGCGGAACAAAATCTGTCTTAGAACTATAACTGGAGCTTAGCATTTATTCATTGGACTGAACTTCAATCTCTTTTCCGTTCCTTAAATTAAATCCTGAAAAGAGTCCAGGCTTGTTATTCATGTAATCCGAGACAGTTAAGTCTCTCTTTGAGAATGTGAGCCACTCCTGTAGCAGCTCCTCTGACAGAGAATTAAAGTCAGATACTGTGGACACAATGAAAAGGGCCTGGTTGTTTTTCCTGAGATATTGTACTCTGTTTATAAACCATGTTTATAAGCTTATTTTAGTAAATATTAAAGCTGTCAATGAGGTTTTGCTTTGACATTACGTGATACTACTGGATGATCGATTTGATCATACATCATCAGATTATTGCAGTATAAAAGACTGATTCTTTCCATGGAGATAAAGATTCTTAGAAACTGTATAGCAGGACAGGTGTATTGTTCTAATGTGCAGGGTGACTGGCTGAACAAACACATTTAGCATTTTAAGAGACTATTCATCATCATATCGCACCATCTGTGTTGTCCAGATTGCCTGGCTGCTGGCTTTGTTGAGCCAACAAGACATTCTCTGCTAGGAATCATTTATATTACGAACAAAAAAGAAGTAAATACTTTTTCTGTGCTCCAATTAAAAAAGTAGCTCCTGCTGTACTTCATCTGTTTAAACTAGCACTAGCAGTGTGGTTTACATAAGAAACCACTCCTGATATGTAAAATTATGAGTATTATGCCCTGATTTCGGGATCAAACTCCATACTTGTTAAGTTAAATAGAGGTGTTTTAAATATATTACAGGAGTACACCCGAGTAATTGTGGTTACATATCAACCGACTCTTTAAAAATGTTCATGTGTACAGCATGAAGGTGTTTCTCTCTGCAGCTCGACAGTGAACATTCACCTAAACTCACATTAACTCACATTTATTAGCAGAGGCACTGTTGTTGCTCAGAAAGTTATTAAATTTTAAACAACAAATAAAAGCACTAGCTCAAACCATTAAGTAGGTCAAGTGACTGAGGAAAAACCTCTTACTGAAAATAATTGAAAGTAAATTTCACATTTACATTCACTCCAAAGGCTGAATAGTCTCACGGTGTGTAAATTTAGAATAAGTGCTTAACAAATTAGCTTAAGGGTCACTAAGGAGCTTCTTGTGCTGCTTTGAAATACTGTCAGGTAAAATTAAATGATTCTGTCAACAAAACAGCAAACTATGAACCCCAGTCTATTACTGGAATAGCCATAGCAGACTCTAGCCTGTCCTTGTGGCTTTGTCCACTGAGGCATCAGAAGTGGTTTTTGGTTTGACCAAAAAAATTATATTTGCACACTGAGTAGCCTGATTTCTAATGATGCACTTTGAAGTTAGAAAGCATGGGGACCACACACATGAAGAGGTGTTTGAGTGTGTGCAGTGCTGGCTCAAGGTATGAATATTGGTGGTTGGCAAGTTCCAAAGTTTAGGATGGGCACTGCCCTTGACCTTGAAGGTGTTGAATTTAGTCCCAATGAAAGCCTAGTGATTAATATTTTTAAGCATACTTACAGATTGATAACCTTCTTGCTCTGCTCCATTCACTGCCCTCACCCTCTCACTTGCTCAATAACACACTCACTGCACACTACCACACAAGTTACTGCAGGTGGAGAGATGATGGGGCACATACAGATGGAGGGTAAGAAGTCAGTCTTTTTTTCATTCAAGGTTGGTTATTTATTTATTTGTTTATTAGAATTTATTTTTGAAAAAAATAATTGTTTCAACACCTACACTGCAAAAACTTAAAATCTTACCAAGTGAAATTGTCAATTTTTTTGTCAAAATGTCTTATCCCACTTGATTTAAGATACATTTACTTAACAAGTATTTGAGCAATATAGAGGAACTTGTTTCAAGACAATGCATCTTAACTATGTATAAGTCAAACAATCTTGAAATGATCTTGTTTTGAGTTGTAATTTAGAAGAAAAAAGGTTTATTTTACATTTAATAGATTTTTCCAGCTGAAATCTTATTTGTAGAAGATGGATAATCTTGATTTAAAGGGGACATATCACGCTTTTTTCATCAATATATATTGGTCTAAGAGGTCCCCAAAACATGTCTTTAAAGTTTATGCTCAAAAAAACACTTTGAAATCAGATTTTGGCATGCCTGAAAAGTCCTCTTCTTCATTCCTCATCAGAACACTCTGTTTTCCCTCTGACCACGCCCCTCAGGAAGTGGATGTGCCTCAGCTCTCCAGCATGTTGATCTAATGTTTACATGTTGGCTGAATATACACGGCTGCTCAGAGATCGCGTTACTTCAACCCTCTGAATCTGATCCTGACGGAGAGGCGCCTGTAGCAGGACCTTTCTGAACGATTGGTCATAGATTTAGTGTTTCTTGTTGTTTTATTTATCAGTATGTAGACGTGTGTCTTGGTACACAGCTACGAACATGTAGCTATGTGGCTATGCTAACTAGCGCTAGCACTTATCCATGATAAATAAAAATCATCCACTAGATCTTCAAATCTGCAGACGTGGGGAGTAAAACCGACCTCTGCCAGAAAGGCAGCAGGACCTTTTATGAAGGATTGGTCACAGATTTAGTGTTTCTTGTTGTTTTATTTGTCAGTATGTTTGTCAGTATGTCGACGTGTGTCTTGGTACACAGCTACAGCTACAGCTACAGCTACGAACCTATAGCTATGTGGCTATGCTAATTAGCGCTAGCACTTATCCATGACAAATAAAAATCATCCACTATATCTTCAAATTTGCAGACGTGGGGAGTAAAACCGACCTTTGTGTTTATTAAGACAGCCTACAACTAGCATGCCTCCCTCCTAAGCTCCTTGTTAGCACACATTTGTGCAGGTAATGAAAAACGGAGGGGGGATTCAGTATTATTTTATAAAGTCTATGGGCTGAACAAGCTCCGAGCTCTGACTCCGTAACAGACCGGATATTGTTGTTACGTAACAAAAACACGGAAGTCTGAAACGGCTCGTTTCACACACATTTACAGAAAGGTGTAGAAATCAAAACAGGGGCAGAATGGATTTTTTTCATTCTCGGGGGGTTTGTAGACATGCCAGGGACACATATTTCAGGTAAAGAACCATTAAAAAGTCAATTTTGCATGATATGTCACCTTTAAGACAAACACTTTACTTGATTTAAGTAAATGCATTTTATTGGAGAATCGATTAGAAAACAGCTCCATTGATAAAAGAAAGAAATACTTTTTTTTTAAGGGTTACAGTTTTCAGTCAATGTTTCTTCTAAATCAGATCAAAATATACATCCTCAAACTACATTCACACAATGAAACACCTACTTTTGAGCATAGCTGGTTTATCCTAAAAAACAACATGACTGAACATTAGTACATCCAGCTAACTATGAGAAGACATTATATCTCAAAATGCTCAAATTAAACTTTGTTATCTTATTAGTACAAGATGGTCTTAAACCTAGAGAAGTGCTGCAATAATACAACTCAAATTAAGGTGAATATATCTCAAATGAGGAAGTTGACATGAAATGTATTAGAGCAAAAATCTTTTTTTGAGTGTAAAAATATTATTATTTAGCATTCCTGGCTTATTCTGAGACAATAAGCTTTGAAATACTGGTCAAAAATAAGTGTTCCCTGCTAATTTTAAGATCACAGTTTTCTAAATATTTTAAGAAATCTTACCAAGCAAATTTTCGCCTGTTCTATAGGCAGATTTTTTTGCTTATTTTGAATTTATATTTTATACATTTTATATATTTTGAAATAAGTTTTTTTATTTTATTTATTTTTTTTGTGTGTTTTCCATTTTTTCCCAGTGTTCCTTGTACTAAACAAACACAATGCAGTTATGTCAGAGAAAAGTGCTCCTGTGAAATACCAAATTGACTGCATTTAAATAACATTTGATCTCTCTATCTAAAGTGGGCTTATTAGTCTAAGAATCTCATCGTTGATCTGTGCTGCAATTTGTATTTAACCATATTGTATATTGTCACCCTTTGCTAAAACACAGCAGAAACACGGTGACACCTTTTTGTCCTACTCGAGTGCAGTAGTTGTAGGCCAGTCTCCGGTTGCTTAGCAACGTGTCCTGCCGACAAACACACTCTGAGGAGTTGACAGAAAAGGTGAGGCTTAAAGTTTGAGCATTTCTGTTGACATGGGTTAGTTTAAGTAAAAAGATAAGTGTGTGGCATGTTTACGGTGACACGCAGCTTAACTGAAGGACTGTGTTTGTCACACGCTTCATAGTGAATTAATTTTAAGAAGCACGAATATTTGCGTGAAAGTAAATTTGTCCTGCGCCTCCTCGCTAATGTTTGGTCCCAGCTAACTCTAAATAACCTATTTTTAGATTAACTTACACCGAAAATGGAACTAGATGTTCATCACTATCTGAAGAAGGCAAAGAAGCAACAAGGTTGGTCTCATGTCAATTTAGACATAACACGTTGTGAAGGTTTGGCGAAGGTGTTTTTACGACATATTCTGTTTGTTAGTAGACTCTGAAGCGTTGCAGTCAGCCTACAGTTTACTCACGAGGAGCCATGCAGCTGGAACCAGCGGACGGTACCCACGCGTCAGCCCGGACCTGTACGTCGTCTGCGCAGAAGCAGCTCTGCAGGTGAGACTGGAGCCAGGTCTGCTCACTGTAATGTGTCTGTTTTATCAGCATACCGTCATCAGTGTCGACCGAAGATAAAGGGTGTTAGGAAGACATGTTCAATATTTTGCTGCAGAGATTTACCGATATATAATGTCAGTCTTTCATTGCCCTTTGACCAGGATAGTTCAGTAACATTAGTGGCACTGGACCTTGATGTAGGATGCTAGACCCAGAGATTCCCCAGACAGCTGGCAGATTATCTAAGAAACTGTGCAGCACCACAATTAAGTTCTGATTTGTACAACTTTCAGCTGAGCACACAATCTGATAATACTGTTTCAATAAATAAAGAATATTCATAAGATTTTGTCCTCTAAGACTAAATCAACGATAAGTAGTTCAAGCTTGACATCTCCGGGATGGATAGTATGACTAAACATAAAGTATCAGACATTTTAAACACCACATCTGATGACAGAATTTGTATTCTGCTGGTGTGATCTGCTTTAAAGTGCCTGTTTTCAGTCTGCACCTGTCTTGTGCAACTGGGAGTGTTACACTCTTCTCCCGCTCTGCAATTTGCCTCTGTTTGAGATGTTGGAATAAATTAGACATGCTGCTGCTTTTAGTTGCCACTAACTAAAGCAGGAGACAGTGGTTTAGGAAGGAGGTCAGACTGCAGAATAAAACCCCTTCGGAGCACAAAGAAGTCTCTCTTTTTTGTGTGTGTATGGGGGGGGATTTACTCATATTGTTTATTTGAGAAGTGTATGTCTTTCTTTAGGTTAATCTACATTCAATACTAACCTCCATTGAAACAGTATATGACGCAGGCCCTGTTGGCCTAGCAGTCTAAGCATGTGCCCCCTGTACAGAGGCTATAAACCTTGACGCAGAGGTCGCAGGCTCGATTCCAACCTCAACCATTTACTGCATGTCCTCCCCCACTCCCTGCTCCCCATATTTCTTGTCATATTTCAGCTGTCCTATCCATTAAAGAAAAAAAATGCCCCAAAACATAACTTAATAACTGATCTGCAAATTAAAACACATGTGTGTGTGTGTGTGTGTGTGTGTGTGTGTGTGTGTGTGTGTGTTATAATTTGCAGACAGTCAGTATAAGGCTGAAATCATAATTTTAAAGATTGATGTGTAACAAAACAAGCTCACAAAGTGCCTGAGGGTATTGTCCTACGCATTCTGTGAGGACTTGTTCGTGTTTTGGAGGCATTAATAGCAGCTGAGATGTAGCATAAGGCATGATCCTCCAAATGTGAAATGTTTGATTGACTCTGTTTGACTTCCTTTTAATACCTACTCGTGGACTAAGAATAACACGTTTGATTTATGTGTATTTGAAAACATAGTAACATGTATATCTTAAATCTTCCAATAACATCCAAAATACAACACAGAGCTTTTATATTCATTTTAATGGGGTGCTCAAAGTTTCAAATTTAAAATGAACTGTACTCATCTTGTATTTCCTATGGCTTTCCTTCAAGCAATGAACCTATGTTAATGTGTTATGTGTAAACAGCCTGCTTGCTTTATGTTTTTAATCCAGATGTATGGCATTGATATGTGTTTTTACCTCTCTAACCAAAGTATTATGCAGTTCCCCTTAGAGAGTGTGGTAAAACCAAGCAGCAACCTCGGGTCTCAAAATATGAAGGCCCATGAGGAAGTGCAAAAAACTGCAGTTCATCAAGCTTTCGCTTAAGTCTGACTGCAGAAACATCAGAAACCACATACACACCAATTCAAAAAAGACGATCTTTGCAGCATTAATAAACATGTTAACAGCCTGGTCCAAAAAACGGCTTCAGTCTGAAGAGCTCATTTCTTAATCAGCACACAATGTACAGGGGTGAATGTTTTTCCAACGTGACGTTTCAGACAATATTAACATTACGAGTTTTAGCCATTTAAGGACATGACTGACTTGACTGACAGGCAGGGAACACTGTAGCTGTTGGCGAGGAGGCTCAAAGCCTGCCTCTTTACCTCACACTAAGATTGGTTGACTTCAGCATTTCCAATATGGCTCCCGCGGACGATTGGCTTCAAAATATCGCTTCAGAAAGAGATGGGTGACATCCCGGATACTACGTCCATTATTTATACAGTCTATGGGTAAAAATCAGTTCTCAGATTTATAAAAAAAAATCACCCATAATGCACAACATGTATGGTTTAGTCTACAGTATCTAACACCAGCTCTGTTTGTTTGAATCAACTAATGTTGAGATTTCATTGTTGAGAAATGCGGCCAAACCCAACAGCTTGCACATATCTTTTGAATAGCGCCAATATTTTTGTTCCCCATGTTCTCATTTAAATTCAATGGCTAGTTCCATAATCAAGCTATACATCAACACCAGGGGACTCCACATTGTTTCCAGCCCATGTACCTTACAACGTCTAATTTCTCCAATCATATAAATACCTGTATTAATGAGTGCCTTCTTCCCTGGGAAGTTTAATGGCAAACATTTAGTTGATTAACTCTAATGCTTTGTTAGCAACCGTTATACACATACTGATAGATGATATAAGGATAGTGGATATAATACTTCTCCTGGACCCTCTCTGCTAGAATAGTCTGATCACAGATTTTACTATGTCACACTTTTAGTACAGTAACTTTATTTTGCTTAATGTGACTCTTCTCTCAGTAGGAGACAGTAATGAATATTCACTAATATAGACTGAGTTGTCCCACGGCAAGGGAAACATATTTGAATAATGAAACGCAGTGATATTCCATAATTTAATTTGTTCTCTCTTCTCTATATCAACTTTTCTCAGTGAAAGTGCTGCTTGCCTTGAAGTCTCAGGCTTAAAAGAATACCAAATTACACATCAGAATATTCTTCAGTTTTCCTGAGAGGCATGAATATTCTTATTACATAAAGACATTTTCTAACACAAAGATCTCTATTCCAATTTGTTATGGTCTTCAGACATGCAGAAGATTGAAATGCTTATCATAACACAATTAAATGTACAGTATGTAGTCATTGTTTCAGTCATTAGCTAATTCCACTGTCTGGAGGCTGTGCGGTGTTATCCAGCTATAAACAGTTTAACATAAGAGCATTGTTTGTCATGCCCAAAGTAAAAGAGTACCACACATACCATATTTGAATTCTTTTAATAATGCATCAAACTTGAAAAAAAATCCCTGGTGACATAATTTAAGTGTGTGAAAAGTTAAAATATGTATTTTGTTTGTCCTCTCTCTCTCTGTATGTTTTCAGCTGGGTTGTTTGGAGACAAGCACAGCGTGTCTAAAGATGTTCTTTGAAGGGAATCCGCCAGCTAATCAATTTCTGTGTCGAGCCTACCTCTGCCAGGGCCAGCTGAAGTCTCCGCCAGCCACTGGGACTGTGGTGAGGACAGTAAATTGGACACATTTCTTCAAGGGGGTTGTGTGTTTGTGTGTTTGTTTGTGTGTTTGTCCGTGCCATCGAGATACAGACAGTAACTGTACAGACATACTGTACTTATGTGCACTGAAAAAAGTAGATGTCCTAGCTTTTGTACTTCCCTTTTCTTCAAATTACTTTCTCTCTTTTTTTTTGGAGCAAAGTTTTTTCGACTTTCCTTTTCTTTATCCATAAAACTGCGGCCTGGTTTTCTGGTTGGTCTGTCTGATCTTTGTAGTTTGTATGATGTGACAAGTTCTCACTGTCCCCTTTGCACTGTTTTCTATTTCAGGAGGACTTTGAAGAGGCTGTGCTAAGTTTTCTTAAAGCAGTTGAAATTGCAAAATCTGAACCAGGGTATGTAACCTCTCAGAAGTGTGCTTTGCTTTGTAACAGTGTCAAGAACATTGACCATTTTATGTCTTGCACGGTTTGTTATCTGTAGTGCTAAAGTGCACCTGTAAATACACAAATAACAGGGAAACGCTCATCAAAGGATATGTTTCCTCAGGCTGCTGCACATAGATATTCTGATTTAGGAGGTTTTGATTTGCAAACAACATTGTTGAAATATAAAATGATCATCCTTAACACTTCTTAAGTGGATAGGATAATATTCAGCATGTATTCTTCTGAATTGTTCCAGCTGTATCAGTATGCAGGGTGGAAAGGACAATAATTAAACACATAAGAGTAAAAAATAATGAAGAAATGTTCCTTTATTTATTTTTCTGTGTTTCTGATGTGTTTGATATAGCGACTTAACCTTTCTGGGAAATCAACACTGACTCTCTTTGCTAATGATCTCATAAGCTGTCAATAAAAGGGCAGAGTGAACTGTTCCAGTTAACACTGTAGGGAATACATACTTGATACATCTAGCCCAGACACACAACACACTCTGGTGAATAAATTAGCAGCACTGAAACGGCCTGTTTGCAGTTTTCCCTAAACAGTGCCTTGAATTAATACATTCCTGTTATTTCACATAGAAAGGCCCACATGGTGCCCTCTTGGGATGCATTGGATGAAGCTTTTTCCGCACACATTTGCAATTTACAGGACTTCTCCACGCAGAGATGACACTTGGTCTGAATTGAGTTATACTAAGAGATGAAATGGCTCGCATATGCATCATATAAATAATTCAGAGTTCTCTGTTTGCTTGTTTAACTTCTGGTTTGTTTCTTTCAGATGCTTCTTCATAGTGTTCAACGCTTCAGTGCTGTACTTCCATACAGTTCGTCCTCTCCTGCAGCAGGGACGGTGTCATCACCTGGTCCCCTCCCTCAGGCAGGTGGTCCAGAGTCTGGATGAGGTGGCAGACCAGGACCACAGCTGGAGGGCTGAGCTCATGATGCAAGTGACCCCTCAGTGCTCTCTTACTTCTCTCTCATGAATAAGTCCAGTCCTGATTCTGTCCAGACTCATGCTGGATTCACAGGGGTGACGTGTGGGGCTCATTAACCAGCAGCTCGCTATCTGGCTCCCTTGTTAATTTGCTGTTTTGTGCTCTTTATGGAGCAGAGGGGTTTTTAATATACGCTGTTTTTATCATGTTCTCTCATTAAAACTAAGACCCCAGTGTTACTCATCTTTCACTGGACACAATGAACCATTCATGTACAGACAAATATTAGTGATACAAATAGCCTGGGGAGTTTTATGATTGGGTACAGTATGTCTGAAATTCACAGCTTGGTATAGCCTATATAAGATAGATGCCAACATACACTCTAAAATCTATCCAAAACACAGTGTCCTGTCAATAATGAAGAGCATAGTCTGACACTGACTGACACAGGGGGGACCACATATGAGGAAACTTATTTTATACACTGTAAAAAGACAGCAAAAAAAGAGGCAAAAATACGGCAAGAAAATGGGGAAAAAATCATTGCAACTAGCTCCTCAGAACAAGACGCTATAACTTACAGAGAATTATTGAAACACTTGAAATGACTACTACTACACAAGTATATCAAAGTACACTTGTGCGATAGAAAGGAAAGGGTTATGAAGCATTATTTTCTTAAATGCAGAAAAAGTGAAAGGTATAATTTTTACTTAAACAAGTAATCTTTACTGAGTGTACGGTTAAAAGTATGAGGCTGACGTCATCTTGGGTATCTAGCAGAGTTATAAAACAGCTGAAATGAATCACACTTTTATCCCCAGATAAAGAGAAAAAAAAAGGCTGTATATTTTTAGTTTTAATCTTTGTGCAGGTATATAAGCTACCGCCGAGCTGTGATGGCTTGTGATCAGATCAGCTTTGCTTAGTTGTTTAGTGCCACCCTGTCAGGATTCTATTTTGATCTGCTCACTATACATCAACCCGCTAATTACCCGGCTATAACAAAAGAACCTGATGCTAGGTTTTGGTTTTAAGATGATTTATTGATATATAAAGTATTTATTTATGCAGGCAAAAAAATAGTCCCTCATGTCAGCTGGTAGTGTGTCGATGGCAACAGCATACTAATCAGCCTACATGCTGGTTGAATTAACATTAAATTGTATTTTCAATCACGTTAAAGTATTCACATTTTCCCGCTGAACCATCCTCCACGTTGTCTACCAGTGCATAAAAAGTTTTACGCATGTCAAAGTGTTATGTGCAAGTCGCGACAAAACAGTGAAATGCTGTCTGTCCTTGCATACAGGCACTTCATCAGATGTCTCATCGACTCTGGGAACACTGAGGAGGCTGCAAGCTTTGCTAAAATCACGGAGGAATTCATCAAGTTAAATTCCCCACATCTTTATCCAGGACTCTTCACAATACAGGTAAACAACAGTTCTTTAATTATTAACTATGAAGGTTAAGATTTAAGAGTTGTGAAGTGGGAATTTCAAAGGGACCTATGTACCTCAAAGCTTATTCCTTCTTTTGAAATAGAAAGCATATTTTTTTAATCCTCTTTTGATAAACATTTTGAACACATTTGATTCATTTTATTGTTTTATAGCCCTGAACAGGAAAACTATCTAAGCCAGCAAAAGACCACGTGAAAACAAAGTAGAGCTTTAAGTGAAATCTTCATCTTTGTCTCTACACTTCTTTTAGGCACGACACAAGCTGACAGAGAGTGATGTCCTCATTGAAAAGAGCCGGCAGTGTTCCACTTTAACACTCATTTACAAACTACAGGATTTTAAAAAGTAAGTCTAAAGCGTCTATGTTGTATTGATGTAAAGTTATTTTCCCCCCTCTGACATCGCAGAACCATTTGTTTTGCAGAGAGACTTGTTTTTGTGCTTTCATGATAAAAGCCTTTTACATCTAAGCGAGCTGTGCTGTGGATGTACTTGTTAAAAGCAAACATGATTAAATCAGGTCAAAGGCCTCTTCCTATGGACAATTGTAAAACCTGCTTTGTGAAATGATTCCATGTTGTCTCTTTTATAAAGCTTCCTCTTTCTAAATAGGGCAAGCTTTTAGCTTATATTACTTCTGATCTTAAAGATGCTCATAAAGGAGGGGAGTTATGTAAGGGTTAATGCCTGCAAGGTGACTGTTATCGGGGATTAATGGACAGCTGGGGGGGATATGATGTCAGATAATCACAGATGTGATCTACATTCAGAGGAGGAGGAGTGTACGTTTTTCTGATTGTGTGTCGCAGGGCACATACTGAGGAGTTCAGAGAAAGCAACGTGACTTGTTTAACTGCCAATGACCTCATTAAGCTTCATCTGAGGCTTCTCTGTTTTGGTATCAGAAGATATCTAAATTCTACATCCTCTGTGTTGAGAAAATAATCATCATCATATACCAATGTACAACAATGGTATAGCACCACAGCTTTTGGTGTGGCACAGCACAAACACAGTCTCAGTTGTCTCCCACTTTCTGCAGGCATGTTCCCAACCTGTCAGAGCTCCTTATGGCTCCTCAGTTCAGCTACAAACGTCGACATCATGACTCAGTCTGACCACACCATCGCCAGCATTATATAGGTCATTTTGCCTTAGGTCTTAGGTTTCTGCACAGTTCGGTGAACATGAAAAAACTGATGCATGCTCGCTGTTTGATGCATAAATGTTTGTATATTAACACCGGCTTTCATGATGTCGGTAGCAGGTTGGAGGAAATAAACAAGGATAAACCAACAGGAGAGGAGCTGGAGCAGATTTTCCATTTCCTCGAAAATACAGAATCATATGTGGATTCCAGCTCTCCGCAGACCCCAACACCGATCCAACCAGCTGACAGGTCTGTGACCTAAAGTGTCCTACATATGTCTCCTACTCTTACCTTTGTTGCTTCCTAATCTCCCCACTACCATAACAGCACATATGGATGTCCTAAGGGTAGCACATGGCTTAGATTACTGTACTGCAGTGTTGTGACTCGTATAAATTACGTTTTATCTGGGATTTGCAGAGTTGCCTTCCTCCTGGAGCTGGCTCTGCTGGCCTTGCAATTGAAGCATCAGAAAGTGGCTGCTGACTGTTTGAAAGAGCTAAAGTCTGCAAAAGAAGCTGTGAGTGTCCGATATTCTCTTAAAACCTCAGGCAGCAGCTCAGCTCCATGCTGTAACTGTACATACTCCAGAAACATGCTAATTTATGCAGATAAGTTGACATCCCCTCTTAAGTAGGCACTTGACAATAGATAAGATTAATTAGCTAGGCTTGTGCCCAGGGGCTCAAGAGGTTGCAGATTACTTTCAGCAATGTAGAGCGCATTTCATAGAAAGGGTTTCTGCTCTTATGTTCTTTTTGAATTGAATGAGATGATAACATATTTAGCACCGCTGTGTGTGTGTGTGAAAAAAACTCCTGGCATGGAATATTAGATATGTGTTCCCTGTCTTCCATGCACAGCTGACTAATCACATGTCTTTCTCTCTTTAGAGCAATGGCCAGCGCATAATAATGGAATGTGTCAAGTGTGAAATCAACATCCTGAAGAGGGGAGCGAAGACGGATGACTATTCCAAAGCCAGTGTGGAGGTGCTCCATCATATGCCTGAATTATCAGCCATGTGTTTCTGCTGGATGTTATAATGTGGGCAGCGGACCCATAAGCGGAGTCTGATTAACTGTCCAATAATATTTTTTCTGTAATCTCATTCTGTGTTTAAAAGCGGTAAATCAGACAGACGGACCACATTCCCCGCTTCACATGAGTGGGTGTCTTTGCCTTCAAGAGCTGCTAACACATCTGGAAACCCATTGTGTGTTCAGTAGATTATTTTGATTATGACTTAATAAGCACAACATGTTTGTATTGACACGGGTAACAGCCATGTCTGGTTAGATTGTCCTTCCGCTCTATTGCTTAAATAAAAGCTTCAAGGAAATATCTTCAAATCTTCAATCAATAGCACAAAGGTCCTCCTTCATTGACTGATGAAATTTCAGAGGTCAGAGGTCACAATGATCTTCTACAAAGCAAGTTTTGCATCATAACTCAAGATGTCATGTGCTGATTATAACAGTTTACTACATATTTTTAATAGGATTAAATGATAAAGTGACAGCATTTTATACCCACAAATTTCAGTTATACTTTACTGTCACATCATAATCTATTCAAAATATCTCAGGAACACATCAAGGATTTTTTTTTTAACTTGGTACACTCGGTGATTAACTGATTCGACTTTATTGTGCAAAAGTCAAGGTTACGTGACCTCATGGGTTTTAAGTTCTTGTAAGTGCGATATTTCATTTAAGTGTTTTATCATCAGCCCGAGAAAACCAATAGTTCAGTAACCAATTACCCCATTTCTCCCCCTCTCTTCTGTCTGTTTGTTCTTCAGTGGAGAGAAGGGTCTACTTGTAATCTCATGGTCTGCAGTAGGAACAGAGAGACATATGTTCTCTGATATTGTGTCCCTTCTATGAATGACTGAGGTGTGATCTCTGCTGTTTAAGGCCTACTAATGCCTTTGTTTTGCTTGGAGGTTAATGAATTCTTACAAGTATTGTGAATGTACAATTATCTCCCCTATTCCAGCCACATACTGATGGATGTGTACTCGAGGGGTTGATGCAGGCATACAACCAGAAGGAAGTCCTTTTAGATTATATAGGAGTGATGTAAATTAGATATTTGCTCCTCTATGTCCACAAAAGCACTAATCTCATTTTGTACTACAACTTAGCTACGTGACATTTTATAAACTGGCAACACGTATTCAATACAACTCAATCCAATTACTCTTGCTAAGTGATAGAAGTGTTTTTCTGCTCTCGCTGCGACAGAAGGGATTCTCAAGTTTGTTATTCCACAGGCCCGACTGAAGGAGATAGAAAAGTTGGATCTGTGGCTGCAGACTGCGGTGAGGGAGGGGGACCCTCGGGCCATGCAGGCGGTCTGTGCAACCCAGTGGAGCCTCTGCCTGCCGCTGTTACAGCACAACCTCAGGAAACGCATCAAGAGACCTCTGCTCAGGGTTTCCCAAGTACTGGAAGAAATGCAGAGGTTCCCAGCTCCTTCTTATTCATCATGTTATATGGCTGTGTGTGTGTGTGTTTGTGTGTGTGTGTGTGTGTGTGTGTATGTCTCAAGGCTCATCAGTTTTGCTTATGTTGTTGTGTTCATACTTGACTGGACATATATGTGGCTCTGCTCTGTATATTAGTTTACAAAATAAAAAAGATATGGCCTCATTCAATATTAACATCTGAAGGAGGACTATTTTAGATACAATCTTGAGTATAATAACATTGTTTTGTTTTGTATTTCATTTTATTTGCCTCTTAAATCACAGTTAAAGTTAAAGTATTTTTGCTGTTTCCATTTACTTGTTTTTACCCAATTACCCAGAGACACAATGTTTTTCAATATGACAAGCAAAATGAGTAACAGTGATCCATCAGACATATAGATTTACTTTTTTTTTATAACATATGAAGTCATATTGGATGTTTTTGTGTGTTATTTCCACAGCATGTTGTTAGAAATGCGCTGTCAGGTCCACTCAGAGCTGGCATTGATTGAAGAGGAGGAGGGTCGCCTCAAGGCTGCTTTGACTCACCTCCAGAAAGCCTCTCTGCTGGATAACGGGGCACAACGAGAACGCCTTTCGTCAGCTCTCCGCCTTCTGCAGCTCAGAGAGAACCTGTACCAAGCGCCCCCCTGCACAGAGGATAAAGCCGCTATGCTCATGCAGCAGGTTTTTAGCCCATAATTATACCAAACGCAACTGTTCTTTTAAGCTGAACAAGGCAAGTTATTTATGCTGAGCATACGGGGCTTATTAGCAGCAATTACGCAGAGGTTCTGTCAAGAGAAGAACATCCTTCCCTGCAGAGTTTCTAGTTGTTGCATGATTTGCATAAGTGTCACTGCCATAGACTGCACAGAAGAACTGGGCATATTCACTGCATGTCACCCACTTGACTGACGCTTTAAAGCCAGAGTAAGATATTTTTGCTTTTGTCTTGTCCTTTTAGAGACAGAGGAGACTGTATTTTAAATATAATGGGCACATATGGGGATATAGTGTTTGCGCCATGATAGCATATTTAACTCTGAAATGAACATCATGCTGCCTTGAATAAAATCAAAACCTAGTGATTCGGACTATAAACTTATTAGAAGAAGGTTTCCTAAAGTAATAAATTAGTAAGGATATAGGCTCCTTTCCTCACAGGCTTCAGAGTTCATCAGAGTTCTATTAGCACTAGCAGAGTCTCACCTTGTAGGCCATTCAGCATAATAATCAGGTGGGAATCCCTTCTGCATTGGCTTCACTCTTCACTCACAATTGCTTTTCTTATCTTTTTCTGCAATATGTAATCCATAAGATACAAATTCATGTTTGTGTTTGGCATTCTTATGTAATACAGGGAGAAATTGTCTCTCTGCATGGTTTCAAGTCCAACATACAGTAATTCCCTCTCTCTCTCAGACCAAGGACATGCAGCCCCAAGATAAGACCAATATCCGTCCAATCCTGGTCGCTGCGGGTCTTCTTTTGGCTCCTGATGATTTCCAGATGGTGCTGGATGCAGACAACACTTCCAGAAGTAAAAATCAAGCTTTTATGGTTTGCAGTGTTTAGTTTTCGCTAAGACACCATGAGCGTCTTTGCATCCTCATTAGTAGCCTGGTTTTGACCTGGTTCTCGTCTTGATTTATTCAGGATATGATGTTTACCAAATTTAGAGAGCCAGGTATTCATATCTTTTTATGCATGATCATGACTGTAATGAGGTCTCTGATCATCTTATTGCAGTTGTGTCTTCATTTTCTCAACACATCAGCCACTTAGTTCTGTACCAGGTTTTAGAATGCCACAATATCCATCTTTCTATCTCAGCACTCAAGGTAGAATATTCAGGTTTCTGAAACAAGGCTAGTTTATATGCACATCACATAACAAAGATATGCAAGTTACACACACAATGGGATTTTTAAGCCCGTATTTGATGTGCTCAGAGATTTCCTCTGGTAGGGGGAGCTTGAAACATACTTCCATCTTTTCCTTTATGAGGAATCATACAATTCATTTAACCTCTGTGAAAGTTCACTGGCTTGGAATAATTTACCCTACATACCTCTTATCTTAGATATTCATTCTTTATGCATCTACATTTAACAGAGGAATAAGAAAACACAAGCATCAAACAATGCAGTGGCTGGGGCTGGTGGTTTGGTGTACATTATAGATGAACAGTTGACTGCAGAATGACTTCAGAATTATAATGTTATTGTTTTGATGAGATATTTATCATTCATCTTTTCTTTACTGATCTTTCCCTCCTGCTATAAACCGGCTGCCGGTCCCACTCTGCTATTTTCCGTCTTTGCTCTCACTGTGGCTGCTTTGAACTAGTCTATGTTTGTATCTTTATTTATGTTCTTTGAAGTTAATGAAATGAGTCATGATGCATGAATAATACCAACAGGCCAAAAGAGAAGGAGTTATTATGAATTCTCAAAAAATAAGACTTTACCTGAGGTTTTGAACAGTGAATATTTTGGAGTCTTTCGAGTTTTTGATGATTCATTTAAATGCAGCGACTACAATGTAATTTTTTTATGTTGGGAGCTTGGTGATCTCAAACTAATCCCACTGATCTGAGCTCTCCTCCACTGGCAGGATTCACCTGGAAGGCAGTCCTCTGCGCTAACTGTGTAATGAGCTGCTGTCTCAGTAAAGCAGGCACTGATTACTTCCAGACTGAATGAATGTCAGAGGAAAATTGATGCATCTTGCTTGTGTTTAAATTTGTCCCCTTGGTCTTCACGTGTTTAAATTTGTCCCCTTGGTCTTCAGCAACAAAGTTGAGGGAAGATCTTTCAGTGGCAATGCTCAACTTTGTTGCTAAGTGGTGTACGATGTCTCAGAGAATCAGCATGTAGCTCACAGTCGAAACCCCATCGACTGAGTGCAGTGGATCATGGAGTAATAGAGCCTGAGCTCAGGGAGACACTTTGATCTGAGACTCATTCCAGGCTCCTCAGCTTCAAATGAACATTCAGCCATCCTAATGAAGCAGGGAAAAACTCACCCTGACAGCTAGGCAACAGCTTCTTCTGCAGGCATGGGTCAAAAGCTGTAGTCCCTAGAGACTCCTCTTGTTTTGGTCCATAAACCTCAAGTATCCCCCAGAGGATGTCACTTAAGCCCTGTATTCTAAGGTTCAAAGCAAGCACAGCAGGTATCTCTTCAGACCAGAGGAAACGGATAATTGCTTGCCACAAATTTGCCATGTTTAGATCTTGATCAATTAGAGGTGTGTTCATAAGAGAATGCATGTGTGTTTGAACCTTCAGGGTGAGCACACAGGCACTGGAGCGCTTTGCTTTTTTTTTTTTGAAAACACTCCAGTCAAAGTCAGAGGCCCTGATTTAAGATTCAGCATAAATTCAAAACTATGACTGTGCACATTTTTGCACAGTTTGCTTGTTTCATGGCTTTTGTCTTTGTGCAGGTGAGTTGTGGCCAGAGTTTGTTCAAGTTGTTGATCCACTGTTCCATTCTTTGTTGTTAAAGGGATATTTCAGTGGTTTTTGAAGTGGGGTTGGATGAGTTTTACATCTCTAGCTATTGTACTAGCCATAATCGATGCGGCTCAGCTAGGCCCCTGTCATGAGAATCTGCAGGGAGAAACAGCACGCAAGCTATGCTATATTCGGCTGATTGGGCCATTTCTGCCACTTAATTTAGCCAGATTCTGAACTGAGCACTCATCTTGGTTTAGGTGTACGCTGTACTAGTGGTTTTTTCAGCACTTTACTTTGCCACCAGAAAGTCAGTTCGTTTTTGCATTATTTGCGGACACAACACAGACGCTCTCTTCCTCCTGCAGCCCATTGATCAGCTGTTCAGGTCTGCAGCTTCAAAGTGACAAAAATACAAGTTAACTTAATAATGAGTGATTCTGACCGCGCCGATGTCATGCAGATTGTTGCAGACACATATGGATACCTTTATGAGCCGGACTTTATGGAGGAAAAGGTGATTCAATGCACCGGAGGAAAAAGCGGAGAAACCTCTGAGCTAAAGGAGAAATTCCCACGTTACCTGGTGGTGCAGATGAGTGCTAGGGTCGGAATCTGTCAAAATTGGCTACATTAGGTGGCAGACATGGCCCCGTCAGCTGAGGACTGTAGTAGGGATTTAAATTTTAATTATTTTCCATGATGGATCTATGGAAATGTTAATGATCAATCACTGATTAATCATTAAAAAAGCTTGGAGCTTTTCCATGTCAAAAACAAGGCCAAATGCGTTCAATCCCCGAAATAAAATTTTCATTCATTCATATAAAAATAACCTCTGTGGACGCATAGTCATATAAAGTGAAGGCTCAGACTACAACATGTGGATTTACTGCAACAATAAACTTGAACAGAAACATATTTCAGACTCACAGAGTCCAGTTTTCTGCCTACTCGTTCTTACTGAGAAAAATAAGCATGTGAATGTGGCAACTGGGTTCATTATCAGTTTGGCGGCAGAGAAAAAAAGCGCTCGTGGAGACCTGTTGCACAGACACATCCCAAACTGAGCGTCTCCGCTGTGCGCAACACCTTTAGCTGATTCACATGGAAACATGCTTTAAACGTAGAACACCTCCCTGATAGCTGAATGAAATATGAGGCCACATGATGTTTGTTCCATGTGATAGGAAATCTAAACAAAAAAATGTGTTGGATTACGTTCTTAACAATCAATTAATCGATACTTAATTAATTGTTAACATCTCTAAACTGTAGCCTAGCTTGCTGCACCCTACTTTAAAAACACTAAAATATCCCTTTAACTCAGACTCCCGGATAAACTGATGTAGATGAAGTCAAAGTTATTATTCCTCAACATCCTACCCAGTCTTGTCAAGGCGATATCTCATACACTTGTGGGGAATAGAAGAACATCAGCTTTATTTTTATTCGGCCTTCATCCAAAAAAGAAAAAAGCAACTTGCTATTCATGGATAGTCTCTTCTAACGCTTCTTGCTCTGTTGTGGTAAAAGCCCCCTTACAATCTCATGGTCTTCAGAGACACACAGAGAAGTAGACAGAGAAAACGCGAGACATCTTCTGGTATTATATCCTTCTTATGTTCCCCTATATCCCTATGTCCCAGTTCAGTGTAAGCCATCATATGCTGTTGTTCTTTTAAGGGTTAAGTAGTCAACATTTTAATATCTCCCCTTCCTGGCAACCTTAACTCTCCTCTATAGAAAACACTGATGGACATAAGCTGCATCTTGACTGCTTAGTGGTGGCATACAGCTGCTAAACCCACTTTGTTTTGGTTTGGTTTCTGTTTGGTTTCTGTTTTTTGCTCTTACACGTCTAATCGGATTACACTGCATTCACTAGCATCCTCTTTTGAAAGAGTTGGCGCTGTTGGAAATGGGCCATTTACTCTTGTAGTCCCTTAGTTGTTTCTCCTTTGCTTGCATGGAGATGGCGTACTGTAATAGGAATCATTATGTAACAAGTTCACTTTGCATATGAGTGCACATTTGTTTCAATGTTCTTTGAATTATACACATAGTCATTTAGGCCTCAGGAGTTGTGCCACAGAGTACCGGTAGTCTTTGTTATGCAAGCTACGTAGCTGGGAAATTGTATTGATTCATTATTTAGAGAAAATGTAGGAGCTTTTCCAACAGCATTAATAAAGTTTGTATTCAGTTTTCCAACAATTGTCTAGTTCCCGTAGGCAGTCCTGGATCTGGACCAGCTGCTGAGCTTTCTGCAAAGGCTCAGCATCACTCAGCATCAGTGCAGAAGGTGGATGGACACCTGGCCAGACAGTTAGGCGACACAGACAACAAAGAGAGGTGGGTGCATGTATTAACTGTGACCATATTTGTTATGTTCAGGTTATGATGTCAGCGTGATGGATGAAATGAACTTCTGGAGAAACAAATGGTTGTCTTTAGTCGAGTCTTTTTTTTATCAACACTCTTTGCAAAGAGGGAGAAAGCAGTGACAATGAGTGAACTACTCTCAGTCGAAGTCAGGCTTCCGCTGCGAAAGTGCACAAAAACAGAGTATATGAACCAGTGAAAACACGTGTGGCTTATGACAGGAAGCTCTTCCAAAAAAGGTAAAATCCTCAAGTCTAAAAGAGATCATTGGCCAAGTAAAAAAACAGGACACATGAGAGAGCATAACAGGATACGTAAGCAAGCTACATGAGAAAACTAGGATGGGAGTACAGGAAACCTCCCGTTTGCGGCCTTGGAGAAACACTTTACCAGCACCAGTTTCCATTAAATCCAAATCTGCAATCTTTGGAGAAACTGCACCTGCAACAGCTTCTATCACTCTTACACAGAACATGAAACTCAGTAATTTTCCACCACATAAGTCCACTTGCCATTGTAAAGTTTTATTTTTATTTTTTTCAGCTGTCAGACTTCTCATAACACAATTAGAAAATGAGCTCTGTAATCAGCCATTTATGCCCTGTTGAATTTATGGCTCCTTCCTGTTACTGAAAATTAGATACTAATGAAAGTGTGATGTATTGTTCCCCTTTGCATTCAAACATGTTGTGTGACTGTCAGAGTCCGCAACCTTCAATTACACCTCCTCCTTCATAGCTCATGCCTGAGTTTCCCCTGCCTACCATTATCATTCCAGTACTCACGTCAGAGATGGCTTAATGGTCAGAAGAGCATAGGGCCATCCGGACCAGATGATTCCTCCAAGGAAATTATTCACGGCTCTACAAACAAACAAGCCCAGATCATGAAAAGAGTGCTGCTGTGCCCTTGCTTTGACCTCCATCTTTTAAAAGGAATTACTTTTTACATTTCTTGGCGGTAACAGGGTGAAGTTGTGGGCGACACTGGTGAAGACGGCCAGAAAACAGGAAGTTTGGGATGTGTGCCGAGCTGCTTGTCGATTCTGCTTGCTTTATGATGACAGCAGATGGAAGATTTCCAAGACTGACAGTAAGATGATGAATGATCTTCAGGCTGAGGGAAAAATAACAGAAATATTCCAAGGACATTGGTGATTTGAACATTCAAACAAATTAAAGGAGAGCAAAGTTATTAAACTGTGGTATATATAGCTCACTTTACATTTTAAAATCAGATAAATAATATAACAGATGCAACCTGCTTTGTAGTACTGCTAAGTTTGTGCAGATATGAATGGTTGTAGGTAAGAGTATTTGTCATTTGAGGAATTCACATGAGTGATTTTGTCATTTTAATTCAGAGTGTGACTGCGCTGAGGAGGAGAGCTGTGCAGAATGTCTCCATGGTGATGGGTGGTGGGACCAGACGGATGTGAGAGACTTGCTGCGCCTTTTGGCTGAAATCCACTTCATCAGTGCAGAGGTGTGTGCTTACAAAGTCCTACCGCACACATCCATCTCAACACATTTAATTCCTTTGGAAGACATCCAGGGTTTACAGTTTTCTAGGTACTTCTAGTGTATGGACATGTTTGGTGTACTCCATTGTTGCAGATGGCATCAGAGAGAAGATGGTGGAGTGTTGAGCAGTTTCCTTGTCAAAAATACAACAAAGAGCAGGAGATGTATCTGTCCGGAGTGCAACAGAATTACTTTTTTTACATTAAATTAAAGAAGGTAACAGGGATGTGAAGTCCTGTTGAACAGTGCAGTAGTTGCACGACACAATGAGGACCAATTGTGTCAATCATTAGTAACCTTGTATAGCTCTGTTGCAGGTAAAGGGTAAATAAAGTTAACACTACTTGTTATTTATATCATAGAGTAACACTTAAAGGCACCGAACCTCCAACTGCTCGGGGCGTTCATCCATGTGCAAGCTCTCACTTTGTCATCTCTCTATCAGTGCATGTCCACAGGAGCCTGTTTGTGCATGTGTGTGTATTTTACCCTGTGTGTGTAGCAAGTTCAACATCAAAGTGAAAAAATTAATTTCCCCTTAGGGGATTAATAAATTATATCCTCACCCTCAAAAATTGAGTTAGATAAAAACTTGCAGCTTATTTTACACAATACACCGCTAAGGCATAATTTGGCAAGAAATTCAAATATAATTATTTAGTTCCACAATCCCAGCAGGTCATGAAAAAGGTTAATATGCATGTCAATCGCTCTTTTCATCCCCATTCAGTCTGTAATCTCCCAATCAACAGCTACTACTGAAACATGTTGCAATAGCTCTCCTCAAACTTATAACAGAATTACAATTAGCTTCAATTTATAGTATCTAACCTCATATTCCTCACAGTCAGGGCATCCCATTCTCTCTATAACAACATTAGACAGTCACATTAGAGTAATTGTACGACCTTTTGAAGGTATTTGTTACCTCTGACCAAAGGGAGTGGAACAGGTTGCCTTTTTACAGCAGCCTACCATTTCTTTTATTAACTGCAGTGATGTGTGTGTTGTGCAAAGTTTTCTTTTGTAGATCCTATTTCGGGTGAAAAACAAGACATTCCCATTTGATACTCTTTGCAGTTTTAGAAGATCCCTTATGTCCTTCATCCAGTGGGATTGAGTTTCTCTGAGCTGTAGAGAGGCTCGCACATTTATATATATACACCAGGAACCAATACTTTTTGAGCAAGAATATATCATAACTTATCGTCCATCTATCCTTCTCCAGACAGATTAGCTTCTCTATTTGCATCTTAGATTAAAATGTGGAGAATATTACTTTTTTTAAATAAATTGAGGTGAATCATTGAGGTCATGCTGTTCCTTGGGAGCAGTATATTAAACTATTCTACTATCTTTTATTATATCTCCCACACACTTAATGTTAGAACTCTGCCATCTGGCATAGACTAATGGTTTGTCTCCTGCTGTCAGTACAGAATTATGCCAAAGGGGCAGAATAAGTGAGGTTCCTGTGATCTTGAGCCTTTTATGAACTAATTCAGCAATCCTTTGAGTGAAATTAATTGGATTATTGAGTTCTGCAAGAGCAAGATTAGAGAAGCCAAATATATTTTTTTTGTTAAGTTTGGCAATTTAAGTTTTGCCGTTTCTAACTGCTGCTTACATTTCGGTTAACGTTTTTCATGAAGCATATTTCTGACATTATACAATAGATGTCAATAGATTACCTGTGTGACCTGGCATCAAGAGTTTCATGAGGCTTGTTTTCAGTTTATCTAAAAATATGAAAAGAACAAGAATTAAAAAAACCTCCTTGAATCAGCTTGATGGAAACGGTTATGGAAATGATTGATTCAAGTGTACATAATTCATCAAGAGCAGTGGAAAGAACACTTTTCTATTTCAAGTTTTTCTGGGTGCAGATATTTTTTGAGGTGTTCATGTTGCAGAATATATTTGAAGTCTCTTAGATCATAAAAAAGTAACATTTGTTTATTTTGGCTTCAATTCTTCTTTTGAAATACGAGATCAGGAACAAAGACTGCTTGCAGGAGAAGACTTGCATTATGGGAGTTAGAAGAAGCCCATGAGGTAGATGTTGATTCGCTGGAGTCACAGACTGTTGTGTTTGTCTTTCGAGCTTGTCTTCTTGTGTAATCCCACTTCTCATCAAGCCTGCAGCTCCAGGTCTTTATTAGGTCCATAGAGATGTTTAATTGACAGCACTTTGAAGAAAATGGAGACAACTATCCTTTGCAGTCACATGACCTTTCCAAAGCTGACTCACACTGTAGCCTCACAGCTTGCTCCTCTCATGTCTCTCTCTTTGTTCCATGAGACATGGTTATATTTTCTTCCAGGAGCACGTTATAATTCATCAATCTAAAAGATTAATGATGTCTCAGTCTGATAATGACGACAGGTTCCTCTTGTCTCACCTGAGTCGTCCGCCACTGGAAATACTCAGCAGTCGTTATTTCTTCTTTGATCTTCTACAGCCGAGCTGTGACGGCTCTGGAGAGGCTGCCTCTCCCAGAGCGGGAGGTCTTCTCTTCTTCTTTTATTATGAAGTTATCCAAACAGCAAGTCAGTTCTAATAATGTCATGTCATTGCTTCACGCAGGCCACCGTCCATAAGCTGCGAACAGAGGGGATGCAGCTGAATACCACTCCGGTCCCTGCTGTTGATGGAGATGTGCGTGTGTCTGAAGAGGATCCACACTGGGTTGTTTACAGGTGAAAACACAACAGGCTGAAACGTAAATGCCTGCATCATAAAACCACATTTTTCTCATGTTATACATATTTTGTTTTTCAAACTTCCCTTGAAAAGCGCCATTTGCAATTTTGCCAATCATCAAATATTTGGTCAATAAACAGAAAAAAATATACTAGCAGTTTAGCAATGTTATAACCTTTGTTTGTCCGATGCCTTTTTTATGTTGTACAATTCATAAAAACCAAATTAGATATATTTGTAAATGTCATTATAAGTCCAAATAAAAAAAAATACATTTTACATAACCATATAAATCAACTTAAGGTTTTTTTGTGATTATTTGAAGCTAACCCACCAACTTTCAATCTAACTTTCACCGACCACATTTTCTCTATATTTTGTTCATGATTATTTTCCTTTCCCCTTAATTTTGATGTTAGAGAATAGGTCAAAAACTGTGTTTTCATTTGGTTGGAATAATTTGAAAACATCCAAACCAACCAAAATTGGAGTGAGACCTGCAGACTAGTCCAGGCAGTCAACTCGAGCTGCACTGATTTCACATTCGACTTGCCCCATTCTCACAATGGCATGACAAAGACACCTACTCAATTCAGTGCTCAATTCAAGCTGTGAGATTTCAGGTTCTTCTCTCTGCTCTGTCATTGCCACCACTGCTCTCCAATAGTGCTGTGATTAATATTTCAGCCCGAGCATCCACCTGCAGGCTAAGGGATTTATTTTTGTACCTATATATTACAAATATACATTATCTTCTCACTCCTTAATTATCTGCATGTAAAATGAATATGCGCAAAGTGAAGAGGTAAGAGCATAGACACGAAATACAAACTTGGTCTGCAGCTGCAATTAAGTTCCAACCAAAACAATCTGAGTTGTCTGACTGAAACGATGAAGGTTGAAATCTGACGCTGTTTTTCGTTTATGAACGTTTTGTGGTAAAATGTAAGCCTACAAAGGATTTTGTATTTCAGTACCCAAGTGGTCTTCTTTAACAAATGCACAATGAAACATAAGCTCCTTTACTAAAAGAGTGTTGTCCCTATCTGAAAACCAAACCTTCTAAAAAGATCAGAAACCATTCCCACCCCAATTACACGGTCAAAACAAAGCTTCAAACATCATCAGTGAGATTATCTTTATGAAAGACCAAGATGTTTTAGAAGTATGCTACAAAGCTCCAAGTTCAAATACCCTCCAGCTACAGCTCAGTCTAATAGACTGTCACATAATGGATAGGTTTAAGATATTCACGAAGGGATGACCTTCAGATGGTGTTTATTCCTGAAGAGATCATGAGCGTGAAGGACGAAACAAGGAAGTCGAAGACTGTCTTTAAAGAGGATAATCTGTCCCTTATTGTTAAAATCAAATCACAACGAAAGTCATTATCACAATTATAATCAACCACAATCAATCAGATTACATGAGCAGTTAAAAAACGTTTAGATCTACAGTAATGTTCATGATAATAATAACTAGCATCAATCCTAACATCAGTAAAGTATTTGTAATACAAAACACTACACATTGCTCTACATTTTTATAATTGATTTCTCTGTAATTGCCCTTTGATCAATACAAGTTAGATCTAATGAGGCTCTGAATGCCTCATTAGGTTTGACCCATTTAGAGCTGAGGTTCAACTCCTCCCTACTCTATAATGAATAAAATCCTACTAGTTTGAATTAGCAACTGAATCTTTTCATGCACATCAATGTATGTTGTATAATTTTACAGTTTTATCGACTTTGTAACCGCTAGTTTAATTGTTCCTCGGCAACGACATGGACATAAAACACAACTCTCTCCCTCCCTCTCCTTCCCTCTACTGTCTCTCTCACTCAGAGACTGGATCCAGGCTCTGTCTGCCTACACCACCTCCAGCTTCATGAGGGCAGCAAAGCTCGGAGCAGAGATCAGGGAGACATGGTTGATAACAAATGTATCCGTTCACTTTTGGAACTACAGCAGCCACCTGTTGGCAGCAGGAGAGTACAAACGCTTGCTCCCAGCCTTCCATACTCTGGTGGAGATGCTCCGAGAGACAGAGTGCACTGGGTAAGCCGGGTTGCTAAATACATATGAGTGTTGTTTGAAGGAATATAAATTCTTGTTGGGGCTGTTAGACTTTTACACTGGAGAAAAGCTGCTCCACCCATAACAAATCAAAGGCCAATTTTTAGTCTGTTCTGAACAAGTCTGAACCAAGACACTCAGGACTCTCTTCACACCATGTCAAAATGATTGAAACATGAAACAGACTTATTTCTGTATAATCATAACATTACTCACAAGGTTTACTACAAAGCTCTTTGCTACAAGGCTCTTTCTTGATTTGAAAAAAGTTTTCTTGTCAATTAACATCCATCACAGTCAGGCAAAAGTTTGGCACTGAACTTTGTGTTTCCCAAAAGGAAGAGTCTCTGGTCTCAAGTTTTTAAGTAAAGACCAGGAATCCTTTCTCATGCACATGAAGTCATCATATTGGGAAACATCCAGACGAACAGGTTGTGTAAACAATGGCAATTAAGAGACTCAGAATAAGTATGTTCTTATTATGACTGTACATGTTATAATTACATTTTTGATTTTGTGTGCTGATGATGACAGGATAGAACACAGCGCACAAACTTAACTTTTTTATCTGGTAGCACTGCTGCTGACCCAAACTTCAAAAAGTTAGGATCACCAGCAAAAATGTAGGAGCACCACAACTACAATATACATATTACCATTTATTTGAATGAAAATCCCTCTGTGATAGTGAAGCACAGTGAAATGATTGAGGCCTATTATTAACCCATCTAAAATGAGCATTGAAAATTAAGAATGTCAAGCTGACGTTTGATTGCTCATGTAAGTAATGGATTGGATGGGACAGTAGTTCATGAGTTATACCTGCCAAGAGTACGTCGTTCTTGACTGATGTCATAACACTGCAGCTCTTAGCAGGCATAACTTATCAACCACTGGTCAGTGTCTTTGCAGGAATTTATAATGGAAAAAAAAGGTTACAACACTACATTTATTTGCACTTGCACACATTCTCCCATATATAGTTTTGAGGTCACACAGATAAAATGTAAGGAGCATACACAGTTGAAGAAATATATTCACTATCTGACTTCCTAACGAATTTGAAAAACTACTGTTAACATAGTTTTTAAAATATTCACAAAAATGCAACTTGCAAAATAATTTGGAACACGGTGTACAGCCAAAATGGTCACAATCTGACACCTGGAACCATTCTCCATTTTTCACAATATATTTTCTTTAACTCAAATTTTAATGCTCATGAGTTCTTACTATTGCTTGAGAGCTTGATAAATCCGATTTTTTTTTGTATTATGTTTATTTCTACTTTGGTGTCAGGTATTTTGTATGAAGTTGTAAAGTGCCAGAAGTACATTTTGAGCTGGACTTATAAAGAGCCTCAGCTAATAACAGCACGATGTACATCCATACCATTAACATAATTTAAACACAGCTAAAGTTCAGTCTTTTAATAATGTTAATTTTCTCTACTTCTGTAATGTATTTTATCTGTTAACTCACTGAAACAGACTTGTATCTCTATGTCAGTGTGAAGATTTAGTGATATGGATGTGTAATGATTTGGCAAGGACACATATACTACAATCTAGAAGTGAGAGTTGTATTACTCACTGAAAGAATCATGAAACAAATATGTTTGATCTTGGAGCACAACTTCAAGTCCATATTCTTCCAGATGATGTTACTTATGAGCATTATTTTTGTATGGTCCCTCTCAGGAGCCATGATCTGTTTGCGCTGCTGTGCGATGCTGTAGCCCGAGGTTTGATCCAGCCTCTGTGCGGACCCGGCAGTGTTGAGTCAGCCCCACCAGCAGAGAAGAGCACCAAAAAACGAGCTGAGAAGGGAATGGAGAAGGCCTCCAGTGTCCAAGGTGGTTATTTGGACCCTGCTGCCCTGCAGGAGGTCCATAAAGCATCAGAGGTACGTGAAAGTGTGTATGTAAGTGTGTGTGTGATGGGGCAATCACACTGCTGAATGTTTGAATTCACCTTTTTTGATTTCAAGTTCCACTTACCTTTTTATAAACCTTTTGAAACAAACAACAATGGCCAGTGTGACCCACCAAGTACATCAGTTCATGTGTTTGTTTGAACATGTACATTAAACCGAACTATGTAAACTTGTGATACTCACAAGAAATCCTTTTGAGTACTTTTACAAACCTTCCATCTCAAAACATATCAGAATGAATAAGACACAAATGACTATAACAAGACGAACCGTCTGCTCTGGCATGGTTTGATGAACAAATCAAAACATGTTTACAGCAGCGGAGAATCTGTTGATTGGTTGTCTTTTGATGAAGAGATTATTGACCCTCTCAGTCACATCCGTTTCAGACTGATCATCTTCTCATCACTGCACTGAGAAAACATTGTCTGAAACTGAAAATTTTAAATCTGTACAACATATCAGAATCTTTGAAAACAGCTGAATGGAGCATTGAGAGGCTGTGAAATGAGTTGAAGAATATCTAAATTGAGTTTTCAGTCTTTGTAAGAAACCTCCACAGCTGAAAATGTGTATCTTTCTCAAACTTCAAGTAATATAGAAGCAACAGAATTCCCATTAACAACTCTCTAAAATAATTTTTATTTTAATTGTCAAACTTTTTAAACACTTAAAAATGACCCGTTTGTAGCTTTCCAAATATTCTCTTTTGATTTAATGAATTATGAAACATGACAATCACACAGGTACTTAAGTATGTTATTGATCAAACAGAAACTACTTTCTGTTATTTTGAAATAAACTTTCTGTCGGCCTGCGTAAAATGTGATCGTTTAGTAAGCTTCTGCTGGCCTCTGTATGCACCAGCTAAGTCAACAAGCAAACTGATAAGGTATCAGCTCTCACAGCCTGGTTATTAATGCACCCTGTGATTTTCTCACATTTTTCATATTGTGGGACTGTTTGTGCCCGAGCCTCTGCTTTAACAATTGGACATTAAAACAATGGACAAAAAGCCTGTACTGTGGCATTACTGTCACATTTTAAAAAGGAAATAATCCTCTTAGCTGTGAGAGCTTGAATTAGTTTTTTTTTTTTCCTAAATGTAGCGGCCTCTAACCAGCACCTCTCTGATATAACCAAAGACAAGACAGTAATAGAGTTATCCTTGATTCAACCTGAACTAAACCAAAAATAATAATCAGAAGCAAAATTTACACCACCTTTTTTATCCCCTGAAAGCTGGAAAGTTTGTAAATTTCCATGGGACGTTAAGCTGGGGAATTTGGGAAATATTCCAAATTGGAATGTTTCCGTGAGAATGATGGGAATTTATGGGAATTGAGGGTAATTTAATGGAAAGGTATCATATCCAATCATAAATATTTGTTTTGTTGTAAGCAGACATCCATCCAAAATATTAAAATTAAAACAGATGTATTTTTAAGTAGACTTAAATCAAGTGTTAAATATTTTATTGAACAATCAATTCTTTCATTAAACAACAAAATATGAATGTTGAGTTAAATATTACTCATCCCCCCGACCCAACCCATTCATAAATTAACAAAAATGCAATCCCCAAAAAGTCCCATTCAAAATGTTAAATGAAAAGAGCCCCTGTGCTATGTGCATGTGATTGAGGAATAGCATAGATATTCAACTGTACTGGCAGGAAATCTTGTTGTTTTAGTCAGGATTATGTTAAAATATATTTTCCACAACTATATTTAAGTTCTGTATTAAGAGCCAACCTTTAATTTAGTAAATTCCTGGTTTATTCACATTTATTCCCACAAATTCCTGTTAATTCCCATACATTCCTGTTAATTCCCATGGAAAGTTTCCAACTTTGAAAATTCCCAGAATTTTGCAACGCTACCTTAAACTAAGTGCATCCCTTTTTAAGACGTGTCAGTGCTGCTTTCACTGTCTCAGTCTTTGGTTTGGTGTGGTGGGTGTATCTTCGTTTTCACTTAGGCTATAGAATCTCTGAGTTTATATTGCTGATGTCATCCTTTATGTTTCTGCTGTGTCATGATACCTGCTGCAGATCAAATCATTTTGATATCCTAAAATATTCTAGAACAGTAATATTGTAATATTGTTATCAATCTCAAGGGTAACAGGGTTTGCAAGAATGGACACAACTCAGATCAGGTTTGCATGTTACACATCAAAGCTGATTAGATCAGTAAAGGAGCAGAATGCGCAGATAAAAAGCCACGATGTACATGGAGACTAGAAATCTCCATTTGTGTTGTTTCATACAAGCATAGATTACTCCGAGATATATCATGACAAATGTTCAAGCATGTAAAATGAAAAGTGGAGACTCTTTCAGGACACATTTTCTGTTATACTGTTCTTTTGTGTTACACAATGAAAACACACACACACACACTCACATGTAGCTTTCATGACTAGCTGTCTTTGTGCCATGAAGTCTGATGTCTGTGTTCTCTCTGCAGCAGTTGCCAATTAAAAAACGCTTCCTTTCTCCATTCTCTATTCAAAGGATCTGCCACGAATATCAGCACTTACTCCAGATGAAAGGCTCTTTATCAGTGAATTATTAACTAAATTTCCTCCAGTCTGTTTCCTTTTTTTGAAGGAACGATAAAAAAATTATCCTCTCCAATTCATTTTTTATTTAAAAAAAGTTTATGGAGCAGCAGGGTCATATAGAAGTGTCTGACTCCAACAAAGTCCTACTGAATTTTGTTTGCAGCTCGTATGCTAACAGAAGGCCTCAGGCTACCAATAGTCAAGGGAGAGCACAGTCTGACAGAAACATATCATATTGTACCCTACAGTAATGTATGTGACACTTTGATCCACATTGGCATTCAAATATCATGAGGGAATGCATAATCCTTATTAACTCCACAATGTGTTCAATTATTAAGCTTCCAAGGTGTCTAATGTGCCGTGCCGTGTACTTCGAGCTGGTAGCATGCAAACTAATTTTAGTTTTCTCAACTTTCACCCAGCTGTGTGAGTACGCCTTGCGCTTATCTAATGGCAACATCCCGGGAGAGATTGTCTCCATCGCAGTGAGGAAACAGGTGGTGTCAACATGGGTGCAGATCAAGAGGCTCCTGCTACAGCAGATCGGCTCAAACATTGATACCAGAGATGAGGTAGGATTCTGTCTTTGTCTATGGTGCTTCATTTTTAATTGCCTATGTTTAGGCTAGTATAGAAAAGGGAATGGCAGTATGGAAAATATAAGATAATGGTGATGTTTTTTTATTGATCAATTTCAGTATTGATTGGTATACATGCAATTTCCATGCTGCAAGATGTTTAATGAATTTACCTCTACAGTAAAATGTCTATACATTCAACTGCACATATTAAAGCTGTATTCGTTCAATCAAAGCTGCTGTGTGGAGTTTGTATTTCACAGCAAATATTTATGGTAGTTGAAAAAGTTTAACTGTCAAAAACAGCAGGATGATATTTTTAGATAGAAACATAACTTGCACATGTACTGGACAAGACCAGCAAAGAGATAAAAGGTACCACTTTGTCCACGGGGAGCACCACAATTGAAACAAATAGAAACACTGAGGTAGGTAAATATTAAAAAGATGTCAGGAGGGGCTTCTACATGAGCTGCTGCTTATTCTAGCTCAGGTTGTTTCAAGGCACTCATTTATTTTTCGGATAGGATTCCTTCAGTTTTCCTTAAAATAACTGCATAGGTCTTCTAACACTCTCAAACAGAGTCAGCGTTGATTCAGCCTTCTCATCTGTAGAATATAAAGAGGACTCACTGTCTGTGGCCAATGTTCAGCCTGCTTCCTACAGCGGCTCAGGAATATGTCCTGGACCGAGGGAGGTGACACTCCATTAATTTTTTCTGCTGTCCTCACCACCCTCTGCAGCTGGAGTACCTTGTTGAGATCCCAAAAGTCAACACGCTCTCCACTGTTCCCCTGTAGAAGGTGGTGACGATGGGGAGTGAGGCCTGTTTGAGTTTCCTCAGAAAGTACAGTTGGGCCCTTTTCACCAGTCCTGTGGTGTTTGCTGACCAGGAGAGGTCATCAGTGATCTGCATTCCGTGGAATTTGATGCTTTCCACTTCTTCCACTGCACGACCGCTGACGCTGAGAGGTGTGTGCTTAGGTCGTGACCTTGGAAGTCGATGATCATCTCCTTCATTTTCTCCATGTTAAGCACCAGGTTGTTCTCACTTCTGCTCCAACTCTCTAGGTGGTTTACTTCCTCCCTGTACCTTGACTCATGTCTTCCCAGGGTCAGTCCCACCACTGTGGTGTCATCCGCAAACTTAATTATCTTGTTCTCTTTCTCATGTCTGGGCACACAGTAATGGGTCAGCAGTGTGAACAGCAGAGGGCTGAGCACACAGCCTTGAGGAGATCCAGTGTTCAGCGTGATGGAGTTGGAGATGTTATTTCCAACTCGGACTGTCTGTGGTCACTCCATCAGGAAGTTAAAGACCCAGTGACAGAGGGTTTGAATCAGTCCTAAGAGCAGAAGTTTCTCTGTCAGTCCCTGGGGAATGATGGTATTGAATGCAGAGCTGAAGTCAATGTACAGGATCAGGGTTCCCACGCGTCCTGGAAAACAGTTGACCAGTTTTCCAGTACTGGAAAACACCTGGAAAATGGGAGAAAAAGTCAAATGTCCTGGAAAATCACATATAGTCCTGGAAAATTATTCCAACATGGCTGCGTGCGACCTGACCCGATTAACAAAACACATCCCCATTCATTGAAAGTTGAGTGCACGCTGTGCTGGAAAAGACAGCGACACTGCGCAACTTTTTTCACATCTTTTCTCCTTCACTTCATAATCATGCATTCACCGAAAACGGGGGTATATTGTTTATGTTTTATGGTACATGAACCTTGTAGAGTGCTCTTTTGATTCAAAGAGTCTTATATTTAAGTTGTAGTGTGACCAGTGGAGTCGGGCAGAGAGCTTGGGGGTCTGTGCCTCACAACTTTCTCTGCAGGCTGAGAGCTCAATTACCGTACTCTAGCTCAGTTGTTCTCAAAGTGGGGTCCGCGAACCATAGCGTGGGGGTCCGTGAAATAATTTGAATACATTTCTAATAAATTATAAAATTGTGCTGTGTCATTACAAAACAGCATATACACCATTGTTATGATACCATTTGGTGGCTGGAAGGGATATGTGAGTCTTGCAACTTTTAATTTTCTGAAAGCGTTTAAGATCAATTACTACACAAGGAATGAAATGACCCTCTGTTTTAAAGTATACAAGCGGTATTTACTTGATTCAAATTGAAGTTTTATCTGTTTATCACTATGGTACAGGTCTGAAGTATTTACATTGATACGTTTTACAATACAAATAGTTCCAAGGGCAACTAAGAATGCAAATGGTAGTAAGCATGTGCTTTAGTGATGGGAACTTCGGCTCTTTTCAGAGAGCCGTCTCTTTTAACTCAGCTCCCAAAGAAGAGCCGGCTCTTTCGACTCCCGAACAGCTCTTAATTTAGGATCTTTTGTTGCCATATATTTTACCTTAACTTTGCAAAAACTAATGAAAACCCCTTAAGGTACTGTGTTTTTATGAGAAGCCTTATAATTGCCCAATTTTGTGCATTTCTGTTACAAACCCATTCTCACCCTGATCCTAGGGTTAGGGTTAGGTTTAGGGTTGTGATTAGGGATAGGGTTAGGGTTAGGGTTGTGATTAGTGTTAGGGTTAAGATTAGGGTTAGGGTTAGGATTAGGGTTAGGGTTAGGATTAGGGTTATGGTTAGGGTTAGGGTTCAGATTAGGGTTAGGGTTGTGGTTAGGGTTAGGGTTGTGATTAGGGTTAGGGTTGTGATTAGGGTTAGGGTTGTGATAAGGGTTAGGGTTGTGATTAGGGTTGGGGTTGTGATTAGGGTTAGGGTTGTGATTAGGGTTAGGATTAGGGTTAGGGTTGTGATTAGGGTTAGGTTTAGGGTTGTGATTAGGGTTAGGGTTGTGATTAGGGTTAGGTTTAGGGTTGTGATTAGGGTTAGGGTTGTGATTAGGGTTAGGTTTAGGGTTGTGATTAGGGTTAGGGTTGTGATTAGGGTTAGGGTTATGATTAGGGTTGGGGTTGTGATTAGGGTTAGGGTTGTGATTAGGGTTAGGATTAGGGTTAGGGTTGTGATTAGGGTTAGGGTTAGGATTAGGGTTATGATTAGGGTTGGGGTTGTGATTAGGGTTAGGGTTGTGATTAGGGTTAGGATTAGGTTTAGGGTTGTGATTAGGGTTAGGGTTGTGATTAGGTTTAGGATTAGGGTTAGGGTTCAGATTAGGGTTAGGGTTGTGATTAGGGTTAGGGTTAGGATTAGGGGTAGGATTAGGGTTAGGGTTCAGATTAGGGTTACGGTTCAGATTACGGTTAGGGTTAGGATTAGGGTTAGGGTTAGGATTAGGGTTAGGGTTAGGGTTTTGATTAGGGTTAGGATTAGGGTTATAATTAGGGTTAGGTTTAGGATTAGGGTTAGGTTTAGGGTTGTGATTAGGGTTAGGGTTAGGTTTGTGATTAGGGTTAGGGTTGTGGTTAGGGTTAGGGTTGTGATTAGGGTTAGGGTTGTGATTAGGGTTAGGGTTGTGATAAGGGTTAGGGTTGTGATTAGGGTTGGGGTTGTGATTAGGGTTAGGGTTGGGATTAGGGTTAGGATTAGGGTTAGGGTTAGGTTTAGGGTTGTGATTAGGGTTAGGTTTAGGGTTGTGATTAGGGTTAGGGTTGTGATTAGGGTTAGGGTTGTGATTAGGGTTAGGATTAGGGTTAGGGTTGTGATTAGGGTTAGGGTTGTGATTAGGGTTGGGGTTATGATTAGGGTTAGGTATAGGGATAGGCTTAAGGTTACGATTAGGGTTAGGGTTGTGATTAGGGTTAGGGTTAAGGTTAGGGTTAGGGTTCAGATTAGGGTTAGGGTTCAGATTAGGGTTAGGGTTCAGATTAGGGTTAGGGTTAGGGTTCAGATTAGGGTTAGGGTTAGGATTAGGGTTAGGGTTGTGATTAGGGTTAGGGTTGTGATTAGGGTTAGGGTTAGGGTTCAGATTAGGGTTAGGGTTCGGATTATGGTTAGGGTTAGGATTAGGGTTAGGCTTAGGGTTAGAGTTCGGATTAGGGTTAGGTTTAGGGTTCGGATTAGGGTTAGGGTTAGGGTTCAGATTAGGGTTAGGGTTGGGGTTAGGGTTCCGATTAGGGTTAGGGTTAGAACCAGAACGAAACTGAAGTAAATACAACCAGAACCGAACCAGACCCGAAACAGAACGTACCAGAACTGAAACAGAACCGAAGCGAACTGAACCAGAATCATGCCAGAATCATGCCAGAACCAAACCAGGACCGAACCAGAACATTCCAGAACTAAACCAGAACCGAACCAAACTCAACCAGAACCGAACCAGAACGTTCCAGAACTGAACCAGAACCGAACCAGAACGTTCCAGAACTAAACCAGAACCGAACCAGAACCGAACCAAACTCAACCAGAACCGAACCAGAACGTTCCAGAACTAAACCAGAACCGAACCGAACCGAACCAGAATCGTGCCAGAACCAAACCAGAACCGAACCAAACTCAACCAGAACCGAACCAGAACGTTCCAGAACTAAACCAGAACCGAACCAGAACCGAACCAAACTCAACCAGAACCGAACCAGAACGTTCCAGAACTAAACCAGAACCGAACCAGAACCGAATCAGAACCGTGCCAGAACCGTGCAAGAATCGAACCAGAACTTAACCAGAACTGAACCAGAACCGAACCAGAACCGCACCAGAACCGCACCGAACTGAACCAGAACTGAACCTCAACCAGAACCGAACCAGAACCGAACCAGAACTTAACCAGAACCGAACCGAACCAGAACTGAACCGAACCAGAACCGTGCCAGAACCGTACAAGAACCGAACCAGAACTGAACCAGAACTGAACCAGAACCGAACCGAACCAGAACTGTACCGAACCAGAACCGTGCCAGAACCGTACAAGAACCGAACCAGAACTGAACCAGAACCAGAACCAGAACCGAACTCAAGCAAACAGAACCAGAACCAAACTCAAGCAAACATTATTAATGTCCTCAGGTTGGCATTGAGAAAAAATTCCATGCCTCAGCTTGGATGGGCTGATCTGATTTCTCCTCTCAGTGAGTATTTGCTTGGTCTTCAAGAAGACTCTCTCTGAAGGAACAGATGAAGCCACGATACATAGCCTCCCCTCCATCACCTGTATCTTATATCCTCACATGTGATTGGCTGCATGGCTGCCAAGCTGACCAATCAACACAAAGTTCTGCTGTGAGCAGAGCTGGGGTTGAGCACTGTGAGAAAAAAACGAAAGGGAAAAAACTGGGAGCTGTCTCTCTCTCTCGATGCTCTTCTGATTCACTATAAAGCATCGGCTCTCAGAGCCGCAGCTTTTGATCATGACACATCACTAATGTGCTTAATCTGTGTTACAATTATGAGGGGGTCCTTGGACAATTTTCTCACCTGTAAGGGGTCCCTCGATCCAAAAAGTTTGAGAACCCCTGCTCTAGCTAGTAGGAGTGCAAACTCCCGATAGTGAAAACAAACGGAACAAAAAGAGCGACACAACTGCACAGAAACTCCTAGACTCCTAGACTACTGTACATGTCTTTCAATGTAGACTTCCACTGAGAGGAACATATTAGACTATTTAGGAACTAAATTACAAACTAAATTTAGACTGTCATACCAGCTTGATCATCAATGAAAATGTCCTGGAAATGTCCTGGAAAATGATCTCTGGAAAAGAGTGGGAACCCTGAGGATTCTAGCGTAGGTGTCACTGTGTTCCAGATGAGTTAGTCCTGTGTGCAGGGTGGTGGCTATTGCATCCTCCACGGAGCGATTTGAGCGGTAGGCAAACTGATGTGGATCCAGAGATGTTGGGAGGCTGGCTGTGATGATAGTTTTACTAGACGCTCAAAACATTTCATCACTCTGGGGGTCAGAGCGACGGGGTGATAGTCATTTAAACAAGACACATTTGGCTTCTTTGCAGCTGGTACAATGATGGAGGATTTCAGGCATCGAGGGACAACAGTTTGACAGAGGGAGATGATGAAAATGTCTGTCAGTTCACCAGTCAGCTCATTTATGCATGCTTTCAGCACATGTCCCGGGATGTTATCTGCTGCCTTTCGTAAGTTGATCCTGGACAGGGTCCTTCTCGTGTCAGCAGAGCTGATGACCAAAGCAGGATGGCCTGGTGGTGGATAAGATCCAGATGGTCCCGATCTCCCTCTAGTTGTCGCGTTGGATGCCTCAAATCGAGCAACAAAGTGACTTAAGGTGTCCGGTAAAGAGCCGTCGCTGTCCTCAACCCCCTGCCTGGTCTTATACCTTGTCAGGGCTTGGACCCCCTGCCACATTTTCCTGGTGTTCCCAGTGTCACAGAGGTTCTGATGGATTTTCACTGCATAGATAGGTTTTGCCGCTCTGATCCAACTGGACTGCTCTAAGACATGCCTCATTCATAGCCATACACACACACACACACACACACACACACACACACACACACGCATACACACACACACACACACACACACACACACACACACACACACACACACACACACACACACCAAAAAAAAATAATACATTTAAACATTTACATTAGATATTATATTTTCTTCCAGGGGCTTGTAATAGAAGCTACACCTAAAAAGAATGGTACCACAGCACTGTCCAATCAGGAGCAGTCACTTTTTTCCTTAAGACTTCACTGTTTGTCAACTATACACAACTATCAAAACTACAACTTTAAAAGAGATTTGTGGATGTGGAATCTTCTTTGTGTTATATTTTCATGTCTGTATGTTTTTTTTATTTGAGTGGGTACTTTTGTGAACTATTGTTTTTGTAATTTATTATTAAACATGTGTTTTCAGGTCAGATATGTCAACCGTGCTCCTTTTGACCTTTAACTCTTCACTTTTAAGGGGCTCTATTAGCAAGCTTACAATAGTTCGGACTGTTGGTTCAGTTAGCAACACAGGAGTTACACTTAAGGTGTAAATATTTAATATTAACCAATCTCTGTGTAAGAAGTAGTTAGTGTTATGCGGCCTGTTTTAATCTAGTCATGCATGAAACTCTACTTAGTAAACGCTTATGTTAGAATGAGAGTTTGTTAAGTTATTTATGCACTAAAAGTAAGTAAACTTGTTAATAATGGGGATAGTAATGATAGCAGATCAGGCCTTATTTCTGCACAGTTCACAATTCATAATCACATCCATGTTTAGTGATCAGTGCCCACACGGTCTTTTCCTTTGTGTTGGTCTGCATGCTGATACATTCAGCAGCTCTCATGCCTCTGAATGTTCTTTTCTCAGATCGCTGAAAGATGGATTAACTAGACTTGAGATGTAAAACCATCTGTTCACACATGTAGGTAGATCCAAATGTTGAGATAAAGGCAATGTACCTTCTTTGCTTCCTATATCTGTTAAGCTTTCAACATGCCACAGTGGATGCTATTGGTCTATGGTGCCAATGTGCATTTAGTGATCCATAGAGGAGAAGTCTTAAGCTCAAGATCCTGCATACAGACTGCTGCTTAACACTTGTCTTTTATACATTACATTTCTATAAATATAAAAAAAGAAAAAAAAGCTCGAACATTCAGCCTGGCTTCCTCTTTAAGAAGCCGTAGTGTTCCACTGTTCCATCATGTGAAGTCCTGCTGAGTTTGCTGGCATGTGTACAAATTGTTAAGCTGTGTTTGACTCTTTTCCACATGAAAAGTTGGAAACAACACCTGCTTTGTTGAAGCTGTTGGAGGATGACTGCTTTGTCCCTCTGCTCAACAACAGTGACTGTCCAATCACAGCTCTAGCAGCCATAACTGCACACAGCACTTGAACTGTACATTTCTCTGAATGGTGGAGTGGTGTGTGAATGGAGACTGTCACATTTTAGATTTTTGATGGTTGTTCCTTTTTTCTCTAGATTTTCCAGGACTAAGCCATTAGTAACGTTGCTCTGCTTGGTCTTTGAGAAATGAACTCCAACAGCTCCAGCTGATTGTAACTCCCTCCAGTCAAGACACGGACACAAGGCATTCCTTTTCTTACAGGCATTTATTTTGCACATCTGTGCCTTTGAGCATGCCGTGTGAACTGTAATAAAAATCATAATATCAGCTTGATAAAGCTTAAACACAAATTACATAAACACATAACACATTACTTATAAAATCAAATCAATATACATTGAATCTATATGCTGTTTAACTTATAATCACATCAAAGAAAGAATTTGGCCACACAAACAAACTTTAACACATACCTCATTGGCCCCATGAGCTGAGTAAAAAATTTAATTCTGGCCCAGGTCTTTCAATGTGCAGCAGCTTCCTCCTCTCTGCCATCAACCTTGCTGCATGGCAAGCATGAGGTGCATCTTGCTAAGTCCCGCCCCCTTTCTCATGTTCTGGAAGCTTCTCTCTGTCCTGAATACTTTCACTTTCTGTTAAGAACAAATTCTTAATTACTTATATATTGAGCAGCTAAATATTTTAACCTTAAATTACTCTAGTTTTGAACTTCAATGATTATATGAATTGAAATGAGTTAAATCTATAAACTTTAATCACTGACAGCTACACTGATGTTATTCCAGAAAGCTCTACCAAATACATTTCACCTTGAAAGTCTGTTTTGTGGAATTTAAGGCAATGTATAGCTAAGAGACCAAATAGTGATAGTGTCAAACAAAAAGCAGTCTGGTATGATATGTTTATTCCTTTTAGTAGTAGTTTTAGTGGAAATGTTCTTAGATGTGATACCAGAGCAGAGTTGTTTCTTTATGTCCATGTCGTCTGCACAGTCCTGTGTTTTTTTGGAGGAGTCTTAGAGGAAATTAAGTCTTAATTAGAAAGCTAAATAAATTATGCCCCTCACAGTCGTCTTTTTCAGTTGCAAAATTAAGATTTGTTGACTAGAATTGAGAAGCTTGCTTTTGTTTGCCACTGCTTACATCAAGCACCTAATGTGCCACATTTTAGTAAGAGTTACGGTTTACAGCATGTGTAGCCAATAAGACTGGACTTAGAGGGTCAACTGTAAACTGTTTGTTATGTAAGGGATAATGTATGGTGAGCAGGAAGTTATAGGAAATGGAATCCAGACAAGGTGAGACAATACCCTGAAACAAAGCGGAGGGGTCTTGACTCTGGTGTTGCTCATATTAGTGAAATTTAATAAACGTTGTCAAGGGGTTGTCAAGGGGTTTTGACCAATCAGAATCAAGCATCTTACACATCAGTAAGAGAGCCAGATGATAAGATATCTTAATGAATCAAAATTGATTCATTACCCTGTTTTTTTTTTGTTTTGTCTCTAACCTAGTTAATAAATATGTAATCATGGACAGCACAAATTTATTATTTGTAAAAGTAGTGAACAACAGCACATTAACATATTTGCTTTCTCATAATCCACTCAAACGGGTTTTGTGTGGGGAGTTGCAGATTCTGTACAGCTTACATTCCTCACAGTGTTGTGAAACCAAATTTCTGAAAACTACTAACAGAAAAACAAAATCGTTTCTAATAAGAATGATGTAGGAATAATAACTTATTTTAGTAAAAGTAGAAAAAGTGAACAGAATTCTTTGTCTTACCTTTAAGTTATATCGAATCTCAGCACAAAGGCTGTTATTTTCTGTCCTGTCAGACAGATAAAAGATTATCTTGAAAATTCCACCAATAAATAATGAAGCATGCAAACCAACGAAAAAGAGGACCATTGGCTTCCAAGCCTTTCTCAAATGCTGCACCCCTGAATGATGATGAAACCTCACACTGCTGATAAAAACACTTTTACAAAGTTGGACAAATCTCCATAGATTTCCCCACCTTTTATTCATACACCTCAAAGCTGCATCTTCGAAGCTGCACACGCCAAAGTTTTGTACCTCTGTGTGTGGATGTCCGCAGAAGAAAGAAACACGTGTCTCCTGAGATTGATGCTCACTCTTAAACCTTATTTTCTTTGTGGAAAATATGATTGAACATGTTGTTAGAAGAAGACTATCGAGACAAATCTGAACTTAGAGTGAATTTAATCTGGCCATATTCACTAAAATACTGTTGAAGCTCCAGTGCTCATTTCCTCGCAGCCCCGTTCCACTATACCCCACTGTATTCCAGCCGCCTCAGGCGTTATAAACCTCCCACTTCTTGTGGTCCCCAGCTCCTCTGCTGGCAATATAAACACCAAAACAACCTCAAAGCGCCACACTTCATTTGGGCTTCTTACTAACTTACCCAACTGACAACAAGACATGCTGAGCAATCCAACTACCAGGAAATTCTGTAGATCATTACGGGTTCATAAGGATATGCAGTGGGGCACCAGTGAGAAGACCAGGACATATTTTGGTCATTAAACATGATCCTCATTCATCCCCATCAGTGAGTGACGATCTCGAGTGTTGTTTTTGTGCAGTTATCAATGGGGCTAAACCCTTAGATGCACTCTATTGCATTTTTTCTTTTTGGAAATTCTTTCTTTTTGTTATTGGACAGCAGTTTGTTGTACAGAGCATTGACATATAAGAGTGAATAATATTCATTTCCTCTGCAGTCCTCCGTTTTTTATGATTATTGGAACTAAATACAACCTGGGAGAGACAAACTCTATTGCATTTTAATGAACTTTGATTTAAACCAAACCTCAGTCCCCCTGAGAGTGCACCTCTGCAAGTTTGAAGGAAGATGTATGACCTGCAGCCTTAACTGAAGTCAAATGTAATAAATAAAAACAACATACAGTTATGTTGTGATAGCAGCTCAGATTCTATTTTTCATTTGCATAAAATACATCTGTTCAGCTAGTGTGGATAATGAACTGTTGTCAAAATACACAAGCATAGCCTTAAAATGTCATTAATACAGTTTGAGCTGTTATCTCTGTATATCTGCATTCACAATTTCAGAACAAAGTTTGGCATTAAAATAAAAGAAGAACTTTAAGGAAATAGTTTCGTATTACTGCAATAAACTCCAAAAACCCTCCAGCAATTCAGAACTAATAATAATTTTAATCTTTTCTCTCCAGTTACTCTTCTTCACTCGGATGGTTTGCTCTGTGTTAACTGTATGTGAAATAAAAAAGGCATCCTGAAAACTTCTTGTGGCTCTGCATATCATGAAATGTAAATGATGACTTCTGACACTACTTTATCGCTCACTGTCATAACAACGGAGTCATGATCGTTGCATAATGTATATTGTTTTATGATGTCCTCTCAGTTCCGCTATAATGTTCTTGTATTTTTGTAGGTTTGACATTTTCATTTATCTTGTTAATGTGGTGGGCGTTACCTCCTTCATTTCCATATCTCAGCATTGTTTCCACTGGTCTGTATGGTCTCTGGACGTCAAACATCCTGATTGTGTTGCTCTACAGTGGGATCAGGATGTGGGGGGAAAACACTTACACAATCCGTCAGTTTAAGCAGACTGTTTGATTAGTCACTGTAATCTGTCGACCATTTGTCAGCCAAGAATTTGCTGCCCTACATTAGTCCCTTCAGCTTGATGTGCTTTGAGTCACAGCTAAATGAGGTTTGTTTCCTGCCATGCAAATTAAGAAATGCAGGGTTAATACAAATGGGGTTCATCTGTAATCTCAATAAATCATTCATCAACTCATTTTCCTCACAATAGGAAGTCATGCATTATCAACAAGGTCATCTCTACTGTATTTGTGACACATACCATATGATAATCATCCTTCAGGTCCATGTATAATGGACCATGTATAATTCATGGGCAAATAGTAATACATATATATGTGTGTTCTATAATTAATCTTAAGGGATTGTTGTGTGCTGAGCAGAGGACTGGACAAGAATACTCACCATGCGCTGTTTTAATTTGCAGTGTGAGAATGAGGACGTGTTGGCGATGACGCGTGTGCTGGTTGGAGTGGAGATGCTCCAGTGCAACAGGAACCAAGACATATGGAGTTTTCTGTCCCCAGTCTCTCCACAGTATGTACACCTATCTGTCCATTTTTTCATACAGAAGCTGCAGCCCAGATGGCAAAAACAGATGCCAATATGGCCCACAAGCTTTCAGCGCCTGTCTGCATTCTATCATGTGTCAATATCTATAAAACCATGTCACTGCCTTTATCAACATGCTCAGGTTAATTAAGACGGAAACAAAATCACTTGAGACACATTTTGCTTCAAGTTGGTTCTCGGCCCTGACAAATATTTCAAACAGAATATGCTCATGAAGGTAATTTCATCAAATGTAGTTTGTCATAATTCTTAATCCATCCGAGATAGTGACCCTATCTTCCCTATCTGTCTGGTTTATCTTCCTCCTAATTAGAATACATCCTTGCTCTTCCCTTCACAAACCTGTTCTACTGTGGTGAAAAGGGCCCTCTCATAGTCACATGCTCTGGAAATAAGCAAAAAGAGAGAGAGATCATTTCTAGTATCATGTCCACCTGTAAACAATTGAGATGTGACCTCTATAAGCTGTGAAAGGGATAATTTATAGTGAGTAGGTGGTTATTCGAGATATAATCCTGACAAGGTGGGGCAAGACCAACTTGTATCAAGTATTACAAGTTGTGCCAATTAGTATCACGACAGGGTGAGACAAGACCCCGACGCAAAGCTACCCACTACCGATTCCTGACACGTGGAAACAGAGCTGCTTCCACGCATCAAATATTAAATCTGCTGTAGCCTCCAGAATTTCAAAATCATGTCTCTGGTCCTTGCTACTGATGTCCGCCGTGTTTGTTGAGGCAGCAAGCAAAGTGCAGAGGATGATGGGAACGCATGGGACGATGGTGTCTGTAGTTCCCACATGGCCCAGAAGACCTATCATTTATACGTCACAGATCCATGACGCTATCAAGACACTTTTTTTTAACAGGGATACCATGACATTGACGGTATTGTTGATTCATGTAATCATGCTTTGGTTTTGTGTTTAAGGTGATATATTCTTTTAAATATTATCAGTCTGGAAACTTGTACCCTGTCCAGGCCACAGTGTATTTGACATTCTTTGGAAAATAGTAATGTAAACTCCAACTTTATGTTTGGCACAGGCACACAACCCCAAGGCCCTAATTACAGTTTTACACCTGTGTTATCTTTCTCTCATTAATCTTAACTTCTCTTGTCACTTCCTTCTTTTTTCTACCATTTCCTCATCTCCCTTTTAAAATCTGGTTTTAAATCTGCTATCCATTCCCCTTTTCCTCATTTTCTCTCCCTTTCTTTCCATTTCTGCTCAATCCTTCCTTTGCCTAACCTGTCATTTTCTATGTGCCTCCTTTCACTCTCCTTGTTTCTTTGCTTTGTTTCTGCCACATCCCTGATTACCTCCTCTTGTTTCCCTCACCAATCCTTTCTTTCATTTCTCTCCCCTCCTTACACTCGTTCTCATTCCCTGATTTCTTCACTTAACCCCCCCTCCTTTCCCTCTGTTTTCCCTCTTTGTTTTCCTCGCCTCGCTGCTTGTGTCCCCTCTTTTCCCACCCTCCCTTTTCTCATCTTTTGATTCCACTCCTCCTACCCTGATATCCATCCCCCTCCCTTCTTTTGTCTCTCCTCACCTGAAGCTGGTGAGCATGGCGTCTGAGAGCAGCTGGACTGACGCTGTGGTGGAGCTGCAGGTGTGGTGCCAGCTGGCTTCCTTCTGCCACGGTGCCGAAGAGCACGGCTCGGTGCTGTACTGCACAGAGAGAGCCCTGCAGCTGGGAGAGGCAGCAGAAAAGAGCCTTAATACTCTGCCCTGTGTTTTGTAAGTGCCTGTTACAAGTTTTTCAACCAAAAACTAGAGAAAGAAATAGAGTACATGTGATTTTTTCTCTTCTTCTTGATCCATGGGCTAGCGCTATATATAGTACATTTCCATGTTTGCTTCCTCAGCTCTCTGGGGAGCAGGTGACATCTTGTGCATATTCAATAGTATTGCAGGAGATGTAAATGATCAAATGTTTCTTTCCAATTTTGCATTAAGTCACAGAGTTAGAATGCAGTCGCAGAGTTTTTTTAGTGTGTGTCATTTTACGATTTGGTAATCAGATTGACGGATAGACTTTGATTGAGAGCTCATACATCATCTTATCCCCCAGGTACGGCCCGACTGCTGTGAATGACATGCTGAGCAGTGCAGCGTGTTTGAGGGGTTTGAGTTTAGCCCACGAGTCCAGAGGAAATCTGCACCCTTGCAGAGAGGCTCTGGATGTGCTGCTGTCCGGTGTCAGGTGATGTTTGAAGTCAGCTTATAAACAAATCCTTGTTCAGCTACAAATAAGTCTTTGAAAATTCTCCTAATCCCTTTACTTAACAAGCTTGCTTCCTTTCTGGACTACAGCTTTGCAGAGAAGGCGCAGAATCCAGCATTGTGTACTACAGCTGCCAAGCATTACTGGAATGCGTGTCTGCCCCTAACACGGACTACTGAGGAAAGACAGAAGCTCCAAGAGCCTCTGGAGAAGATCCTGGGTGCTCTGGTTCAAACCAACAAAAAACATGCAAGTGTTTGGACCATTCTTCAGCCAGACTGACACATTCACAATAATCCGTATCATTGTATTTTGAACAGGATTGTTTCCTCATGTGAATATGAACAGCCTTAGAACTTTGGAGGGGCTGGGAGAATTGGGGAAAAACATGATGATGATAATAGGCTATGTGCACAAGTGTGGTGATGAACTTTCGGTTGTTATCTGGTTGAGCAACCCATCCTGATGGTTGTGGAGTACGACTCGACAAACAGCCAAACCATGTGTGTGGACTGGGAGCAGTGTAAGGGCATGTTGAGGGAAATCGAGTCACTGAGACAGCAGGCCCAAACATGCTGCTCTACTTCCTCCTACTCAGGCCCCAGGCCAGATTCTGAACTTGACGAATTAGATTGGTGCTACCAATTATCGACCCCTGCCTTGTTTGTGTAATTATTCCGCTTAAATTAAAGTGGGACAGAGCTTTCTGCCAATACCAATCCCTTTAGTAGTGCTGATGATCTGATTTGTTTGCTGGGTCACTGAAATCTCAATCATCTCAATATTTGTATAGCCACTGTGTGAAGGCTGATGTTCTGAAAGTTATGGATGGAAGCTGTTATATGTACTTGAAGGAGGGCAAAGTGGTACAGCGGAGTGCTCATTGGAGCCACCCTAACACGGGACTTCCACCAGATCCATGTCCGGTCCATCTCCGGTCCGCTGTGGTCAAGCTCTGTGCTCTCTTGTCCGTCAACACCCACCGGATGCGTTTTCGGAACGTAGCACGGAGAACCAACACCCAGACAGCTGGAGTCATATGACTGAGGTTTTCCCGCGGCAATTAATGAATCAAGGATTCTCCTCCTCTCCTCATCCATGTTGTCTTTATGGTCCTCTGAAAACCTCCGACTTGATGATTCCAAGCCTGGCTCCGTTCAAAATTACATTTTGTTATTATAGTTAAGTTAAAAATGATCTACGATTAACACAGAGTGTTTCATTCTGAAAATTAACCAGTTGGAGTTAACACATTGACTAGAATAGAAACCTCTCAGATCCGGTGACGGATCGGAGAAGGACCAGACACGGATCTGGTGGTATTTGGCCGTTAGAAACCTTTAGAAACAAATCACGGACTTTATATTTCTTTCTCCTTTGTACTGTGCTCATCCTCTCTGTTTGTGGTGACTGATACAGGAAGGAAACTGTATTGCCCACTCTTAGTGAAACCGGAAGTACATTACCAAGCTTGTGCACATAGCCTATTCCAATGCTGATTGCTGTATAAAGTTTGGTAATGTTGCTAGATTAAGAAGATCCTTGCAGGGAAGGAGGTCTAAAAAACGCAGTTCAATACATTCATTTCAGAACACAGTATTTAAAACACAATATCAGACATTTTTAAGGCTTTATTCTTTAATCAGAGAAAACTGCTTCAAAAAGTCACAAGAAGTGTCACATTCATAACCTCCACCTCTCTGATGCTCTTTAGCGGATAAAATGTGAGGAGGGGCTGCAAGCTGAGCTATTTTGAATAACTTCAGCTCGGTTTTCAAGTTAGGTTTCCTTCTGTTTTCATTGTTCACAGCAGCAGAGTTGAATGTGTGTGGAGATCTTGTCATCTAAACAGCCCCATATTTACAGGCCCCAAACTGACATCTTGTTGATGCCATGTCAAATGATCAGTAAAGGATACACAACAACAGACAAAGTTACCTTCCAGATAAACTTCTAACTTTTAAAACCATGTCTCAGTCCAGGCAGCACCGTCCTACCCAACACCTTGAATTTGAAGTCTTGCAAACTGCTGACTGTACAGTATGAAAGTTGAAGCTGCAAAATCAATAACCAAAACAGCCTTTCATATACCATTTCCTGTTTAGTCTGATGACTTTTTTGGGTGATAGTTTCACTTCAGTTGCTTCAAAATAAGCAGCACAGCTTTTAAGCTTGCTCTGCCATCTTTAATTGATGATAAATTGATGAAACATTTTCTTGAGGGAGCTACTGGGGAGAATTTGTGGGTGTACTCAAGTGTGAGAAAACATCTCTCAAGCGCTGCCTGTGGACAGCAATCCAGCCTAAGGGATAAACAGGCGTTCAGCTGCAAAATAACTTTAAATCTATAATTAAAGGCAACTTGTGTGAGAATTCTAAATGAACCATCCAGAGCGTTCTCTCCAACTTTGACGTTGTTCTTCAGTAGTGTCTTGAAATACAATAAGGGGGGTAAAAATGTGACAGTAATTCCATTACACTGTATTTCACACACACATGGGGAATTTTTCTGTATGAGTTGCCAAAGTGTAAACATCAAAAGGGCTACATCAACCGGATAAGTGAGCCCAGTGATGCTGCAGCCTCTGGGAGTGGCAGGGGATTTACAGCTATCTTCAGAGAGAGGGCAGGGTCAAATAAAGGATGAGGGCAAACTGCGTTTTACACCAGTGAGCTTAAAGTGTGACAATCCATCGACTAGTGCTAGCAACACTCTCATGTCACCTTTGTAGGTGCAAATCCTCTCCATTTATGTTTCAGGAGCAGGGCAAAGTGAAAGGATCACTGACCTTCATGGAACTGAATTCTAAACATGGAGCAACAGGTGAGTGATTAAAGGACCTGAAGGTGATTCATCTCTGGAATTTAGTTTTTAATTTTAGATGCTGTACCCCTGCAGGCTACTTCAAAATATTTGTATTCATTCTAGAATGAAAATGTATGCATCAGGGCCTCATACATATGAGCATTTAGCTGACTTTCTTACATGTTTATTGATTTTTATGTTTTAAAATGTCACTTTTAAGTTACACTCTTAAAAGTTAAATCTAAAAAACAGTACATTTGGTAAAGTTACTTCATTTCGAGTAACAGAACAAGTACTTGTAACTTTTTTAAAACAAGTGAAAATAGAACCCACAGCTATCTTCAAAGAAGAGCAGCATTCAAAGTAATGCATACACCCCCCCTGCCAAACTTCAGTACAAGTCAAATACTGTAGAGGATGTGACAGAATTGTAAAGCAATTCACATGAGTCTGAGCTTCCTTAGATAGAAAAGAGTTCTGTCCTCGCAAAGTTAGACCACAAAAGTGTGAATTCCATCTCTGTGAAGTTTTTGTAAAATGTGCAGATATGTAGGGTAAAATGCTTAAATTTTTATTTGTACACAGCAGTGTTGTTGTCATCGGTGTTGATCAAACACTTAATAAATCTGCTAATTCTAAGGTTGAAGTTTCATAAAATCTGAAACATTGCTTCAGTAACAAGTTATATACACTGATTAGAGATAATTAAGGAGAAAGTTTGAATTGTCAGACATGAAAAACTGTCCTGGAACAACAACAACTGAGTTTCTTGAGTTTCAATTGTCAATATCAGGTCCACTGAAACTCTCAGTTCTGAAATCCATGTTGAAGACTCACCAGCAGCATTTTATTAGATAATTTATTCACCTATATTAATTATACAGCAGCGCACTGTGACTTTAATGCTTATATTTCAAAGCTCTCTTCTATTTGATCATTACTGTTATTGCTGGTTATTTTGCTTTAATTTTCAATGGCTTGTTTTAATGACTTTTAAATGCCTTGTCAGGATTTTTAAAGGTCTTCTTTCAATGTGTTTGTCTGACCTTTGTCATGGTTCTTTTAATGTCCTTTGAGAAGAACTTTCAATTGCCTTGTAGCCAAAATTTGTGCTCTATAAATTAACTTGAAGTGCAACCATACCATACCATACCATACCATACCATACCATACCATACCATACCATAAAAGTGCAACCATCTAATATTCATTTCTGTGTTTCTGTTTATGTATTTCTGTGAGTAGATGAGGAGGAACTCACTCTCAGAGCAGCAATTTACAGTGTGTTGCTCATCATCCAAACTGATAAGGCTGACTGGAAAAGTGCTCTGCAGCTGCTGGACCAGGCCATGAGAGACATGCCAACCCATAGACACCGACTGTGAGTTACGCAGAGAGTAAATATGAAAGGGGCTAGAGAGGTGGCAAAGACAAAGAGACTAGCAGTTTAAAATGTCCTGCTTCTTTTTTTCCAGACCTCTGCTGAAACAGAGAATCCTGGTAAAAGTTCAACTTGGGGAAAGTATAGTGCTGGACATGAAGAAGTTACGAGACGAAGGAGAGCTCTGCTGTTCATTTATGTGGCACCAGGTGGCGCTGTGTTCTGGAAGTATTACCCAACAGCTCACCTGCTACCAGAAATCCATCTCCTCTCTGTTGGTAATACCGCTGTCCTGACACCACCTTTGAATCATTTCCCAAATACAATTAATCAGAAAGATCATGTTAGAATCATTCATACATAAAAATTAAGACCACAAAGTTCAGCATTCGATTCCCTGCAAAGCCCTTTTATATTGAGCATGGACAACATTGCTGGAAAAGTCTCTGGTGCCATCATGTGGAAGAAGGATGTCATTTCGGCTGTGTTTAAGGAGCAGAGGAGCTCAACCTCTCTGTTACTTCTCTGTTTTGATTTCAGGCTGGGATTGGTATGAATAACAGAGGACTATGAAATAGTATTCAGTGTTAGCCGGTTGCTACCTCTGTGCTATTGTGTTGTTTTTTTATATGTGGAGTTTTTCATGGCCACTGGCCCAGCAAAAACATGTACTACTTTACTAGAGAGCAGAATCTATGTACTTAAAATGAATACACACTTCTTCATAGAGCTGCCTCTACACCTGTTTTATTCTACATGTGCCAAATAACTGATACAAATCCAGACGTCTGCTACCAAAGTAGTTGCAAGGAAAATTCTGCAATATCTCAGATATATTTAGGAAAATGTTAAGCTTGGCTGAACAATGATAGGTCATGCAAGAATTCTGTCATCAGAAGGTTCACATTCATGTAAAAGACTAAAAATGCATATAAAGTAGGTTTCATTTATTGTAGTAAACTGAAACATTAATCCAAAGGAAGTTCAGTTTCCTCTTTGAGACTGATGTTGGACGTTATTCCAACTTTCTGTCTTTGAAGAAAGTGGACTGCATGGAACAACTGATAAATGCACAATAATAGCTAACAGGATTAGAATTGGCTTGCACATTGTCTTTAGATTTTTAAAGCTTTATACTGTATTTTGTCATAAAAATCAAGTCTCTGAGAGTCTAGAATTTCAAAATAAGTAACTTGGTGCATACACTGAATGAATTACACCATTCATACACCATCCAAAAGATGTCACCTAGTAACTTCCTACTGTAATTTATTGTACATGTTTGATAACATCTTTGTTTCTGTTATGCCATCTGTGAGCAGAGTGCAGAGACTCGATGGCAGAAGGTCAACCTGCTGCTGGAGTTTGGAGAGTGGCTGTACTGTCACAACTTCCCAAAAGCTGATGCCCAACAGCATGTTCAGTGGGCTGTAGACATTCTCCTGCAGAAGGAGAGTGAACATGGAGCAGGTAGAACTCGCTGGTTTATCTCATTTATTGCATTATAACTCGTGTGTGAATGAATGGTTGTTATGCTACTGGACACTCTTAGCTGTAGAAGAAAAAGTAACAGATATTAACCTTCCTGTTATGTTTGTTTCTTAGGGACAGCAATAATGATCGTGGGTCAACTTGACCCGAGGCATGTTTGATTATCCAGAAGTGTCAGAACTCAAAAAAATCCCAGTAATCATTTTCTAATCTCATTATTAACTCCATTACGAACCATTTAAATCAATATTTGGTGCAATGGTGTTCTTTAATCCTCAACGATCATGGTTCAATGAGGATAACTCACTCGTTTTTTTATGAAAATTCATGTTAAAGCTTTTTTTAATGTACATTTGAAAGACCTAAATATAAATACAATAGTTTTACATGACACAGATTTTGATGCTGTATTTAACTGGCTTGGAAGGTATATATTGCCTAAAATGGAAGGAACCTCTGAATGCCTCTAGCCTTTCATCCACTGTGACATTAGGGCCTGGGTTATAGAGTAGTGGAAGTTGCTCTACCCACTTGTCCCTCACTATTCTAATGGCTGACAGCTTGTCTCTATTTGATCTCAGCTCCTGCAGTCAAATGCCAAAGTGTCCTTGGGCAAGACACTGAACCCCAAACTGCTCCCTCAGTTGTTCAGCGGTGTATGAATGTCTAGAATAAGATTAGCTAATACTGATGGTCCCTTACTATAGCAGCCTCTACCATCATTGTAATCAGTAATGTAAAAGAGCTTTGAGTGGTCAGAAGACTGAAAAAGAGATACATGAGTACAAGTCCATTTACCATTTACTCTTTATCATGACCTGCTCAAAAGCTGACTTGATGTCTGTTACACGAGTCACTGCTATCCTAGTGGCTCTGTCTTCATAATGTTTTCTGTAGACAGTTTTGCCTGACGTATATTTGGGGATGAAGATCGCTGTATTTCCCCATTTTTGATGTGAATTGACCACAAGATGGTCTGCATCTTCAGACACACCCTCCTCTCTTTCACTGTTATGATCAAAGAAGAGTGCCAGGGTTATCACCTGTTTATTTCTGCTGCTCATTTTGTAGAGCTCTGACAGAGAGTGTGTCATGTGTAGATGCAGAGTATAATGTTGGTAGGACTCCCGTGCAGAGAATCTGTATATGTTTTTCCCCTCCCCTGGGTTAGGGTTAGGGTTAGGGTTAGTAGTGATGGGAAGTTCGGCTCTATTCATAGGGCCTGCTCTTGTGACTCGGCTCCCAAAGAAGAGCCGAACAGCAAAAACTAATGGTTTGTGTGTTAAAACCCTTTTACGTACACTGTTTTTATGAGAAGCCTTATTACAAGACTTTTTCTGTTACAAAACCATTCTTACCTTTTAGTATTTTAATCCTTTTTTTTTTACGAATTAACAAAAAACTGCAAACAGATCCATAGAACCAGAACCAAACTCAAGCAAACAGAACCAGAACCAAACTCAAGCAAACAGAACCAGAACCAAACTCAAGCAAACAGAACCAGAACCAAACTCAAGCAAACCGAATCAGAACCAACTCAAGCAAACAGAACCAGAACCAGAACCAAACTCAAGCAAACATAACCAGAACCAGAACCAAACTCAAGCAAACAGAACCAGAACCAGAACCAAACTCAAGCAAACAGAATCAGAACCAACTCAAGCAAACAGAACCAGAACCAGAACCAAACTCAAGCAAAAAGAACCAGAACCAAACTCAAGCAAACAGAACCAGAACCAACTCAAGTAAAGAGAACCAGAACCAAACTCAAGCAAACAGAACCAGAACCAAACTCAAGCAAACAGAACCAGAACCAACTCAAGTAAAGAGAACCAGAACCAACTTAAGCAAATAGAACCAGAACCAAACTCAAGCAAACAGAACCAGAACCAACTCAAGCAAACACAACCAGAACCAAAACCAAACTCAAGCAAACAGAACCAGAACCAAATGCAAGCAAACAGAACCAGAAACAACTCAAGCAAACATAACCAGAACCAAACTCCAGCAAACAGAACCAGAACCAACTCAATCAAACAGAACCAGAACCAACTCAAGTAAAGAGAACCAGAACCAAACCCAAGCAAACAGAACAAGAACCAAACTCAAGCAAACAGAACAAGAACCAAACTCAAGCAAACAGAACCAGCTCCAACTCAAGCAAACAGAACCAGAACCAAACCCAAGTGAACAGAACCAGAACCAACACAAGCAAACAGAACCAGAACCAAACTCAAGCAAACAGAACCAGAACCAAACCCAAGCAAACAGAACCAGAACCAAACCCAAGCAAACATCATTAATGTCCTCAGTGCAGGTTGACATTGAGAAAAATCAGATGCCTCAGCTTGGATGGGCTGATCCGATTTTTCCATCACCTTTATCCTATATCCTCACATCTGATTGGTTGAGCGGTCACCATGCTGACTAATCAAAACAAAGTTCTGCTGTGAGCAGAGCTGGGGCTGAGCACTGTGAGAGCTAAGCAGCGAAAGGAAAAAACTGGGAGCCGGCTCTCTCTCGATGCAAGCCGGCTCTTCTGATTCACTATAAAGCATCAGCTCACAGAGCTGCAGTTTTTGATCATGACACATCACTACCCTGCTGAGAGTCCCTTCAATGTGGGTGGAGTTTGCCCATGGGAACAGAGAAGGTTACCGTCTGAAGTCATGCCAAGACCTGCATTCTTGCACTTTACAGATGAGGTCAAGAGATAGAGAGAGGGTGTGCGTGTGTGTGTGTGTGCATGTTTGCGTGCGTGTGTGTGTGGTTCTGGGTCTGTCTGTGTGTGTGTATGTGTGTGTGTGTGTGTGTGTGGGGGTGTGTGTGTGTGTGTGTGTGTGTGTCTGTGTCTGTGTCTGTGTCTGTGTCTGTGTCTGTGTGTGTGTATGTGATTGGGGTGAAATATGTCACACAGTTGCACAGAAACAATTAGTATTTGACACTTCTGACTCCTTTTAGCCTCCACTTTGACTGCCGGGTCAAATTGACCCACGAACAGTATCTATGCATTATAAACAAGAAGGGGGGGGGTTGCAAATATGTGAAAGGAACCATTTTTATTTTATATGTTGATTACGCTAATTAAGTCAAGTAGAAGAAGTTTCATACCAAAAAAAACACTTTTAACAATTTTTTTTAATTTTTGAACTTTGAAAAGGGTCAATCTGACCCTGAACATAACAGGAGGGTTAAGAATAGATATTTTCTTCAAGACAACATGAACAGTGATTTCTCTGAGGTTTTTTCCTCATGAATATATTTCTGTGCATGTTTGCGGATGAAAACAAGATAGTTGCATCAGACAGTTGGATTCAGTGATTCAGTGGAGCTTTTCTTTTCAGTTGTTTGCCTCTGTAGTCATTTAAGCAAGTAAATTTTGCTCAAAAGAAAAGGGACTGACCTGACGGAGATCCCATGTGGATAGCTATTGAGGTTAGCAAAGCACTACTTAAAAGACTGCCGGGAGAAAATTTGAGCCGCTTTAAATAGTCCCAAGTGGCAAACTGAAGTCATACAAAAGAAAATGAAAAGCCTAATTACCAAGACTCTAAGATTCTTTATTGTCATTGTACAAAACATACAATGAAATATAGTACTCAAGAATCAGGCTCAAATTATGTATAGCTTGATTAAAAGCACTTTTTGTAACAGTTAAAGTAAGGTTGTTGGTAAATACTATTCACAGCTCATTGTGCACGTCTGTCTTGTTCAAGTTTAAGTTTTTAGTCACTGTGAGTGTTTTTTAAATTTTTTCTCCAGAGGATGAGTCCACAAAGAGGGATGTAAGTTCCATAAGATGCGAGAACCCAGTCGGAGTCCAGGGCTCGTTATGGACACAAAGTTTGTCAGATCTGAAGGAGGTGCTGCGTCTTGAGAGCCTGGTACGAGCACACACTTTGCTCGCTGTCATGGCAGACAGAACAACGCCAGAGCACCAGCTGAGCCTTTTAAGAGCCTACACCTTTGTGCTACAGATATGGAAGGTACAGCAGGTTTAACAAGACATTGTTCAATCAGACATGTTACTGTCACTGGAAGAGGCTGTTCTTGAAATACATGTTATGTGTGAGGTGAGCATGGAACATGAATCTTAAAATGCTGTTGGGCTCCAGGTGTCCATGGCGGTGTGTTGTGAGATTTCCAGTGAGATGGCAAAGACTCAGCAAAACCAGCCTCCTCCTTCTGCTGGATCCAAAAAAGACAAAGACAAAAGCAAGAGCAAAAAAGTCAAAGATGTAAGTCCTGTAGCTCAAATGAGTCCAATGTTTGCAGTGATTCACTCTGTTTCCAGCAGTGTGTACAGAGTTCAATAATGGTTTTGATTTTTTTATTCATTATACAACAATAAGCTCATAAGCTGCAAATGAACACACAGCACGTTTATGATACTACCTGATTAAACGGACAGTATTCACATTATGTTTTATCACATATCATGAGCAACCTATTGTCTTTGTCTGAGCAGCCTCCTCCAGCAGAAGATCGACCCAAGCCTGTTGCCTTGAATCAAGAACCTCCTTCCACCCCAATCGACTGGGCTCGCTTCATATGTCCTGAGCAAGCCCGGCAGATCTTCAGAACCAACGAGAACCCCCACTGTATCAATACACACAGCATAAAAAAGCAGGCAAGACCACATACCTCTTAATATTATAACAATCTGCAGTCTCTTTTCAGTAAATTGAGAATTCTGGTGAACAATTTTTGTGTTGCACCATCTTGCATAGCTCCCATAAATGATGTGGCAACTCAGCATCTGCTGCTGCCAGCAGACTGCATAAAGAGTTTAGATAATTGGATGAAGAACATTAAACAGATGCTGATGAAGATATCTTCATCAGGTGATCTTAACATTATTTAGATTTTACATGTTAGACATCAGTTACAACATCGTGGAGCCTATTTATGGCAGATGTGGCTAAGATTTCACATTTTATAGCCATCTTACTTCCTGGAGCGAAGCAGTTCTTTCAGATTAAAAAATAATATTTATACACGCTGCTGTGCGTATCAGCACAGCTTGTGTGTGCACAAGATCGAGCATTCGACAGCATCAGACTGATTGAACCCCAGATTATTATTACAAAAAAATAATGTCAGTGTAATTTTAACAGAATTTATGTACAGGTGTATTATTTCTTGGTCATCCAGAGGTGTGATCACTGGCACAGAGACATGCTTTTTGCTCTGTAGTGGTGATTGTGGAGCTTTTAACCCTTTGTGCATGCTTTGTGACATAGACAATGTCTTTATGGTTCATTTGCACAGGTTTAGTGGGCGTAAAAGCTGTGAAATTCTGTCGTGATTCAGACCCTTGGTATTCTAAATACAATTGGTGCTATAATTCAGAGATGGTATGCGAATGTTTGACAAAGTTGGATTTAATTGATGAAGAAAACCAGCAAACAGGAGGCATCATGAGCTACATAAACTAACACTCATCACACATAAAACTAATGTTTGAATAATTGTTGTAACTGTAATAATCTGTCTTTGTTTGGCTGCAGACTCAAAGCCTGTTTTATCTCAACCTGCTGGAGAAAGAGCTAACCTCACTCTCATTTGACCACCTCACTTTACCCATAATGCATCTATCTGAGACCATTGCTCATGACCTCCTAAACAAGAGGAGCCTCTCTGATCTCTACCGACTAAGGTAAAAATAACCAAAAGAAGGTAACAACAAAACCCAAAGTGATGTATGAAAGTGTTGTTTGACTTTTTATGTTGTTTTCTTGTTTTTTTCTCCTTGATTAGAATTGTGCAAGTCTGTTGTCAGCTCGGTTTGGAGGCACACTCCCCGTACCATGAGCAGCTCCTGAATCTGAGTAGAATCCCAGAACAAGAGCAGATGGAGTAAGTCGACTAAGTAATGAAGATTTAATGTTTGCACATCTCCCTTTAATGACTAGTGATAACGATATTTGTGATTGCAGCTGTCGCAGAGAGATTTCTTTTCCACAGGAGAGGAGGAGAGGCCTTCACAGAGATTACAATCAGGTCAGCCTGCTTCTCACAAAATCTATGTTTTGAATGTTTCACCACATGCTCCACATTCACAAGAGTTTACAAGTCGAAGAAATGACCATTAAAATGAATAACTTAACTCTGGTTTTATTACTTTTTAGAGGGTGACTATTAAAGCACCCACTACAGGCTTGTATTTGTGAAGTAAATTTAATGTATGAGAACATTTTATGATGGCATATTAAGATACAAGTTTTACAATAGACAAATTACACAAGTGTTAAGTTTTAAATCAGCTGTGCAAGATGTTTCATATTTTATTAGTAATTAATGATGGTTATTACTTCAAACCGTTAAAACTTCTCCAGCCTGTTAATGGCGTTATTATCCAATTAACATTTAAGTAGGCCTTCCCTTAAATCTAAACACTAACACAGATCCAGGTCACACATGGGAGGACTTTTAGCTGCTGTGTTGCATATTTATCAGAGTTTTTTTACTGCTCCCAAATAAGAGACCAAACCCTAATGGAACAAAAAAATCATTCAAACATCTGTTTGTACCTATCTATATCTAAAAACATGACACCTGATCATTTTAAAAGTACAAGGGGAGGGACCAAAGATGGTTAGGGTTGATGGAGGAAGCAAAAAAAAAGGGGGAAAAGAAAGGCACATTTTAAAAACATCACCATCAAAATTCTTGTTCCTTTCTTATTCAGGGTAAATCACAGGTCCTCTCTCATACACTCAGGTATTACAAATAATATTAAAGAAACTTGGCTTTGACCTGCTTGATCCACAGGTTACAGGTTGGGGCTTAGTACCAGGTTCGACTGTTAAGACCGCTGCTAGACAATGTTTGCTAATGTGGTATCTTTTGTCTCTACCAACCTGTTAATAAGTTAAAATGTAAGATAAAAGTCAATCAATCAGACAGTTTTAGAACACTTCAAACATATAAAGGAGTTGAATGTTGGTGTATCTCTGTGATTTTCAGAAAAATAAAGGAAATGGAGCCGCTGCTTCTGGACAACAGAGCATGATCAGACAGTGTGGGACTGTGTGTGCTCAGGACATGTGGCTGGACAAAGCTGAGGTCTGCCTCAGCATGGGGTTCTTTCCACAAGCCAAACAGCTGATAGCAGAGGCATACACGGTGGCTTCTGTGAGTTAGAATCTATAACTGACAGTTAGAATCTATAACTGACAGTAAAATGCAATATGACATAGTGATGATCAGACTGAATTAAAAAAAACTATATTTTCTATCTTTTAATTCCAAAACTGATAGAATGTAAGTTTAAGATCCATTAGCAACACACATACCCTTACCCTCACATTGACTCTGTTCAGGAGCTGGGAGACCAGAGAGGAAAAGCAAGAAGTTTGATCAGTCAGGCTGTTCTGGCTTGTGAAGAACAGAACTTTGCTCAGGCGCTGAACCAGCTTGAAGAAGCCAAAGACCTGGGCGGGGATGAGGAGTTCTGGTTCCAGCTCACCCTCACTAAGGTCAGAGGTGTAGTCGGCCAGAGAGACCAAGATACACACAAGGTAAAATCTGTTCCCTTTAATCACATCCTCCACAGTTGTAGGTGTACATGTATTTCTGGACTGAATACTACTCCCATCATACCTTTCTTCTCTCACAGGTTGATCAGATCATAAAACAAGGCTGTGATGCTCTGAAGCTGATTCTTGAGAAGCGGGTAAACCAAGTCCAAGAGCTCACATTCCTCATCACCTCATTAAAGATGAGGTAACCCTGAATTACCACGACCACTCCTGATTAATATGTTTTTTTAGGGAGACCTGTAAAGCTGTGTTGCAAATGATCAAGATGTCTAAACACATATTAAAGGGCAGGGTATTTTTCAACTTTTTAAACATTTTAAAGCAGAGAGGAACACCCACCCTTCTATCAGTGCACGTTTCCGTGATGGTATAGGGATACATAAGTGCCTGTGGCATAGCATACACATTTGGGCCGTCACCATTAATGCTGAATGATATACAGGTTTTGGAGCAACATATCAATCATCAATCTTGATTTGTATAGTGCCAAATCACAACAAACGTTATCTCAAGACGCTTTTACAAACATAGGAGGTCTAGACCACTCTATGTCAAATTATGAACAGAGACCCAACTTAATCCATCTGCTGCCATCCAGACAATGCCTTTTTCAGGGAAGACCATTTTTCAGCAAGACAATGCCAAACCACATTCTGCATGTATTATATCAGCTTGATTTTGTAGAAGAAGAGTCTGGGTGCTAAACTGGCCTGCCTGCAGTCCTGACCTGTCACCCATTGAAAACATTTGATGCATCATGAAGCAAAAAGTACAACAAAGGAGACCCCCAGCTGTAGAGCATCTGAAATCCTCTATTAGACAAAATGAGACTACATTTCACTTTGAAAACTGCAGAAACTGGTCTCTTTGGTTCCCAAACGTTGACAAAGTGTTGTTTAAAAAGAGGTGATGCAACACTGGTAAATGTTCCTCTGTCTCTTGAAATGTGCTTCATGATTTGACTTATTGTATAACAAAAGTCAACTAGCTGAAAATCATATTTAATGATTGAAACCTACTTTTAGCTTTTAAGTATAAGGCACACATCTATTAAATCTATCATTGTATACATTCCGCACACACACGCTCAGATACATGTGACATCAGCAGGCATTGGTGTAATCTGAATTATTGAATCTGTTATGTTGTGTTCCAGAGGTGCAGTTGAATGTATCCGTGCCCTTGGTGGTGGTGAACCGGGGGAAACTCTCTGTAAAGAGGCCGCCCAGAGGATAACTGCTGCCTGTGACACACTAAGAGAGTGTGTCACTGGTTTTACAAAGCTCGGCTACAGACATCACACAGCTGAGGCACATATGGAGTCTGCACACTGTCTGGGGTCAGTCTTCAAGAGTCATGCCAGAATTCAATGGACTGCTTAGATCAGTTGGGTGCAAGGAGATCTTGTTTCTTTTTTTAGTGAACTGTTTGAAATTAGAACAGAAAAAGTAAACAGAACTTTTTCACCCTCCTGTAAAGATTAAAAAAAACACTTTTAGTGGACATACTGTACTTTGATTGGTTGTATTTTCCCCAAAAGATTTTTTGCAGCCATATCTGCCCATTTTGTTGCAATAGACGATGTAAACTGTCTTTACCAATTGGTTATTTTGAGGACAAAATGTGAAAAAACAGAACCCACATTAACAGAATTTATTTTAAGAAAGCAGTACTTCAAGGATTTTTTTTAATTCACCCTGGGAAGAAGGTTCAACCTCTGGTTCAACACACCAGGACCACTCATTTATTGAGTTGTTATTAGGAGAAAATTTTGAAGTAAAAATCAATAAATGCCAGACTTTTTCTTCAATAACTCCTACTTTCCACATAAAAGCAAATCTAACCATAGAAATGGTTAATGCATCAGACCATGTGCTTTTGACATTTGATGGTTTACCCAAATAACCATTCTTTCCTCTCTGTCCCTTTCCACCCTCAATGATACAACTCTGCAGAATCCTTGCCAGCCACACCTTTTCCACAGAGGACAGACAGCGCTTCCTGCTCGATAGCTTCTTTGAACTGCGACTTGCTGTTACCGAGCAGGAACATGTGGTGCTGAACGCTCAAAGTCTGGTCCCCACACAGGAGGAGGTAAACAAAGTTTATGCATGTCGATCTGTGATGTGATGATGATGCCCTTTCAAAAACATTGGGTTGCACACCTTACTTTGAAGATGAAGATCAGTGATAAAAAAAAGATTTATCAGATACAACATACAGGAATGGTGAGACAGCTGTGAAATAAAGAGATACAGATATTGATTATAAATAATAGGGAAAAAAATAATTTGAGCATGATTGATTATTTCATAGAGTGAGTGAATTATCTGTAGTATGTTGTCATGTATAAATGATATGCCCAACCTTAAACAGGGTTTTAAGTATGAAGAACCACCAGAGTCAATAGTGTACTAATAAGACATGCTCTGTTTGATCACTAACTTTACAATTTAAACATGCATCAATACATTTGGTGAGAATGTTAATCATAAAACAATAATTAAATACACTTAATCTGAAATTATCATGTATTGTGAATAAAAAATGAAATAGTAAAAGAAGTTTAAAAAATACAGATCCATGAAACAGTTCAAACTTCTTGTAAATAGATATTAAGAAAGCAAGATCAAAAGTCAATAACTAATATTTGTACAGTTCCACAATGCTCTGACACAAACAGACAAAGCCTCAATCACTCGTCCACAGAAGATGGGTGTCAGAGTTATATTTTATCCAGGCGGTATACAAGCTCTCATAGAGATGAGGTTATCAGAGGGGTTTAACTGTGGCTGCAGCTTTGTTTTACATGTTGATGGAACCATGAGAGAAAAATTGATTTAGCAGCTCTCACAGCTTCTGCACATTCTTCTTCTATTGAGTTTGTGATTAAATCTTCATGTTGTGTAGCAGAGTGCGTTCAGCAGATGGTGCTGCTGTTTTACTTAGTGCTGACATCCAGCCTGCACTGGAAACAAGATACAATAGCAGAACTCACTGAAAACACATTGTCTTCTGTCTTGCATCATTTCTAACACAGTTATCCCATCATTAGTTCAGTAGAGCATGATATTAGTCCATTAAACAATACTTTATGTTCACACTTCCACATAACATTTGTATTTGTTAACTTGTGCAGGGCAGTGTAATACTTCTTCGGTCAGCCTCTTTCACCAAACTGTTTAGCACTGGTCAGGTGAAACTTGTCTGAAACAATTTAAAGGGGGCACATAATTAAAAAAAGTTGAAATATCTGATTGAAACTTGATTTTCCTGAATTTGTTCTTTCCTTAATCTTTCTGACGTGTATAGTTTAATATCTATGTACTTCACAATAAAGAATTAATTCATCAAGGTTTTATTTTTCCATACCAGAGTCCTGGATTGTCTCTGCCAGCTATGAGGAGGCTGCAGCGGCTGCGGCTGGATCTCACAGAGTTTAGTCTGGTTCTGCTAGAGGCGCAATGTGAGGAAGACAAATCCCAAGCTCTGGCCAGGGAGAAGAAGAACTCTACTGAGATAATACTCGATGAGTTTATGCGCTGCTCACCTGAGCCTGACTCTTTAGAGCAGGTAAGAGAAGTGCACAAGCCCCAAGCACCGAGGAAATCTTGTATCTATTTCAATCTCAAAGAATTACTCTCCACAGTAAAGATGTATTCTAGGAAAACCCCAAAGCACTGGTTAAAGTTGGAAAATACAAGATTTAACTATATCAATTTTCTGTTTCATATTCTTTCAACAAACTAGTGTATTACTTGGAAGTTTCTTTATTGTAGAGGTTTAGTATCTTATTAACAGTTATAAGACTATCGCCTTTTTTATCTTCAAATCATATACAATACAGTAAAATCCAGAATACAAGTCACACTGTAATATAAGATGCTGTCTGTATTTGGAGGGTCATGGGAGGAAAAAGGTTTAACCTTTGTTCCTGTGTGATCACTTCGACTTTTTCTTGTACCATCTACCAGCTACTAGATTGGTAGTTCAGCACAGGCTTTAGTCGTGCTGATAGTTGCGAGTTATGGGCAGACTTTATGCTTGCAACCAACTCAACAAACACTTGTGGATGCTCCATTGAGTCTTTTCAATCAGTCCAGCACTCCATCAGGTGTATTTACTTAAAAATACACCGCATGGTTCTGGCCTAATGAGAGAGAAAAGCTGTTAAAAAAATGACGGACTGGTTGGCTCCGCTATGCATTAAGCATGCTTTGGCTCTTTGAGTGCCGCCTTCTGGGTGAAATACAGTAACACATAGAATAGTGTATGCATTTTAAACTGGAATATTGGCCTCACTGGTGTACAGGGTCACTTTTTAAATGACAAAAAACATGTATTGAAAATGTGTTCTATACACCTAATTTGAAGGTAATTTATCTTTACAGTAATTTATACTGCATAGAAACCAAGCACATACCAATGCCAGCTAAACTAATTTTTCTCCTAGAAATGTAGAGACACTAAGAGCTTACGTCAGGTGTCATATGATGTCTTTTTTTACTCTTTTTATTAAGCAGTTTTCTATATCTAAAATGATTAGCTTTTCATCCATATCACCCAGTTTTTCACCTTCTTTGAGGGAACTTCATAGAAGAACTTCAACAACATGTTTGAACAGCCAATTAGAGTGTCTGTGATTCCATTATAAGGTAATTTAATATTAATGAAAAGGCTGAGGAAGACTAACCTGTGAGAAAAACAAGCATAGTCAAATATACAACATTTCTCTGGCTGACTCTGTCTTCATCTCACAGGGATCAGTGTTTGTCATGATGGCTGTCAAACAAGTGTACCCACCACTCGCCCTCCCTGTCTTACAATGCTGCTTCTGAACTGATTTATCATCTGTTTCCAAGTATTCATTTGACATGTAACTGCACATGTAAGCAAGTATTTCAGTAAACAAGCTTTAAGTCAAGTTTCAAAGTAAACAAGTTGACCCTTGTGTCTTGTCCAGGAATGGTTAAGTATTGGCAGCACTGTAGGGCAGGTGGCTTTGAGCCATCTATCTGCAGTCTGGTCTCGGGACCCTCACAACATGGAGACCAGAGCTCGCTGCTTGAGTTTGATGGGAAAGTACCTCAGACTGCTGGCTGTGCGGGAGGACCCCCTTTATTTGTGTTCTCTCTGGGACAGACACAAACAGGTAGACAGCACACATGTTCATTCATCACTTTAAACATGTAGACACTTCTGGCACACTTGAAATACTCATGGACACTTAATTCCAGAAGAAACTGGACTTGGAACTTGGAATGTTGTTTTTGACATTACAGAGGAATTCCACGAAATGTAATGAATAAAAGACAGCCAGTCTGTTGCAGAGATTTATTTAGAAGAGCTTTGCAGTAGCCTTTTACAAATATTTATGCTTGTTGGCAAATATTTGGATTCCCCTGGACCTCAGTTTATGATAAAATAAAATATGTCTGGGCAGTTCATGGAGCATAGTCTTACAAGGCAGTGCACAAGCTCATTGTGAAAACAGAAAACAAATTAAGATAGTGCTCTAGCTAGAGCTCTCTCTGTTTTCAGGAAAACAGAGTGATGATGTCATGATTCTTGCCAGCTCAGTGGCACCATGTTTGGTTCTGATTGTGGCAGGTATGTCATATTTGTTATGAAAGTCAAAACTTTACACAGTCACTGTTCTGTCACAATCAGAACTGTTATCCCAATGAAGTCAGTAAGTTTGGCATAGTATGAATGCACTGTGTGCAAAGTGTGGTTTGTTTGAATGCATGTAAAGATGGATTACTCAATAATATGTCTTCACTGAGTTATCATATTTCAGGCCCCAGCAGGACGGGTGCTGCGCTTTGTTTTTGACTTGTTATTGTCTTGTTCTTCTTCTCCTGCTTACCAGGATAACTACATTAAACAAGTATCAACTGCATTGTATCAATCAATCAATCAATCTTTATTTATACAGCGCCAAAGCACAACAAACGTTATCTCAAGACACTTTTCCAAACATAGCAGGTCTAGACCGTACTCTATATTTAATTATTAACAAAGACCCAACAACAAGACAGGGTAAGACTCAGCCTTATCTTACCTTAATCCACCATGAGAAGAGCACTTTACAACATTTAACAAGTTAGTTACAGCAGCAAGGAAAAACTTCCTCTGAACAGGCAGAAACCTTGAGCAGAACCAGACTCGTGTTAGACATCTGCCTCGAGCAAGTTGGGGTTGGAAAGAGGGATTGAGGAGATGCAAAGAGAGAGAGAGAGAGAGAGAGAGAGAGAGAGAGAGATGATAGTGGTGAGTAGTAGTTGTAGCCGCTGGCATGTCGGTAGCAGCTGAAGTCTGGAACGTCCACAGCAGCAGGCCTCCTCCAGCAGCAACTCAGAGGAATCTACGAGACAAGGAAGCTCAGGGACTCCAGAAAGGTCTATGTTTAGTAACATTAATGGGACAGGGAGACAGGGACAGTTAAATTAAGTGATGGGCCGGGGGAAGGGGATTCCAGTGTGTCAGTTCCCCCGGCAGTCTAAGGCTAAAGCAGCATAACTAAGCACTGGTCCAAGCCTGAGCCAGCTCTAACTATAAGCTTTATCAAAAAGGAAATTTTTAAGCCTACTCTTAAAAGTAGAGAGTGTATCTGCCTCCCGGACCCTGACTGGTAGAGGATTCCAAAGGAGAGGTGCCTGATAACTGAAGGCTCTACCTCCCATACTATTTTTAGAGACTTTAGGTCTTATTATATGTTAAAGGTATGGATGCTGGTGCTATAGATGTTTGAAGATGAAATACACATATATATGTATATAAATATATATATATATATATATATATATATATATATATATATATATATATATATATATATATATATAGATCAGTTGTACATCCTATAATTTTTCAACTAACACCAAAATATGTCTGTGTCAGTCGACATGTCCAGGTGTCATGAGCTGTCAGGAATCACAAACTCCATCATGGAACTGTCAAAGTAAACTTGGTGCATCTACCGTCTGTCCCTCACTAGCTATTTTCAACTTGAAAGATCTTTGATTTTTCAAAAACTTAACCTGAAGGGGAATGACATATTTTATCTTCTGTATAATAAATCCTTTATCTCACAGAAAAATGTTCATGAATAATATATAAAATCGGCTCCAGCCTGTGCATGCCTAAAGTGGTGCTGGGACCTCAGAATCAGTATATCAAGAAGGAAGAAACACTAGCTATAAACAAACTGTTAGCAGCTATGTACATCTTGAGGGATTTTACTTACCTGGAAAAAGTTGCTCCCCAGGGTGAAAAGTTTAGACGGATTAGAGACATGAATGTCCACTTACATAAATTAAGTCTTCGTGCTTTGTGGTCATGAGGGGATTTTAAACTAATCACAATCTCTGTCCTGTGATCTTGAACCAACTTTGTGTAGACAGAAGCCTGGTCTGACCCCAAAGCTGTTTCTTTGGAGGAGGAGAATTCAGAGGAAGATAAAGACAGAGAATCTGCCAGAAGAGAACTGAGGATGACCCATGCCAAAAGTGCTGAGCTGCAGGTACATACCTCCTGACCAGTGACCCCATCACTTTTGATTAATCTCTGATCTAAGATATTTATACTGAAGTTTATCTCACATCTCCAACCCCCTGGAGGGAAACCCATGTCTCAGCATGGTTCTCAGATTTAAAATCACAGCAAAGAGATCCACTGTCTACGTCAAACCTAGTGTGGTGCAATATGAGTGCAACGCAGGGCTGGTGTGGATCAGTGTAATATGGGGAAAATGGACAATTCATGTGGTGATATTATTACAATATTAAATATATTATTATTCAGTTATATTATTTATGATATTGTCCAACCATAACGATACAAAATGTCTTACGCATACTATCCAGTTGCCATTTGACTCTGACCAAATGAAATAAATGCCTTCAAAGACACATTTATCAGTTCATCAATGGGATTTAGTTGATGGGGGGAATAAAGGTTATGTTGCCAGATAAAAAAATCGAATTTCAAATGGCATAGCACTTCCTAACTTTTGAAATGTTTAGCGTGTAGAAGCAAAGCATTAGATAATACATGACCGAAGTATTTTAAGACTTGACTGATGTAAGTAAGGGTTTAATACCAGGGCGTTGACCATTGTTTGAGCCCAAAAAACACACCGATACATGGTGTTATTTCCTTTCAGTTTTATTGAAAGCATTGCTTTACAATAAAATACATTTGAATCAGTGGCAGTGCATTATATGACGAGCATAAGAAATATATTTAAAACTGAAGGGCAACAAAAGCTCAATGAATCAATGAATGATAAAACATTAATAAGTCAGTCGACTGAGACTAAAAAATTAATGTTAGAAATGAGAGAGATCAAATCAAAATGTTAAATATAAGAAGTAGATTAGTGCAGGAATGAAAGTGAAAGCATAATGATTTTCCACCAATCAAATCTTGAAATGATAACTTATATTCTTACAGTTAGAATGATGATGATACATTAAAAATTGAATAGCAGGTACAGCCTAAATTATAAGGATTAGACTTTCTCTTTCTTTTACTTCTACAAAGAATGTTTTATTTTTTTATATCACTGAGAGAATGATAGTGAGGTCTGATAAAGTTTCAAAAGTAAAGCTTTCAGTAATGGCTTAAGTCCATATGGGTCTGGTTTTGAGACTAGATTAATGCAATAAGAGGATTCCTTCAAAGATTACAGAAAAACAAGTATTTCTGGAGTTTGACACCTGTAATAGGTTCATATTTTTTTAGTATAATAATTGTTCCTGTTAGATGTAAAGAAACATCTACAAACTAATTCTAGAGAAAGAGAACAACTAAACCCGAAGTCCTCTTTCTGTTTTAAAACACATGACAAAGTTCAACTAATGTAAATAAAAAGCATTACAAGTCTGAATTTTGACCAATTTAACAGGTATCCTTTAAAGTTTCAGTTGTTTTAGCCCATAAATTCTCTCTTAATGTCAATGTGAATGTATTTGAATTTTTCAAAATAAGAGGAAAGTGGATTTTATCTCTCTACATATATTGAGAACGATTCAAGAAAAGTCTTTGTATGAGGAAGAAAAATGATTACTGCTGTCTTTCACACATCATAGTTTGAAGTCCGGAGTGTTTTTCTGCAGCTCCACCACAAACTCAATTAAGGCAGTCACAAATACATGGGCAGCCTAAGGTCTGAGAAGCAAACAGAGAGCATCAGGTGTTTTAAAGACGGAGAAAGCAAAAAAAAAAAAAAAAAAAAAAAAAAAAACAAAGGGAAAACTTTTTTGGGCCAACAGAGAAGTTTTCGGTCACTTGTGTGTCCTTGATTAAAAGGATTTCTACCCTTTGTTGGAAGAATGAGGCAGCTATATTTGCACAAGAAAACCCTTTATGTCACCAATCTCCCATCACTAAATCCAAGCACCGTACCTTGGGGGACCGGGCCTTTGCTATAGCCGCCCCACCCTCTGGAACTCTCTCCCCCCACACATCCGTGCTTCTGACTCACTTCATTCATTTAAGAAACAGTTAAAAACTTACCTTTTCAAACAGGCATTCCCCTCACATTAATTTTTCCACCTCTTCCCTTGTTGTCTGCTTGTCTTGTATGTCTTTATTTGTATTTATTTATTTATTGTCTCTTTTGTAAAGCGTCTTTGAGTTATTTAAAAGCGCTATATAAAACTTAGGTATTATTATTATTATTATTATCTGTTGAGGCCTCAACAGTCAGAAACAGAGCTTAGCAGGCCAGGCAGAGAAAGGGTTAAACAGTCTGAGACTGTGCCTAAATACCACATCCTCAAAAGGCAATTTGTAGGTGCTCCTCAGACTACTGCAGCAGTGGAGGCCTCACAGCACGATGCAAAACCTGACACTACAAAAAACAGGTTTATCTCTAGGTACTACTCAGCTGGCTGAATACTGACCAGGGGGCCCGTGCAGCATAGAAGAACCTTAGACAGAGGGAACAAATCCCATGCTGCTACACCAGAGGATATATCACAGAAGTGTACAACAACAAGTGGTTTTACATTCAGGTGTTCAAAAGCAGGGCTTATCCACCTGTGATACCACAGCAGGGTGATAGGGTTCATGGGGTTGAGTCCTCTCCAAAGTAAGCTATCTCAGCATCAGAGAAAGCATCAGTCCATCAGGCCGGAGGAAAAAACAATAAATATTGTGTCTCTGTTGACCCAGTCAGAGGCAGCATTGACTAATGACTGTGATAGGGTAGAGGCTTGACCTCAGCAAAGGAGGTTGTTTTCTCTGAGCACAGTCAGAAACATCTAGAAGTGCCCCTGATGCAGCAGATGACACAGAAATGTGGCCAAACTTACCAAAACATCATGAGAGTCTGAAAGTCAAAAGATGCAGTTAAAAAAATAAAGCTCTTGACTTCCTGAGGTCCTCTGCAGTACACAACACAACCTGCAGAGGGAGAGAAACCTCAAGAGAGAAAAGGAAAATTTATAGAAAGAGCAGAAAAACTTTCTGAGAGCAATATATTCCTCCAGTGTTCAATGGGAACTTGAGGAGAATCTACCTCTAAGCTCACCCTCCAAGACTTCTCTTTAACTTCCTACCCACAACTCTCTCAACCCCCATTGTTTTCCACCTTATCCCTTAATCCTCCCTTCTCCTATCCACAACTCTAACTACTGTATTTCTCAACCCTAACTACCTTTACCCCTGATTTCTTTATTTTGTGCAGTGGCTGACAAGGGCACGGAATTTGAAAGGACCCAAACGATTTTCTTTTGGAGAAACAAGCTGCAAATGCTCAAACAATGCAAATGTGGAAATGTGCTGTAAAAGATAAATTGTGCTGCAGAAACTAAAAACAACTGCATTAACAGTGAATATGTTGTAAATAGACAAACACTGCAAAATGCAAACTAACTCAAAGTTAGCTCAATTAGTTGGGAGTCGTGTTGAAGTTGGTTTCGTAAATGAAAGACTAAAAATAAATAAGAAATGTAATTCATTCATTCACACTGAAGCCAAGATATTTATAGTAATCTCACCATATTCAGAGACCTGGGTGGAGTTCAGTGGTAGCAGCCCCAGGATTCTTGGAGCCAACCTGGCAAGCATTCCACTGTGCTGCTGGGTGCAGCTTCCTCCAGCTACGAACCTTGGGTAGTCACAGAGCTAGCGGAATTATGAGCAGACTCGGTCCGTTGTAAGGCTCAGTGAACTCTGGCATGTTGGTAAAAGCTCTATCAGCAGTTTGCCATGGAGCAGTCTCATTCAGGTGTCCTGAGGCGAAGTACAATTACTGCTGACATCCCTCTCACTCTTCTCCCATCCCAACCTTTTCTTAGCCATTACTGGTGTCAAAGTCCAGGTCAAACTCTCCTGGCTTCAGTAATTTCGCTTTGGGGTCTTGTCTCACCCTGTTCGGATTCTATTTCCCATTACTACCTGCTAACCATACATTATCCCTTATGTGTGATCAGTTTGCCTCTGGCGTTGCTCATGCTAGTGAAAGTTAATAACCATTGTTAAGGGGTTGTCATGGGGTTTTGACCAATCAGAATCAAGCCCCTTACACAGCCGGAAGATCAGTAAGAAAGCTGGGTAATAATCCCTAATAACAAACTGTGGTACTTTCTGGTCTTCTTCTATGGCGTATCAACAATAAAGCTGCTTCACTGAACCCTACAGACCTGCTGCACTTGTGTAAAAGTCTGGATCAGCAGCATTTTTCTTTTACAGATGTTTCTTGTTTTTTGTTTTAGCATCTTTTGTGTTTTTGCAACACCTTTGCTGTCAATCTGTTTTAACTTTTTGCAGCACTCTTTTTTATTTGCAGTGCATTTATGTTGTTGCATTTATTTTAGACTTGAGCATGTTTTTATGAATTTGCATTGTTCGAGCATTGCAGCATGTTTCTCCAAATGAAGATCGTTCAGGCTGTTGCAGATTCTCTGCCTTTGTCTGCCATCATAATCTTGAGAAGAACTTAACATGTATTGATTGCCTGCACAATAGTTTTCAGTGTTGTAAACTATATGCATAGTGTAGCATGTCTGCATATGTAATGTAATGTGGCATACTGTGTATAAATGTATTAATCTGCATACATTTTGTGTGTGTCATGTCTTTTTAACAGCAGAGGAGGTGCAGAGCCCAGCAGCTGTTAGCAGAAGCCAGTAATGCACTGAGTGAGGCCATCGGTCTGTGTCTCCAACACAAGCTGCCCTACACCATCCTGGCTGATGCCTCTGTACATATGTTGGAGTGTCATGGCCAGTCAGATCCTGCAGTGGCAGGCCAACACCTTGCTCTGTTTCAGGTATTGTACATCAGGTTTAATCTCCATGTACACTGCAGAGGTTCCATATGAAGTATGCATGAAACACTGACAGACTGCATTAAGACACCATGCGGGTGGCTCAATGAACCACACAAACTGCAGCCACACATCTCTGCTTTCTAGAAGGCTTTCTTCAAGTTATCATCACCCACTATAATTCAGGCGTTTACCAACAGCCGCTTCATCCATCTTCTGTTGTATTCCCAGAGCTGCTGCACTGTTGCTACGATGGCTGACGTCCTAAGTTCTGCTTGCTCTTGCACCAGTGAGTCCCAGCTCTCTGCTCTGCTCAGCCTTCACAGGAAACTGCTCCTCTCTAAGGAAGAGAGGCCCAGCAGCATGCTGAAGGGAGTTGAGGACTCCCTGAACAGCCTCTCCAAGGTACGGGGTCGCCAACTCCCCCTCGCTTATGATTTATGGATGCTGTCAGAGAGAGCTTGCTAAATCCCCTTGATGGAGGACACTATGTTTGTGCTGTTATGGCCTTAGCTCTGAATGTAATGCAGGTTTACAAAATCACACAAAGTATTGGATCTGAAAAAAGGACTTCTTCTCAAGTTTGTCTTTTTTTCTTAGCAACATGCGTTTAATTGAACAACTATGAAAACAATACATCCAGATGTTACATGAGAGCTGCCCCATAAAAGGCAGAGGAGGCAAAGACAAAAACATTTCACTGTGTTGATACGGCCAATAAAAATATAGAACATTTGCTGAATAATTGATTCAATACCACTGTTTATTTGATATACTATATAACAAAGAAAATAGTTTCATTAATCGTCAGTGATACAACTCACATATTTGTTCAAACTATTGTAGCAGCAGAATATTGTTTGTGTCTGGCATCTGGATCTGACCTCATCACTCCCCACAGATTTATTTTACATGAAGAAACTGAGGAGTATTGAGATAATATCTCAAGCCTCCAACCTGGAGCCTGCAGGTGGATGCTGGGGAGGTGGTGGGGATGAAAGGCAGTGGGAGCAATAACAGAGCAGAGGGAATGACCAGTAATCTTGCAGCTTAAATAGACATAGCCAAATTGATAGGGTACATTTCTAAGGTGATTGTTAGAATGATCTGAAATCAAATGTTTTGGCCAAATCTGTTCCAGCTTTTCAAGAATTGTTTCATTTAGAAAAAGAAAAAAACCCAATCATATGCCTCTCTGGTTTGCAGGCCTTCAGCCAGCTTACCATCAATCCTAACCACCTGAACATCCTCGCGGAGCTTCCACCCAACCTGAAGATCCTGCTGCTCCAGCACTCTGATGATGGGTAATTTCTGTTTTGTTCCCATCTTTTTTCTCATTTTCTTTGTCATGTCGTGGACTCTGTTCTTATTATTCTGACACTATTGTGGTACAAGAGTAAATGACTCCTCGTCACACAAGTCTTATCAGGTTTAGTCAAAAGGGGCCTTCAGTGTGGTTTTGCTGCCACTAGAGGGCATGTGGCTCAGATTAGTGCATTTGTACTCTGAGTGATGTTTCAAAATTTTGTATTTTTTAATATCAAACCTATGAAGAAGTCCATGCAGCATTCATCTAAGAGTTACAAAGTTTTTTTTGTGAGTGTTTCTTTGTTTTGTTTTCAGGTCAGAACTGTATGGAGCCCTCTATGAAGTGACTGAAACTCCAAATCAAAAGACAAAGGCCACACAATGCGCAGGTTTGAGCTTGTACATGTTTTACACTTATGCCAACACTACTAAGAGCTGTTCAACTTCAAACATACTTCAGAGATTTCTTCCTTTTATGTATTATTATACTGCATCTGATGAATATTCAGTTTGAACATGTAAAAATACAGAATGCACAGTTTGAATGAGCACAAGGAGAGAGGGGAAGAGACGCCGTTTCGAACAAATCACCAGATTTTTTCCCCTCTTCCTCTTTGCAATGGCCTTGCATAGAAACCAGCTCTCCCAAGTCGTCACAGAGCATTAACATACTGTAGGAACTTATCACATGACCTTTCCTGGAACTAGTCTGCAATTAGAAGCTGTAGATATAGAAAAAAAGAACTAGATGCCTTGTGAGAGAATTAGGACAAATGTGAGGAATAAAACAGCATGAGAAAAAAGAAGACAGCTGAAGATCTTATAAAAAGAGGAAGGGTTGGAGGTGCTCACAGGAACCAATTACAGGCTTGTGTGTATGTGTATGCATGTCTGATTGTGTGTCCATTTTGTTGTGCTGTAGGTACACTGACATGCTCCAGGGTAGCTAAAGTTTCTGTCTGCCCGCGGGCTCTGCTGGCTTTGAGGGAGCGGACTCAGGCCTTTGGTCAGGAGACCAGACTCAGCCTCTTCAAGGAGGCCTGCCAGCAGAATTTGCAAGCCACTGAGGGCAGTATACAGGTTACTGAGGAGCATCAGATTTTTCCCTGTGTACGTCTTCTATCAATCTATTAACATTATTCACTGCAAGCCTCATAAATAAGTTCACACTGCTGTATTTATTACCATCTCATGTCTCTGCCAACTCACCAAGGAGTCTTGGGACAGCTGACTTATACTGAAAACCATCGTCTTTCTTGTTCCCATACACAGAAAACTGCAGCAGACGAAGAATTGACACGTCACTTCAGAGAAGTTGTACAAGATATGGAAGATTACCTTAAGCCACTTCTCACTCAGCTTGACTTCTCTGGCTTCAGGTGAAGTTCTTTACATGCAGAACAATGTACACAAATTGTAAGACTTTGTTCTGTTGTTGTTGACTGAGGCTTTTATTCCTACATTAATATTTTAATGAACCTGATTTTGGTAACATTATATAGTTGTAATTCTGCCTATTGAGCCTGATCTGTGAGTTGTGGGGTGGTAGACAGCTGGATGAAAGTTAGCAAAGTGAGCCCTCAAACAATATTGAATAACATCGACTCACACATAAGCATGTTTCAGCAGGAGTTTCTAGCTTAATTTGCAGATAATCTTGTCTTACTTTTTTTTTAAGTTAAAAAAGGGCCTTTGTGCCTTTATTGGATAGGAAAAGTGGAGAGAGATAGTAGAGAGTGGGGGAATTCATGCAGCCTGCGACCACTGCAACAAGGATTGTAGCCTCTTTATATGAGATGGCCCTCTCTTGGCACATTTCATTTAGTTTTCTTAGCCTATGGGAAGAGTCCATGCTAGTTTATTTTAGGGTTTACTATTGTCATCAGTAGAAATATCCATGTGAGGAAAGTCCTCTCCAGTCTGTAACAACACAAAGTGAGACATGTTTATCTGTCAGTGTTTGTTAGTTGGGTTATGTCCTCGGTGTTGTTGCAGCAAAATCACATAGAAGTCTTTTTTATTGACTTTGTCACATTTTCCACTACTGTATTTGCTTGTATTTTCAGACTTGTCAGATACAAGGTAGACTAGCCTTAGTGATCCTCACCTGTTCTCCTCTCTCTCAGGCCTCGGGCTGCATCACTCCCTGCCCCTGAGACGTCCAAAACCAAAGATAAAGAGGAGAAAGAGAGTGCAGGTAAAGGAGGCGTGTGTTGGATGTGAGCTTGATTTTCTGTGACACCCTCAGGGCTTTGCGGTTATCTTTATAGTGTGTCACATTAACCACTATTCCAACATCCGCTGTGATGCCTATATGTTTAATCGCATCCCATCAACGGTTTTCTATTCAGCAGGCGGCAGCTGGTCCCCCTCAGGCCAGTGTGGTAGCTGTATGTGCGTTTAATCTGATACATGTTGATTTAAACACACAATATGAAGCAGTGAGGATACTAGTGCCACTAAACTGTTTTCAAAAGAGCTATTTGAACTGTCACACTGAGCCCGGTAGAAATGATAGACTTCATAAGAGGAGATTAGTTCCTTAAGGGTTGTTGTAAAGTCATGTCTTACAAAGTCAACAGTGATGAAATATACTTCATACATTCACTTAAAGATATGCTGTCTTGTGTGTAGTGAAATCACCAGCAGAACCAGGGCACTTTGTGGTGTTGCTGGCAGACACTGTGTTACTGGAGTTACCACTGGAAGCCTTGTCCATCCTTCAGGAGGACGGCCTGACTTCTGTGTCCCGAGACTTCTCCCTTCAGGTCCTCCACAGTCGCCTGACCAGTGCAGAACCACAGAAAGGTACAAGATACACACATACAGAGATATTTGAAACAAATGTCTGCAGGAACTGTGTCAGGTTTTCTGGTCATTCCCATGAACATTTACATTATACAGTGTTTTCACGCCCAGAGCAAAGGACCTTTTTTGTACGGGTCAAGTAAATGCAGTCAATGCACTGATTCAAATTTACACCTGGTGATGCAAATCACACCAAAAGAGTCACACGGATACACAAATTTGAATTATATCCAACTCCAGCACGAAATTGGTGTGACTTTGTTTTGCTACAGCCTTAGCTACATACGGACCTAAAAATAAACTTAAGTATCTGCTTTATTTTGTCTTTTTCAGCCTGTTTAATGCAAGTTTATAATCCTGTAATTCTGGATTCATACTACTGGTACTGATCCTAGCTGATCTAAGCTATGAAACTCGGCCCTGGTCAGCCTGAAGTAGCTTGAAGAAGCAGTTGATTCTTTCATACACAGATAAAGACTGCAACAAGTGATGTCAAACTCAGGACGCATTTGCATCGTATCCCAGTCTGTTGATCATGGTGTGTTTATTGAATTCTGTCAAGCTCAACCAACAGTTTGAGTACAGAACGTGATATTTGCTCTCAGTTATTTTCCTTTATTCTAGAAAGACATATTTTAAGGTTACAAATGTCTGCCAGCCCAGAGTGCTTCGGGAAACAGGATTAACAGCTTTATGACTTCTTTTAGCTTTTAGTCAGAGGTAAAAAAAAAAAAAAAAACACATGTTGAACACATGCTTGTCCACCTGCATGCACATAGCATTGAATTAAACACTTAAAGCCTGTGAAATGTAGTTATCAGTGTAAACAACAAGCGTGAATAATGCAGTTCTTGACATAGCACATGTATTATTAGAAACCTGTTAGAGTGTGGAAGTGCAAATGACTTCACATGATGTTATATAAAACCATCAGGAGAATTGTCATCTCTGCTCTATCTTAACACTCAGCATTTTAAGTGCTGAAGTACAAACACCTTTTTTATTGGCCAAAGAGGGAGAAAGCAAGTTCTACACTCACTCATTACCCGAACTGATTTCTGAGTGACTACATATTTTTGGGGGGGGAATAAAATTTGAATTCTTACTTTTTTAAGGTAGAGAAAAATGAATGAGGACATGCGTGTTAGTATAATTATTTTTCACTTCATTAGATTTCAAACATGACCTTGGTCATTTGTCGATCTAATTACTATTTGACTATTTAAAACCACACCTCTGTAGGCCGCCAAGGGCTTTTTTGTTTCCTTCTGTGTGTTTTTGGTCATCCTGTTTAAACTCCATTAACCTGAGCATTTCTTTTTGCAGAGAGACACATACTTTTTGCGTCCTCACATTGTACATCATTATAAAGTGATTATGTTATCTAATGTTGTTGTACTGGGTGCAGCTACAGCACAAGTGTAATAATTCATAGGATGTTTGAATTGTTCATATTTAATGGGATGTGAAGCAATTTAGAGAATACACCACAATCCGCTAAATAACTAAATTATGCACTGTATTTCTATTTTAGATGAAAATAATTAAACATCTTTCCATTCTCTGCAATTAGCATAATTGAGAGCTAATTCAGAGGTGTTTGCATCAATGTGATTTTTGTCTTTTAATTGAGCAAAATTAAAGTAAAAGAAGTATTTAATTTTTTGGGTATTTTTCAATCCCTGACAGTTGTTCTACTTTAATCATTAAGTTAATTGATTTACGTAGGATTTGGTTTAAGCTTTGCAGCTTTTAGAGATATTTAGCCTTGTGAAATAATAACTCAAATAATAGATAAAATGTTAAATAAAACGTGAACATTTGAAAAATACAAGGTAGAATACATTTAATTTTGTATGACCTTGAGAAATATTTGAAATGTTTTTGCTTTAATTTGCTTCAAAGATTTTGACATAAACAAAGACTGCAACAGATGCAGTAAAGAAACAACGAGACACAACTTGTAAAAGAAAACCTACGTGTTGCTTTTGAATGTGGCTCATCCCAATTCATAGATTTCATGAGAAACGACGGGGCTCATGTGGTGAGCAATGAAATCCCACTGTGTAACCGAGAGACATATTTCTACAGTTTAAAGAGTGGATGTTTGCCTCACATAATTCCTCATCTTATTTCAGTAAATAAAGACTTGCGAACACAAGTTGCGGACTGTTTGGTGACTGCAGGCAGCCAACCATAGAAATGGAATTTGTTCAGGAGAGAAAGGTCATTTCGCATCCTGCTGGCATGCAGAAGTTCATGCGGACATCCGTGAACGCCAAGGCCTGCTTTACTAAAGTGGATGTCCATTAACTGTGGCCATTCTGCTGTGCCTGCTGGAGTAATTCACTGAGCAACATCACACTGTCTGACTTTGAGATGCTGTAGATTTACGTTGCTAACAACCCTTGTCGGGAAAGAGTTTAAGTATGATACGAAGAAAACTAAAAGCGGGAGTGAGGGACTTCAAGCCAAACCAGTTCATACAACTGATTAAGTCTATCATCTTCAGGAAAATCTCTGTGTTTCACAGTCAATCTGGTGATTCCTTTTAACTCAACCAGCAGTGTTGGATTGTCAGAGCTAAAGGGGGACAGAGTAGACTTCAGCAACAAGGATTGTGCCAGAAAGAGCCACAACACAACATATACACAACACCCAACACAACACAACATATACACAACACCCAAAACTAATGAAACGGACACAAAGATTGTGAACTTTTATGCTACGTTATCTCATCTTTGGACACAAAGCTGACAGACTGGTGGGAAGTCAATGCAGAGAGATTTACCAGACTGGGAAAGCTGGCCCATAAGTATCTTTGCATACCAGCAACATTAGTGCCATCTTGGCATGTGTTTCTGCCACCTGACTGACAGTGACCCAATTGCACTCCTGACTGACAACCAGACACAGGACATCCATATGTGTCTCAGTGAAAGCAGGTAGGCAGAGAACTGACACTGAGTCTGAATATTTTTCTTTCCAGTTCTTTTTCAGCTCTCAAATTCACATTGATGACTTTGAGTCTCACTCTATATGACTATATCTTGTGCTTGTTTCCCATGCTGATGTTCAGCGTTTTAGAAAATATGATTTAGGAAAAAAACACAAGTTTCCTAATTAGGAAATGTATAGGATTGATTGTTGGAGAATAATTACAGTTTGCATCCTACACTGATCTCTTAGTGTAAGAGGAATACATTTGCTTTACTGCTTTTCTCTAGTAAGAATATCAACTGAACTCTTTTTGCTGTCACGGCACATTGCGGGTGCAATAAGATCACAGAGGACTCTTCAAAGCACAAAAATGCAAACTTCATGCCCTTAACAAGATTTTCTTGTTAACTTAGAAATGATATAAGGCCACACAAACACTCAGTTCTAAAGTTGCAGCGGTGTACGTCACTACACGAGTAGAGCCGGTGTCATTACTCAGCAGATTTTGGGGGATTCTACATATTTACTCCTTTTCTTTTTTTAAAGTGTGTTGACTTAGTCATTCTTTATTGGGAGTAGGACACGGAAAAATACTGTCTTGATGTTCGAAGACATAGTCCTATTAAAATGTATTTGTCCTTCTTCATTGGAATTATATTCTCAGATTAAATGCAATAAAAACATTTTAATAAACATCACCTACCTTGTTGTGTACTCCCAGGGTTTGACTGTAGGCGGTCTACCGTGACCTTCTTAAAATAGCAAAGTAGCAGAGTATTGTTTGGTGGAGTTTCTTCCCTCCTTTGGATGAGCTACACATAATTATTTTGGAGAGAAAAGAAAGGGGTTAGAAAAGGGCACGGAAGGCTGCAGACATCTTTACCTTTTTAAAGGTTGAATCATTTGCATAACATAAATGAACCTTCAAAGGTTACTGTTAAACTAGGGTACATTTGTGTGTGTGCATCATCTGACTTTTGCATATGCCACAGATGGGAAACTACAGGAACATGTGTTTCCTAAAATACCTTTCAATGTCTGGATCAAACATGTTGCACGATGATGAGACTGGGAAAATTTGTTTTTTTCTTTGGACCGTCATTTCCATAATTTTGACATCTACAGTTTACCATTGTGTCAGGAAGATATAGTGCCTGAATCCACTTTTGAAAGGGCTATTTGTTATTCTGTGCAGTGCTTTGCATGAAGTATGCACAGGACAAATTAGCACAGACTATAAAAAGACTGCCTTCAGGTGGGAAATGTTTGCCTTTATATGAATATATATGAATATGTTCAGGGTCCAAATGCTCTTTCAGTAGCCAGCTAAGAACAATGGTATAACCTGCCAATCTCTTTAAATTCTTGCTTTAGTTAGGCATCATTGAGGGGAAAAGTGGGACTATACTTTCCAACAGTGTGTTGGGAAGCAATTTTTCCTGGTGGTTTTTTTAAGGTTAGCGCCTTTGGTATCACAAAGGAGGATTTACAAGGTTAAGATGAGTCATTAGCTAGGTAACAAGTCATCGTCCAAAAAGGGAATGCTATGTTCTTGACTTTTAAAAACCATAAATGACCTTTACCTGAAGATAAAATGAAATCTTAATATGTACAGCATGGTTTTGAACATGTGTGAGGTTTTATAAGGATGAGTGAAACTATTTAGAGCCTTAGTAGCAGCTCCAACTTGAACCGTGGGAATGGCTACAATCTGTGGAGGCCTGTCTAGCAGCCGGGCCAGACACAGTCTGATAACACCAGATTGTCACCACTGCAGTCTGGTGCTCAACAGTCATTCAGGCTTTCATTACTCTATCTATAAATAAGCACAAAGTCAAACGTACAAGTTAATAACAACCTTAGATTTAACATTCTAATACAACAAAGGATTCAGTAAGAGTGGCACAGCATGTTTGTACTTATCTTTCTTGGCTTTAACCCCAGAACATAAATAACACATTAAAATGAATTAGCACTGACGTCTACTTACAGATTCTTTTTAAAAACAAGCCTCTGTAGGTTCTTTAAAATCACAATCTCAGTATGATGCAAATTCCATCCCTTCGACTGCTCAACAAAAACCTTAATTGAAAAAACAGAAACACTTAAGATTACAATTAGATAAATGCATCAACCATTGGAAAAGCAGTCTATTTTTTTTTAAGTAAAAAATATAAAGAATGAGTAATTTCAAACATAAACAGCTCTCTGTAAAAAAAACAGACTATAGGCTACAACATGGGGCTTGCCATCATGTGTCAAATTGTTCGTCAATAGGCTGATAACTGAAATACTACCCCATATCAATGCTCAGATATGTCAATGCATCCCTAATAGATTTAGTTACCCATCTATGTAACACTTTCAAGCGTTGATGCTTCTAGAAATGAAATACTGAACCTGATATATTTGAGTCATTCCCTCTCTGGCTTTCTGATACTTACATGGTTAAACATGTATTTCTGAGGTGATTTTGATTCAGCATTAATTCATGACCTTTTCACTCCATTAATGTTGATTGTAGGATGTGAGTAGTCAGAACAGCAAAGACATAAAAAGAAAAAAAAGTAAAATTGAGAGAATGTAAAGGTAGGTACAGTAAGGCTTGGACTACATCTATTTATTTATTTGTTTAAAGAATATTAGTTCACGTTATTTATACTTAATGCTGAATCATGTGCAGAAAATTATGTTTCATAATAAGGAAGCTTTAACAGCAGTTCTACTGTCACCACTAAATGCCATTGACTTTGCAGACACCAGTCTAAACGCTGTGTAATCTACTGACAGACAAGTGTTTATATTAATTCTGCTTCCTGTTTGTTGCAGTTGAAAGGGACAACAAAAAAGAGACCAAAGGTGGCAAGGGAACGAAGGCGAAGGCAGATCAAAGCCAAGCCATCAAAGTGGTGAGTTCAATAAATTAATCTGCAGCTGCCAGATACAGACAGCAATATTACTTTTACCTGCTGTCAGCACAGGCAATAATTTAAGTCCCTCATTGCCTTTCAACTTTGCTTTTTCAATCAATTACATAACATGTTTTCATAAAGATCCTATTTCAGCTTCAGAGCATTTATCTTCTGTCACGCAACACCTTGTTTTTTTTTTCCAGCCGTTCCTTCCTTTTTACTTTTATTTATTTGCTCTATGTTATATGCTGCAGTTATATTCTCTCTTACAACTGGTATTAGCAGATACACACGGAGACATTATTTTCATCTGTGTGTCTATATAAATATATTACTTATTACATTAATTCATTCCCCAAGGTACCTGTGAATCGTGTGTTGCCTTCACACACCTGTCCAGTGGACATGCGTAACTTCAAATGTATCCTTTTATCTGTTTGACTTAGTAGTTCTGCTTTTAAAGTCATAGTTCTCTGGATTTAATATCTCCCTTTTTCATGGATCATCATTCTTAAAATAAATTTACAGATATTGTTGACCCCCGCAATGAAGGCAGTTTTGGTAAGACACAATGCATCCTAAAACTTTGGCCCTGGATGTGAGTCACACGAGAATGTTTAGCCCCTATGCTTATTGTTTAGACCATAGACTGGATAAAATATGGACGTAGTATCCGTGACATCACCCATCTGTTTCTGAAGCACTGTTTTGAGACCAATCATCGGCAGCAGCCATATTGCTGCTGTCGAGCGATTGTGACGTAAAGGCGCAGGCTATGAGCCTCCTAGCCAACAGCTACAGTGTCCCCGCCTGTCAATCAAGTCAGCTATGCCTCTCATTGGAAGACTCGTAATCTCAATATCTTTGAAATTGCCGCATTAGAAAAAAATTCATCCCCCCGTACAGTGTGTGCCGATCGAGAAATGAGCTATCTAGACTACACTCATCCAGGCTGTACCAGGCTGTAACATGTTTATTTCTGCTGTAAAGATCAGGTTTTTTTGAATAGGTGTGTATGTGGTTTCCGGTACTTCCGGAGCCAGCCTCAAGCGGATCCTTGATGAACTGCAGTTCATCAAAATATGACTACAACTGCATTGTAGTCATATTTTTAGACCGGAGGTTGCCGCTAGGTTTAGACCCCAAAATATGTTTAAAAAAGGGGACGTTGGATGGGTTATGATTATTGGAATAATCCTTTAACCCATACTACTTTCTGGAACCATTGCCTTGCCTGACAAGCACTTCAGCTCCCTGTTAATGTCAAATCTTTGCGGAGAGGTTTTGTGATTAATTTGTGACGTTAATGGGACACAGATGGGACCAGCCTGAGTACGAGGATGGAGGAGATTTTGGAAACACACAGTCAGCATTTCACCTTGCAGTGGGAGGGCTTCATGGGCAGCAAGCAAACACCAAGGTAAGGAAAGCTGAGCATAGAAAGAAAATACAGCAAGTCTTTGTGCAATCTTTGCTGCTAAAAACAGACACACACCTGATCATTTCTGCACCACTCACCTTCTCTGTTATGCTTCCAGTCTCTTGGAGATGCAGCAGCTGCTGAGCAAATGCAGTGCCATCATTTACCTGGGGATGGAGCGCTTCATGGCAATCATTCCGCCTGGAAAACTAGCAGCCCTCGATCTGTCAGGTACAGTGAACCATCATAAACAGTCGAAGTCATGTTTTTTAATGCAGAGCAGTTTTACATGAATAAATGGATGTTTTTTTCTTCTTTACTTGAATGGAAGATGCCATTTTGTCATATCTGCTGCATGCTATGGTTTCTTTCAGTTTGTCTCAACATAACACAAGCAGCGCAGGCAGCCAAACTTAATGTGAAACACCCCCTGTACATAAGGAAGTTATATTACACCTTCATCTATTAATAATGACACCAGGGCACTCTTTGTTCATCAAATAAAAATGGGGCCATTATTTTGGTATACGTCTGTCACCTCATTGCTATTATTACTTCACTAAGGCCTTTTTTAGAAACATAAGACAATCAATGCAAATGTCATCTATACAAAATGAAGAGAATGACAACGACACCCCGTGTCACCAAATACTCTGAGCATCACACTGCTCTGACCTTCTAAAAGTATTTATATGCTACGAAATAAATAGGTGTCAAAATATTGTAATGAATGAATGGCTGAAATTTGGAGCAGCATTGTTTGTTAATTATGTAAGCAGTGAATGGAGCAGGAGGCTTCATCTCCTCAAACTCATCAGTCATTTAGTCTGAGTGGGTGTACACAGAAGTATTCAGGTTCTTAAATCAATGAGGTTGAATACTGAAGCCCTGCAGAAGCATTTCAACCACCTTAATAAGATGCTGTTAAAAATAAACTGACAGAGAAGATGTATGACTGCTGAGGATTAAACAATTTTAAGGATTCAACAATGCATTCAGCCATGATCAATACGTACCTCGTTTTTTTTGGTCATGGTTTTTCAGGTTGGGCATGAGGGCTGGAGTGTTTTTTAGGCATTTTAGGCAAATTTTACAGAAATAGCCAGGGGGGGTCCAAAACTTTACCATTCCCATAATGACCTTGGGAAAATCAAATACAAATATGAATAGAAAAAATTGAATTAAAAAAACAACAACTATAAAAGAAGTCAGATCCCTCTCAGTGATATCTATATTGGTCTCCTAGCTGTTGTCATTTATTCACCACCAGGAGAAAAAAACGCTCCTATCTGCTCTCCCTCCTCTCTTTGTCAAAGTGTGTTCAGAACATCGGCTGTATAAAACATAGACACAGTGATGTTACCCTTTGGTCTCTCAAGAGGCGGGATGAAGCCCAATAGTGGTAGCTGCTATTTTAAAATGTTGACTCAATGAAACTTCCAGTCAATCTAGACGCTGGTAAATATGTGGAGCTGAGGCAGGCCTTAAAGCTAGAGTAGGTAGTCTTGGAAAACTAGCATGAATTTGAATGTAGCATTTTGTCATGACTCCGTTTAACCCCTCCCCCCCTCCCCTTGGAGCCCCTCCAAAACGACGCCCCGCTCACATGCATGAGCGCCGCTGATTCGCTACCATATGATCGTGAGTGGTTCCAAACCGGTCCTCAGCACATCGTTTATGTTTTGCACTACGTCAACTCATGTCTCACTCAGGGGTGAGAAAACACCAAAACATTATCATAGTGAAAGTTAAAAACACAAACAAACATGAAATGTACGCGCAGGAGGCGGGCAGAACGGCAGGACAGGATTTAATTGGTTTCATAATTTGGCTCCTGATGGCAGGGATTGGTTGGTGTTTTCCCAGGTTTACTCCGGCTGTAGATAGCGGCTTTTTTTCACTCTTTTTTAAGAACATATTATGTATTGATTGTCATCAGGACAGAAAGATCATTTTAACCAGTATAACAAAAAGTGTATCTAAATCTGAGCTTTTTCAAGACGGGGGGTTTCCGTTTGGTTTCGGGAAAAGGAAGCATATTTTTTGAGCTGCACAATCACATTCAGACATTTTTACAGGTGACTTTGGCCATGGATGTGAATCCCATGAATAATCCATAAACTGTCATTAGTGCTTATCAACATTGGCACTTATCATGTCCTGGTATTACATCAGAAATAGTTGACCGAAACTCCTTTTAGATAAAGACACATTTCAAAGTCATGTTTTCTTACTTTTCTGCAAACCATCATTTTAGCATCCCTTCAGCCTGTTCATTGTAATTGAAGCACAGAGAAATCTGCTTGGTTAGGGTTCATATTACAGTAGTGAGCCAGATTGCAACCAACATGCGACTTGCTAGATCCAGTGCAACATCCTCTCAGTATAAACAGATGGACAAGCACACAACAACTAAAAGGTAATGCCAGTAGTTGGTGTTTACTATAGTAATCCTTGTACTAATCTTAGCTAACAGATAAGCAAACTGGACACTGGTCATACTCAAGTAGCTGATAGCAGCAGGAGAGTTGATACTGACACAGCTCCGGGAGAAGGAGTGGAAATAAAACTAGTTGTGTCCACTAATGGAGGATGTAACAAACTACATTGGATTAGGTTTGATTTCTGATGTTTCTGTCAGGGAGAATATACAAGGCTCATGTTTTACTAACCTGAAGAAATCCAACTGATCCACTGCTCAAACTTGTGCAGGTACAGAGGCTTACATCCCCTTTGTGATTTGTCTGAACTCAGCTTTGGATTCTATAATACTTTTAAAACAGGATTCTCCTTTCACATGATCTCCTCTCTAGCCTTTCCTTCTTATGAGCGACTTTACAAAACAAGTATGGCTTCGCGAGTATTGATTTTTTTCCTCCATTTCACCAAAAACACAGGTGGTCAGATGTTTGGTGGACTTAATCCAGTTTGACTGACAGTGACAGGCTGGCCTTACACATCCCTTCAGGCCACACATATGTGCCACCTGCCAGCGTGTTGTTAGTGCTGCTAACTATAGTGTGACTGACACCATGCTCTGAATTCCAGCTGTTACTTCACAGCACACTGGACAATTTCCACTTAATTGGCCACCGGGATCTGATTAGGTGATGGCAGATAAGGGTTTCTCAGAAAAAGGAGTGGTTGTGGCCTACGTGCAATACCATCTGCACTCCTGTCTTCTCTGGGAACTCTGCATCTTTATCTTTTTGTTACCTAATGACGTTACTATTTGACTCGATTTCTTCAGTGACAAAGCTTCATTGTGACAGTGACGTGATGGCTGAATGGACCCCCTCTTTTGCCACATGTGGCTTCATTGCAGAGAGGAGGGTGCAGCAGTGTCTCTCTTTGGACACAGATGTTATACTCACTATATATTGTAGGAATTCAGTCAGGGGTATGTATGAGAGCCACTGCCTATAGAGATGAAAGATGACCTCAGTGACACACACCTGGTGTCACTCCAGCTTTCTTACACTTACAGCCTCAGTCCAAAGGTCTGTGTAGTAGAAGCCTGTTCTGTGTTCTTATAAGAGATGGACCTGTGTTGAAGTTACAGACAGTCTGTGTTGGAGAACCTCTTCGGCTCAGTGGAATAATTATCACTGCAGGGCTGTATAACATATCCTGTTTTTATCATGGTCATATGAAGAAAATGAAAAGGCTGCTGATTTGGAGTGAATGCAACAATAAACATGCAAAATTCAGTTTTCCTCCATTGTCCAGACAGTGATTATGATGTTTTCTCCCCAGAGTGCCGCATGGCTCTGCTCTTTGACTTGGTTCAAAACAAAGCCAGCGTGGCTCCACTGACAAACCTGGGCATGCACAAAAGGTAACAAATTCAACAAATTGATACTCACCTTCCATTCCATTCTTTTCTCTGCTCATTATCTTCCTCCTCTAATACTGAATTTTCTATCAAGACAATGTTTGTGCCTTTACAGTGGGAAAGCCAATTTTATTAATAATAATATATCCTACAGTGATCTCTAAAATGTAATAAAAAGAAAAACGTTTGTTTCTTCTTTTTTCATGTATTGCTTTTTATAAAAACATCTAAAATGAACACTGTATAACTACTACTCTGTAAAATATCTAAAATAAGTATCTTTACTGAAAATAATTTATCAGTGTAACTTGTTGATTAATGCTATTGTTATCACTGTATGTGGTTGATATTCTCCCTTTCTACCTGTCTCTCTTCTCTGCAGTTCAGGACAGCTGTCTCTGGAGAAACCTCTGCAGACCACTCTGCTGCTGAGTTTAGGAGGTGTCAGCTGTATCGGCCTCAACCAGTGGCAGAGCAGCCTTCAACAGAGTACTCACAATCTGGCCCATGTTCTGGAGAGTATGTTTAAAACAATAATGCTTTCTCTACATTTTTAAACCTGATAGATTTTGAATGAGTGTTTCTTGTGTTTTCAAACTTGGGCCCTGATGAGATGGAGATGATCAGATGCTTTTCTTAGTCATTTTATGTTTCAGCAATATTGCATCAGGTCAAACTGACCATTGAAACCCCAAAGTCACGCATTGACACAAACAAACTAATTGATAGAGGTATCTGTAGTGATTACTGTGGAAATTAAACTGTTTTGGTAGTGGAGTCAGGTGGCTTTGACGACGGTGGTGATGTAAAAGGCTTGAAGCAGTTGATCATTTAGCAAATATCTAAAAATAGGGACCAGGTTTAAAAAAAGTGAGTTCCCTTCAAGTCGCTGAAATACTGAGCATCATTTGCAGCCCTGGCGCTAACCCTGGGTCTGTCACTGTGTTTTGCAGATCTACTGAAGGTCAAACTGACCTCTGGACAGTCGGTTCATTCCCTGAGGAATGAAAGCAGTTCAGAGATGCCGTGTCACAAGGTTACAGGATCACACGGTAGATCATCCTCCTCCTTAAATGAGCATCTCTTCAAACAGAAAAAACAAACATCAAGCAGAAACATCCAAATTATAGATCCATCTAAGTAACTTTCTCATTATAATTCCTTTCTTTCACAGATAGGGCTGTCCATGTTGATTCAGAGGAAGACAAGGTTCACCACAGAAACACTCTCACACCTTCAGCCTTCAACTGCATTCTTTATGGACTCCCAAATGTAATGGTCATATAATTTTCTGCATACCTGTGATGTTTCTCTCTTGTATTGCATGTATGTATGAAATGGTTAACCATTTCATTAAAGATGATCTGTGATTCTTTATTGAACACCCTCAACTCTGTGACTTTGTGAGAATGCTGATTTTGTACTCTCTGGTTTTGATGTTTTACCTCTCTGCAGCAGATTCAAGGAGACAAGGTGAAATATGCCTGACAAAAGAAACATCAGCTAAAACAGTTTACAGAGGTTCATCCTACACAAGCCTTTTGTCATTACAATGGCAATTACAGTGTGAACATTGTGCAGACATTTCTTCAGGATCTCTTGACATACACTCAATAAATATCTCATGTTTGCACTTTACATAGGTCCCTACAGTCATTTGAATGATATTTGTTGTAATGTAGCTTAACCCACATTTAAAGGAATATATTATTTTTAATTCACTCTCTCAGGAACCGAACAAGGACCATAAACGCTAAGAAATGACGGCAAGGTCAGGTCTCAAATCCTGCTGATGCATCCTGCCAATCAGTCAGACACATAGACTGTATAAAATATGGACGTAGTATCTGTGACATAACCTGTCTGTTTCTGAAGAGCTGTTTTGAGGCAGCCATATTGCTGCTGTCGAGTGATTGTGACATAAAGAGGCAGGCTTTGAGCCGCCTAGCCAACAGCTAAAATGTTCCCACCTTATCAATCAAGTCAGCTGTGCCTCTCATTGGAAGACTCGTAATCTCAATATCTTCGAAATTGCTGCGTTAGAAAAAAATTCAGCCCCCCCCCCTACAGTGTGTGCTGATCAAGAAATGAGCTTTCCAGACTACAATCTTCTTTTGAACAAGGCTGTAAACTTTTATTTCTGCTGTAAAGATCGTGTCTTTGAATTAGTGTATACAGTATGTGGTTTCCGGTACTTCCGGAGCAAGCTTCAAGCGGATCCTTGATGAACTGCAGTTTTTAGCACTTCTGCATTGTAGTCATAATTTTAGACCGGAGGTTGCCGCTAGGTTTAGACCCCAAAATATGTTTAAAAAAGGGGACGTTGGGTGGGTTAAGGTTATTGGAATAATCCTTTAACCCATACTACTTTCTGGAACCATTGCCTTGCAGTTTTCAGCACTTCCGCATTGGACTCATATTTTTAGACCCGAGGTTTGCTGCTTGGTCAGATACTGTCAATTGACTTCATATTCAGTTTTTTGTTAGGCACAATTTTACATAACATTTTGTAGCATGCTGGTAATTAAGGGGTTTAACCAATTTAATTATACATAAGGACATAAGGAGTTAATAAAGCATAAGAAATAAAAGTGAAAGTTAAGTTGTTGCACCATATAGCTGTTGTCTAGGTTCATTCCCATTGGTCAGCAGAGTTGGTCAGATCCATCCACTGATGATGACGAAGTAAGGAGAAGACAAAGACGATTAAAGAATTCACATTAATTGCGAGCAGCATTAGCTTGTGTTGTGTTGCAAAGTTTAAGTTAAGTTGTCAGAAGGAACCTGTAATCAACGAAGCAACGCCGCGTGTCCTTGCTAATGTTAGGTTTAGTGAGAGGTGTGAGCGTGTTTTCAGGAAGTTAACATGAAGTTAGAACTGGAGGTCCAACGACAGCCGCCGTTAAGAGACGTCCTGTGGACTTTCTTGTAAGTTTCGCTGCTGTTTACTGCACGTTTTTCTTCTGTAACTTCCAAGGAGGATTTGCTGTTTTCAGTTGAACTGCTAGTGTTACAGGCTGGATTTCTGCTTCATGAGGAGGGGACTGCTTCAGCAACGCTGTGAGTTTGCTCTCCTGTACCTCTGCAATCGCGTGGAGTGGATTCCCGGAGTCTACGGTATGTGGCTGTTTTTGTTTCTGTCAGAGAAGGGAGGTGTTACAACTTTTTGTAACCCAATGACCACTAAATATGATTTGTGGTTACCGGTATTATGATTGTGAATCTGCACCCACTGCTATCTATCAATCAAACCGAGTGTAAAGCAACAGTATTGTAACACATAGTACTGTACTTAAAACAATAAAATAAATAATAACAATAATAGAAGTAGTAATAAAATAGAATAAATTAAAAATACAAAAAAGAAATTAAACTCGCCAAAATAAAATAAAATGATAAGACAATATAAAAATAAATGATTAAATCAGTAAAAGTAACTAAGATGCTGCACTACAAGTAAATACAGCAAAGTAAAAAATATTAAAATGCTGAGAGGTAATCCATAAAAGTGACTGGATCAAGATGATGAAATCAAATTAATAATCTACTCCGTCTCAGGTTCTCGGGGACCTCAGGGTTCCCTTTAGGAACCAACACGCCTATAAAGTTTTGCAGCTCTGCACAGTTTGTTTGTGTTTTGCCCATAGACTGTATAAATAATGGATGTAGTATCCATGACGTCACCCATTTGTTCCTGAGTGCTGTTTAGAAGCCAGTCGGTGGCGGCAGCCATATTGGAAATGCGGAACTCAACCAGTCAAAGTGTGACGTAAAGAGGCGGAGTTTGAGCCTCCTAGCCAACACCTATATGTTTCCACCTGTCTGTCATGTCAGTCATGTCCTTATTTTGGCAAAAACTCATAATTTTGATATCTTCTGAACCGCTGTGTTAGAAAAAAATTCAACCCTGTACAGTGTGTTCCGATATAGAAATTAGCTACGTAGACCCAAGACGTTTTTTGAAACAGACTGTAAACATGTTGATTAATGCTGCAAAGATTGTCTATTTTGAATTTGTGTGTATGTGGTTTCCAGTGTTTCTGCAGCCAGCCTCAAGTGGATTCTCGATGAATTGCAGTTTATAACACTTCCGCATGGGCTTCATACTTTGAGATCTGAGGTTGCCGCTTGATTTTGCAGCTCTGCACAATGTGCTTTTTGTTTTGTCATGCCTTCCATTGGATCCTCCGCCAGTACGACTGCAGGGACTGTGGCGTACTCTCACTGCACTGTGAAAGCTGAACTGATTTAACCAAGTGTGGCCCTCGCTAACCAAACACTAACCAACAACCGCATCCCACACTGTGTTTACACTAGTGATCCTTCTTTGGAGCGACCTGACATCAGAATTATTGATGCCTCTATTATTAGATCCATAATGCTAACTAGTGTCTGGACTTACTGTCTACCAGTAGGTTTGAAGTATGACCTTTAGAACTTGTTCCCACTGTCAATGACATTAATCCTGCAGTTGTTCATACTGTGATAGTGAACACTGGCAGAACTCCCTGACTCAGAGACGCAAACTATAATTTGTCCTTAAATCCTCAGCTACTTCTAATAAAAGCCTGGAAAAGACGTACTTTCTGTTCTCTTTCCCTCCCTGCTCTGCAGACCGTATGAGTCAGATACGCTGTGAGTCAAGTGATGCAGCTTCCGCTTACAGCTGTAACCGAAGTTCTGTGATTCTATTTTTAACCTCTTTGCATGTCTACCTATTTAAAGCCTTGTTAATTGTAGCTTCCACAATAATTGGTAGTGATTCATTCTTTTTGACTCATGGTTTTAACACACCGTCTTGAACTGTGTCGACACGGATGCATTTAGGCCTCTTTAATCACTCAGTTCCTTCTTTCATTAAAATAATGTTCAAATTAAATGTAAATGTGTTTTCTCATATTAATTCTGAGGATGTCTATCAGCGTTAATCCTTTTATTTGTTGCTGTACTGCTCAAAATATTAATTCAATAAATTATTGCATGGTAAACACTGCCCTAGTTCTTACTGTAAGAACTGTATGACCTGAGGTTTTAAATAGATAGTGCTTTATTTGTTATAACAGAGTCAAATTTAAAATGTAAGGAAAGCTTTTATTCACCCATAAATGAGGGTATGCAAGATTATGTAGATTTTATTAACTGTCTTTCTTACTTATTTTTCATTGTTGTGTAAGATGCTGGATTCTGATAGGTCAAAACCCATTTACAACCCCTTGACAACAGTTATTAACTTTCACGCAACACCAGAGCCAAACTGATCACACGTTGTGTTGAATCAATCAGCGGAAAAAAACTCTGGCACATTTTGCTTCTGCTTGTTGACACCATAGACCGTAAGGTGAGGTAGAACCATAGAATATGGACGTAGTATCCGTGACATCACTCATCTGTTTCTGAAGAGCTGTTTTGAGGCCAATCTGCAGCGGCAGCCATATTGCTGCTGTCGAGCCAGTGTGACGTAAATAGGCCGAGTTTGAGCCTCCTCGCCAACAGCTGCAGCGTTCCCGCAGTCAGCTGTACCTCTCATTGGAAGACTCGTAATCTCAATATCTTTGAAATTGCCGCGTTAGAAAAAAATTCACTCCCCCCCTCACAGTGTGTGCCGATCGAGAAATGAGCTATCCAGACTCCACTCTACTTTTGTACCAGACTGTAAATATGTTTATTTCTCCTGTAAAGATCAGCTTTTTCCCATTCATGTGTATGTGACTTCCGGTACTTCCTGAGCCAGCCTGAAGCTGATTCTCGATGAACTGCAGCTTTTAGCACTTCCGCATTGGACTGACCGTTTCCCTTCGCATCAAAACATTGTGGCTAATAACTTGTTTTGGTTAGCATGCTAAATCGTCAGGCTGCAGACATTTTCATATTGGATCCTGTTGAGCATTAATAGAAAAAGCAGTGAAACCGGTGAGCGCAACTTTAAGTTACCGGTAGCTACAAAGAAACTTAAAAAATGAGCAGTGGTGATGATAGCAGCAGGGTTCAAAGTTGTGACATTTGCCTCTTTTATTTTTAAAGGTGTGTGAACCGCAGAGCTCAGAGAACAAGGAGAGCTTAATGAGGACAGTTTCATGTCAATTTGACCGCAACAGGAAGATAAGAATCCATCACCATGGATTACTGGGACTATTTTTTGAATACTTTGCGTTGGGGTCTTGTCTCACTCACCCCGTCAGGATTCTATTTCCCATAACTACCCGTTAACCTTACATAATCCCTTGCATATTGTCTGGTTAAACTATTTGTCTATAAAGAGTTCATGCTTGAAGCCAGCATCCGTTACTTCTATTTTTTTTAATAACTCATTCCTGACGTTTTTGTAGCCACCAAGAATCAGATCAGGTTCTCGTATTGTAAAGGTGCACACCCCTACAGGCTCGAAAACCCATTACCCTCTATCAACTCAGAGAAAGGCCTTGGCCTTTGACTCCAGCCATAACAAGCATGATTACCAGCCTCTTCCTCTTTACTTTACAAGAGGGAGGTGACAAAGAGAAATGGGATACAGCTGTTGTTTGTGACGCTGCCAACTGCCTAATCGGCAGTATGCTGCATATCTAGCAGAGGGTGCAAGGTCAGAGAGTACAGTCAGCCTAATGTCTGTTACAAAGCATCGCCATGTAAAAAATCTGAATGACTCAGTGTCCTCAATCCAGTTTATACACTGCAAAAATACTGCAAATGCACTTTCTCTGCCACAAAACACACACTCTCTCTCTCCACTCAGTCCATGTAAGGTATACAGGTACTTGAAGCCACAGTTGTGCCATCTGAGATTGTGTTAAACCTCATGTCTGTGAATCAGCCCTTTTGACAGGTAAGGTTGGTTGATGTATCTGTGAAGTATTCATGAAACCACTGCTTCTTTATTCAAGGCCTGACCGGTCTGCTTGCCATCCATGGAGGCCCAGACGAAGCACTGATTTATGGTTATTTTATTTGAAAGCCACCTTTCCTTGACTGAGTTTGTAGATTTGTTATTCTATAATGTAGAGACGTCACGTAAGTCACACTTTTCTCTCTCTGCAAATGGATAATTTGAGTTTTTGAGAGCACTATTCAACCTACTCAAGGCTATTATGCATCTTCAATCCTTTAAAATCACTCACTGTCTTGTTGACCTATGAGGTAAAAACAATCTAGTGGCGTGTATTTGATATCAGGTAAACTGGAGATTATACGCAACATATTTAAAGGAATAGTTATGTTTTTTTAAGTGTATGAGCCACGGGGATGCTGATCAGCTTGGCCCCTTTGTTGTGAAAGCATCCTGTGAATTAGAATTAAAGGCTGTCAACCACTGCAGACAGGGTCAACTCTACTACGTTATTTAGCCTGCCTTCAACACACGCGGTCTGAAGCACTTTTGTCCATGTAAGCGTACCCCCTTATCATTTTCAAAGGTTTGAAGAGAAAACGACTCTTATTTTTATATGATACTTATTTGTATGGTGTCACAATTTTTCTTTCCTGTCGGCTTGAACATACCATATTTTTTAAGCTCAGTGTGTCTTACATGATTGAAACATTGACAGTTGCTAAAACTTTTAGGGCAGAGCTAGAATGCAAAGTTCAGACCGACTCAGCAACTTCAGGCAAGTTGATACCACGTCGCTGCATCCTGCCCCTATTGTCTTACATTGATGCCTTTATAGAGATATAATTTCTAACAGAGAGGAACCCAGTCTCTTTTTCTGACATTGACTCTCTTGAGATATCTACACATTTGGATAAAACCTTTTTAACTGTAGCCCCTGTTGGATCCTGATGCAGTGGGAACAAAAGCTGTGACCAACTCAGAACCAGTGCAGATACAAAACACCATGTGCGTATGAGATAGTTAGCGTCTTTACTTTTAACCTTGAGGGGGAAAACAAACAGTAATCTGGGGTCTTTTAAGCTCACTCTGAACACACATTGTTTTATTGGTTTTATCTTTGAAATGTTTCAGTCACTGCTCACAGTAGGTTTCTTCTAATGTGACTGAAGTGACTCTTCTTCTTTATGTGTGAGCCCACATGATGAGCCATTAAAGGACTGTCCAGGAGCTTTACTTGGGCCAGGAGGGATGGAGAGGAGAGTCTCATTATTTCACACTTCATAAAGTCAGAAATCTCCCACAGACAGCAGATCCATGTGGAGGTGTTAGCAGCACGATGACACACAGACAAGAAAATTAAGGGTTAGACAACACTCAACTTTGTGATCATTTAGCTTTTGCTAGATCCAGACTGGAGTTACACACTGTGAAGCAGGCTTTCCAGCCAGTCTGACGTCTACACATACGTATTTGGGGTTTTTTTAGACATGAGGGCATTGTAAACATGGCATAGTTTCCACCCACAAAATTCAGGCCCTGCTTTTTCATATCATCTTGAATCCACACAGCATCTTTTCAACCTGTTTATTACAATGAAATCCCAGCCTGCTGGATACAGTGAAAAAGTCACTCAAGGGAGACGGATGGAAAGGTGCTTCACATCTGAAACAGTGTTGCTGGCTGATGGCCAAAGAATCCTGGTACTGATTCTGCCAAACAGGTCATCATACTGAGCACTGGTCAGTAGGTGGAAGCATCAGGGAAACTAATCCAGACACATCTCTGAAGAAAGAGAGGAAACCAAGCTGTGTTAACCTCTGGGTGATGTTAGGAACCCAGACATGACATTATTTGGGTTTTCAGCAAATCTGAAGAGGAATACTTCTAGGCTGTGTTATCAAACTCAACCCCCTCTTGACATTTACCTGAAACATCAAAGTTAGCTTTTCTTTTATGAGTTTCAAGATGGTTTAAGCTTTACAATATAACAATTTTTGCTATAAATATGTGAGGAAATATTTTATTTCAGTAACATACTGAGTAAGGATGTTGCTTAAGTGAAGTGTGTGGTTTCTACCTCTGCATGTCTGACATTGTAAAAAGTGTTTGATCGAGGAAGCTCCCTTAAATTATTATTGTGATTATTTCTGGCCTTTCTCAGGGGTGTTACAAACATGGCTAAAGTGTTGTCAGCCATACTAGTATTGATACAGTAATGTGCAAATTGAAACACTAATGTCAATGCTACACTGACAATTCAGACATGCTAGAGTTAAGTAGTTAACACAAACCTGCTAGCAATGACACGTTAAAAAAAAAAAAAAACTTTGGTCCTAATGAATCATTTATTATGTGTCCTTTCCCGGACAGTAATAAAGTCAGTGTAGTTGGTCTAGTTGAAGAAAAATTTAACAGCCCAGAACAATAAATCGACACACCCTTCCACAGCACTGAATATAGGAAGCAAAGACAGGAGTGCATGCTGTCGAATATTGTTGTAATGAGTCATAGAGCAATCCCTGATAGTCACCTCACACACAGCTTGTCTGAGCTGTTGTTTGTGTTATTGGAATAAAACAGAATATCATGAAACATCTCAACTAATTCTGCTACGCATTTTACTTGGGTGAGTTTGCAACAAACATCTGCCTTCCAAAACCACACAGTACTAGATATCAGGAGCAGCAGGAGCTCATGCTCACGTTAACTAGCAGTAAAGAAAGGCAGATGGGCTCCATCCTGCACGGATGAAACACAGTGAGGATGGTCCAGAAGCAATTCAAAACAACTTTCAAACAGTTAATAATAAGAAAAAGTGTATTTTAAGATGACATAATGTTAGCTGATAGGGTTTCCTGCAGAACGTGCAACCATAAATTATTTTGAATGATAGTTTTGGCATGCTGCGGCTCTCCCCCTCTTTCCAGTTCTCTGCCACTGAATCTTTCACTTGTATACAGTACCAGACCAACCTTTCTACTTTCACCAATGTCTATCCATCATCAGGAGTAACAGCTGGTTCAGTAAAGCCCCAGAATATAGGCCAATGGCCTCATACCCAACAGTCGTGGGTTTTGACAGGTTTTGCAGGTCAAAGAAACATATTGTTGAAGTTTTGATCTGTTGATGAGGGAAACAAATGTCAGGACCAAAGTTTCTGCCAAACTACTTCACTGAATAAGCAATACTTCTGTTCTGCTGGTGGCAGTATTTTGAAGACCACATAAATTAGCGGATTAATCCTTTTGAAGTTCTGTTGCACGACACAATATTCCTGCCTCTCTTTTGAAATGAAGCCTATTAATATTAGAAATGAGATGCACAAATATTAAGTGACGACAATAACATTTGATGATGTCTGAAATCACTATGCAAGTTGATCCCTGTTCTCCCCCCAATGAAAGAACTTTGTCGTCATTTCCATAATGGTGAGGGCACTTTTCCATCATCGTCATGTCTCGGTTATTCAATACAGTGCACTGCGGCTGTCATTTGACTATTCGGGTAAAAGGAGGGCTAATGGCTCTGATGGCTGCTTATATTTTTTCCTGATACATTTTCAAGGTTGAAATTCCAGCTCTTCTGTTCCGTTTTCAATACTGTCAGGGCTGGCTTCATACTCAAGGTTACATGTGCGTATGGAATGCCAATATTATGGTGGGAAATTACTGTACACGTTCAAAGAAATGCAAATGTTGCCACTTTGACACAAAAAGTATTCCTGGTGTTTTTGTTCTGTTGTATAAAGACCTGCTGAAAAGATGCCTTCCTGCCCACTTCCTCTGTGTGAGCCTTCAGGCTGAGAGCCAGACGGGGAACTTTACTCTCGTGCTGAGAAGCTGAATGAAGAGAAACTGAGTGAAACAATAACAAGGGCTTTATGCTCTGGGAAGCTGTTTGGCCTCCCTATGGCCATGCTTGCCTTGAAAGTTCTGAGAGTGAACCATGTGTTTTGATAGAACGATGTAATAATAACAGAGTTCTGAATATGTCTTCAAAATGTACTTATCAATAGTGCAGATACAAGATGCTTCACTGCAAATTGCTTCAATGCTACTACTTGAGGTATTAGAAAGTATGGAGTCTTTTGTTTGAGACTATATCATTGTTATATTGTGTGATGGGTCAAGAATGAATAAGCACATTAAATTATATTCACTCATTTAAAAAAAACTGCTGACAAATCATGGCTAAAGAGCAAAAAAAGAGGGGAGATAAAAATGAGAAGAAAATAAATAATGCAGATGATTCCATCATGGACATTTAAATATGTTGTGTGTTAAGCTCATTTAAATTACAAGCTCTGGCCTTAAGAGGCACCAGATCCAAAACTCATCTCTTATACGATTACCTATTGGAGGTTTTTAGCAAATTAAAGTAGAGCACCAACCACAATCATAAAAACAAAAAGAATAAGAATGCTACAGAAGATTGGCCATCATTCCAACAGACTTGGACAGATTCTACCCTGGCAAAATGAAACCGTAATGGTCAAAAAAGGATGCCCAACACCCATCAAGATACTTAATTCTTAATGTATCCTCCCCTCTGTTTCCAAGTTACCCTGTTCCCTCTCTTTTTTTGTGCAGTCATCACAAACAACCTGAGCTAATGCATCTCCTTATCCCATCATCATTTATTGTGATTCTACCAACCAAGCTCTTTGTTTCCCCTTAGACTCTCCTATCCCCCACCCCACCAATACTTGGTGTTATCCCACCTTTAATGGAAACTTTTTTTTTGCTACAGCCCAAACCACAGCTGGTCATGTTGAGTTTTCCTTTTGGTCCACTAAATGGCAGCTTGGCTCCAGCCACAGCATTATTCCCAGTGGGCCCAGTTGTGCCAACTGGACCATTTCCAGTGTCACCAACACAAAGACAAATTATTCTGCCCAACATGCTGGACATCCATCTACAACTAATCCTGCTAATCTCGCTCAGCCCCATTTAACTTCAATAGCTACTCCCCTCTAGATCCACATCCATCCATTTTCTTCTGTTTATCCAGGGCTGGGTAACGGTGACAGACTAAGCATTAGATGCCCAAACCTTCTAAACTGGAACCTTGTGATGGAAAGGAGTAGCGGCTCTACTCAGAGCTTCCTCTGGATGTCTGAGTTTCTTACCCTGTATTCAAGGCTGAACCCAGCCACCATTCTGAGGGAACTCATTTTGGCTACTTGTATCTGCAGTCTCATCTTTTCATCTCTTTCCAAAGCTCATAACCAGAGGTGAGGGTTGGAACACAGACTGATTGGTGAATCGAAAGCTTTGCCTTCAGGCCCAGCTCCCTCCTCCCCACAACAGTCCAGTAAAATTTCTAAAGTATTAAATCCGAACCAACGAATCAGTTACAGTCTCACAATCCATTTTACACACACTTGTGAAAACGACTCAGAGATACTTGAATTCCCTTCCCAGAGACTCCCTCCCCAACCCAGCGTTCCCACGCATCCTGGAAAACCTGGAAAACCTGGAAAACAGTTGATCAGTTTTCCAGTACTGGAAAACACCTGGAAAATGGGAGAAAAAGTAAAATGTCCTGGAAAATTATTCCAACTTGACTGCGTGCGACCTGACAAGGTTAAAAAAATACATCCTCATTCAACATTTGTGGCCATTTTTTGTCATTCAGTTCTACTTAGGTCAATTTATGCACTGATCCTCTGAATATTATTATTGTTTATTTATTTCAGTAAGGCAGCTTCCAGATTCCTTTGCTGGCCCTTTGGTTTTTTACTTAGCTAATTTTATATTTTTTGAGAAAAGAGAAAGCTGAGATGAGAGATGGGCATCATTATTACTTAGTTGCACTAAGAAAGGGCTGTACATCTGTGGTTGCATTATTGCTATAATCAATTTGCCATGATTTTTAAGCATGTAAGAGATGATTTCATGGATAGCCATAGACATATTTCAATGTAGACTTCCACTGAGAGGAACATATTAGACTATTTAGGAACCAAATTAGCAACTAAATTTAGACTGTCATACCAGCTTGATCATCACCGAAAATGTTCTTGAAATGTCCTGGAAAATGATCTCTGGAAAAGAGTGGGAACCCTGCCAACCAGAGGGACAACCCTTTGCCCTCTACCCTTCCTCCCACAACCCTCCTTTCAATCCCTTAATCCATCCTCCATCCAACATTACAATCACTGTCAATTACATTATGCAATAAATTACTCTAAACAGAAACCTCTATTGGTGCTCTCTTTGTTGTTGAAATATATTTCAACCGGTAATTAATGTAAGCTGGTGCTCTCCAGTTCACAGTACTGCCACTTCTAAAATGGAACCCCCTTGATTTAACTTTTCACCTACAGCCAGTACCCATTTCTGTCATATCCATGTTATAGTTTCTCTTAGCTAATCATACTAGCCCCTATAATATTTTACCCATGGCCCTTTACATGTCGCTTGCATCTTTTTGGAGGCATTTCATGATACTCACTTGTCTGTTTTGGAGTATTATGTCAAATTACGCAAACTTGCAAGTCTCTACAGTGTTAGATAAACAACAATTGTGGTTATGGGCAAATCTGCTAACTACTGGCTACACCCAGAAACGAGACAAGTTAACTATCACTCTCAGAGGCTTTATCATCAATAGATGATAGCCAATTGATTCCGAGATTACTTAGAAGAGGGTTGCATATGGACAATGAAGGTAACTTGGGTGAACACAGAAGCATATGGCAGCCTAAAGAGCCAAATATTTCTCTCAGGTGTTGATAAAGGCCAAAACAGCACTTAAAGGACAGCACATATTGAACTTCCTCAAAATATGACTCTGTATGAATTCAATCAAAAAATCAAGCTGTGAGATGAAATTGAGACCACAAGAGTAGAGGCCATTTTCTGCAGTTAGCGTCAAGCTAATTAGAGGTGTGTCTACAGTTTATTACGCTGCCATGGAGTGGCGTCGCTGTGAGCTGTTTTTCTGCATTGGAGTCAATAATAATACAGCAGCAGGAGCAGTATTGGATGAAGCTACAGGCAGAGTTACACTATATACCCCCGTCCCCCCCTTCTCTCTTTCCCACTCTCCACTTGCTTGATTTGCTTTCCTCAGCCATCAAACACAAATTTAGACATTCCAGGGTCTAATCTGCAACATCGAAATCCTAGCAAGGCTTAAACTTCACTTTTTTTCCTGTTTCACCTTTCAGTCATGCTTTGTATGCTGCTAAGGTCCCATGAAGGTTAAAGAGAGACATTTAACACACATCATTCCTCTGAGCAAGGCATTAGTGTCAGGAAAGCTCATCCATAAAAAAAACACTAACTTGGATCCCTCCCTCTGCTCATATAGGAGCAGTGGCAGCACATGATCAGAGGATAAAGATAGTAAATAATCTTGGCAGCCAGATATGGAAACTGTAACACATAAACAAAATGGTTCCTGCAGGAGATGAACACAACATCTTCAGACATTGCATTTTCATCTAACCTGCGGTGTCTCAATGAGCCAACAGCACCTTGATGGATTTGTTCATCTTCAGCAGGAGTACATTCACATAACACGTGATGATGTGGCAGGCTATATATCCTGCTAATTCACCCCAGGGAGGCTTATATTCATCCCCCCTGTAGACCCGTACATTAAGTAAACCTTTTCATTAGCACAAATGCTCTAATATGTTAGCCTGGAGGCTGTTGTCCCACGCAGTCACCTCAGATGAAATCGAGCCTCTCCTGATTGCCTCCATTAGCGACCTTCAGATTGCTCATCTTGTGTTTCTTCTGTCAGCTCAATGCGGGCGTGTTTGGGGAATTATGATTCTTTTTGAGAGGGCTGAGCTAAAGACAATCTCCTGGCCTCTCATTAAAATAGTAAAATAGCTACTTAGTCAGGTAGAAGGATTTCATGAGGTTTGAATTGCTGGTGTGAATTTTGAATCCTAATGCTTGCAAGTGCATTGTGTGTCATGTGACTTTTAGCTTGATACCTGTCCATTTAAACATACCAGAGTGGTGGCAGGACATATTTCTTATTCTACATTGCTTTACAGATTCTAACTTCAAGGGAGGACTCAAGCAAAGAAAAACAAATAATAAACAATGAGGCTTGGTCTAAATGACAAAAAATCACAATATTTTCTGTATTCATCAATATCCAGAAGTGTCTTGATAAAGACAAAAAACAAAAGACAGCCGACAATGCAAACTTCATAACATTTTTATTTTGTTATTGCATGTGATCAAGATCTCTATCAAACTGATGTAGTTGGGGTGTTGGTTTGGCGTAGCGGGTAAAGCAATTATTCAACCGCGGCTGTTGAAAAATTGAGCCATGAGAAAGTACAAAAAAATAAAGTTCTTTGAGTGTCCTGTCACTGTGCTACCTGTGTTTGGCTCTAAAAACCAAGAAAGCCCCAGGTCCTGTTAAGATCCTTAACTCCATAAAACAGAGACATTAAAAAGTTCACTTTACGTACGAATATAGAAATTAGTTATTAAGACTAAAACTGCCCTTTCAACTTAGCTGTAAACATTATTCCTGCCTGTAAATATGTACATTTCAACATTGGTATTGATGGGGTTTCCTTGGCTTTTGTAGCCAGCCTCAAGTGGACGCTTGAGGAACTGCAGGTTTTTGCACTTCAGCATTGGCTTCATAGTCTATTTAATAACAGAGTGTAACACTTTGCACACTCACGCATGAAAACCCCTCATGGGAAAAAAAAAGTCTTTCACTAAATTAACATTTTCAATGCAAGACTGAAAGATTTATTTCCTGGTTTGGTAAAAACTTGGGCTGTCAGCATTGATGCCTTAATCACAATGCAATCAATGTCAGAAATTAATGCTCTAATTTAAGAAAAAATCCCCAGCCTTTTATGTTCTATTTTGCACACCATTAAGCCACCACTCTCAGACGGTTCAGTAGACAAGTTGAAAGTAATATGCACTTTGAGTCAAATGCAATGAAAATTCAAATTTGAGTTACCACCTACAATGTAGGCATTCAAGTGCAGCTTTTCAGACTGATGTCAGCGGGCAACCACATCACATTAGCCAGCAGGGCACTGTTTCAGAGTGTGCAAATGACCATAGACCTGTGGATGAGGACTTCTTCAGGTTGGCCTGTTGTGACCAGTCATGCCTTAGTTCTGCCGGGAACAATATTTTCACATAGACCCCAATCAAACAGAGAAACCAAGGGAGAGCTTCTGAAAAGTACAAATGCTGTCACATGAAACAGGGATCACTAGACATGAATTAGTTATCAAATTATCTCAGATTAACTGCAACCCATATTGACACTGCCTGGACATTTTGTGCATGCACTCCTACATATTTCTTAATGTGTAAAATTGTTGTCTTTTACAAAAACAAACACTATAGTTCACAGATTAACATTTTCAAGTTGTCGATAAGAAATCACTTAGTATCTGAGTCCCCAAATGGAAAAAAAATTAAACATGGCTGAAGTCTCTATATTTTTTGTGGGTGGATGTGTTAAACGTATCCACATGGTAAAAAAAATGTCCAAAATCAATCTTGTATTTGGTTGTTTTTTTTTCTTCCCCCTTTCTTGAATACAGATTTATACAGAAAGACTGTCAAGCTGTTAAGCAGCCCAACCAGTAAAAAGAAGGAAGAGATTGTCAAACACAGTAAGAAGTGCTGTGCCTGTGGACCAAACTGAGATTAGATGTCAGCCAAGACTCCAACATCAGAGGAAAGGCTGCGACCCCCAACTGTGGCAACCTGCAGGATTCTTCCAACCATCACCTCATGAGTCTGTGACATTTTGGTTCTTGGATTGTAAATTCTTTGCAGTGCAGTGACCAGTGAAACATGAACTGGCTTTTTGGACACCTCAGTTTTATAACAGTGGAACAACAAACACTGAATATAGTTATTCATGTCTCTTTGTCTTTTTGTTGTCGCTTGGGTTTTGGTGCTGTTTGTTAAGCATGCTACAAAAGTAGATCAGAAAACACATTTGAACTGGATCAACAAAGTGACCCATTAAGAATCATAATATATTTTAATTCTTTCATTTAAGGAATCATACATTTATGAAGGGATTTAAGGGCCGGGATGTTCACAACTTTACTGTAATGAGTAATTCCTTAAAATCAAGTCTTTAATCAATGAAATGCTGCCAAAAGATATGTTACCACTTTACTTGCTCATGCACTGAATTGTGATATCAAGTGTACAAAGCATTACTGAGTAAAAAATAAAGATAAAAGTAAAGATTTGAACGTTAAAGCCCCTGTGAGGACGTTAAAGTTTGTAACAAAACTGACGAAAATGAATAATGCCTTTCCTCTGTATTAAGGCTGGTTTATACGTCTGTGTTGCCCCTACACAGAAGGGGCTGACGCAGACATGAGCACCGAATACTTGTGCGGCAATACTCTACCGAAACGCCTGAGGGCACTGTGGTCTCTGTCATAGTCGGGTCGCCTGTTTCCGGCACCACTACGATCTTTGTTTACTTTTCCTCAGCGATTCAGTGTTATGTTCATTTAGAGCTGATACATGTTGCTGTTTATCATACAGACATGATTACCGGGAGGAATAGAGAGGAGGAGATTAAATACACGGGATGTGCAGTGATGAGCGGGGATCCCAGAAGTGCTGTAAATGCGGGAAATACAATGACGCCAAGCGGACCAATAACAGGGCTTGCGGTCCAAGTCGATGCGACGCGTAGTTACATTTTGGAGGAGGTGCACATTAGCTACGCGTGTAGGCCTCTGTGAAGGTACGGGAGCTACGCGGACCTCTGGCATAGGTTACGCTGTCGATTCGATGCAGAAGTATAAATCAGGCTTAAGTTACAAAAGGAAGAGAGACTTTCAGGTAAGTAATTGATAGATCAATATAATGCTTATTCATTGAATTAAGTCACAAGAAAATGTTCTGTTTTTGAGTTCACTGCTGAAGTAAGTCAGAGTGAAGCCTTCATTAACAGTGGAACTGAGACTCACTGGACACAGATACATATGTATTCCATTAGGGGATGTGATTTAACCAGAAATGACTGTTCATTCTGAGTATATACCCCTGGAGGAAAATATGCTTTGCTTAACCGCAACATGCAGTTGCTTATCTAGATGCTTATTGGACAGTAAACAATACAGTCAACGAAAAAGAAAGTCTTGGCCAGAGGTCATTTATCACTAATAGTTGACTACTCTAGAAATACTAAGTTGCCCATCAATCCCAGAGGTATATGTTTATCCTCTTCTGATGGAGTAAACCCCTCATGATCGGTACGCCACAATCATTCAGTAAACCAATTAGCTGGTCCCAGAAATTATACTGAAATTCATTGATAAGGATAGTATCCTACTCATAAGTTCAATGCTTCTCTAAAAACAGGTAGTTAGTGTGAAAGATTGAGTACACACATCATTGGCTTCTAATAAGCAGGAGATTAAAACATGTTAAATGTAGTCACCTATATGATATATCACCTTAAAACAGTTTATTTCTAACACTACCATCCAGAGGAGTCAGGAAATAAAATTTTGTCCTCTTGAGCAAAACAGAGTGAAAAGAATGATCTAAATTTAGTCATATTGCCAATTATTTCTATTATTCTGAGGATCTTTTCATAGACAGTTAGGTTGTCATTGTCTCAGCCTGGTGATGAGGCCCCCCAGGCAGTGTAGACTGACGACTGGGTCAGTCTCACTGATTAACTACCAGCCGCACGTCAGTCATGGCTGATGGATTATGGTCCACACTGCACTGATGGAGGGTGGCCTTCAGGCAAGAAGCTGCACTAGTGGCACTCCTCTGGGGATGTGGACTTCAGGTTCTAGCTAGCGAGCAAGCCACCTCCTTCCTCCTCCCCTGCTGTCTCACCCCAGCTCTCTGTGCTAGCACCTCACTTCAAGGGCATGGTGAGTCATGAGAAAGCCATGGCTTGGTATGCATTTGAATACACCTAAGACACAGGGATGTGGCTTTAAAAGCTACAGTGGGAGAGGAAAAATATACAGGTGGGTTGAGTAAGATTTAAGTAAGTGGATTTAGTGAGAAGCTTAAAGAGATCTATTCAGTCTAGTTTACAAATTAGATCAAATACTTTAGAATAAGTTTGCATAATAGATCCCTAATGACAACTGAAGACAGGTTGCCATGGAATGCAATTTAATTACAACTAATAGTCTCACATAAACAATTTCATTGTATAGCATGATATCATGGTAAAGCTTTCTTTTGTGTGGTGATCTTTTAAGAATAGCTGTTGCTCTAAAATGACACCATCCTATCATCTTCATCCTTTTGTAATGGTGTCACGAATAGGGATGGGAATCAAAAACCGGATCCAACTTAGAACCGGTACCAATTGATCAATTCCATCGGAATTGTACGCCTCAAATGTTATCGATTCTTCTTAACAATTCATTTCCCAGCAAGACGTCACGTCATGTCATGGTACGTTGCATTATGTCACACACTCTGCGATGCACAACTCCTAGGTGCAAATACCTCAAATATGCTGAAGCATTTGTCGACTCAGCCTCAAAGCTTGGGGTTTGCATCGGGCCGAAGTGGAGAAGGGTCCACGTGAACATGTTCGCGTTGGGGAGCCAAACCCCCCACCTACCTCTCCCCTTTCGGAGTCGGGACGCTTTGCCTCAGGCTCGAGGAGCCACGTCCGGACTCACGCAGCCAAAAATAAGGCACAGAGAGTGGGTAAAATACCTCCGCGATGACCCCCTGGAGGAAAAGCGTTTTTCCTCTCCAAATTCGAAGTCTTTTCCTCTAGGCTCCAGGGGCCACGTCCAGACTCACGTGGGTGAAAATGAGGCACAGAGAGCGGGTACAATACCTCCACGATGACCCCCGGAGGAAAAGTGTTTTTCCTCTCCAAATTGGATGTCTTTTTATCCAGGCTCGAGGGGCCACATCTGGACTCACAAGGACGAGAATGAGGTCAACCTATTGTTCAGTATGTTCAAGTTGAATATGTTCATGTTCAGTCTTGTGCAGACATACTTTTGGAAAAAATTAAATGGTTCCTTTTGGTGCGGAAGACTGTGTAGAACTACATTTTCCCCTCAAAAAATTACTCAGGAATCATTAGGAGAATTGATAAGGGATTGGATTGATAAGCAGAATCCACAATGGCATTGACATTGATAAAATCTTATCTATTCCCACCCCTAGTCACAAATCTGTATTTTGGGCCAATTCCACATCATAGAGTTTTTAGCTACACAGTAAAGATGTGAAATGTTAATGCTGTAGCAGTAATAAACAAGATGTCAAGAATCTCTGGCCAAACCTCATAGACTACGTGATCTCTTGACAGCCCTCTAACTGGCCCGAGAAGGCGGAGCATGTGAATCATGCACCTGCACGGGTAGGCTAGTTATAATATCAAGGCGAGCCCTGTAATTTGAAAAAATACAAAAACATAAACCCCCCCAATGTGAAATGCTATCTTAAGTTCTATTCTTCCTAAATCTGTTCATATTTTCATTACATTTTGTATCCTGTAGTGTTTTTTTGTACATTCTATTTATAACCTGCCACTGCTACACATTGATTTTAAATTTAGGGAAGAACTTAGTCCCTCTATCCACCCATCATTCATTCATGTCTGACAGTCCATCCATCAGTCTCTCTTTGAGCCCGCCTTTCACTCACCTTTCAGACATGTGGTGTGTTTTGAGAAATGAATGAAAGAATCTTTAATACCACCCCCTCTTCCTTATATTCGTAATCTTTAATTAGATGTGTTTGCGTGTCCCTCTGTCTTGCTCTGATGTAGTGTTGCTGTCTGACAGCTGCGTACCTCATTAGCGATGAGGAGTCATGACTCTGTGTCACCAGCACACAAGTGTGAGCCAGGAAGCAAAAGGTGGGATCATGACGTCAGTCCCGGAATTTATCCAATATCCAATTGCTCATATGTCTCACTTAACCCTTTCACATTCAGGGTAGGGCTTTGAGTTCTTTAAATCTGGTAACTTAACTTTTTACTAAAAACTGATAAAGTGAACTCAGAGTCATGACGTAAAACTGTAGTGTTAGCCAAAAAAAGTTCACTTGCAATTTGGGCTTGGTTTAAACCAGCACCCACCACACCACACAAACATTAAAAAGGTCTCTCTTATAAGCAGACCTGTCTCAACAACAGTGTAACCAACATCAGGGACTTTTTAGCTGTTGTCCAATGCAGGAACCTGGCTGGCTAGCTGATGTAGCACAATACTATCTTTCAAAGACTCTCAGGGCTGTATGGCTGATACATTGCTGAATTGATTGCCATTAGCAAATTACCAGCAAACAAAAGAAAGCAACAAACAACATATTCATAGAGGATAACCAATTTGCATTTTTCTAAGTAATCCTTGTTTACTGCTTGCTTAATTTTGAATGAGAACATACTAACCTGTGAGACATTTAAGATGGGAAGCTTTCAAGCAACCAGACCCTTTTTTCCATTTAAAGCAGTGAGCCAAGCTATGCTTAAGCAATTATTCCAATGTACAAAACAAACTCAAAGAATGTACTGGTTGCTGATCTTCCAAAATGACTCCCCTTGCTGATTTTAGCAACCAATCAATGTAGCAAAGATATTAGACAAAGCATCCCATGGCTGATCCGGTTGGTCGGTTATCAGCTGAACTAACAGAACCAACAATGGCCGATCCATGCTGCAAACCCAAGGTATAGCTTGCTTGCAAACCCTTGCTTGCTTTTTATATAAAATATTTGCTGTTGAATACTATTTTATAAGCATCTGTTAGTTATTGAGCTGTCTGATTTACTTGGAACAACACATAAAGAATCCAAGTCAAATCACAAATCAAAGATGAATATCGTGTCTCTGAGGCTGAGCAGCAGCATGCTGACCACAGGGTGATCAATAACAAGGATTCAATAAAGAACTTCATCTTGTCTTTTTGAAGGGACCAATTACATTAGTTCCTGTAAGTCTCCTCTCGTTGCTGTAGACTAAATATATATGTATTTGACTGTCAGTCCTGTCTCTGATTTATCAGAATTGCTGTGCTTGTGTTCATTCAGTTCAACCAAAATGCAAACACAATTTGTCAAAAGGTTATTAACTTATTTCCAATGTGGTGTCTGGTATGATATATCAGCTGTCATGTGCAGCTGATATGATAAATATACTACTGGGCCTGTAATCACCACAAAGCAAGATTTGACCAGAAAGCAGTGTTCATAGAGTAAAATAACAGTACTTTACCGGGATCTGTTTGTATTAAATATCAGATCATATGAAAGTCTGCATATCTGAAAGTCAAAGCTGATGTACACAATTTACTTCTATATTTTGTGCCAGAGCCAAAAGGAAATCATGTAGGTCACTGCACTGTATCCTAACTTTAAGTTAATGTACACAACATTCTGAGGAGGCAATTTTTTAAAACCTGTTTGGGGAGATGCAAAATGTAGCTTACCAACTACTTTCTATTTGACATTAAAAATAATAATTTTAAATGTTTCTATATCCAAAAGTAACTCTTGCAATTAGGTGTTTACCTTTTATGGTTACGTTTATGTTACGGCTTGAGCAAAGGACTAGGACCCAAATGCAGAGTACAGGGAAAAAGTATTTATTAAGCAAAAACCAAGGTTCAACAAAAAGCGCCTTGCGGGTAAAAACAACTGAGAAAAAGTACAAAACTAGGAGTAACACAAAATCACCCAAAAGGGGAAAAAGGTTCTATCAAAAACTCACAAACAAAAACTAGGAATCAATCCTCTGGAAACAACTCGAGATAAGTAAACAGAAAAGCGTGGCTTGAATCTCCTCAGGAGCAAGGCTACAACGGGACATGGAGCATGCGGCTAGAGGAATAATCTGGCACTGGAGGAGTGTTTGGTGGTGGCTTAAGAAGCCAGTGCTGATGAGCCGATCAGGGTCAGGTGTGCCTGATGAGCCTCACTGCTGAGGAGACCGGCCCCGCCCCTACCCATGCAACCTGCAGGCAGAGAGAGAGAGGGTTAGGGCAAATCACACAACAAATCAGGACCATAACAGTTTAGGCAGCTAAATGTATGTAAGAGTTAAAGTACCTGGCATAAAACACTCAATCAGAGCAAAACGATTCGATTTTCTTCATTCAAACAAGATGAGATATTCAGAATACAGTTGTGTCATACAAAAACCCTCTCATACTTCCCTTTAGTCTCACCATCATTCTCCCCACATCAAAGGTGTGCCTCACCTTCAGTAAAACTCACTTACAACATGACGACTATGAAAAGGCTTCCTGAGTTGTTTGGTGAAAAGCACACTTTACCTAGTTTCTCCTGATTTGAATAAAGTAAACCTTGTTCAAGGGCACTTTGAAGTAACGGCTACTGAGATCAAATGAAGCCTATATTTCATTCAGTCCAGCTCAAATGAATGACCCTCTAGTCATTTAAGCCATTAGCCCAATTATATCCCCTTCCTCCAGGCTACAACTGCCCCCCTGCTGATTACATAAAACATGTTCAAACCAGGACTTTAAAAAAAGAGTCACTGCAGAGCTGTTCAGACCATAAACCACTGATACTTAAAGTTCACGTACCATTTGTGTCTCATTCTCCTGTCATAGAAAAAGGAAAATGTACCTGTGTTTATGCCAAGAGGAGGCACATCTTTTTAAATTACTTTAAAAGTAGATCTCATGTTAGCAAAACCTGTTTGTATTAAACTAAAACTGAAACTGTTAGGCCAGAAAATTCATTCCTTTTGCAGCAGAAACCTAGGTTCTGTTCTTTGGGTTATCATGCTGCACATTTGTAGATTATATCATTACATACCGTGATTGGTGTGCAGTTACTGACAGGCTTTGAAAAATAGTTATACGCAAAGTCACATTGAAATTGAGATAAGATTAAAACTGTAATAATAAGAGCATACATATTTTCTTTAGCAAAACAAAAGGTGTCTTCTTCATTTGCTTCATAAAATTACAGTATATTTTGATAGTAATTTAATTTTGGGAAGTCTGATCGACAGTTTTAAGGAGGTGGGCTGCAGTAATGTGGTAGCATAAGTTTTTTGTCATCAGAATCCTGTTTGGATGTATCATAAATAAAAATAACTTATATAACCAACCGGTTCTTCAGATGTCAATAGGATAGGAGATATACCATGACATTCCATCATAATAAGCAAATAAACAGACAGTCTGTATAAAAGATAGACATAGTCTCAGTGACATCACCCACTGGTTTCTGAAGTAGCCTTTTGAAGCCTTATGATCGGGATTGCCACATTGGAAATGTTGGCTCCAAAATACTTTTGATCAACCAACTAACAGGCAAAGAGGTGGAGCTGAGGCCTCGTACAGTGTGTACGAATTAATAAATGATCCATAGAGACCAAAACAGTTTTTTGTTCTTTGTTCTCTCTAAAATTGTTGACTTCTGTTGAAATAATAGGTGTTAAAAATTTGTTTTAGGTCTCCTTGGCTTCTGCAGTCAGCCTCAAGTGGACACTCAAGGAACTGCAGTGTTTAGCACCTCTGTATTAGCAGAAGTCACTGCAAACAAAGGACCCTTATTTCCAAAGCAGATGTTGGTGGACAGAATATCTTTGCACTTGGCACAAATACCAGAATATCTGGAAAGCTAAAAAACTACACATCTTCTTTCAACTTTACAATTGTTAAAGACCAAGTTGTTTGATCAGTGGCAAACTTTGATGGAAAAAGAATGCTTTCTTTTGTATTCATGACATGCTTGTGCTTCTAATTATTTTAGTGGTTGTTTTATTGACTAATCTAACCTTTAAGTGCAGGAAATATGATTAAAAGTGAAATACCAGTGTAGGCCCTGCTACATTATTCCTATTGTGCTGTTCTTTGGGTGAATGGACTTTATGTTCACCAGTTTTGTACAGGCATGCCTTGCTGTGAGCCAAAAAAACAAAACAATATGTCCAGTTAGAGATGTATTTTTTGTCTCAGTTAACCATTCAGACTTCTTCCAGACAGCAAAAATACATTCATACAGCCACGGGTGTTTTGAATTCAAGGTTCCTCATTTAGCTGTAGCACTGTACTCTGTCAGACACTTGAGAATTACAAACCTTGAAATGGAGAGTGACCTAACAGACGGTGAGAGTGAAACCAAACTATAGCAACACTCCAGCACCCCGCGCCCTCGATTTAATAATTTGAGCAACATGATACTTCCCTGTGAGAGCCAGCTGAGATGTTACCTGTTTACATTTACATTTATACTCAGATATTTATGGGGTCCTGACCAAGAGAAGTAGGTCATCCAGGATGCAATCATTTCCAAAAGGCGTCATGCGATAATGAGGTCATGATTTCTATTAGAAAGGATGTCTTGTGTTCTGCAGTCAGCCATACTGTGCTGAATTAAATCGTGATTTTTATCTTTGGTAGTGTTCTGTGAATCTAGGAGGAGTTTTTGAATGAGAGGTAGAATAAGATAACAGAGGAAAAACAGACTGTGGTCTCCTCCTTTGTGCTGTTTATTCATTAAAGTCCAATTAATCACCGGATGTTCTTTTTGGCTGCACTGCCAGAGAAAATCACATTCACACTGGTACAGGAATTAAGCAGATTGGATTTAAATGTTTGCCTTCAGGCAGCCTATAATCTCAAGTTGACCTTTTGTTTATTTTTTCTTCACATCAGTATGACATGAAATAAGTTACAAAGCTACCAATATTTAATTAAAAGATGCTGATATAAGCGGGTACAAGTGTTTGAATGTATCTTATCTGTGTATAGGTCAATGTTACTTCTCTTGTGGGAATCAGTTTGTGTTAAAGAGCTTTTAAATCAGAGCTATTTTTGTAAGTGGACATAACTTTCACCAGTATACAGTTTATGGGATTCACGGTTTCCAGTAAAACTAAGTACAGTTTTAGTGTCTATTATCCGTGTCCATCAACTAACATACTCTGGACACATCCTTAAAGATTTAAGAGCAGTGACATGCCAACATCTTGCCCAGTTGAAGACTAGGCAAGTCCATTTGTTAAAGCCCTCTCCACAATGATAGTCTGATCATCCCCTTATTATCAACAGATCAGCCAAGCTTTATTTCTTCTCGTGTTGAAGTGATGGGTTAGGTGCTTAGAAAGATAACAAGATGTGTCCCAATTTAGGAGCTGCAACCTCTCAAAGGCACATTTCAAAGGCTCCTTTAAAGGGCTGTGGCCATGAAGTTAACATCAGGTGTGTCCTTGGTGGCTCAACATATCCCAAGATTCATTGCAGCACGATTCAAACAAGATGTTCGACTCTCAAGTGATACACTTTGAGATGTGAGTAATCAGTAATAAAAAAACAAAGTTCAGGTTAGTTACGTTAGCTAGTTCAAGTGCATCTGTAGAGGTTGCTAGAACTAGACCAAGTTGGGCTTAGTAACGAGGAACAGGAACAGCTGGTGACTCCAACAGGAAATCCTCCACAGACCAAACCATCTTGTTTTGGTTTAGTCTTAATGGTCTACTCTGAATGCGAAGGCTGTTTTTTTTTGTAGCCTTCGTCTTTCGAAGGATGCTCGCCCTGAATTGGGACATGGCGACTCCGATTTCAATTACTTTTGAATCGTTGACACTTTACTTAGACTTTTCAAAAGCACTCAAATAAAATATGATAGAAAGAGAATACATGATGGAACTGTATGTTAACCTGTGGTTATGGGCTAAAATGCTAGTTTCTGCCAATATTAGAGGCTCTGTTTGTTTCATTTTCACTCCAGCAATTGTTTATCAGAACTATATGTATGCCAAATATACAGTATGTCAATGAAAGCATGAGCTTGGCTATAGGCTGATCAGCCAAACAGTGTTATAATGAAACAGATAGTCTCATGTAGATACCACATGTGACTCCATCACTGATACCATCATCTGAAAAAATTAAAGTTGTATATATCAAACTTGTACAGCTAACCTTTGCTCAGTTGGCAAGCTAGTGAGCATGATAGCTAAGTTTTCCATTAATAACTTGAAATGTGTGTCTTAAAATGAGTAAACTTCATGTGAGTGACTCTTCTAAATCAATGGCCTATCATATTAAAATTTTCTAAAGAGCTGTAGATTGAAAAACCTTTTGAAGTACTTGTTGACAACTGCATAATGTGCCACGCAGGAATGAAAAGCTTGTCAGCTGTTGCATGAGTAAGCAAAAGGGGTGAGACTAAACAAAGGGTCAGCTGGGGAAAAGCTGATTTTCAGTCAGGGGTGAAAGGAAGGCCAAGTCTCCTGTTCATGAATATAGGTCGCTGGAATGTCATCAACAGTGAATTAAGTAAAAAATGCATGTGTGAGGGTGAGTGTTCAAGTCATGTGCAAATGTGCATTCTTCCCGTTCCCTCGAGCGTATAAAGTCTTTAGATAGGATTTAGTGAAATAATCATGTACATAATATGTGTGATACCATCCAGGTCTTATGACCACAGAAGAAAATTCCAGAGATCAGCTGACTTTGAAGTAATTATTTCAAATGTTCATGAGTGTATGTATTTATATTAATTACTATAACTGTCTCCACCAGATGCGGCCATTATGAAGGGATACGCTATGTAGGTAATATCACCTATTTAGGGCCTCATAATGGCATTAGATAAGTCTTTCCCATTTTTACTTATGTCTTTTTTATTATTTTACTTAATTGTTGAAATATTTCCTAGAACAGAACCACATCATCTGCAAAAAGCAGAAGTATCAGGCATGGAAAAAAAAGAAACGGGCAGGGAACATTTTGCATTGAACATTCGCATTTAGTTTCAGTTAAAGCAGAAGTAGAGCCAGAATCTACATTTTGGAAGGGCCCATAGATCAGATTGGTATCTCTAAAAACAATTTAACGATACAAGAAGTGCTCTCTGTTCACATGCAGACTATAGTATTTTCTACATGCTACAAAAGCAAGAAAACCCCACTTTTCCATCAGTGCAAAAACAACATCTTGGTTAATTTGTGCTCTGGATTTTGTAGAATGTTATACATGTTATAAATATATATATATATATATATATATATATATATATATAACACTGTGTCTGTGAGAGAGAGAGAGAGAGAGTGATACACTGTGCTGTCTGTTCATGTCTGTTGTGCTTTAAAGACTCAGTTGAGACAATCAGACCAGACACAAACATTCAGGACTCCCTCCTGACTATCCTGAGTTGTTTCCAGGTTTTACTGGTCCAAAAAGGGAGTTTCTTTCCGTGGAATTGGACAGAGACTCTCTTAACAGAGGCAGAGTTTGACACAATGGATGGGACATATATCTTAGAGAACTTGTCTGGCTTTTATTGCTAAGATTTGAGCCCCTGTCTATTACTTGTAGCTGCCTCTTAAGACAGAACCCTCTTTGCCCAAAGTACTGTTGAGCAAAGTGTGCATGGGAGTGGCCATGCTACTTTAGAATTAGGATGAAATAACCTATTGAACAAGATTTTAAAAATAATATAAATATACCCATTTCTTTATTTTATTTATTTTTAGTAATGGCAGGATAGTTTTGGTTTTAAATCTGTAATGAATTTTCTCTTTGTGTATATTTTGCTGCTCTCTGTGGACCTCTCACATCTTGGCTCATTTTGTCCTGTTCCCTTTTCGGACAAAAAAATCTTATCCCATTTTTTTTAACAGTGAATTTTTTCATTTACTAAATATTTGCTGTGGAGAACGTAAAAAAAGTGCTACTTTTTCAGTGTGTTGTAAAAAGTCAAAATGTCCGTTCTAACACCCTAACAGTAGTTACATTTAAAAACTTCAATATAGAATCAGTCAATCTTGTCATTAATGGTCTTTTCTGTAATTTAGGACAGAAAGAAGCCTTACTGTTGATTTCAGTCTGTTTCACCACCAGTTTAAAAACTCCTCACATGGGGCTTTGAATTATATTCAAATATCAAATATGAATAAATAAAACTAAAAGTAATGACAGTCTTTTTCTTTTTCTGCCGGCTGGTGAGGACCAGTTTTCCAAGTGGGTGGGCCCGGTACCATAAGGCCCATCAATTCAAGGATGTCATATGACATCATATAGTATTTGCTGTGCCATCTTTTGGTCCGACCTGACTGTATGTCAACAAGCAACCCACCTCCATCTGCTGTGCTATGTACGATGGAGTCATAGGGCCACCTACTAGAATACAATATTAGATTTAAAGTTGTACAGTTACGTTAATGTACTTCATTGTCTATTTACATTAACCCATACAGAAGGGAAGTAGCGGTAAGCTTCAGTGCTCTGAAACGTCTGACTAGCAATTTTTCACTGGAGCTGGACTGATGGCGCCATGGTCCCAAAGATGGTGGCCACAACAGAAAAGTCACATGATCGAAAAGCCATGAATAATGCTGCACTTGTCATAAAGTCTTAACCTTTAACACCAAATGCATATCAATCTTAGGATAAAAATGATTTTGATATCATTACAATAAAAGTCAGGTATGCATATATTGAAAGAATCTTGTAAGACCCTGGTGCAATTTTTGCCAGCTCCCTGCCAGATAAGGAATACCCTTAAAATATCTGAAGACTAATTATTTCAGAGTCTAATTTAAACTATTTAAATCCATTACTTATCCCGGCAGAAATCTATCACTGACACTTGGATTTATTTTTAGTTTCCATATGAATCACACATAAGGTTCCAACAACACCTCTATGTTCAGGCCTGTTTAATCAGGATTTTTCTGCCATCGCTTTTTTCCCCGCTCAGATAAAATATTAATGCTGGAGCTGTGACAAAATGATGACATCTAATCAATTAATGATGAGTTTAAAAGTGAGGGGGAAATAGAAAGCACTAATGTCCTTTTTCATCTGGAGGAAAAAAAGAATGATGTTGTGGAATATTTATGTACCAGCAATTAGACCTGACCTTTCAAAGAGAACCAGATCTGACAAATCACATAGCATCTTAAAGCCACATTTATACTGTTGTTTTGTAGAGCTGGGTGACCTCTATAACTCCCTAGAATGACAATATGTTCAGATGGGAACTTGAGTGACTTCTTTCCTTTTTTCCAGTAATGCCTTAAAGGAAAACTTTAACATGTATGGTATATATGGTTTTTAAATTATTTTGACATAACAAATATATAAGGTGAATAACATCTAAATAACATCTCATTGTGTCAATTTTGATGCCCCAAGTGTATAAAGAGGTACCTGTTATCTGGGATGCACAATAGGAGGAATACATACTGAAGTTTTAGAATGTGTACAAGATCTGCAAATCCAGAGAGACTTTAATATTGGTACATTTTACAGTTCTATGCTTATATGCAGAAACGTGTTGACATAATTAATAATGCACAGGCCGAGCGCTCTGATTCAGACTGCAGACTAACAAACAGCTCGTCCGGCACACCCATTAAATCCTCTGTATCATTAAGTTGCGCTCACTGAGTTTGTCAATACTACATTTTGAAAGTTTTCCTGTGAATTCTCAGTGCCTTTTATATATATGTACAATTTCATAGTAGCGGATCAGCAGACTGTCTCACCATGTCAGAGTGCATACAAGTCTGGTGTGCTGCAAAAATGGTAATGCAAAGACGGTCTTAATTTGTTTCAATAAATAATCACAATCTGTGATCTTACTAACTCTTAGTTATTTTTCACTTGAATCAGCCTGCATACTGTATGTGGAAGTTTGAGGTTGGGCTTGATAAGTTGATGATTTTTTTTGTTATCCCTTTTCAGTCAGAGATACATTTCTTTCTAGCCTTTTTGCTAATATTAAAGTACCGTAAGAATGATGTTGCTCTACATCTTTCTAGAATGTGAAATTCATGCAAAAGTACTGAATATTTATTATTAAGATGAACATTTACATACTTAACACTACCTCACAAAGTGAAGTGAAGAGACTGATATGCTAGATTTCTAAACTAGCTTTTATTTAGCCAGAGTTCACTATAACTTAGTAGTGTTGTTGTTAACCTTTTCGAACCATTGTTAATTTATGAATTAGGCAAAGGGGTGTTAGACTGAATTTACTTAATGTTTCTTGATTAATGTCAAGTGTAATTTGCTGAATTGCACACACAGATTAAATCTGTTGGAAAATATACTTGGCTTAAATAATCTATCAGTTTTTTTCTTTAGAGTCGGTATTTTATAAATAGGGAAATGAGTTCTGTTTTGCTTGTCAGTGACTTGCAAAATTGTCTTGAAAATAAAACGTGAAAAGGAATGCCATACATATCCTGATGTGAGTTTTTTGCCATATGTCAACCTGCTGATGGTGTTACAGAAAAGTCAGGCATCACTAAAGTTGGAGGGATTCTTCTAAAGTTTAAAGGTAACAAATCAAGTTGTCATTGAGATTGTGTGCAAGTGCCTCAAACCTGCAGTTCTGATGTCCTGTAGAAGGAGCTTCCACTGGTTGGGAAAAAAGTCAGACAATGAGAAAATGAGCCAACTTCTCAGCTGAAGTGTCAACTTTGATAGGATCCCATTCAGAATCAAACAGACCATGAAGCAGAATTTTTTTTAGGATTGTGTCCTGAGGGTTGTGGATGCAAAGACCCCACCATGGTAAACTGATAAAAATGTATTTTTAAGCTTATTATAGCTGAAACACACAATGAGAAGTTGAGTATTCTTTTGTGTAAGTGAATTTTATTTTGAGCTACTTTTATTTTCATATACAAAATTAGCATTGCAGTCAATATCTCAGTGACTGTGAACTATTGATGCACCTTACTAATTCTCCACTTCCAAACCCTCCAACAAATATGGTCACTTCAGGCTTAGAAAAAAAAGGGACAGCAAAAATATCAAACTCAACGCTTTGAAAACTGAAGTCCAAAAATATAACCATACCACCGATATATCTTGCCATCAGTGTGTTTAGTCCTTCCTGGCTTACAGATTTTGGAGCTGGTTGAATGAGTAATCTTATGTACAGTAGTTGTCGGCCATTTGATGTTAAGTAACGAGTAGCAAGTTCTTTCAAAGTTGTGGAGTTACAGTCATTTGTTACCTAGTAACATGATACTCACAACACTGGTCCCAAGCAACACAGGCAGCTGTTCTCATTTGTATAGAAAATTCTATCTTATTCCCGACATCAGATTTAGTTTTGTTGGTTGTTTTGCAAAAATTAAAACAATAAATGAAGTTAAGGTGTTAACTTAGATTCGGGAGCAGGACCACGCCTAAACCACACCCTCAATCACATGACAAGCCTTCTTAAACGTAGCCAGCCTACTCCAACTGCTTGTCCGTGATTCTTCAAAGACGGACGGACCGTGCTTCAGGCATCACCGCTCAGATTTCGGGGCAAAGGAAAAAGCAACAAACTCACCATGGAGCTTCCTCTGTACGGCTCCGGCGTTGATCTTTACGGTTAACCTTCCATGCAGAGTATCCCTCTCTCGGAGACGGGCAGTCACACCACAGCCGGTAGTCGCAGCGGAGCCGCCTGCGCTCCGGTTCAGCATGCCGCGGCCGCGTCGTACCCATTCATGCTTCCCGAACAAGGTGTCGCCTTCTCCAAGAGGTGCACAGGCTTCGTCCTCATCGCCAGGGAGAGCCTCGGACCGGAGGCGCCCCAGGCTCCGCCGAAGCAGACCGTACCTGTCCTCTCCACGTCCTTCCCACTGCTCCGTCACCGGTAATCCATCACGGGGCGATGCGCCCCCTTCCTCGCGACCGGCTCCACGTTCTCCACAGGAATCCGACCGCTGGAACTGGACCGTCGCTTGCTTGCGACGCTTCCGCAACCTCGAAAGGCGTTCTCCTCCACGGCAATGACAACATGGTCGGATCGTTCCATTCGTACTCTTCATTCATTGACGCCACAGCGTCAAAAACCGAACTTCCCGCGCTTCCTGCTTCCTCACCTGGGCCTACTACCGCCAGCGACGTCAGGCGTGACGTCAGGCGTGACGTCAGGCCTCAGCCGCTCCCACAGCCTCTACCGGCATCATCGGCTCCCCCTGGTGGGGATCAGGTTGTATCTCCCCCTGTGCCTGCTCCCTCTGTGTCTGACTTCTCTCGGGCTATCACAGCCTTCTTTACATCCCGTGTCCGCAGGCTTCACAAACTCCCCTTGCACATGCATCCTTTCATCCCATCATCCCTTCCTCTACCCTTCCTTCAGCCACTCACAGCAATACGGCTTCTGTTCCCCCTCTTCCCACCATAGCCAGCTCCTCAGCTCCATCAGGGGCCCCTTCACAGTTAAATGGAACTGGCTATCCTCGACCCCCTCTTTTCCTACTGACCTCTCCTTTCACCCCTCCCTCCCCATCCCCACCCCCTCCCTTCCCCAATACCCAAATGTTTTCTCGCACTCTGTCGACGCCTTCGCTCTCGCCACAGCGGCACTACCCATCCGGCCAGCTTCTGCTGTTAACTGCATCTCACCTGTCTCACCTACGTTACGCCATCTGGAGTGAGATCGGGTTGTGTCGTCCCTGTGCCTGCTCCCTCTGTGTCCGACTTTTCTTGGACTATCACCGTTTCTCTACATTCCTGTGTCCGCAGGCTGCACACAATCTCCTTGTACATACGTCCCTTCATCCCCTCATCCCTTCATCCCCTCATCCCCTCACCCCTTCATCCCCTCACCCCCTCATCCCTTCATCCCCTCACCCCCTCATCCCTTCATCCCCTCATCCCTTCATCCCCTCATCCCCTCATCCCCTCATCCCTTCATCCCCTCATCCCTTCATCCCGTCCTCTTCCCCTCTTTCCGCCGCTCATGGCGATATGGCTTCCGTTTCCCCTCCACTACGCAATCTGCATCGTTCCTGGGGCTCAATCTTCCTCTCCAACCCCCTCACGCAATCTGGGGCCGTTCCCATATCACGCAAACTTAGCTTCGGCGGTTGTTTCAGGGGACGTTGGTTCGCTGCCACCTGGCCTCCAGGGCTAACGTCCTTCGATTCCACATCCCAGTCTCCTTCATCCGCTTTAATGACCTGTTTCTCATCACCATTGCGTCCATATTTTGGGGTCCCGAATGGTTAAGAAAGTCAATACTCATACACTCTGATAACACGGCAGTCGTCGAAATCATCAGCCAGGGCCGTCACACTCCCCAGTCATTATGCCGTTTCTGCGCAGAACCGCATTAATCTCAGCCCACCATCAGTTCATTCTCAGAGCAGATCAGAATCCTGGTTATCTCAACACCATCGCTTATGCACTCTCATTCTCTTTTCAGAAATTCAGACTTTGGCCCCAGAATCCGATCCGCATCCCATACCAGTCCCATTGTTTTCAGCAACAATATTCAGCTATCTCCACAGCTAGTGAACCTCTCTCATCTCACATGAAGCTTCCTCAACAGCCTCGCTCCAAGCACTATTCGAATGAGCCTGATCGTTGATATTCTGCGCGTCACACATGTGCCAGTATTCCATTCCGTCAGTTATATGCATTTTGTTGCTGTAGAAAATACAATTTAGGGGAAAACAACCTATTTGGCATTGTTTTTGACATAAGAATAATAATGTTTTATCAATTCATCGATAATTGATCGTTAACATTTCCAAAAATCGATCACGGAAAATACTTAAAATGTACATCCCTAGTTTCAACTCCAATCTTAGCCCGTACGAACCACTTACTAAATACATCAGCTCTCGGTATGTCGCTATTGCATCTCCTCACGACCCACTCTTCATCACTGAAACCTGAACAAAAGTGGCATAACCTCCAAGCACTGTCCTGCCCTTTCATTCCGCATTGCTGCAGTGTCCACAGCAGCCTGGTCAGGCAACTCAGACATAGCCATACAGATCCTAGGGCTTTGGTCATCTCAAACATATCACTCATACATCCGCAACAGTCTCAACGATCGTGTCAAGCTCACGCTCAACTGAGCTCCATCTAATTCAACTCTTTTGGGGGTCAAGATCAGCTCCGGCAGGATAACGCTGAGACGGAACCCCCATCCTGAGTCTCCTTCTGCTGGGCACACCACGCACAACTAATTCATTAAATGTTCAACTTATATCCTTGTGTGGCGTGGTCCTTGCTAGTGAAATGAAGTTAAGGTGTTAACTTAGATTCGGGAGCAGGACCACGCCTAAACCACACCCTCAATCACCTGACAAGCCTTCTTAAACGTAGCCAGCCTACTCCAACTGCTTGTCCGTGATTCTTCAACCCACCCTCCCTCACCTTACTCTACTGCACTTAACCTATTTCCTTGTCCTCTCCTACTCATCTCGTGCTCGCTCCTTCTATGCTCTGTCTACTTCCAGGTACAACCTGGGTCAAGATCAGCTCCGGCAGGATAACGCTGAGACGGAACCCCCATCCTGAGTCTCCTTCTGCTGGGCACACCACGCACAACTAATTCATTAAATGTTCAACTTATATCCTTGTGTGGCGTGGTCCTTGCTAGTGAAATGTTTGTCAACAACATTTTTCCACGACAAAGACGAGACGACAGATCTAAAACACATTGCTGAAAATAAAAACTTGGGCTGGTGTTTGTTTTGATTTCGTTTACCAGACAATGTCGTGGCAAAAATGTTAGTGGTGAATCGTCAGACATTCAAAAACCATGATATTATTCCCCCACTGTGCATATTCTATATCAAAATACAAGCAACACAGTTGACGTTGGTTTAATATTTCACATTTGACATTTGACATTTTTGTTACAATTGCCGTTAATAGCTCTGTGTCAACATTGATTTTTCCTAGTGTGGTGAAATATTAGACCGCAGAGTAAGAAGTTTCGTAAATATGATCAATGGTTGATCATCAAAGGTGAAGGTTCCGTTCAGAGAGCTATGAACTGTGTCTGCACAGCGCGCCTGTCATTGCAGGTACATTTAGGGACTGTAGTAGAAGTGCAATACAGTCCTTTATGAACAGAGATACAGTATGTATGCTCATAGCACTTATTTGAAGTCAATATTGCCACTGTGGCCACAGAAAAAGTGTTGTGTGAAATGATGCAGATTTAAAGACATCTTACAATTGTGATTCAAATAACCAAACAGCTAAGACAGTTCATTTAAAGATCTCTCGACTTAAATTAATGACTAAAATGTATTATTTTACTGATTAAACCTGGACTAAAATGTTAGTTTTTGTCGACTAACACTAGATTAGAAATATAGAAGACCTTAAAGAGTAAATGTGACTATAACTAACAGAGCATTTCAACTAAAGACCAGACTAAGATGAAATCTAAAATAACAGACATTTACCAGAATGCCAATGAGGCAGGAAGAGCATCATGGAAAGTTATGTTCTTATGAATGTATGTCACTCCAGCACTTGATGGGGTAAAAAAAATTGCTGTCACCATGGCAAACTCTGTTGTCACCTGGAGATGAAATGTATTTCAGCGGGGACTGAAATGACATTGATTTTCTGCATGAAGCTGGATTTTGCTCTTGAAGATGACAGCAGAACTGGACAAAGCTGAGGATGTTTGACAACTAAAAGAGATGACGATGGCACTTACTGCCACATGTGACAATTTCCTCCTTTGCTTTAAAATGTAAATGTATATAGTAAACATGTTCTCTGAGTGCTACCTTTTATTGCTTTCCTTTCAGGCTCTAGTCACTCTTAAATCAGTCATATGCAATTCATACACAGATTAGAAGGTATTATTTTTCCTTCATTTATAATGACTCGTGCGCAATCACTTTCACACTCACAATAAAGCTGCTACTTATATGCACTTAGTTGTTAAGGGAACGTTTGCAAAAAGTACTTACAGTTAAAGCCTATCGCGTCATTACTGTGCTTAAATCAGGGAGCTGCAATGTTGGGTTCAGTTGCTTTGTGAATGATGCTTCCTCTGACACGTGTGCAGCACTCTGTCATCAGAAGTATACGGCTTCATTTGGCTGTCAGTGAAGGATCTGTTGTGCAGGGCTGAGCTGTGAGACAGATGTCTAACAGGGGGGGATGAACATAGCCTCACAGCTCCACAAGGCAACCAAACAGCCGTTCAGTTTGATAGGGACCATCCTATAACAAGTTTCCAACAATTCTGGCCCAAACAATGGAGAGTTCCCTTTCGGCATCCAAGTGATGCTGTGGGAGAAAAAGAAAAGTGCTTTCATAGCAATAGAGGAGGAAATACAGTTTCTCCACTTTCTTTTAGTGGGTGATTCGGAAGTGAAGAGGAGCAAAGGGATCCTAAATCACCTGTGAACTGCAGACTTGCAAGAAAGGCAAGGCATGCAGCTCAGGGCGTTAGGAGTTCAATTGCTCAGTTAGATCTCTGGGCTCCTGGAGAGAGCTTAATGACACCCATAAAGTCCTTAAATGCAGCTATCAATCCATTGTTAGAGGAGAGCCTTGTTATTAGTGAGTCAGAATAGGACAAATTGCCTCTGATATTTCCCTTCTCCTCAGCTTACTGATTGATTTTATTGATTAGTATCCAGGTCTTACAGCATCATGTTCTTATCCTGGCTTGATATCGTCTCCTTGATTTCTCCATCCGCTCCAATTGGAGTAGGAGGTCGAGCTCTGGTGCTAGATGATCAATCACAAAGTAGACAGTAGCTTGTTCACAGTGGGAGTCCTGTTGATGAATGATTAGATATTTGATTTTGTCTCTTGACGGCACCAAGGGTGCATCCAAGGCAGACAGTGAAGGATTGGATGAACACATGTTTAAAAGGAATGAGAGAAAAAGTTGGCCGTGACACTTTTGAGTCAGTCTGGATCATTTCCAAACAGTATAACATACTGGAGATGGCAGAGTTGTTTGGGCATTGCTGATACTGTATATTTGAACTTCATTGTCTGGAGAGGGCAGAAGATGATGTGATCTAAGGAGGGATTTGGGTTGGACATTTAGCCTTACTTGGCCTTGCTGTGGCTCTGGTACTGGGGTAAAATAGATACATTTTTCTGCTGATGTCAGCAGATTTGATGGTCACAAATAAGATGAAGTTGATAAACCAAAAAGAGAAATACACACCATCCGGGTTTAAATCAAACAAGTGGAGTTGTTTTAAGTTGGAAAATTAAATACTTAGGGAATACAACAAGCATGAGTGCTCACCTTACACACTACCATCCACAGATAGTGTTAAAAGATGCTAATGTTAAATCAACTCCACTGGAAAACCCAGCAAGCACATGACACTCTAAACTTGTCAAAGCTGCCTGCCAACCTGGAGCAAGTGAAGAAAATAACACTATCCATCACCTGCTTCATGTGCAAAGACTTGTGGCCATTCACTGTTGTGGTATATGAGTGCTTTTGTTATATGATAGAAACACTGGAACCCAGGTATATTACTCCATTGTGGCATTATTTCACTGACATAGCTATACCAAAGCCCTACAGTGAAGAAAAGCTTAAAGTTAAAGAAGGTTTGAGTGCAGCACATAGGATTAGCTTTAATTTTTAATGCGTAGACTTCACAGGAAGCTTAATTATGTCACTATAATAACTTATGTGACAGAAAACTGCAATCTGATGTCCTCCAGTACACGAGTCAAACTGGAGCCAACTATATTTGTAATAACCATTTTTTTGTACAACATCATATAAATGGCAAATCAAAATGATAAGCTAGAGGAGAGATGATGCACACTGTAAACCCGAACAGTACTGCTGACTTATAAAGACTGATTACGCTGTACTAAAAATCTGTTATCTAGTTAGCAGTACTCAACATATTTTCTTTCTCTGAACAACTTACACAGTTTTCACTTTACTTGACTCAGTATTTTTTAGTTTAAACAGTCTGTTTAATTGTTACTTTCAAGTACATGAGGGGGGCGTGTCATGACGTCATGACGCTTTATTTGAACTGACGTTTTCTGAAAATCCTTTTCAATATGGCGGATCGTCTTCTCGGATGGAATCTTCAAGTGGAGTAATTTGTAAGTACAAAAAAAGCTTCTTTGCTTAATTTAATGTAAAAGAATAAGTCAATTTTTTTTTACTTCTGAAAAGTTTATTCATTGAAGCAAAACATTTGTATGAAGTTACAGATGTAAAGGCGTACTGCCCCGCCACATTGTCCGCCATTTTCCTTAAACTTCGCCGTGTATTTAGCTGTCAACAATGCCAAGTTTAGCGTCTAACTCTCCGTCTCAATCAATGGAATTTGTAATAAGCGTCTTTTTGATGTTTATATTGTGCCTCCTGATCTGGTAAGCATGTTTGTGATTTATTTTTTAACTCATGCTCTCCGGTAAAATGAACAAGTGGCTTAAGGTAGCATGGACAAAGTTATGCTAGGAGTGATTATAATGTTATCAGCATATTAAAACAGGTGATGGATCATAGTGTAAAGATGTACTAATGTTTTGGGCAAGTAAAGTAGTTGTTTCGTAGTAGGCGCGGTTTGTGTGGGTTTTATACGTGTGTTTTTGAATTTTTTTTTACTGTGGCCGTTGCTTCAAGTGACTTGTGCTAACGGACCGAGAGGCATCAATGTACTAACTTCACGTGCAGTATAACGCCATTTCGTTCTGAGTCGAGAAAGCAGTTTAGGTATAAACAGCAGGATGCACTTTGAGTGTGTGTGCGTGACTCAGGAGCTTTGTGTGGACAAGTTATGATTCTTCTTTTAGGCAAACCATGCCTGGAAGTCATAGGAAAACAGCGCGGGGGGCGCTGCACGGCTTATTTAAAACAATACTGCCAATTCTGCATCGCTAACTAGGCCAACTATGTGTATGTATGATAGAAGTGAAGTGGTAGGTAAACATAGTAGCGTTGCAGAGTGATATGTGACAGACAAAAACGTCGATCGGACCCCCCTCCTCTCTGTGTTACCCTGTGGCACTTCAGAGCAGAGCCGCTCATCAAGAAGAAGCAGCTGTAGCTCGCGATGCAGGGATTTTTATCTATAACCACGGCTCTACCTGCTTCAAAGTGTGTTAAAACTCTAGAGTTTAAAGTCACAATTGTGTAGGGTCGATGACTATAGCTGTGACTTGAGGCCAGATGAACAATTGTAAAAATAAAGCCGCCGCTAATCATAGTTAAGCTACTTCAATGATTAACATTTCATTTCCGAAAAAACTTTTCACAATAAAAGTCCCCTGATGTTCCGTAGTCCCAAAACACTTTACTTTGAAAGGTTGATAACAGGAAACAGCATGTTGTCAGCTGTAGTAACTTGACACAACTCAAAGAGGAAAATAAAGAGAAGGGGAGTAAAGGAAAGTCAGATAATACAGATTTAGTAAGAAGCTACAAAGTCCTGAGTGCTGAACAAAAAGGATTATAAAGTCTTTATGTGGTCTCGGGCTCAACCATGAGTTGAATGTTGCATTGCAGACTTGATGGGGTTAATAGTGAATTAACATATTTTCACATGCGTGATCCCTTATCACTATGTAATGATAAAATGTCCTAATTTTTTAAGATATTTAGTATTGATCAAGCAAATCATATCTGCAAGTTTTGATTTAATCTTGTCCAATTTGTTTTTCTTTAAGGCTGAAGTGGACGCTAAGAAGTGTGCATCAGGAATCAAGGTAATCTAAATGTGAAACATTAGATATTTAAAGATGATTATTTGTGGGTGCTCCTTATTTTGTCTTTTACTCCAGTCTTAGATATATGGATTGGAAATCTACAATTTTTTTTAAATAGTACCTACTAAGTCTTGAAAATTATCTTTGTAATTCATGGTAGATATCATTACTCTGACAGTGACTGCCATTACACACAGCACTAGTGTGTGCATCTTCCCAGATTTGTGTGCAGGTTTTTTCAAACTCCTCTATAATTGACTGGACTGACAAGTGTTTTTTTTCTTATTTAAATGGCATATTTTTTAAATACTACAATAAAACATAGATGCATCAGAAATACTTTTTTTGTGCCACATTGCTTCATTGGATTAAATGCATGTAACTATTTTTATGACTATGATCTGTGTCCAAAGAATCCACCTATAGATGAAAACACTAGTTGCCTTTGTCTCATCCTGATTGAGTTTTTGTCTGTTTATCCAAAATAGTCATCTGACCTGTCAAATATTTCAACACTTAAATTTATGTATATAATTACGATGCAAAAAATTGTCTGAGATGGTAATGCATGATTACATATTACATTGAACACCTAAGATCATATGAGCTTTTCCCTGGGACCGTAACTGTCCATACGATGTCAGAGCTCAATGACACCTCACCCCTCTTTGCCTACAGTGTTGCAGGAAAATTGCTGTTGACACCAAAACGATTCATACTGCTGCATTGAAACCAGATTTGATTGTACAGATTCCACATCCTGATTCCAGACTTGTGTACCCAATGCATTTGTGTTCGTCTAAGCCAAATTCTTACATTGCCTGTGGTTTTGATATTACATGTTATTTTAAGATATTTAAATACCTACAAATGTGTAATGTGCGAAATCAAGTTGTTGCAGTTACTATATGCATTGAATACATCTAACTTTTTTTTCTTTCTTTTTTTCTAACGACTCTTTATGTACTTAAACCCCAGATGATGTCAACAGCCAAGAAATTCCTGCTACGTGTATACCTTTCATCTGATGTTGCCGTGAAGGTAACCCTGTCTGAGAGGCCCGAATCTGTGGAGGAGCTCATAAACATTCTGAAAGAGAAAGTCAAGCAAAGACTGGACTTTGAGTTCACACTACAATACGAGGATCCAGACTTTGACGGTCAACTCAGCTGCCTGGTTGATATTAATGAGTTACCAGAGAAGGGCACATTAAGAGTTGTCAGAACAGAAAGTGACACCAGCTCCTGTGCAAGTTCTGACACAGACATCCTGCCTCATGTGCCTGTTAGCCACCGCCTAAAGACTTGGCCTGATGTTTTCCCCGTGCCCACCTTTTCCTATGAGGTGGAGCATGTCCTTGCAGAGGGAAATGATCTCTTTGAGAGCTCTGGAAAGACTGTGAAATTAAACAGGGCCCAGAAACATAACATCTTGGAGACGATGGCTGCAGCAATGCACAGCTACAAATCCTATCCCAGTGACAGAGATGTGGGTGTGGCAGCTGAAGCGCTTGTCAGAACACATCCATGTCTTAAAGAGCTAGGAAGTGTGAGTGGTTGGTATGGTTGGAAAGTTAGCCTCAAGTTTAAGATGGGGAATTACCGCACAAAGTTGGCCAGATCTGGTTGTCTGGAGGTGTCTATCAACACTGGCAAAAGAAGCAGGAACAACCCTGACAGAGACAGTCCCCACACCAACATAAAAAGAGCCAGACGAGCAGAGGTAAACTACCTCCCAGACTTTCCTCGCGGAGAAAACCAGGCTAGTCTAGAAGGAATGAGACTACAGATTACACAAGAAGTGGCAAAGAGTGACAAGGACAAAATTTTAATTGAAAAGCTGATGCAGACAACCTTTGCCCTTCGTCGTCAGGAGATTGTCCAGGAAAGTCCACTGGTAAAGGACATCCTGGAGCGATGGCCAGCCCTTCAGATGGAAGCTCAGGTAAAACAATCTGTCAGTCTTTGTAGTTTTTGCCCACCTTATAAATCTTCATTTTCATTCATGAGGACCTCCTAAGTATTTGTCATTGTTCTGTAACCACAACAACATTACATTCAGTATAATTATCAAATTTAATGCAGCTCTGTTGTTTTAAAAAGACTAGAAAAATCAATACAATTTCTACTTTCATATCTAGTGTTAGTCTTCACACTCCTTATGGTTTTATGTTGTTGTTTTTTTGTTTGTTTTTTTCTCTCCAAGGTTTGTGCTGAATTCCATCGAATCGCAAACATAAACCTTCGGAACCAGTTTTATTCAGAGCTTGACCGGCATACACCACGACTTCTGGCGGTGTACAGACAGAAAGCGGGACGCACTGGCAAGGCCTCCGAAGCCCTGCGCAACATTTTAAAGCTGTATGATCAGGTAAGTTATATATGAAATAGGTCTAGTTCAAGATTTGCAAGGGATAGCAAAGACTGAATTTCACACTATTGTTGTTGTGGTAATTAGTCAACACAAGTTACGTTCATTTAAGGTAACAAAAGTCAGTTTCTGTGACAGCTTTGACGCAAGGAAGGCCAATCGTACACTGTAGTGGAAATTCTGGCTGTTCTTTCATTAAGTACAGTATAATAAAATACAGAAATCCAATGGATCAGGATCTGCACTTAGTGTAAATTTTTCTTGTCCTTCCAGCAAGTACAGGATATTGACATCAAACGCACCACAGCACTTTGGGCCCTTTCAGCGTACCTATGTGAAGATGACCCAGATTTCTACAAAACTTGGAATGTAAGTAATCCTTATTAACAGACTCAGTGGATTCAACTAATCTTTATTAAAAATGTGAATGCTCCCCTTAACAATCCACAGTTATGTTATACTCCAGACATCATCGTTGATCATCATTGATCATCATCTAATGTAATGTTTCTTGAAGCACAATTTGATAAGCAACACAAAAAAGACATTTTTAAAGGCCTTACAAGCAGTTTGCTGAGGTTGAGCGCTTAATGTATGGCAGTCATTAGGTTTTACATTAATGTTTTTCATAGGGCAAATAAATAATATCGGATCCTTTTTTTTTGGCACGCTTTCCACAGTGTGTCTCCATTATTGTCCTCAGAGTAGACTACCTTCAGTTTATTTCACTGTCTATAGTATCTGAAGTACCAAATGGTAGTGATGGACAAGCAAAGCTTCGCGAAGCAGTAGATGTATTTTTTTACTCCTCTAGATGGCGCTCTCTGTTCAACAAAGGGTTGAAAGCACACTGAATTGCCATTCATTGAGCCTTCATTTTTAAACCAAGAGCGCCCTCTAGAGGAGTCAAAAAATACATCTACTGCTTCGCGAAGCTTTGCTTTACCATCACTACCAAATGGTAAATGCCACATGACCTGTCTGTGCCTTTTCTATGAGCACCTTGCTTATCAAATGTTTCCATAGGGACTGCTGCATTGCATCTTACAAACATCTAAGTGTCTCTCTGCACTGAAAATTTTTAAAAGGAGGCCATGTCCAGCATGCATTAAACTGAACAGAGCAGGTTTACTTGGAAGTCGGACACTGGAATGACATACAGTCTTCTGTTTTTTTCACGTTAAAATCCCCATGTACCAAGATATTCTAGAAGCAATTTTCAAGGTAGCCATTTACAGACCTAGGCAGCATGCTAGTCATTGAGTTTCACAGAAAATCATTTACTGTACATCTTAGTTGCTAGCTACTGTCTTATGATGTTATCATCTTTAATATATATCCTATATCTAGTTCCTTTCAGTAAACGTGAACCTTTTTCATGCATATTTTAGACTGAGGAGACAGATGAGCCAGACATCACAGACACTCCTGTTGCCCTCGTCATGATAGTCACCGAAAGCACCTTGGAAATGGTCCCCTTCACCCCCGACAGCTTTTCCATTGCGGTGGAGGACAACATGATGATCATGAGTATCTCCAGATTCTCAGATGCATTCGCAATGGTATTTGGCTTGATGTATGTCCTGCACTTGGACTACCCCAGCAAACTCACCAACACTTTTACATTCATCCAAAAAGTGGTGATGGGGCTTGATGATGGTAAGCCACTGAAACCCCGCCTACTCAGTCTAAAACATGACCTGCTCCAGTAAGAGTTGGCATTGTTGCAAGGTGTGTGTAGGAGAAGAACTACAGCACACCAGTTTGTTTTAAAGAAATGTTGTTGTTGAAAGCATCTTAAAGTTTACAGCAGGTGGGTAATGTTCCGTCAAACAAACTACCTCAGGTGCTCATGTTTGCACTTTATTGTTTTCATACAACACAGTTGTGTTAAAAAAGTGTTAAATTATAATAACTTCTTAAGTTTCATTATGCTTGTCTTTATCACAGAAGACTATACATTTTATTTACTTGTTTACTTTTCTTTTCTTTTCCATTTGAAGTAACATTTTTTTGCTGAAAATGTACATGTTTTAAAATGTATGTGTTTTAAAAATTTAGCTGTTTGAAATCAAGCACTTTGAAGCTCACTTGTGAGCTTTCTTATTGTGTATTTTTGTACAAAGAGATAAAGTTAAGGTCAGCTAAACAGTAGATAAGAGATGTTCATGTGCTCTATGCTAAATTTAATGTTCAGCAAAGGTTTTAATATCTTGCCGTGAGTTTAAAAAAAACACTGTTATGATTGTGTTTGAATTTAAAAAACTGAAATGAATAAAAAAAATAATTGACCAGTTGAATATTTGTGTTTTTAGTGAGGGTTATATATATATATATATATATATATATATATATATATATATATATATATAAAAAATAAGTCCTGCAAAATTGTAGTCTTTGAGTTTGCGAGCTTTAACAATTCAAGTTCAAGTAAGCAAAAATAATTAGGTTGGGAACATCTAAGATATTTACATCTGTTAATGAATATAATAACGTTCAACAAACTTAAAATGAAAAAAAAAAAGGGCAAAACATTTAAGTTTTGAGTAAATTAAAAGTTTATTGACTGAATACAACAATTTTAAGTACAGTTAACTTAAATACAACAATAATAAATTGGAAACTTTTAAGTTTGAGCAACTTATAATCTTTCCTTAACTATTTACTCAAAAATACTAGTTTGCTAACTTAAATATTTCGAGGTAATCGGTTTCCACAAAAATTTTGAGTACTCTGAACTTATTCGGGTTTACAGTGCAATAAAGGATTTTCCTTTTGTAGAGTTTTTACCTGACTCTACTGCTATATGTGAAATTTATCAGTTTGCTTGTGGGTTGTGTAGGAGATTTAGAGAGTTGGATTGCATCTGCAAAAATGTCATCCTGGAACCCACAAAGTCGCACATCTTGGGTCCACAACCTGTGCAAGGCTTTGTCTTGCAACTCTGAATAAATTTAATGTTTTGAGTTCTTTGAACTGTTAATAATTGTTATTAGCTGGCTTTCATACTGATCTTCCAGCTGTGTAAGATGCCTGTTTCCAATTGTCTAAACCCCTTGATGACGGTTATTAACTTTCACTCACATGAGCAACCCCAGAGGCAAACTGATCACGTGTCATGACAAATCAATCTGAGAGTTCCGGCACACACAGTTTCCATTAGCATCATATTGGTAAACAATATGGCTAAAACACTAGTATCGGTTAGCATGCTAAACGGAAGGCAAAACAATACAAACATTTCTTATTGGATCCTGTCCAGCAAAATTCGTAACAGCAGCAGAGCAGGTGAGTGAAACTTTAGGTTACACGACGCTTCAAAAAAACTTAAATCATGAGAGGTGGTGATGGTAACAGCAATGTTAAAAGTTATGAGCTTTGCCTCGTTTATTTTAAATGTGTGTCAACTGCAGAGCTCAGAGAAGAAGGAGAACTGAATGAGGACAGTTTCATGTTAAATGTGTGCTAACTCCTCACCCTCCAGAGAATGACACTGTTGTTTCTTTTATCCGACTCAGCATTTTTAGAGAAGACAGATGAGTTCACAGTGCTTTACTAAGCCTTCACCTTCATTCTTGTCACTTGCACTTACAAAATGATGGATGATACCTGTCAGTGTCTCCATTAGACGAAAGTATAAGATGATGATTGATGAGAAGGTTTAAAAGTTCTCTATATAAAATTAGTCAGTAAAGTAGATGAAGTTTGAGTATCACAAATAACCAACACGAAGTAGATGATTTTATGTATGTATGTCTATCAATGTTCATATCAGTGTCATACAGAATATCAATGATTTGCACGCACATATTGGCAATAGAAGCAGCATTTTAAAGAATTCACCAAGATGAGTTAGCAAGCTTTCAAATCTTTATAAAAACTGACCCAGTGAACTGGAAACTTTCAGAACTGAAAGTCTGAATTTCAGTAACAGAAGCAGAACTCATGTTCACATCACAACTAAATCATCAAACAAATAGCTAGACAGGCCAAAAATACAAACTGATAATTACCCTGATATATGCACTGTTAGGATGTAGTTTTCTGGCTCATTAAATATGACCCAGGTCTCATAAATAGGGCGCTTGTATGCTTGTCTTTGGCTTGGGAGGATTTCTTATGTCAAGGCACAAAACTCTTACCCTGTCTTGTTATTTCACTTTCTCTACATGACCACTGTAGTCATAAGCTTCAGGTGATTTGTTTTTTTCAATTCCTCTCTGGTGTACATGTTAGATTTCTCCACTAAATACATGCCTGTATCTGACCGCTGAATATTTTTCAACTTGGTATTTCATCCACTGAGTTGAAAGCAGTTCACCATTTGTCAGTGTCAGTTTATTTAGGTTAGAGGGAGTCCTGAGGAAATGCTACATTCAAATTCATGCTAGTTTTCCGTCGCTACCAACCCTAGCTTTAAAGCAGAAGCAAAAATAAGAATCAGAAGTTTGTCTCACGCACCAAATCCACAGAATAGAAGGATCACCAATTTTTTCCACAAGCTGAGTGTGTATCTTAGTCAGCATAGACAGAGAAATGTAAAGTGGCGAGCTCTATTGGCTGTATATCTGCTATGTGTATGTTGCAGGCATGACAAATATGTGTTTGGTAGCACTTCCAGAGTGCTTTTCAAGGCCAAAGCTCAATCTGTTTTGACATTGTAGAGACGGCCCTTATTTTTACACAATGCTTTTATTCTGAAATTTTGCTCAGGACAGTTATTTTGTAAATTAAATAACTTGCACAGTTAGAAATTCAAGTCTCCGCTGCATTTAAGTTGTAAAAAAAAAAACATTCCATCAATCACATTGGCTTAATTAAGCTTTGTTTGTTGAATAACATAAGGTTACTAGAAAAAAATCTTGTGTGATCTCCCTCTTCTCAGCATTCATCCCTCTGCCCCTCTCTCTGCTCAACTGGTGTCTGTGTGTAACTTAATAACCCCTTTGTACTGTACACAAGATAGTTTCCTGAAAACACCAACTCCCTGTACGATCTTCCCTCCTCCCTTAAACCTCTCTGTCACTGTGAATATGACTTGACACCGCTACTGTTTCTCATACGTACAATTAGGACTTTTTATGGAAATTATATTGTTTTCTAAAGCTTAACCTCAGAAACCAGGTATGGCAAAAAGTGTGTTAAGTGTGAATGCCATGACGGCACTAGCCGGAGCTGTCCCAAGTTGTAGCCATCACGCAGCAAACACGCTTCCAGTCTTTCTGCGTGAAAGAGCTGCTGAATGAGAGCACAACCTTGCACATACAAGTTGAGATTCAATGCCTTGCCCATAGGTCTTTGTTCGACCTGTACTTTCAGTCAATCCTTTGTAGTGACTCTGACACCTGCGACTCAATGTCCATCATGCAGAAGGAGGAGTAAATATTTGAAAAGGTTATCATTTCACAAGCCACATGCATGACAACTAAGATGAAAACAATGCCAGTGCAGACAAAAAAAAAGAAGAAGAGGAGGACTACATAGGATGACTTAGGAAGAGGTTGTGGACCTAGAGATGAAGGCTGATGTAGTCAGTATTTGTAGTTACATGCACATTTTTCGCAATCGTTACAAAGGGTGTCATGTAATACAGACTGGTTTCAATTTGATGCATACATTTAAAAAAAAAGGGAAAAAAGAGATTGGAGGAGTACCACAATAATCTTTCTTTTAGACTAGCTTCTTGGGCATGAGATTGATTAACTTCCTGTGAGATGGATCATAATCAAACTATAGCACACCCATTCAAATGTGCATGTTATTGCAAATGCATTCTAACTTTAGCAAGAAATTCTTGCATTCTCCGCAAACAGCAGTGAGATTCCACAAATGTTCTAAGGTTTGCTCAGAGATGGACGGTCCAATTTAATTATAAAAACAAGTATTTTTGTGTTCTTTGTGTTTCACATTTTTTGTAAGACACAAAAAGTATCAGGGCTGACTTTTGACAAAACTGAATCATAATTGAGTTATGTCAGCATACTTTAAACCTGTTAACTGTAATTGTTACCCTGCTCTCTTACGTATCTTAGATGCTTGGTTCTGATTGGTAAAAAACCCTCGAAAACCCATTAACAACAGTTATTAACTTTCACTAGCATGAGCAACACCAGAGGGTAAGGTAAAAGCGTTAGAGTCCGTTCGCATGAAAACAATGTGGCTTTGCATCAGGGTCATGTCTCTCCCTGTCGGGATTCTTTTTCCCATAACTACAGTATCTGCTAACCATACATTATCCCTTATGTAAATCACAGTAAAAATCTGTTTATTCTGAGTTAATCGTGCTGTGGCAACCCAAATTACAGCTGAACTGTGACTTACAGAGAAATTGTCACTCAGCGGAGTCAGACAGATGCCCTACAGCAGAAATCGAATGTCAGTTGTTGGTTTTCATCAGATATATCCTGGTACTGATATAAACTAACAGGTCTTTAAACTGGGCAGCGTTTGTGATTAACACTTTGGAGAAGATACCTTTGTAGCTCTGGATAACTTCTGTGTTAGTTTTTCTTTGGTTTGTGAACCTCATATGTAACACGTTTTCTAGTTTCATTGTACATCATTTAGTCTGCAGATAGGCTTATTCCTTTTTGCACTAAAATTGTCTATATCAGATATCTCCAGGCCAGAGGGTGGCATGCCAGTTGTTGTAGTCTGAACATTAGAGGGAGGAGTTGAAAGTGAGGGTAAACATCCCTGCCAGCTCATCTGTATCTGTTATTACACTTACCTCTCTTTACAACAATCTGCACACTATAAATGACATTTCACCTTAATGTCCCTGTAACAGGCCATGTAATGGGTTTGCAGCTCACTAATAGCTTCTGCATTACATGCTCTGTTCATACAGTTCATGATGTGTTGCACCAGCATACATGTGGTCAAACATCCATCATCTCAAGTGGGTTGCAAATATTGATCGCTACCGTGTGGGAGCAAGAGAGGACCTTGGGAACAGCAATTCAGAGGAGAAGTCATCCTGAGACAGAATGAAGACAAAAAATCCAGCTGAGGCCTTTTTCTGTTGCTATATTTTAGGCTGAAGCTGATCAGTTTTCACTCAAATAGCGTCTCCATCATTTATCCTCACTGTCCACTTGACAATGCACTGCACAAAGTGTGGCAGGTTCAATACTCTGGGAAGAGTTTGGATGGATAAAACCAATACTGTACATTTAATTTATTGATTGATTTACTTCATTACTTACATTCTTGCTTACTTACTTACTAACCAAGCTGGGTTGAATACTTGAGCTTGATCGGTTAAAACCCGAGAACAACAAAAGATGTATCATGTCTCAACAACTGTTGCCAGGGAAAACCAGATCCCACATATCACATGAAATCAATCCACAGAAAGAAGTCCTGCACAGTCATACGAAGAATAGTTGATTGAACTTTGTTAAAGTAAGAAGCGCTGGCCCTGTCTGTAGTGGTTGATAGTCTAGCTTCTGTTCCCGTTCCCAGGCCAGTCTGTCAACACAGGGTCCGAGTTGGCTGGCATCCCCTTTGGCCAATACACTTACTATTAACAAGTTCCTCATACATCCACACCAAAGCAGTATGCAGTATGTACTAAGGTCGTATGTAGTATTGTGGTGGAAAATTATTGTATAAACAGTTCCAGGTGCAAATCTCCAAGGTCTGCACAGAAGGCTTTTTGCTTGATAAGAAGTAAGATCTCTTGTATTCCCATAAACTCCATTTCGTTGATGACGTATTCTGGTGATAAATTAATAAACTGTTCCTTTCTGTTTCTCTGTGTTTCTGTAAGAAACTGATAGGAACTGTTGCACGTGCATTTGTCCAAGGTCATGTATAGAAGGCTTTTGTTTTCACAGATTCTGCACTCTACCCATCAATGATCTTTGTTAGACCAAAGGATGTTACCTTTTTTGGAAGAAGCTTCCTGTCAATGTACCACACCTATTTGATTCTTTTCTATATACTGTTTGAACTCACATTTGTGGGGGCAGAAGACATCTGACTTCCACTGAGTGAAGTCCACTTGTTTTCTCCCTCTTTGCAAAAAGCGCTGATAATAAAACTTGACAAAAGACAATCGTTTGTCTCTCCATGAGTATATTTCATTCATCACGCTGACATCATAGCCTGAACAAGAAATTGCCATTACAGTATGCAGTATGCTGGGCCACATGTCTCTGTTTTTTTTTGGTTTTGGAAAGCAGAAGTAAACAACAGCCAAGATGAAAGCGAATCTCCTTCTTTAGCATCCACTTATGATTTTAAAAGTTAAAAAGTGGTTAATATTTAATTTAAAAATTTTCCCAAATATGAACAGTTACCTGTGAGATGGGAATCACCTCTGTAATTACTGGAAGTTACAAGATTCACAGGCATTTATTTGGGATTACCTCACTCTTAAAGGTAGGGTTGGTAGTCTCGGAAAACCAGCATGAATTTGAATGTAGCTTTTCCTCATGACTCCGTCTAACCCCTCCCCTTCTCCCTCGGAGCTCCTCCAAAACGACGCCCCCCCGCTCACATGCACGAGCGCCGCTGATTCTCGACCATATCGTGACTGATTCAAAACCGGTCCTCACCAAAACATTATCATAGTGAAAGTTAAAAACACAAACAAACAAGGCTGCTGTTAGTACTCACAACTATCATGCTAGCATTATCCAGTTGTACCAGTGACACGATATCAGGAGAAAACTTATAACACATATAATACTGTAACAGCTCTACTGCTTGTTAAACGTGTTCAGTGTAGATGTTCTTAATTCCTACAGTGTTGATGGTCAGTGAAGGCATCAGGAGAGGTGTAGAGTGTGCAAGTGGGAGAGAGGAGAGGAGAAGTTTTTCATTCATTCAAACATTGATTGTTGTTTTGTTGGTTGGCGTGATCACGGCCGACAGGGACCGGTTATTAAAGCTCAACGTGTTCACGAATCGGCTCGTCATCACTACAGCGTCCAGACGGACGCTACAGTACATATATACTTTCTGTAGGACTTACTGAACGTCATTAATTATTCTGCTCGTTGGTGAGAGCTTTTTAGACTCTGATCCGGACTACAGTCCTGAGCAAAGCACCTCATCAGGTCAGAGGGGACAGGCCCGAGGACGAGCGAGAGGGGCAGTAAATAGAGTCAGGGGAAGTAGAGGCAGGAGACGGGGACTCGGAGGAGTGCACGCCGGGGAAATGTACGCGCAGGAGGAGGGCAGAACGGCTGGACGGGATTTGATTGGTTTAAAATTTGGGGAGCCAAAAAACGGTGATTGGTTGGTGTTTTCCCAGGTTTACTCCGGCTGTAGATAGCAGCTTTTTTTCCACCCTTTTTTAGGAACACATCATGTAATGATTGCCATCAGGACATAAAGATCATTTTAACCAGTATGACAAAAAGTGTATCTAAATCTGATTACCAACCCCAGCTTTAATGTAACAGACCGTTAAATGTCTGGTACAACTCCAACGCAGTAGGTGGCGGTAATGCACATAATGAACGTTAGCGTGTTGCATTGTGGAAAACAGCATGTGAGGGTGACTGGTCGGCTGCATACTGAGAAGTATTCCGCATCAGTACAACATCCGGGTAGTTTTGGCATACTGGAGATTTTGCTCTTGTTCACATACTGCATACTAAATACTGAATTTTGGCCAAATCAGTACGTACCCTTAGTATAGTAGTTTGTTCAGAAAACAGCCTACACTATCCCTTTAATCATGTGCTGCGGTCATTTTGTCCATCAGGTGTAAATGCCAACAGAAAATACCAATGTTTAGACCTTACTATGAATAAAAATGCAAGTATAATGTTTACTCCAGGGGTGGACAGTAACAAAGTACATTTACTTGAGTACTGTACTACTTTTATTGAGTATCTGAACTTAACTGGGTTTTATAGTTTTACTTTTATCCCCCTACATATGAAAGACACTCCACTCTTGCTCTAAAGTGGGCTGATGAGTTTTCTTTTCTTTTCTAGTATCCAATCGGAAAGACTAATTGTGTTTGTGTAGTTCTGTATGTGGTTTGATGAAGTGGTGTTGCTGTGCCATTACCTCATGCATTTCCATGTTTGAATCATAGACTGTATAAATAATGGATGTAGTATCCGTGACATCACCATCATCTGTTTCTGAAGTGCCGTTTTGAAGCCAATCATCAGCAGGAACCATCTTGGATTATACTGAAGTAAACCTAACTGCTGTCAAGGTAAAGAGGTAAGCTTTGAGCCTCCTAGCTAACAGCTACAGTGTTCCCGCCTGTCAATCAAGTCATCTGTGCCTCTTGTAGTGGAAAACTCGTAATCTAAATACCTTCGAAATTTTGCTGTAAAGATCGTCTTTTTTCATTTGTGTGTATGTGGTTTCCGTCACTTCCGGAGCCAGCCTCAAGCAGACGCTCAATGCACTGCAGTTTTTTACACTTTCGCTTTGGCATCAACTCTCGCGGCCGGAGGTTGCTGCTTGGTTTGAATGTAGAGCAAACGCAGAGAAATTGTCACTGATGAAAATTCTATACCTGAGCACCAAGCAGCAATCTCCGGTCTCAAACTATGAAGCCCATGCGGAAGTGTTATATAAACTGCAATTCATTGAGAATCCACTTGAGGCTGGCTGCAGAAACACCGGAAACCACATAGACACAAATTCAAAAAAAGACGATATTTGCAGCATTAATAAACATGTTTACTGTCTGGTTGAAAAAACGGCTTGGCTCTACGTAGCTAATTTCTCTATCGGCACACACTGTACGGGGGGGTGAATTTTTTTCTAACGCGACAGTTCAGAAGTTATTAAGATTACAAGTTTTTGCCCAAATTACGACATGACTGACTTGACTCCCGGACGGAACACATAGCTGTTGGCTAAGAGGCTCACACTCTGTCTCTTTACGTCACTCTCTGCCTGGTTGAGTTATGCATTTCCAATATGGCTGCTGCCGTTGATTGGCTTCAAAACAGCGCTCAGGAACAGATGGGTGAAGTCATGGACACTATGTCCATTATTTATACAGTCTATGCTGAGCACCCATGACTAAGATGAGTCACCCTAATCCTTACTGATAATGTAATCCTTATTTTCCTTTTGAACAACTGAATTGATCCAAATATTGATCCTATCCTTCACCCTCATTCGCTCAGATTACTTTTGAACAACTGGACCAAGGTCCAATGTTTATTATACAGAGAAAGAGAAGACCTCTGCATGTGATTGGTCTCTTGTTTAAATGTTGTGAACCATGAACAGTGAAGAAATGCTTACCTTAAAGCAAGCAGAACAACGAGGAACAGGTTGAGTGTACAGTGTGATTCTGATGATGCATGTTATGACTGAAAAAATCGCTCAACTTTCCATTTCAGATCTCACTTTAAAAGTTCTTATTTAGGTAAAGTTTATATTTTCATCAAAGGTCATAAAGAAATCCATTTATGCTTCATGTTTTTGTTGATTAGATACATTTTGGCTCAGATTTATTTAGTCTTGAACAGCAAACAGATCACATATAGTGCTTCGAAGTTGCACTTTGTCCTCTGCTTGTCTTTTGTAGCTGATTTCTTTGGCTTCCTCTGCCAAGTCTAATTGGATTTTCAACTGTGCGTGAAAACCTGGTGAATATACAATTCACAGAGGGACCACTGTGATCATCCAGAGATTTAGCAGGAAATGAGGCATCAGTTAACCTATGCTGTGGTTAATGGAGCACAGGAAGAGGTGGAGTGAGTCCTATCTAAGTGCACCATCAATTGAAATACTTACATTATTTTGCGGGGTAAAAAATGTACCATCAACCACAGAATTGCTTTTCCAAAAATATACTTTAATACAGACATTTTCATATCCAGCATGCATCTATGACCTGCATGTCAATCAAACTCCAGACAAAACTACTCATGACACAAAAAACATTAAACAGAACAAGCTTGGACATGCCTCTGTAGTAACAACACAACAAGCAGGTGGATCAGCGTTATATTTAGGACTGTAATATAAGAAAAGGCAGTTTTAACCCATCTGTACGTGTGAAGTGTTTCCTCCTTCATCAGCATGCAGTGCAGTCTGTAATATGTGCACCAGTGTAACAGTGGCAGCTGTGTTTGATTTATATCCTGTCTCCTCTTCAAGGTGAAGTTGCTACTTCCAAAAGCAACCACACACCTACTGTATGCATGCTTCAAAATGGGTCTGTGTGTGTGTTTGAGAGTTTGTTTCCGCACTTCAGAGGAAGAGGGCAAAAAGTAAAATGAATTGATGCCGACTGGAGAAGACAGTGTGTGGACACTTCAATGGAAAGTTTGGATTTTGTTGACACTCTTGTGGATAGTTTAGGATTCTCTGACCTGTGGTGATTTTGATGCATGGATATTAGCTCAGGAAAGCATCACTGTGGGTGCAGATTTTCCAGAAAGACATCATGAAGCAATGACTTTTTCGAACAAAAACTTGAGTCATACAGTATGTTGTTGGTGTTTGCTGCTGAATTCTTCTATTATATGCTAATTTTTTATACAGAGTTGATATTGTATAGTAAGAGGCATATGTGGCAAGAATAGACTTTGGGTTAAATTATCTGACCCTGATTACCAAATGGCTGATAGAGGGAAATTATGCTCTGACATGTAGTTATTATAGGCAGCTCTGCAATCATTTGAGTGGTTATCTCCTGAAAAGAGAGAAACGTCATAAAATATGATTATAAAACAATGTGACACTTGTGCGTAATGAGAAGAGTGTTTTTAAATTCACTTTTGTAAACAGAATTTCTGATGGACCTGCAAAGAGGCTTGAGCAGCATCAATAAATAAAGCACACATTTCACTTGCTGTTTATCTGAAGCCAGGGTTCCAGCATCATTACACTTTTGTACTTCCACATTGGACCCCAAAAAAGCATTATAATAGTGTCCCATTAGTGTTGCTTCATGGCATTACGGAAGCCACTCTCACTCTCACACGCTCAGACATGTACACACACACCACGCTGTTCCATCCAGCCGGCTCCTACAATACACATTGCCACCTTCTTCCCCCCTCCGCCTCAGTTACTACCTCTGAGGGTGGATCAGAGGCGTAGCAACTCTGCCCCACTGTTTTGCTTCCGTGTATTACACACTGCAAATGAGGCGTAACGGGTGTAAAAACCTGCCTTGAAATGACAGTATGTAAGCACCCTCAGTTACCTTTACAAGAAACTGCAAATTCCTCACCCATGTTGAGGATTTTTGCATTATGTCAATCATGGCAACCCCTGTGGACATCGTGGAACTCTTTGCTGATTCCACCTAGTACATGAAGTGTACATGGTGTTTTCTGACAAAGAAGTCTCGGGCTTTTCCTATTTTGAATGTCGAATGTGCATTCCATATATATTCCTTGGAAAATGTAAACAAATGCTATTTATAGCGCCTGCTGTTATTTGCCTTGTCTAACACCTACCCTGTGGCAGCATTTAAAATAACTAAGTAGAAATAATCTATCATCACTCGGATGGTCTTGTTTGCTGTTGTAAATGATATAGAGACATGAAGTCTGTTTTATTGTCAGCTAAAAAATCCTCACTGGAGCTTTAAACCAGAAAAGCTAGGTGGCACTTGTTTTTAAAATGAATTAAACCTTAAAGCTGCATAAACCATTTGGTGTCCACTTCATGCAAAAACTGCTTATAAGGAGTGGACGAAGCCTCTGCGTAACCTGTGTTTCTAATGGCCAGCAGAGGGGAAACTCCACTGGTAGCATATATTTATCCTATTGCATAGAAGTCCCTGGGAAAATTAACATACTCATCATTCAATTATTACCTCTAAACATTTTACGACATATCCAAAGCTATATCCGTAAGGCAACTGGACTGGTAGAAATTCTTGAAGACGTTTCAACTCCCCTCCAAAAGGCTTCAGAACTGAAGAAGTCGATTGCCTTACAGATCAAGCTTTGGATTACTATGACCTGGATGACTGAGAACCTTCACAGACATTTTACTACATAGTTTGTTGTCTCAATTGCTTGTTTCTAGTTGTTTTTTTCTCTGCCTCAATCTTTTTGTAAATTGTAGTTCCATTTGGAGTCAGTTTCCCCAACATCAGGGCAGGCTTTTGGGCTTTACCGCCTTGGAACTGGCAAGTCACTATTACAACAGCCTGAAAAATCTTCTTCATAGTTTGTTGTTTTAGTAGGTATATTTCATTGTGTGCCTATTTAAGCCTCAGACATACAAAAACATAGAGTTACTTTAGTATTCAACAGGAATGTTCACGATTTACTCTTGGATTTATCTTTTTTTCACTTGTTGTATTAGCTTGATCCAGGTTTTCGAAAGTGCTCAACTTTATTTGCTGTCTTGCTACTATATAGTCTTAGTCATATCTCTGTTGTGGTATTTTAAGTGCTTACTGTTGGTGAGATAACAGTTAATGCAGCAAATATCAAGAAATGGACCCTTGAGTTCAGTTAATGTTAGATAAGGAGTGGTCAATAATAAAGGAACAAGGTTAATGACATTTCCTTAGGAAACACTTGTTGGAGAAAGAAGCTGACCAGCCAGTCCTCTCCACCATGGTCTCATGCTGTTATGCAAATTACATCGAGGCATCACAAATTATTTGGCACTGATGCTTACGGTTGTTACTCCTACCGGACCAGCCAAACATGAATACACAGTCAAAACACTGCAGACAGACAACATACTGATTCTTTTTAAACATTGTAAAGCATTGTGCAGCATAGAGAACACAACAGTGTTTGACATATCCAGTAATATTTAACAAACATGCACCACAAAGTCAAGGTAAAGAAGACATTTTAACACTCACTGCTACATCTACTGTAGCCAACTCTGACGTGTTCAACTGTATGACAGAATTGAGCTTTAATATTGCTGTTGACCTGTGCTTCAGATGGCATTGCTTTTGTACATGGCTGTTCAGATTGGCCTCTATTGTGCTGTGATATTTATTGGTGCATCTTCACAGTGCCCAAAGAGAGCTTATTGTAATATAGGCAGTGAACTGCAATCGTGTGTGTGTGTGTGTGTGTGTGCGCGCACATGTGCGCGTGCTTGCGAGCGAGCGAGCGAGCGTGCGTGCGTGTGTGTGTTTGTTGGTCTCCTGCTGGCCTTCATGAATATGTTGTCCTTCAACAGAAGCAACAGGAGACTGGCATCTCCGAGTCATATTGACGTTCTTCACTTAAGATGAAGGCTTAACCGGAATGAGTCCACACGGGATGGAATTAAAGTAAAAGTATCCAAATTCAAGAAGACTGCTCCGTCCTCCTGACGAGCTGAGATGAATGAAGATGTGCTGCCAAAGCAATGTAGTGAAACAGCATAGGAAAACAATTCTTCCTCTACAGGCGCCATCACAGAGCTTCAAAGGAGATGGCAAGGACGAGATGAAAGGCTGGATGCATTGTTGTTTCTGGGGGAAAATAATCTAGTCCTCATCTGACTGATGGTGAAGGTTTGTGTATTTTAGCAGTCTTTTTTGCACTCAGATGTGAAGGCAAGACACAAGTTGGATTACTGGGAAATTCCAGTATGTTTAAACCTGGGCCTTAATTTTGCACACACTGAAGTCTATGACTAATAAATACAAAAAGTTGTGGAAGTATTTGTGTTTCCTAATAACAGACTCAGACTTTTTATTTCCAATGTTGGGTATTGTTATTTCAAACCTTTCTGTAATTGAGCAAGGGCCTGTGTCCACTAATTGCATTTTTTGTGCTTGCAGTGCCCACAGCCTCAGTGTCAGAGAGCTTCTCACCAGTGCTTATTCTTGCTAAGTTACAAGAGTAGTGTCACAGCAATTCTGCTTCCCTCGGTGGTGACCATGTCTGTTTAAATTGCTTTGTTTGCTCAATATTTGCATTGGAATTGAGGATTGAAATGAAACATGTCCTGACATAAGCAGCTGGAAATTGTACCCTAGATAAAGCAGAGCCTAGTAAGTGTAGATAGTTCTCCTCCGCCACTGTTGTTGAGAAAGTCCCACCCTTTCTTTAATTTGGATTGGTAAATGGGAAAAAAGAGGGTATTGACCAAGCGGCAACCTCCGGTCTTAAAATATGACACCCATGCAGAAGTGCAAAAAACTGCAGTTCCTTGAGCGTCCACTTGAGGTTGGCTGCAGAAACACCAGAAACCACACACCCATTCTAAAAAGATGATCTCTGCAGCAGAAATAAACATGTTTACAGTCTGGTTCAATAAAACGGTTTAGGTCTGAATAACTAATTGCTCTATCAGCACACACTGTACGTGAGTTAATTTTTTAGTTACGCAGCAGTTCAGAAGATATTATGATTCCGAGTTTTGCCCATTTAAGGATATGGCTGAATTGACTGACAAGTGGGCACCCTTTGGCTGTTAGCATAGAGTCTAAAGGCTTGCCTTCTTTATCTCACACTACCTCAACAGACTTTAGGTTGCACTCAGCATTTTCAATATGGCACCCGCCGACGATAGGCTTTAAAACAGCATTTCAGAAACAGATCGGAAAATACGTCCATTAATTATACAGCCTATGGTATTGACAAGGGTAGTGGTTGTACTAAAGTTGAATTACTTTGTTGAGAGCACAGATACAAAAAGCAGCTGACACTGAGAGTGCTTTTTCCAAATAAGTTTGGTTTTGATAAGAAAATAGATGCTGCTGGAAAGAAAAGAAGAAACGCAGTGGACACAGGAACTATGATGTCATCTAATTTGGTGCATTTCCCCCCAAGGATCAGCTCACATTCATTAAAGCCTGCCTTGTGCTTAAGCAATTTCTAAACTTTTGTACGTACTTGTACATTTTTAACACCAAAATATGTAAAAAAAAAAAAATATGGCCCAGGATTAAAATACCATAATTCCAGTCCTCAGTAATGTGGAAAACTAGCAGGTGTACTGTGACGCTCAATGAAACATCAGAGATAATCTTCAACAACAAGAGAGTGCATCCAGAGGGCAAGTATTTACAAAATCCACTTCTGTCTGGACAGGTCCTTCATTTCTCTTCTGCTGTTCTTTCTTTAATCACAAAAACTGTAACATACCCGAGTCCAGTGTTTCCAAGTTTTGATCTTAAGTGACTGTTTTCACTACTTTTGCGAGTGAAATACAAAATAAGTTCACAGATCATACACTATGAAAACTCCTCAGAAACATACTCAGTTTCTCGTTTAACTTCCTGCGTATCGGCAAGAATAGTCTTTGTAACCCTGTCCTTGGATAAGAGATGGTTCACCGACAGTATGAAGACACCTGTCAGGATTAGGTTCACTGTTACATGGGGCACACTTTGTTCTCTGGGATGGGCAGTTGGGCAAACGAGCCGCAGTCGGTTGGAGAATCGTCCGACCTGGCCGATGCAGTGCCACTCAAAGGGATACGTGCTGCTATGGCGGACATTTCTCCTGTTTGACTCTCAGCTGTTATTCCGGGTCGCTCTGAGGTTTGGTTCAGGTGGCTGTCCGGGATGTTCCCGATGCCAGCGAAGAGCTGGATAAGGCACTTCCTGAACTGGACAAAAAAACACAGGAATCAAACTATGATTAGAAGCCATGTTTAAGGAATAGATATGGGGTTGTGTTAAGCTTGGTTTAAACACTGTAAGCAGTAGCAAGCCCAAACTTGTTGTATGAAATTTCACTAATTTATGTAACTTAAATTATATACTTAGAGAACAATTAAAACAGCAATTAGATTTTAGATGTAATATTGTGTTACACACAGCAGTTTCGGTCATCCATCTGTCTTTGGACACAAAACTGGGGGTGTTTAGAGTCGTAGTAAAAGAAAAGAAAACTAGAGTCATACTAGAGGTTATGGAGAAAACATTTTTTTTAATTTTGTCTCAGTGGTGAAATGCAACCTGAGAAAATTGAAGTGGTTTATTACGAACATGTTAAAAATAAAACAAACAAACACAAACAGACACAAAAGCTTTAGAAACAATGCAAAAAACTGTTTCATCATTAATATAAATTATATTAACATATCTGTGAAGGTGTGGGAAGAAGTAACACTTATTGAATATCACACCTTCATCTAAACCTACTGATCTTTGGCTACATAACATCATACAGAGATTCACACAGCTTGGTTAATTCACCCTCCATCTCCAGTAACTGTCTGGATTTACTTCTCTGCTGCTTTCAGCTACATAAGGGTTAACCAGTGCTGAGTTTCAGGACCTGTCAGCGAGGATCTGTACCATATTGTCCTTGATGGATCCAAACCACCAGCATTCTGTTTCACTCTGTAAAGTGACTGTCCATTTGTCTCTGCTTGGTGGCAGTCGACATGTTGGCTAAAGAAGTGCATGTATGTGATAACAGTGGTAAGCACTAGGGATGTTCTGAAGTGACACATTTCACAAATTTCAACTAACTGGGGAATCTAGGAAGACACTCAGTAAGCAGTCATAATTGAGCACAATTTATTCAACATGACTTTAGAAGGAAGTCTGCGTGTAAACCATTTCAAATTGGTTGACATGTAGCTAACATTAGCAGTGCTAGCACCAACACCCTCTGGTCCACTTTGCAGGTTAACGTCCACATGCCTCTTATGGTTATGCATTGTCCCAGTTGAGTGGTTTTAAGCCAGTTTAACCAGACACAGCCAACATACATCTTTACCTCCATTTTCTGGATCAAAATACTTCCAAACCTCTCCATGCTACAAGATTACATCTGACATCTGTGGTTGTTAACATACGGGCAGTAGAGCATTATCCCATTATGGCATTAGTCATTTACTGGAGCTACAGCCCCAGCTATTGGCTATTGGCTGGGCCACAGATTAGACACAAATTATGACCAGCGTTTCAGGCCTACAATGATAAAAACACCAACAATTCCCTTAGCCAACGAGTGATTCTAGTTTCAACTAGTGAGTGTGACAACATTTAATCATGTAGTCAACTTCAACAACACATTTCTCTGATATGCAATCAAACTGAACACATTTTGTTTTGATCTGTTAATGTAGAAAGTATGATGCCATGAAGCAAATACAAATGGTGATCAGGTCAGTCCGAAAGGTAAGGCAAACAACTACTTTTTAAATTCTTGTTTTATAAAATATTTGGACTGAAATTATTTGGTACAGTGCCCATGTCAGGCATCAATCAATGCTCATTAACTATTGTACACTGTAGTTGAGAAATTGAAATGGTGCAAATACTTCAATGATACATATTGGTGGCACATTTGCTTACTTCCTAGTGTTCACTTCATACATAAAACTTTTTTTTTTTAGGTAAAAAACATGTTGAATGTTGACACATTTAGCAAACACTACTTATTCTTTAGAAGAAAATACTGAAGCAACATAATTTCAAAATCTTTTTTATCCAAGTTTTTGATAACTTTGTCTGCACTGGAATCAGAATACAGGGGCATATTCAAGACATCTTACAGTGTCTGGACTGCCCTCTAAGACACGAACAGACAAACAGACATATATACTGTAAAAGCACAAACACACAAAATATATATGGTTGTACCTGCGAATGGTTGTTCCTGGAAGAACATCAGCTGGTCCCCACAAACAGCCCCACAATCATTGTTTTCCACATTACATTCAATCTAAAAACCCTAATTGACCTGCTTTTGATGTTAAACCTCCTACTCTGAAGCCTCAGGGATGAAATCCTGATCTATGACCCTTGATTGAACACACAGGCCTCGTAACAGCTTCCCTTTAGACCAGTAAAGATTTCTAAGAACGCCAATAACACCTCTGTTACCCTACAGTGTCATGAAAAAGCTAAATGCTGTGTTGTTTCAGTCTATGACTTTGTCACTCTGGGACCTTAAAATATGCTTTTAAGATGTGTATACCCAGTTTTATAACACTTGCCTCTAACTTTGAGGAATAAAGCTTCTGCAATACTACTGCACAGAGAATAAGGTCGTCAAATGTCATCTTAATGGCAAAATGAACAGACTGAAACAGATTTTCCCAAAATATAAGTAGATACTAACATCTGATTCTTTAGCGTTGTTTAATTGTAAAACAGTCACATTCAGACCTTCATTCCACATTTTCAGAGGTTCATTCCATATATTCAGACTTTCATTCAATATATTCAGACTTCATTCAATATATTCAGACTTTCATTCAATATATTCAGACTTTCATTCAATATATTCAGACTTTCATTCAATATACTTAGACTTTCATTCAATATATTCAGACTTTCATTCAATATACTTAGCCTTTCATTCAATATATTCAGACTTTCATTCAATATATTCAGACTTTCATTCAATATATTCAGACTTTCATTCCATATATTCAGACTTCATTCCAAATATTCAGCCTTTCATTCAATATATTCAGACTTTCATTCAATATATTCAGACTTTCATTCAATATATTCAGACTTCATTCCAAATATTCAGACTTTCAGGCTATTATATTTATCATTATTTCCTGAACGGCTTGCCATATACAAATATATATGTCAGACTCTTTAATCCACATAAAATACAAGAAGTGAAAAAGTTTAACCTTGGTCCAATGTGCCAAAATTTTGAGATAACCCCATCAAATGCAACATCATATTTAAAAATAGGCGGTTACGGACAACCAGAGAACAAAATGACTCCAACCACGCCGCTTATTGTAGATTGTAGCATCATCAGTTTGGACAGTCAGCTCATTCTGTTGTTCCCAATCAAGAGTTCATTTATGAGCTTAAAGGTTGATTTTTGATTCTCACTTGATTGAATGAATGCATCAAGATAACAAGAGTATCAAAAGATGATACTATTTTTACTTTGAAAATGCTTTTATTTTTGGAGGTTTAAAAAAACTCATCTATGGTAGCAAGAGCAGGAGGAGAAAAATGATTTTCTCTTAACAGATCAATAAAGTTTTTCTCTTTTACATCAAAGATTTCTAGATGGCTTTTTTATCTCACCTTTGATATTAAGTAAGTAAGAGATACCAGGATGCAGTCGCAGCAGCCATATGCATTAAGGAAACTCATTGAGACTTGTCAACCTCACATAGTTAAGCAGCTCGGAGAGACGGGGAGATTTCACACTCAAGCACTAGAGGTCGACTGACTCTACAAGCACTCTTTATGGCTGAGATCATACTCTGTCTTCTCACTGTCCTTATTTTCATCCGGCCCCTGTATTTGTGCTTTGGCTGACCCATTTACACAGCAAGTGCAGCTCAGAATCGGGGCAATCAGAAGGACATGCAGACTCCATGCAGCTCCCTGGCATATGTAGAGCTGGACTTCTGTTCTTTCTGAAAATAGATCACTTTAAATTCTCCCCTTAGCACGCCTCATGTTTGTCTTAACCAGGTTTGACAGTTTTGATGTTCACTCTACTGACTGCACCTGAAGAATTGTGCTGATAAAAATAAAACCTGTCATGTTGGATAAAAACTTGTCTTGGAGAACAGAGTAGTTTGACACTGGAAAGAACATACTAACATGTTAAAGACTGTGTTGTGTGACAAGAGCTTCTCAGGACAATCCTAAAGTGCAGTGACTCCAAGCTGCAGTCAGAGGTGAAGATGACTGATGAGTAAATTGTGCACAGCATGTTTGTGTTTACCAGTCACACAAAGAAACCAAAGTTTAGCCTTCTAAGAGCAGTTAGGCCACTGTGCGGTCTGTTTTTGCACACAAACTGTTTTGCTGGAAGGCATGAACTGTTTGCACAAGTTCTCCCTCGTGAATTATGAAGGGTTTAATTACTGAAGGGATATTTTTCTTAATTTTTTTAACCATTTAAAGCTCCTGTGAGGAGTTTTCAGCCGTTTTTGAAACAGCCTGAAATGAATACTGATGCTTCTCGACTGTTACCAATCAGACTGGATGTTTCTAATCTGTTTTTTTTTTTCTAATTTTACTTATTTTTAATGACTTTAACTGCTGCTGCTGCCTGGTAGGTGTCTAACAAGACATTTAACAGCTCACATTGGAAACAGCCTTTTTTTAACATTTCCTGCAGCAAAGATTCATGGTGAGGGATATGTTGGAAAGCAGATGGGAATTTTTGATTAAAAACACAACATTTACATGCACAGGACAAAATCAGTCATGAGCTAAGACGTGAGATTTTGTCCACAGGAGGCGCCAAAATCACAAACTGAAAGCTCTCCACAGGAGCATGAACAAGCTTACATCTTGCAATTTTGCTTGGTGAAGTCATGAAAGTATTGTAACATTGTGCCTAAATTTTACAGAAAATCTTATTTTTTTTAATTAATTGTATCATTTTGTTTTATTTTCGGGTTCTTATGCTTCTTTTCACAGTTGATAGCCCAGTAGATAGAGGTGGAAGCTGGGAAGACAGAGGTTGGAATGATATGCAGCAGAGGGTAGAAGGTTGGACTTGAACCCATGCCGCCTGCTGGTGAGGACCAAAGCCTCTGTGCATGGGGCATGCAATTTAACCACTTAGCTAAACTGGTGCCCCAGTGAAGCTCAGTTTTCACCCAAAAACTTTATTTACTGAAAATACATGTGTCATGTTTTTGAAAATGAATGGAGTGCTGACATGTTCTAAATATAGCTTACATTAACATCAACATAAGGGTTTGGGTTGGAGTTTCTTAAGCTAAACTACATGGTAGAGCTGACCCCATCGTTTGGTGTTTGAAAGCCTAGCTTCTGTTTTTGTTCGACAAGCAGTTTCTCAACAAAAGGGCCAAGGTGATCGACATTCCCTGTAGGTGATACACTTACAGTGGGGCAAAAAAGTATTTAGTCAGCCACTGATTTTGCAAGTTCTCCCACTTAGAAAGATGAGAGAGGGCTGTAATTACAGCACTTCAACTATGAGAGACAAAATGATAAATGCCCCACTGTATCTGTGATAAGCACCTCTTAAGGCTGATTTATACCTCTGTGTTGAATCAACAATGTAGCCTACGCCGGAGGTCCATGTAGCTCCCGTACCTAGAGGCCTACACACGCAGCTGACGTGCACCTCCTCAAAAGTGTAACTACGCGTAGGATTGACGCGGGCCGCAAGCCTTGTGATTGGTCCGTTCGACAGTTTTGAATTTGCCACATTTACAGCACTTCCGAGATCCCCGCACATCAGCCATATATTTCATATCCTCCTCTCTATTCTTCCCTGTAATCATGTCTGTATGATAAACAGCAACATGTATCAGCTGTAGATTAACATAACACGCTCGGAATTGCTGTGGAAAAGTAAACAGAGATCATAGCGGGGCAGGGAAGCAGGCGACCGGCTATCAGAGAGACTGCACTGCCCTCAAGCGCTTCGGCAGAGAATCGCTGCGTGTCACGGACACATCGACGCACAAGTATGTGGTGCTCATGTCCGCGTCAGCTCTTGCTGCGTAGGGGCGACACAGCAGTAAAAATCAACCTTTACTTCAAGAAAACAACGCAAAAGAAAAAGGTGGATCCCCTTAATAGCTTCATTCTGCAGTCTTTATGTAATGAAAACATGATCTACAAAGCTATAGGGCCGAACACAAGTCGGACACTATCAGTTGAACCACTGTAAATGTTCCTTAATTTAAGTTAAGCATGACACGTCAACAACATCTATGTTTTTCGTGAGCGCTTGCTGTTGACCCCACATCAAAGAAGTTCATAACGTTGTTCGCTTTATGGAGTATAATGCCTTTGAATTAACCTCTCTGCTAAAACCTTGTACACAATAGACATTAAAAAGCCTTCCTTGCAGTTTACTCCTGTCTGTTCGTTGAGACTGACACAACTCAAAATACAAAATGAGTCAAGCCAGGTTTTCTCTATTGCTTAACTTCACAAAAAAGACACACCTATGATAAACATCCTAAAGGAGTCAATTTCAAAACACACTTCTTTGAATCTTTTCATACTGCTCCTAAAATGGAGCTCCATTTTGAATCCATATTAATGACAGTAAGTCTTGTAGATATACAAGGAGATATACACACTGGATGACTCTGGTTTATAAGGCTCTTCTTGGCTTGGCTCCTACTTATTTATGCACTTTTCTTCAGAGAACTGGAAGCTGTTATGCCCTACGATCAAATGACATTTTGCATCTTTCTACTCCTCGTGTTCGAACTGAAACGGGAAAAAAAGCATTCAGTTTCTCTGCCCCCTCTGCTTGGAATGCCCTCCAATCTGAACTGAAACTGTCAGCATTTGTTTCATTGGAAGCTTTCCGCTCTATCTTAAGAAAACGACAACGGAAATCCTTCGAGCAGTGCCTGTGTTCTTAAATTGTAACTGTAAAATAACTTCTGCACTTTATTTTATCAAATTGCTTGTATTTTATATTTTAATGTTTGTTGTCGTTGTTATCTGTCTGTTTTGTTTACTAGGACGTATGTTGCTGCCTCTCTTGGCCAGGTCACCCTTGCGAAAGAGGTTTCGATCTCAATGGGTCTTTTATCTGGTTAAATAAAGGTTAAATAAATAAATAAATAAAGTGTAGGAAAATTAAATTCAAAAATACAAGAAGTGTTGACACATCTAGTTGGGTTCTAAATTTGGTAACATTGGAGTGACACAGAAACTGTAAGAAAAGTCTGTCTTGTCTTCTTGAAATAGAAAGTTTAAATAATAACATTGATGAGTTAAATTAATTTGAAGTAAGCTGGCCAGGCAAAGATAGAAACATTAACATCTTGGAGCAGATATGACCTGACTCGTTTAGCACTGCTGACTTAAACAAATAAAGCAATTACTCTGCTGTTTGAGTGCCACATTCTCCAATTAACAGCTCCTAATAATCCTGTTATGAAGGTCTTATGTGGAACGCTATAAATCTCTCATTCAGCAAGGGAAGCAAATGTTAGTGTGAAACATGCAAAATATTACTTTAAATGACGGAAATCAATTTTACAGAGACACAGACAAAACTAATACAACTTAGCTTAAAGGGGAATTCAATATTTTTTAGCCTGGGCTATATTTTTAAATACTTTGGTGTCTAAATTACAAATAATAGAGTTTGTCAACCTGCAGCCATAAAATAGGCTCTTTGGGTGGTAATTTAACCCTTTGAATGAATATGTCTTGCTGTGCTCAGTTTCTCAGCTCACCCAGACTGTTGGCAGAAATTTTACAAGAGAGCTAGCAAGAAAAACTTCATCCTCTTGAATTTAGTTTTATGGGTCTTATGAATAGGCATGGATGGTGAATGTATGTGGAACAAAAAACAAGCTTCACTTCAATCTGTTTTAGAGAGAAACTTTAAAAATGCTGCACTGTGGCTCAAATGATTGGATCTCATGTGTTAAAGAACTGCACATAATCACTCTTTTCAAATGGCTGCTGTCATATAGTCAATAGTCAGAACATAGTCAATAAGAGTGTGTGTCTCACTTACCCTGACAAATGGCTGGACAGCACAATGTAAAACTGAACGGGTAAATGGCATGAAATGTCAGCATCGGCTCTTTCACAACCAAACAATAGATAGCTAATGTATTTTTTAACGGATCCACGCACGGACAATTGTACTCTCTGGATTTCACCTTTCTTTTATTCATACAGCATGCATTATTGAGCGACAGGCTAACGCCCGACAACAACAGAAAAAATATCTCAGCGTTCTTCAGCGGCTGTCATCTGCTGCATACACTGATGTGCTGCAGCCAACAACCTGACAACCTGCTGTAACCATGATAGATAAACTGAGAAGTGGAAGAAGTAATGAATACAACAGGTAACCATTAATTCAAATGGTTGAATCAGGAAGTACTCCTGACATGAAAAGTTTGAGTTACCTGCTTGTTCATGAAGACGTAGATGATGGGGTTATACACAGCAGCTGTTTTGGAGAAGAAGGCGGGGATGGAGGCCAGCCGGGGGTCGAGTTCGATGGTCGGATAAGCTGTGACCAGTATGGAGAAGGCTGCGTACGGCGTCCAGCCCACCATGAATGCTACGATCATCACCACCACCATACGGGTCACCTGTCGCTCCGGCTTCCTGGCTGTGGCCAGACGACCATGAGACACCTCAAGGAAAGAGAGAACCAGGATGAAATGTAAAAGTAACTTTACAGACAGTTTATATTTATAAGGGTGTGAACAAATTTGGAGTTTCACGTCTATTACTTGTACTGAAGTCTTTCATCTTCATCATCACCTCACCTCTTATTATTCACTTATTTTGATTCATGTTGGATGAAGATTACTCACAAATTTCACCAGTTCTTGTGTCTGTTTAGCATCATCCAAAAGTGAAGCAAACTATCATTGTCTTTTTGTTTATTTTTGGCTGATTAAAACAAAATCTGCAAATATTCTGCAGTTCAGACAAATTGTGAATCCACACACTCTCATCATTGGATTCACAACATAGCCCTGAGGAACATATAGCACCAATAATTTCCCCCTCTCCTAGAACTGTGTCTGGATTATCTTTCTTGCCTCCAGCTACTTGAGGCTGACCCTTGACCAGTTTGGTGACGTGCTCGGATCCAGTGTGGATCAACCATTTCTGATGAAAATCATAGAGAATCATATTTTTTGATTGGGTTCTTTTACATACTGTCACCCAGATTTCTTATTTAGAAGAGAACAACAACAACAACAACAAAAATTCTTGTAAACCACAACACTCGCCCCATTGTAATCAGATTTTATGTAGAATTTACACATTTCCTCAACATGTCTCATGTTTCCTGAGTCTCATTCATGTAGTCAGTATTGTCATCACTTTTTGATTTCCATGTTTGTTGTGTCAGGACTCATACTGACCTTCCTGAGCTTCCGTAGGAGTTTTCCATAACAGAAGAATATTAACCCCAGGGGCAGGATGAAACAGGTGGTGAAGAAGGTGATGATGTAGGTGTGGTCCTTCATATTGGTCGAATACCTGTTCAGAGGTGAAGAACAAAGATGTTCACATTTTATCAGCTTAACAAAAGGTCACAACCAAACAAGTAGACCTGACCGAAAGAGACAGTATATTTATGTATTTTAAGGTGACAGCTTAACAGCAACACTTGGTTGTCCCTTTAAGAAGAGAGCAGTTAACAGTCCCATCATTTTCCAGCCACGAGCTGCTGTGAAATGTCATTTTGTCATTCAGAGGCTTTTATCTTGCTGGAGAAAAGGATGAAAGTGTTTTTCATCATTTGAGTTTCAGTTAAAAGGAAAATTTCAGAGTTGAGACAAATCTGTGTGACATAATTGGAGGCCTGGAGGTCACTAAATTAGACTAATTTTGTCATTTCCATGAGATTACCTTCCACTGCCAAATTCAGATTCAAATATAAGTACCTAACAGACACAGTGAGTATTTGTATTTATATTTATGTATCTTCATTATGTTAAATCAAAGACATGTGGCTGGAAGCATGTTTAGAACAGGATGACTTACACCTCAGTCCTTCTAATTAATAATGCATAGGTTTACTGGGATCTAAATTGTCTTTTGTTGAAAAATAGTAATTCAGGCAAGTGGTGACTACCATATAGTGATTGATAGACACAGCAGATTTCAAAACAATACATTACTAGACAAAAAGGGATTATATGGCAGAGTACGGTATTATACAATATGGTACAGTACGACACGATTCAGGAACACAATACAATACTGTACCCTATGATACGGTACAGTATGCTACAATGAGATACAATATAATACAGTACAACACAACACCGTGCGGCACAATATATAACCATACGGTATGGTACAATACAATGTGATACAGTTTGATATGGTACGACATAATACGATACGATATGGTACGATACCTTATAAAAACCACAATATGATATTTTACGGTACAATAGGGTATACTATGCGATATGACATGTTAAATACTTATAAAATATGTTCTGAAACAATACAGTACCATTCCATACCATACAGTGTGATACGATGCGATACGATACATAACGATAGGTATGTTTTTTTTCTTCAAAAAGAGTCCTCATCCATGAACTGTTTATAACTGGAGGACATAGCATATCTAATATTAATTAAATGTCTAAAATATTAGTTACAACTTTGTTGTTAACTAAGTTGTTAACTAACTTATCAGACACTAGTGGTGCAGCAATGTTTTACCTCTCTGTAAGTATTTTTTACCAGGGATATTTCTTGGTAGTCAGGTGGTATTCGTCTGGTAAACATTTCAGACTGGGTACATTAAACCACAGTTTTAGTGCAGCCAAATGCTAAGCAAGAACTTTTTCAGGTCTCTGTGGGAACAAGCTGTCAGTCACTGGCATCTTCTCCCTAAAGCACCTATCTGAGTCAACCAATTGGCTCTCAGTATTAATCTGAAATATATTGATTGCTGGAATAAATGATAAGACATCTCTTTGATATGAAGCGTTCAGTTTTTTTTTTGCAGCTTTAAAATTTGGACAAGAGGCCTGTGTAATTTGACACCTTTGACTTAATGAGCTCTGCTGTATAACAGCTAGACAACATTTTAACAACACTGTCTCCTGACAAACTGTCATTTTTGATGAGGTGAGTCACATGAACCAGTCCAGACGTTTCCGTCAAACAATCGCACAAAAATCTAATTATAGAAAGAATCAGTCTCTTCTCCACTGTCCTCTGTCACAGTCAGTCTCCTCATTTCAACTGAGAGCTCAGTCTGGCTTCACATTTGACAGCTATGGAAACACTGACTTTTTGTGGAAGTCAGATTTGGGGTGACAGATTTTCAAATTTTACAGGTTTATGGGTTTTTGCTTGTTTTTTCCACTTATATGCTGCATAAAATCTCACAACCCTCACTATCTCACTTATAAAAGAAACAAGAAACAAAACAAACAATTTCAAAGTATATTTAAAAAACTTCCTACACCACACAGAAGGTTAACATTCAAATCAATGATAACTCCACAATTTACTTAAGTGGCAATGCTGGGGTCCAAAGACAGTTCTGGTATAATGAGGTTTCTGATAGACCCCTTTACTGTTCACAAACAAATATTAAGTACAAAAGGATATGCAATGAGCTATAATTTGTCAAGTTATGTGAGTAGATTAGCCACCAAAGATTGTGTCGATAGCCATTTTTTTGATGGCTGGATATATACATATATTTAAAGGAGAACCCCAGCATGGTCACCTGAGTAAAGTCAACAACATAAAGTATACAAGTCACTTGCTTATGACTGTTTTATCTATGGTCACGTCCAGAATGTCAGATATTGGGACGAAGACATTTTTGTATTGAAAATACCTCCCAAAACAATGGCACACTAGATTGATAATAACTTGTGTTGAGCTTGCTGGCTCACATAGATACTTGTTATATGAAAAATGAACATGAACTCTGCTACTGTTTACTGTAAGTCCAACTTTACTTACTACTTACTTCTCTTTATCAAGTCTTCATTTTCCTGCCCTGTAACTTAGTCATATTTGGGGCTTGAAACCAACCAAGGAACAAATCCAAGGTACTCTCTTTTGAATGGTCAAAATAGCTTTATTTTCATGGCATGGTCATGTTGACCTTAAACATGTTGACATATTTAAGGTCTACAATTTCAAAATATTATGGCTGGTCCATACTGCATGCCAGAGCAGTGTGTGTCCATATGGAGTCTCTATTCTTTCAATTTTGCATGCATGTCAACAGGTTGGAGCAGCCGCATAGCCCATGGGAGCAGCTTGTCACAGGCACAGCTCACAGCACGTGAGCCGTAGCTGTGACATGAAGCACCAAAGATCTGCTCTCCCTTCGCTATGAGAGTCAGAACAAAATGAGCTTCCTGTTGTTCAAAGCATGCCAGGAGGTATGGCATGTGACTGAGCCAAAGCTTTTTCACAACTGTACATCAAAGCCTCCAAAACGTCTCCGCCCAAAGTGTCCCAAAACGTAACCAAATTTATTGTATAGGTACAAAGGCATGGTGGCGGGAAGGCTGTATTGATTAATTGCAATGTAAAAAGGGCTACAGTGTGCCAAGAACTAACCGCTCCAGAAATCCCCATCATCACACCTTTTTACTTTTATACTTAAGCCACAGCAGCTTAGTATTGGTGTCCCAGTGTGTGATTTCACAGTGAGTTTACAGTGTGGGAGGAAGCAGGAGAGGCAAAACTTGTTAACAGCTCAGTCAGTTCAGTAATCCTGTTTCAAACATTGTTACTACCGCCAGTGCTGGCACAGAGGCTGGATGACTTGGTCCCACCATTATACCTCTGGGACATTTATATTGGAAGCACAATGTTACAGGGGCATAAATATATGGTTATATAAAAAGAGCTTGTGAAAATCCTCACCTCAGTTTTATTTTACAGTGGCTATATGATGGAATGGCAAGCATTAAGCTATGATAATGTTCAGACTTTCGAAGGAAAACAGCACCCAAACAATGATCATAATCATTTAATGTGGGACTGTTAGCAGGCTCTTGATCTGCTTTATGTGTGAACATTTTTCCAGTATGGCAATAGGCTTAAGCAGGAACCTCCGTCTGTGTGTGTCTCGAAATGACTGTTGTATATAACACTTGACCTCTGGAAGGATTTGAAAAACAGCGTATTGGTAGCAGATATTTTCCAAATTCCCACCAAGGACGCAAACACCTCTGACACTGACCTCTCCTGCAGAATTCCCTCCTGACCTTTGCGTGTTTGCTTTTTTAAATTCAGAAGTAGTCCAGCACTGAAATCTCAATGTAAAATGATGCACAGAAATGAGGCTTTTAAAATGCATCCGGCAGTACATGTGGCAGCACTCTGCACCTGCTGGACCTCCTACCATTCACCAAATGTTTTCTGACAGATCTCACGCTGCGTGCAGTTAGAGGAGGATCAGGTCATCTGTGCGCCAGGTATTTCCATAAGGTGATGTCTTAATTGTATTGTCTGAATCATTCATTCCCCCTGTGCTTCATGTGAGTAAAGATTCTCACACATGACTTAGGGCAGACACTCAGCCCCCTATCTGCACGCCTTTGATCAAAGCAGCCAAATAGCATTACCCAGATGGCACCCTGAGGGCCAAGGTCAGAGCCGCTGTGCCTCCTGATGTTCTCCATAAGACATATTTACATAGTGTGAGCCTATAGAGCTGAAGCTGCAATGCAGATCCAAGCCACAGGGCTGAGTGCAGCTGTAACCTTTATCCCTCATTTGTTTGTGTTTCAGGTGTGTGGTACAGGAAGTTAATAGTTATTTCTGGGCCACATTATGAGTTGAATCACTGCAGAAGGCTAAAGTCTAATATAATGATTCAGGTTAGGAGCGTTTGCGCTGTGTTTGGACACCAGGTCAGATTTTGCCATCTCAATTACAGTAAATTAGGTCAATGGTGCCTAAAAAATAAATTGTGAAGCTGATTTTTAGAGCACAATTTTCCAGCTTAGTCACATCTGTCTTACAGAGAAGACCAAAAAGAACTTTTAAAATAGTAGTTATTTTAATGTTTAAATCGTCCGTTTCTGAAGATGCCAGGGGAATCTCAACCCGTCCAATGTTGCTTCAATTCCTTGCTCATTTGAAAAAACTCTACTCCTGCAAATTCACGATTACTTTTGTCTGACTTAGATTTATTTCTAGTCATGTCTTTTTCTTTAACTTTGTATGCAGCAATGCTGCATGACAAAATATATACCTCTAATAGGGGAAAAATGTGTGATCCACTGGTGTGGTTCATAGTGATAAACCCTCAGAGTTTTTGTCCTGACTGCACAGTTCCCTTTAGCAGGAGGGCATCTTTTATGCATTTTCAGCTCTTCGTTTTAGCTTAATAGCTAGTAGCAAAGACTTCAATAAGTTATCAGCAATTGAGCCAGATATCTCCCTGCCAACATGGTGGGGACCAAAGCAGAGCTTAAAGAAGAATACACATTGGCTTTATATTGAAAAAGTTACAAGAAACATGACAAAAAAAAGTTTCTTCATACAATTTTTGGAAAATCCTGGAGCAAAACTGCTGTGACGGTCAGGGAGAAAAGATTATTTGATAATTGGATAAAAAAATATCTAAAAGGTTCCAACCTCACAACAAAATCTAGAGGTTCAGTTCAGTGTCGGAATTTGCAAGAGTGATACCTGACAGACAGCCAGCAGCATCCATCCGCCACTTTGGGAGACCAAATGCCTAATAATGCAGGTCTTCAAATCTTTATATAGTTTTTATATAGCAGGTGAGTTACTCTGAAACTTCAATAAGTAGCCTTTAGGCTTTTATTTGTTTCATTTTTTAAGCTTTCCCTGCCTTTATTTGTACTTTTGTCCAGCAAAGATAAGGGATCCATTGTTTCAGCGAGCCCAAGCAGTAAGGTCCTCCCTGTCTTGTCACTAACTGGCATGAATTTTTCGTCAGTCTTCTTCCTGATCACCTAGATTCCTAGATTTGCTCACATACACGCCAACTAATTGTTAACTCTGGTCCTCCAGCTACTCTGCAATTAGATTTTTTCTCTTTTTTCCTGCTGCTTTGTTGATCAAACTTGATGGCCTGACAGCATTCGGGTCACCCGGTTTTCCCTATGCCACTGTCAGTATGATCAGCAAATGTGACGTTTTTGTGTTTCAGTGAAATAAAAAAAATAAAGCGCCTTATTGCACAACCAGTTAATGTATAAAAGCTTCAGATTGAAACCCTGCCTTTATCTGTCAAAACATGCAGCCACACCTTGCTACTAATGGGACCCTGCTTTAATTTGGGGTAGGCTTTTATTGGAGGTTTTATGGTAAAAGTCAACCCTGGCAAAGTTGTCATAGGGAAATGAGTGACATAAACTAAACCCATTTTTTGTACTAGGCTGTAAGGGCCAATGTCCATTTTTTCACATTTATATTGGCTTCATTTTGCTGCATATTTATTTTTATGAAGTATATCCAAGTTGAAAGTACTCCTGTATTTTCTAAAGGTTTCTGTGCATGACCCCTTGTGCTGCCTCAAAGTGGCACAAAAAATAAAATAAGCATTAATACAAAAACTTTGGGGTCATCCATTTTCCTCTGGCTTGCATTTCTGCCGTCTAACCCTATGCAGAGTCAAAATTCTGTAATGAGACCATACAAAGCTAGTTCCTCACCAGTCAGGCTCACAGGTGGTTCCGATCTTGCTCACAGTGTATCTGTTCCAGCCCAGAACCGGAGGGAAGGTCCAGATGAAGGAGAACGTCCAGACAAACAGGAGACCCAGGATGGCATGCTTGGCTTGCAGTCGGATGTTTCCAAGAGGTCGGCAGATTACGAAGAAACGCTCAAAGGATAGAACAGCAAGCGACCACAAGGCAACGATCCCTGAAGAAGACAGCAGGAGGTCAAAAACAAGAGACGACATGTACTTTTTAAAAACTGTAGAAGTCTCAGACACAAGAATAAAGCTAATCTCAACGCTTTCTGCAATTATCCCTTATTTTTAAGTATTACAACGTTTAAACGGATATTAAAGACCTTGTTTATTCTGGCTTTTGATAAAAAAAAAATTCTAGTTTTCTTTAAATCGTTACTCAGGTTTGGATTTGAATAACTCTATTATACTTCTTTTTTTTCTTGAGTTTGATCCCTTTTTTCTCAAACAGTTAAAAAATATATATTTTCTGTTTAAATAATTACGACAGCAAATCTTTGTATTTGAAGCTTGAACCAGTAAACTTTGACATTTTTGTAGTAACATCATAAAAATGTCTGATAGATAACTGTTATTAAAGATTTTAATGATTATTGATCTGTCATAGCAAATCTATTTTTATTTACATTTGACTTTTTTGTAACTTGTCATTTTGTGTTTTAATTTTGCTTCCGGAACACTTTGCCTGTTTTTCAAAAGTTTAATGTTAAGGTGTAAATTTCAATGTTTCTTTATATCCAGCTGAGATAGTCTGGTAACTACATCTCCCTCTTGAGTGATCATGTCCCCTATTTGTCCTGACAAAGCACTGCACAGAGGTAAAAGTGGTGGCACCGTTGCTGGAAATAGTTTAATGATCAGGGTTAGGTGCATTAGACTGCCTCCTAATGGGCTAAAAAAAGCCAACTTTAATTATAGTAATAAGTCACTCTCACAGAGCGGTTAATTACCTATCTCCTTCCAAAGCCAGCGCTACAGCCGGCTCACAGGAGAGAGAAAAAGAGAGAGGAGGAAGCCAGGATGTTCAGCTAAAGTCACACTCATTTAAAACAAGAGCCTCTGCAGAGGTTCACTGGAGCAACAACACCACAACACCAATGCTGCTTTTGTAGCTGACCGTCAAAGAGTGTATTTTTCTAGAAAACATGCCATCCAGTTCAATAAGTGTTTATGTATTTATACATACAGGTGAGACTAAAGATAGAAAATATCCTCCCCCAGTGGAGTATTAAGTGAAGCATATTGGACCAGCTCCGTTAAACCATTATCTAATTTACTTACACACACCCACACAGGTGACACCACTGCAACACACCTGTCAGTCACTAAAACTGCTGTCAAGGCTAAAAACAGAGTGGCCTGTTGAAGATGAACATGACACCTCAGCATGTTATTGATTACACATCAGCATGGCTCCACAGGATCATTAATTTTGTCAAATAGTTTCTTTAAGCAGCACCCCTCTCATGCTCCACCCTTTTCTCTAGTCAGCGCAGTAATGAAGGGATTCTTAAACATGTGTTTAATACATCCAATACATCACTAAATACCCCAGGATCCAACATGAACGTCCATGTCTCAATACTTTTGTATTGTGTTGTATTTAGAATCAGCAACAGTGTCCAGCAGAGGGCGACACATATGTTTGAAAAAAGAGGTTTGATTGCAAAGGCATCTATGATCAAACACACCTACCTTTCAGCTGATCTATACCTTCAGTAGACATTGTCTTGAAGAGTTTATGCTCTCAGTCTCTAGTTTCAAGGCTTCTGAGTACAGTGTGATGTTCATTTTAGTGAATTATGGTCCCATTTAAAATAGACCAAAACGCAGAAGATGATTTAGGGCAGAGATATTTGTGATTCACAAGTCGCTACATCTACCTGAAAACATGTCTTGATGACCATTTGGTTGAAGAAAAACAGGGGTTCTAAGTTAGAGGCTCAAGAACTTCAAGGAATACTTTGGTGAACTGTAGAGGATATTTGACCTTTTTTATGTGTTACTTAAAAAATGTAAGTTGTTTGGTTTCATGACTATATATACAAAGATAACTTTAAATAAAATATAAATGTACGTTTGAAAAACCAGAAAAAATACTGTTTGTACCTCATTTTTTTCTATTGTCAGTTGCATGTTATCAACCATTGTTGCAATAAAGGCAGGTCCATGTTTGTTCCTTTTATCTGAGCGAAGTCAATTTAAGAGAAATGCCAAAAACAAACAAAGAAAGTTGTCTTATTACACTCCCACAAGTAACACTATTTAATGTCAAAATTACTTTCTGGTAGAATCATATGAGGCTTATCATTTACTCTGTTTTCTGACACGTTAATGGTGTTAAACAGATGCCCTGTGACTCTGTGTTAACTCTGAGCTTGCCAAGTTGCCAAAACAGGATCTCACAAACCTTGTTACCAAATCCAATTGCCCGAATTAGTCAGGTATTTCCTTTCTCCTTAATTTCCAGCCCTGTCGGCTTCTCAATAGACACCAGTGGTCCCACCAAACCACTCCAGTGACTTAGTTTAATGTTATTGGTGTTCACAGCACTGGTAACCTACTTATGGAGAGTTATGCAGCGCAGAGTGTGAGGAGGCTCCTGAGCATGGCTTTGCATTCTGCCAGAAAGACTCTCAACAGGCTTTTGTTAGGGTCCCTATACAGTCCACTGAAATTGTGACATAATGGTTGTTGTGACAGTGAACACCAAACAAAGACACTTTTTAACTGCTGTCTGAACTAGTTTAGATTTTTTTTCCCTTTAAATTTAACTTGTTGCTCAGTGATTTTTTAAATATTTTTTTTTTACTTTTAATGTCTGCATGTGTTTGTTTTTATATTGTCACTTTCTAATTGTATGTCCTTGTAACCCGAATAAAGGGTCTAGCTTTATCATGTTTACATGTTGTAATTTGTCCTGATATTCATTCACGTGCTCTGACCATATGAAATTAGAAATTAAATATGGAGAAAACTACTTTTATGACACTGATGTTGATGTCGGTCATCCCAATCCTTGTGGTTTTATAGAGTTTTACATATAGACTCAATATTGGATAGATATAGAAAATTAACTTTTGAACCTGATGAAAGAAGAACTTTCTAAATTTCAGTATTTGAACATTACAAACTCCAAACAACTTCTGTGTTGTTAATATACTATATATGATACAGTCTGAAACCGTATTTAATGCTTATTGAGAATAACTTCTCTAAGTGCTTATTTAATTTCACCGATCTATCAAAAAAGGGGGTACAGAGAAAAAGTTTCACACCCTGTGATCATCAGTTTCATTTTGGCAGCAGGGTTAGTGAAATCAATTTGTCATTTTTAATTCACCTTCCTCCCAGATGCTTTAATTTATGAACAGATGTTGTAGTGAGAGCTGAAAAGGCGCCATGTGGAGCTGTTTTACACACATCTCTACGACATGTGCGTAAAAAGCTCCAACACTGGCACCTACAGTTATTATGGAAGTTCTATTTATCAATTATAACACCAAAAACGATGGGAAAAAAGGTGAACCTACCGAAAAAAGTAACCGCAAACCCCTCCAGGACACAAGCCCACCTCCCCAGAAAGAAGTAACCCCTGGCGTTTGTCAGGAAACTTATTACTCCGCCGGTGAGCGAGACCAGAAAGTCCGCGATGGCCAGGTTTACTATGATGTAGTTCAGCGGCTGTCTGAGCTGTTTGAATTTAAAAGTGACGAACATGACAAGGAAGTTTTCGCTCAGAGACAGCGAGGTGACCACAAACATGAGCACGGCTAGGACAGTAAAGTTCCAGGGTGCGATATTCTTGATTGGTCCAGTAAATGGGTCATCAGTGGGGGAGAGATCAGCCGCTACAGTGTAAGACACCGCGTTCACTGAGAGGCTTAAAGTATCCATAGTCCATAACCAGAGTGCACCCTGTCTGCTCGGTGAGAAAAAATCCGGTTTGTTTTTTTCCTCAAAAACTTTACGAGGAGTGTCTCCTGGAAAGTCGCGCTCACTTCTTTGCGCTTCGGAGCATCCTGTGCGCGCCGGGACTCTTCTTTGACATAGTTTCTGGGTTGAAATCTTCTTTAGCTGACGCGCATGGTTGAAGCACAGCGGCAAGAAATCCGCGAGAAATGCGGCGTGAAGCCTGTTAACAGCGCGGCTGTATGTGTCGGAGAGCGGAGGTTTAGCGCTGCACACCCGGCACAGCACGCGCGGAGGCGATGTCCTGGAGAGCGCTGGCAGCGAGTGCATGAATGACTGATCAGTGGCATCTTGGACGCTCTTTTATAGTCGATTCGGCATCACCGCTGCCCTGCAGGAGAGGCGACAGAGCCCACATGTGCGCTCCTTTTACGCGTTGCGGACACCCATGAGAGTTCAGCTGCATTGCCTTCGCTCTGCCCTCTCTACATACCGACACTTACACTCCGGATTAATGAAACAAGCAAGTCTTTGTTCTAAATCCTGGAATTGCACACCCGATCCGTGGCGTTCCAGTGCGTAACTCATTAATCATGCGTAATTAGGCACCCAGCAGGCCGGGAGTTGGTTTTATTCATAATTAAGCTCACGTGTAAAGCTCCGCCTTTACACATTAGATGTCACACTAAAATGTTCTGCACTCAACCAGCTTTGTTCCAAACACCTGCGAGCTCAGTTGATTCCATCAAGCGTCCTAATCAACTTGACTGCACATTGTCCTGCTCCAGTGCTAACATACAAGTCTAAAATCCCCATGTGTGCCTGCTGCATGATAATTAAAATCAATAGCACTCTTTGCTGCAGCTAAATTTGGCATCAAGTGGTCAACTCACACAACAGACAGAGCTTTGATTAGGTCAGCCTGACCCCCACCAGAACACCTGCTTGCTAATCATCCCATGAGCTTTAAGACTCACTTACACGCTTTTACGTTAGTCGTGTGTCTGAACAAATGAAAATGTTAATTTGTAAATGTGGTACAGACTGCACTCTTCTATTTTTCATAAAGCACACATGAACACTGAAAAGTCAGAATCACAGAATCATATGGTTTGTTGAAAAGATAGACAGACACACACACACACACACACACACACACACACACACACACACACACACAAACAAACACACACACATACACATACATATCTATATATATATATATATATATATATATATATGTAATCTGTACAATTTTGTCTGTATTGATCAATAGGTGTTGCTATAACGATATATTTGCTGCCAGCTTTTAAGGTCATTATGATAATGGCCAAAGGCTGGAGAAACACATGCTGCATGCTGTGGGCTGCAGTTTTAAGAAATGTGCTAAAGTTGTATCCGTATACTTAGGCTGTATTTTTTGAGTAAAGATAATAACAACAGGTGATACTTCAAAAAAGCCATATTTTCTTTGTAAATAAACACAACTCTGTCCTTCATACTCTTAAGCAGACAGGATGTCAGAAAGGGGCAGCGAACTGAGCTGATGCTAAAGATGTAAGCTTAGTTTTAAGGACAGGTTTCAGTGTTCTTCATGCCTGGGGTTTTTTCTTGTAGTTGAATTATTCACAAAGGGTCTGTATAAATAAGAAGGCCTGGTGTTTAAAGCATATAGTAGCATTCAATACAGCAGTTCATCTGTGCTGTGATGTTCTTTGGTAGTGCAGGGGCTGCAAGCCAAGCTGCTGCTAACTTTAATGATTTTTTTTTTGTCTTAGTTCTAAATTTCAGATGACTAAAATCTTTCTGATCTGATTTAAAATTAGTTAAAATGACCAAGATGGTAAATGGACTTGTACTTATATAGCGCTTTTCTAGTCTTTTTGATGACTCTTTCACGCCACCGTTAAAATTCACCCATCCACATAACATTCACACGCTGATGGCAGAGGCTGCTACAGAAAAGATAAGAAAAGATAAGATATTACTTTTTTTTTTATCCCCCGGGGGGGAAATTCAGTTGTTACAGCAACCCAGACAAAAGTACAAAATAAGTAAAAAATAAGTAAAGAATAAGTAAAAAATAAAATAAAATAAAAATAAAATAAAATAACATAAAATAAAATAAAAATAAGTAAAATAAAATAGATAAATAACGCTAGAGTACAACTTAGATATATACAATGTTACAAATGGAATTTAAATTAAATAGAAGTAATTACAGGCAGTATTAAAAAAAAATGTTTCAGTAGTGACAGGTTGACATGGTGTGATTATGGTTGGTAATGACAAATTAAGCAATAAATAGAAATAATATGTGTATGTAATATGACCATGGGTTGTAGTTAGAATGTAATATAACATAATATAATATAGCAAGATAATTATATAATACAGTATATTATACATTATAATGGGGGGGGGGGGGGTGTCAGTGGTCAGCATGGTGCAGTCTGTGGCCTCCGTTACTGTTCAACAGTCTGATGGCAGTGGCTACAAAGGAGCGCCTGAAGCGTTCAGTCTTGCACCGTGGTGGAATGATGCGCTGACTGAACGAGCTCCCCATCAGCCACAGCTCATCATGGAGAGGGTGAGAGGGGTTGTCCAGGATGGCTCGCAGTTTGTCCATCAAAATCCTCTCAGCCACTGACTCCAGACTGTCCAGTTCTAGGCCAACCACAGAGCCTTCTTTACCAGCTTGTTGAGCTTGCTGGCCTCACCCGTCTTGATACCTCCACCCCAGCACACCACAGCAAAGAAGAGAGCACTGGCCACCACAGACTGATAGAAGGTCTTCAGAAGCCTGCTGCAGACACTGAAGGACCTGAGTCTCCTCAGGAAGAACTGTCTGCTCTGTCCCTTCCTGTAGATGGCATCAGTGTTGGTGGACCAGTCCAGTTTATTGTTTATTTGGACCCCAAGGTACTTGTATGAGTCCACCCTCTCCACTTCCTCCCCCTGGTTGAGGACTGGGGCTGGGGGCTGGCTTATTTTACTTCTGCGTCGACCCTACGCTGCAGTGATCGACGCAGACGTAAGCACTATACCTCTGTGTAGATGTGTCCCTGTCGCACAGCAATACTAAGGCGAAACGCTTTAGGGCAGGGTTGTCTCTCCGATAGTCGGGTCGCCTGTTTCCGGCCCTGCTACGTTTTCTGTTTACTTATTTTGTCAATAATTGAAGCAGCCAGATGAGGTCATCACCCTAAGACATTAGCTCACAGGTTTGAAAAAAGAATTCCACATTCACAAGCCAATAGTTCTGCTGTAGTTATTTTTTCCACCAGAAAACTCCTGCAAAGAAGCTCACAAGTTAACTTCTCCATGACATTGCTAACCGATAATAAACACTTTTATGTTCCACTTTCATGTTGACTTAGAGGCAGAACTTGAAGGTGAAGTCCACGTCAGTGCAGAACTCTTCCTCAGAGGTGATTCACCTTCCCGCTGTCTCTTCCTCTGCCTCATCTTTGATCTGGTGGAGGCCAGGGTGTCACAGCTCAGTAGTCATCACGTAAATGAGGATTTATTACCTGTGCTGACTGTCCAGATCTTTGCCTTTTGGTTTGGCTGGTGTTTTAAAGGCATGTTGCCAAGTTTGTCTTTGCTAAAAAGAGTAAAAAAAAGAAGTATCAAGTTTTGGTCAGGCCTTTTGATCACATCCAGTCTGTAAAAGCGTTGGTGGGGAATAAATAAAAAAAAAAGAGATAATTAATTGATAAAAATTCAAGTAAGAATGCTCTTTTTAAATTTTAATTTCCTGGAACATATCATTTTGCCTCACATATAACTCCCATGAACATACATTTTAAGTCCCTAACACTGAGGCATTCCTGTTAGCACAATCTCTCCTCATCCCACACTTCTGTTACAGGTTCAGTGGGCTTCCCGGGGTACTGACCTGTGGAATTGGCTGCTCTGGCTTTTCCAGCGAGACTCGGGATTGAGTGGAAACACAAACCCAAGAGGGAAATCTAGAGAAGAGCTGCAAAGTGAAGGACAGTCCTCAGATGGATGAGTTGGTGTTCATTCCCTCTTCACTCTATTACTGTTGGGGAATGGTAAAGGTGGGAATAAAACCTGATATACTTTATTTCAGAGCTGGTGATGAATTGATCCAATGATAAACCCTACTTGTTGTTGTTTTACATGAGTTGGTGACATCTCTTTAATTGAATCAGTCAACCACCAACTCAATCAGTTTTTAGCTTTAAAGCAGTGGATTAATTTAATGTTTTGGCAATTTTTTTGTGGGTTTGCGTGTTGTCCATAACGGTAGAGAAGAAGCAACAAGCTGGATGTGGATATGGACATTATTAGCTTCCATATTAAAGCACAAAGAATGGTTATTTATTGCACCTGGAGTGTAAGAAAACTGAAAGGTAGTAAAGTGGAAATCGTTTATCATAAAGTAAAGGTGAAATAGTTGCAATAGACTTCACAAAAAATAACTATTCTCCTTAAAACAAGGGTGTCTCACTCCGTGTAACACAAAACTAATAAACATTATCCACCAAAGACCCTGAAGCCTCTTTCACAAATATCTAGGTATGCAGCGGACCAGTTTCCCTCATATACTGTTTCCAACAGCGCTACTCAGTTTTTAGGTGTATTACCGCCGCCTACTGGCTGTTGTATCAGCTGTTTAATGGTCCGTTACTTTTACAGTGAAGTAATGCGAAATAAACGCCGGTGAATCTTGTAACTTCAAGTAATTACAGTGATTTCACTAACAGCTTGGTCATTGTTTACTTCCACTTTCTGAAATTGAAAATCCAGCGACACCTGACACAGCATACTACAGAACAGATCCAACAGAACAGTCATACCTTCAAATGCAGGATGCAGTTTGCAGTATGTACGGCATGCTACATTCCTAGGTAGAATGCAGGCAGTTTCGAAAACAACCAATCTCTCCAGAGAAAGAAAACAAAAACAGATAAGGCTTTTAGTTTGAAAAGCAAACCAGAAGTGCTAACGTGCTTCATTGTGCTTTCCTGTGACATACATACTGCTGATACAAAGCCAATGGCCCCCTCGAGCAATAGTTTTGGCTGAGTCTGGATCACAGACTGATCGTGTTGGATGTTAGGAAATAACAAAGACCTAGATTCATCTTGTTCTAGCTTGTAAGGCGACAGCGACTATAAAGACATGTGGTTGTACATGTTAAAAATCCAGTAATGTGCATTTACTGCTGAAATAGAGTTATGTCTCCTTTGACTAGGCAGGAAAAGTCTTCAGATGTGTAAATTTGACTTAAAATGTGTGCTGGAAACCAAAATATTTTATTTTATTTTATCATTTTTATTATTTTGAGTCTCTAACTTCTGCAGCTGATGGAGTATTTATCAAAGGTGTGATCTGCAACGAAAGCAAACAGTTTAAAATATTTGTGGTGTTTTATGATGACCACGTTGACCTGATTTACAATCAGGCAAACAAAGCTTACTTCCAGTTCCAATATTTTATTTCAGAGTTGTGACACCAGTAAATAAAGTTTTCACACAGGCATCTTTGAAATATTGTTATGTTCCTATCAATAGGAATTAATAATATATACAAGTAAACACCCAGTTAACTATCCCTAACAAATACACTCCAACACACACCCTCCAAAGGAAATAGCAAAGATATTATTACCACACCAAAAGCAAATACACATGATCCTACTGTGAGGTGTTATTTTATTGATTATTAAACAGTCTCAAAAACATGCTCATGAGCCTCAATGACCTATAAAAGCAATAAAGAGCATCCTCTAGACACCTGGTTACTTTTGAATTGTAATTTTACATTCCTGTCACTGTTGCAGCTGGGTTAGTTTAGATGAAGAGATTTACAGCCAGGACACCTAAGAAGCCTTTGTTCATATTTTCACAAAAGTGTTTTGCTGTGACCAGTAGAAACTTTTTTCAGGTAGAGATTTTTACTTGGAAAATCAGAGCCAGGGGAAAAAAATGCAAGAGGAGAATTATGATCTCATTACCTAGCTCTTGTGAGAACAGGATTTTGGACCAGATGAAGAGTCTTCAGGAAAAAACCTCTAATAATCAAATCTAGAGGTAATGAATGCATGAACTAGTTTCTCTGCATTGTTCTGAGAAGAACTGCACCGGATTTTTTGCAATGTTGCACAAATGAAAAAAGCTGTCCTTGAAATGTGCTTTGTGTGCGAATTAAAGGATGAAGCTTCAACATTTCTCACAAAGCTGGATGATGCTGTGTAGCGCAGGTGCACCTTATCACACTTTGTGTGTCTTACAGTGGCCTTATAATTATTGTTATGTAAGTTTGTTTGCTATGTTTTTCTGAACCCTAAGGACCACACCTTAATGTTGCCTCCTCCTGTGCTGTAAAGTGCAAGTCCCTGCAAAAACAGTAGACATGCATCCATGTCCTGACTAATATCCCCACAGAGAAAGCCAATTAAGTTACACTATATATAAATTCACTACCTATATGATTTTTGAGCCAAGCACAATAACTTTATTTTTGTCTGAGCTATAAAGTATCAAAACATTGTAGGTCAACAAAGTTTTTACGTCCCCAAGACACACTTTACTTTAAGTCAATTAAGAAATTGGTTTCCTCAGGCCACGTTGATCAGTATAACTGTATCTTTTGCATATCGGCAGCAATAAACTATAGTCTTTAAATATTACCCAAAGAAAACATATTGAATCTAAATAGAATTGGTAAAAGTAATGCCTTTAATCTTTAGGTGTTTTAAGAATGTGCTGTGCTCACATATTTCCTAAGATGATATACATGAGTATACATTGAATATATCTGTTAACCTGAGACCATGCCTGGGACCCATGAGCTTATAAACACTTTTCTGTTTCTGTTGTTGAACCACACGATCAATCCTGTAAATCTCAGATGCAAAAAGAGTCTCTGTGAGTCTGATCTCTTTCATTTATTTCCCCCGGATGTCATAAAACAGAGTCTACTCGACGTCTTTCACCATTTCTCTCAAATTCCCACTCATTCTCACCTGCATCTTCTTCACATTCTTTGCATTCATATGCTCAAGTCATTTTATGAACATATAACCCTCCAGACAGAGCGCACCATTTCATTCCAATAACAAAGGTGTGTTCTTCTGAGCCATGTCACCAGGCAACAGCATGCTAATACAAAGCCTCTTCTTGATATACCCCAGGCTTTCTCTCAGAATCTGCTTAAAAACCTGGCTATGATATCCAAGCTAGAGTCAGGTTGCAGTGAATCAATTGCTTACCTTTGGCTCATTTAATGATGTTGTCATATCCTGAAATTCCACAAACTTTTAGTTCCTTGAACTTATTTTCCAGGAACTAAAAGGATCTTGTGGCCCATTGTTGTCTGTGTTTCTACCAAGGCCTGAAGTCCTGTGGAGATTATGCAAATCAGGCCTTGGTAGAAAGTAGTTGCACTACACCATCAGACCAGTAAGAAAAAGACAAAGGCCATTCAGCAAAGATGACACCATAGAAGGAGATAGACAGGCCAGCATCATTATGAGCACATACCAGTTAGCGTGTCACCATGGAGGAGATTCAACTTGTGCACGAGTTGTAAAGCTGTTTCAACGTGCCTGAGACGCTCGACTTAAATACATTTTCAAAGCAATTGACCGGTTGACCGAATTAAAGAGTGATCATGTTAACTGATGTTTTTCAGCATGCATCCCTCACAAATGTGTAATGTTATTGTGGGCGGCCAGTGGAATAAATACACTGTGGTTACTCTACCAATCACAAATGTTCAACATAGCAGGCCCTGCCCCACAAAGCACCTGGACCTTTGGAAAGTACCCCCAAACAGGAGCATTTCAAGGGGAGATGAACTACCCCAGAACTAAATTTAGACCTTAGTTCTTGCTGTTGAAATATGCATAGTCCCTCAAAAGGTCCCTAGTTTCTGGGTAAAGTTCCTGTGGTTGAAAACTCAGAAACTCTACGCTCCAGTGTCACACACAGTACCCTTGTCTGCTCAGGTGAACATTCAGAGTAGGGGTGTTGTCTTAAATGTCTGACATGGAGGAATTAGAATTCAGAAGAGGCTGAAATGTTTTCTATTTGGTAGTTACTGCATATATCCTGCAGTTGGATCACATAACACAAAATCCCTGTCTTATTCTTTGTTCAAAGTTTGATAACCAGACGGGTCTGTGAGGGAACTTTGAATACACCATCTTTGCTTACTGAATACACAATGTTCAACACCAAGGTGTAGGTTTCTGTATGATGTCTTTGTGTCTGTGTAGTATGGTGGCCCTGAAGGGCAAAACACAACAACATTTCACAAAACACATTTTAATCTGAGTTGGAAGGAATGGAAGAGGAGATGAAAATAATAAAGGAATATTTCTACAAAGGATACACATGTAATGTAGCCTAATACGCCTATGCTGCAGGCTACATACAATATTAGGAAACCCTCAGGTCTCAGAGTCAGGTGTCAGACCTCAGGTGAAAAAGCATCTGGTCTTCCAACTTCCTGTCAGTAATAGAATAGAAACAGGAAATGATGTTAAGCTGTCGGCTTCTGTCCAATCAGAAACAAGAAGTGTTGTCCCTACCCTTTCCACAGATTTGCACAGATTTTAAAATACTATCAACTCTCAGTTCTTAAAGCTGTTATGTATATTTCTCTCAAAGTAAAGATCTGAGGTGCAGAAGGGTTGGAGTAGATTTCTGCAGCTAATTGAAACATGGAAGGTCAAACAATCGAGGGTCAATGAGGTCACTTTACTCTCCTGTTCAACAGGAAACACATGAAAACAACCTGAAGGTTGCTGAATGGAAATCTTTTCTATGTATTGACCAAAAAATGGAAACCCTAAGGCAAGAGAGCAGGGAAGCATGAATGGATTTGTAGAATACACCTGGGTCATCGAAACAGATAATCAATATACAGTATTATATGAAAATAATTTCATACAAAGTCGTATAAAAGTGACTTTCTTCCAACCCACACTTCCAGGGTATTAGGATTATTAGGAACAAAAATCCCTAAGAAAGTTCCCAATAAGAAAAGAACAGATAATGCAGAGTCCATGATGATCAGTCAGACTAGGATCGTTTTTCACTTTGCCTCAGAGAAGTTGCCGGGTTTCCTCTTTGCAAGGCACAGTTCTATCCTTCATTTGTGTTGTCTGAAATGGTTTTCGGAAGTGGTTTTGAGCCCATGCAGTGCACCTCCATCTAGTATTGTTTTTTTGGCAATGTCTCTTTTGTACAGAGATTTCTTCAGATTCTTTGAATCCTTTCATTATAACATGTTGTGTACATTATACAATCCTCAAATTCTTTGCAATTTAATGCAGAGGAACATTATTCTGAAACTTAGAACCATTTGTTCATGCAGCCTCTCAGAGAGTTGCGATGCACTTTCGATCTTTCCATCTGATATACTCTGCCTCTCTGAAATAACCATTTTAAACCCAGTCATGTTACTAACCTGCTACAGCTTAACCTCCTTACTTGGTAGAGTACCATACAGGTATATTTTGGTGTTACACAACTTTTTAGTGATTTGTTGTCCCTGTCTGAACTTTTTTTTAACTTTTTGTCAGCATCAAATTTAAGATGAGCATACATTTTTTCATACAACAATACTTTTTTCAGTTCCAACATTTGATGCTGTCTGCACTATTTTCATTTAAAAATAGTGTACTAGCATTAAATATGTTCTGTATATTTCACAATACTGGAGTGAATATGTGAGCAAAGTTGTACATGCTTACAACTGCACAACCAGCGAGGCAACAGGATACTCCCCTTTCTATCTGCTCTTTGGTAGAAACCCCTGCTTGCCAATTGATTTGATCTTTGGGATAAATGATGAGGAAGGATGCAACTCACACCAAGAGTATGCCCAAAAATGGCAACAACAAATGAAAGAAGCATATGACATTGCATCCAGAACCATTAAAAAGACTACAACTAGGGGTAAAACATATTATGATCAAAAGAGGCAAAGTTCGGTGCTCTCTACAGGTGACCGTGTTCTTGTGAGAAACATGTCAGAGCGAGGAGGACCGGGGAAATTGCGCTCATATTGGGAAGATCAGATACATGTTGAGATTTCTGAAAAAGGAAAAGACAGCCCAGTTTATGAGGTAAAGCCTGAGCGTGGCACAGGGAGAGGAAGAATCCTCCATCGCAACATGTTGATGCCATGTAATGCCTTGCCACTGCAGGAATCCCAAAATCTGGTGAGAACACAAAGATCTCACACTCAACAAAAAAAGAGACAAAATGACTGTAAAACACAGGAAACATCAGAGGACTCAGAGAGCTCAGATGAGGAGGAATATCACTGGGTTCATAGACTGAGACATTGTCAACACCAGCATGGAGAGCAAAATGTTGCACTTCCAATGACTCCTGAAATCGTACCTCAGCATGAGTTTGCTGCTGAGGCAGTGGAGTCCAGGATTGAGACTCCAGTACAAATGTTTGTGGACGACAACATTACCGGATATGTCACTGATGGCTATGACTCACAGGAGGTGACAGAAACTGCTCAACTAGCAGATCCACCTTGTGATCAGGAACCAGAATATTCTGTCACACAGCCACGTAGGTCGCAGAGAGACAGGCGTCCTAAAGAGACATTAACCTACAAGTCTTTAGGTCAACCTAGTCATCGTGTGGTAGGGCTGCACACAAACCCAGTGTATGCAAATACAGTTGTGCCAGGGTATGGACAATGTGGGTTGCCCTGGCTGCTTCCACAGATGTTTGGAACACACTTTGTTTATCTTTCTCTGATTCCTGTAGGACACCACTGATAAACTGTATGGACTGTTGCAGATAATTCTCTGAAATATGGACACTGTAACATGGACTGTTTGTGAACTGAGTGGTTACTGTCCATTACAGAGTATCAGGTGACAAGGACTGAAAGGACCAAAGAAAAGAGATATGTCACAAGGGTTCATATGTAAGTTGCATTGTAAGATGCTATGCACTTGAGTTATGTACCGGGAAAGATGGCACTAAAATGATGTGGATGGCATGTTTTTAAGGTCTCCGGAGCATCCAGTGTAATAGAAGAAAAGTGTTTGTATCAGAGCATTAGTGTAGTATCGCTCTATTGTTAAAACTGCTCAGTGTTACTGTGTAGTAGTGTGTTGGAATCACATGGTATGCAATAGTAATGTACGCAAATGGTAAACCTGTTAAAATGCACTTAAGGCTGTTGACTTATTTCTAACTTTCAAGAGAAATCAATTGCCAATTTGTGAGATATGTAAGTTACAAAAGTATCTAATGTTAAAGTTAAACGTATTGTTTGACTACGGCTATAACATTCCTTAGCAAGAGTAATGCTGCAATTTTATTGCTAACAACATTTCATTTTGCAGGGGAGGAATTTAGCACCTGTAAAAAGATGTTTTTGTATATTCATTTTATATTAATATTCAGTAATCTTTGTAATGAAAATCAATGTTCTGTATTTTAGGGTTAGTGACCAGTTAGGTTGTACTGCACCGTCCCGTAGGTGGCAGCAGATACCGATTTATAACACAAGAAGGGAAAACACAGAAGAAGTTCCAGGGAGTGGTCTGTATAAGTGATCACTCAGCTAACTGTACTTAACAAATATGTTCAAACACACGCCCTCTAAAGGAATCATCAAAGTTATTATTACCACACCAAGGGTAAACACACATGATCCTACTGTAAGGTGTTTTGTTATTGATTGTAGACAGTTCACTGCCTTATGTACATCTCCATAGGGAGGAACATTCTTCTCTAAGCATCGCCTCCACTTCCTGATTTCTTAACATTATCTCTCTTTTAGTTTCTCTGCACTAACTCTCTGTAAAGCCTGAAACAGATTTAAAATCCTTCCTTTCACCTATAATGTTCTTATTGATCAGTAGTGTTATGCCCGTTCACACTAAAAATGAACTTGTTCAAAGTTCAGTTCATACAGACTAAAATGAACTGGTTCACTTTCATAGTAAGCAAAAATTAAAGTGCCAAAACTGCAGTACTTGCATAAGTGAGTTAATCCCAGTAGAGGCAAAATAAATACTTGTGGTCAGTAGAGCTCATTTGTCTCATTTATAACAAGTGTAGAGATGAACTTCAAAAGAACCCCATCATTTGAATTTTATTAGGTTTAAAGTTTAGAAAGATCGGCAGCTCTTAGTTGTTCCTGCTAGCGAACTGTCTCACAAGCCATCTCAGCTATTTCCGTTATTGAACTTGATATCTTCCTTTTGTTTGTGGCATCGGGACTTTTTTGAGGATTCATATACAGTATATAAGAAAATATCGAACACAAAACAGTGTTTCCCACACGGACTATACCTGCAATAGATTCAGATATAGTTGCACAAGTATATTTACCAACCGTTTACATATGTATCTTCATTCTTTTGCACGTTTATGATGGCCATCTATGATTCATCCCTTGTGTGCTTTTTCTTTTGTCTTTAATCAATAGATGATCAGAGAGACATGCTGTTAAGTCTCATACAGAATCAGAATCAGAATCAGCTTTATTGGCCAGGTATGCTTGAACACACAAGGAATTTGACTTAGGTAAACTGTGCTCTCTTTGTACAAGGCATAAGAATAAGACATACAAATAAAAATAAAATAAAAATAATAACAATAACATCAGCTATAAATACAAAAGAACAACAAATAGGCTTGACTAATATGTACAGGCTAAAATAATATGATAACAGTTCAGTGGTGATTAGCAGAGGTAGTTTTTACATTATAAAAAGAGTAGTTAAATAATAAAATAAATAGAAATATGCAATACTGCTTGGAGAATTGTTGCATTGTATATTTACATGTATATTTACAGAGAGTATTTATCTGACAGGTATGACACTGTTATGGTTTAGTGTTCATCAGAGTGACAGCCTGGGGGAAGAAACTGTTCTTATGGCGGGTTGTTTTGGCGCACAGTGATCTGTAGCGCCTGCCGGAGGGGAGGAGTTTAAGGAATTTGTGTCCAGGGTGTGAGGGGTCAGCGGTGATGCTACCTGCCCGTTTCCTGGCCTGGGACCGGTACAAGTCCTGGATGGGGGGCAGGTCGACACTGATGATTTTTTCTGCAGTCCTTATAGTCCGTTGCAGTCTGTGTTTGTCTAGTTTGGTTGCAGAGCCAAACCAGACAGTGATGGAGGTGCACAGAACAGACTGGATGATGGAGGTGTAGAACATGATCAGCAGCTCCTGGGGCAGGTTGAACTTCCTGAGCTGACGCCAGAAGTACATCCTCTGCTGGGCCTTTTTTCTGATTGTGTCTATGTGGGAGGTCCACCTCAGGTCCTGGGAGATAGTGGATCCCAGGAACCTGAAAGAGTCCACAGTAGACACAGTTCTGTTCAGGATGGTGAGGGGGGAGGAGTGGAGGGGGGCTTCTCCTGAAGTCCACTGTCATCTCTACCGTCTTGAGCGGGTTCAGCTCCAGATGGTTCTGACTACACCAGAGAGCCAGCTGTTTCACCTCCTGTCTGTAAGCAGGCTCGTCTCCGCCCTGGATGAGACCGATGATGGTGGTGTCGTCTGCAAACTTCAGGAGTTTCACCGAGGGGTCTCCTGAGGTGCAGTCATTGGTGTAGAGGGAGAAGAGCAGTGGGGAGAGAACACATCCTTGTGGGGCGCCAGTGCTGATGGTCCTGGTGCTGGATTTGATGCTCCCCGGCCTCACCTGCTGTCTCCTGTCAGTAAGGAAGTTGGTGATCCACTGACAGATGGAAGCCGGCACTGTGAGCTGGGTGAGTTTCATGGTGCAGGATGTCTGGGATGATGGTGTTGAACGCTGAGCTAAAGTCCACAAACAGGATCCTAGCGTAGGTCCTGGGGGAGTCCAGGTGATGCAGGATGTAGTTCAGACACATGTTGACGGCATCCTCCACTGACCTGTTTACCCGGTAGGCAAACTGCAGAGGGTCCAGCAGGGGGCCTGTGATGTCCTTCAGGTGGCTCAACAGCAGTCTCTCGAATGTTGGTTACATGTATACAGCTACAGTTTTCTAAGTTCTACTGAGTACTATAGTGCAAAAACAAAAGGACTAACAATGTGGAACATGAATGCATTTATCTCTGCTGTGAAAAGGTTACAGATGTGCACTGAAATTTTTTTTTTAATGATACAAAAGGAGACACAAGATTGAGTCATTATTGGTATTGGTACATAAATACTGATCAAATAAATGTTTCGCACTATATGTTTTCAGGAGCCCCAAAACCTCCTGATGGTAAAAACTATGAAACAACTAAGGGCCCGATCTACTAAGATCCCAAATAACGAGCGCTAAATTGCACATGCAAACAAAAACAATTGTACGTGTTATTTAGGGGCATGTTGCGGGTGATCTACTATGATTGGGTGCGCAATTGATAACAGGTGCGAAAGTGGTGCGGACCGCCCTTATTTAGGATTTTGCGTGTGCTACCGGCTGTCACCATGATTAGTTTGGGAGAGCAGAGTGGGCGTAAATGAAAAATGAAGTTTGAAGTCATGGAGTTGGAGGTCTTGGTGGAGACAAATAAACACACTGGTGAACTCCAGTAGAGACATCTCAACATTGCCAAAATTTGGGCGAATGGAAAAAAACAAGTTATTTCATTATTTGAAAAGTGTTTGTAAGTTGTCCGTCATGACCTTAAAAAAATAAAAATCTCTTTTTTCTTAAATGGAGAATCTTCTTTAGATGTCTGACAATCCCAGCAGCACTCCTCAAATCAGCTCAGACCAGAAAACACTTCAGCAGAGCCCCGCAGACGTCCAGATTGTTATGATGACATTGATCGGGAGTTGCTGCAGCAACAAAGAAATCAGACAGATGGGTTACAGGCCATTGCACAGGAGGTGAGAGCTGTGTCCAATGTGGTGCGCGCCCTCCGCTGTGACACTCGGACCATCGTTGCGCACACGAGGCAGCTGGTCAGTGCTGTGTCTCGGCTGACAATGGCCATCAATGCCCTAAGATAAGTTTGATCTCTGTCAAAACATTGTTGAGACTACAGTACAGCCTTGTCTCGTGACCCTCTATTTGTTAAATTCCAACTTTTGACTTGACTTGGAGCGATGTTAATACAAATTTGAGCATTAATTGACGTTCCCTTTGCATATAGCTGATAATCGGAGGTCACAACATTCACTCAAATCAATGTACCTAAGATCGATGGTTCCCCCCGGCCTCTGTGGACTCTGTGAGGTGACCTCTGCCATTCTCTTTGCTGCTCTGCACACTCCAAGAAGGTAGCTCTAAAATGAGTGAACTGAATGATTAAGTGAAAGGTCTTCTGTTGATTACTCTGGAGGCTCTGCTGGTCCTGTCTGTACAGTAAAAGCAGTAAACCATCATTACTCCCAAGGCACAAGTACACATGTTGACACACAAATCCCCAAAGAAACCCTTCCTGGGTTTCTGGTTTCTTTTGGATACAAATATCAGTATGTGACAGTTTGGAAGAGGGGTGATCCAGGCTAAAGACAGCAAACCCTCATGATTGGGTCCTTGTGTTTATCCAGAGAGCTGTTAAATGCAATATTGAAAATCAATTACTGGAATGCAATGAAATAGTCTTTATGATTACAGGTCACCATCAGGTATTGACTTTTAGAGATGGTCTTACTGACTTGAAATGGGTGAAGACTAATGTAATAATGAGCAGCCATGAGATACACATGTTCTTTGGGATACTATAGTAACCTTCAGTGCACAGCTAGTGTGTTTAAAAGGCTGTTGAGGATGAAAAAGAGATAAAAGTCCTCGTATTTTCATGTCAGACAGTAAGATATATACAGAAAATATCCAAGAATAAAATGTGTTTTCATTTAAGTCTTCTGTTAAAATAATAACTTCTTGTCAGTTAACTTCAAGAACCTGATAACAGTAAAACCAAGAATCTCAAGATAGCTATAAAAACACACCAACAAGTGGACAATTCTCATCCTTTGAGGGGTTTTGTTTCTCCTTCTGCTCCTTCTGTTTCAGAAAGTGAACACTTAACCGCAAACAGGCCGTTGAAAATTCAGTCACAGAGAGATTAATGATGTTCTATAAAAAAGTGTAAAAATGCTGAATGATGAAAAGATACATGACTGATGTCTGATTTACCTTGAACTAAACGACTCAGCAGAAACTTACCTAAATGTATCCACTATGTCATCACCTAACAATGCGTGTATATTTTTGTGTTTGTGTGTGTGTGTGTGTGTGTGTGTGTGTGTGTGTGTGTGTGTGTGTGTGTGTGTGTGTGTGTGTGTACCGCATCACCAGGGCTATAACATTGTAACATCGAGAACACTACAGTCACACCTCCCTTGATTTTTTTCATTCCGTTTTCTTTCTCTTTTTTTTTGGTCGGGGAGTTTGAGGAATCACTTTCCCTACAGTTAATTTGAATCAGTTTGTCGCTTTGATTTGGCTTTATGTTATCACGCTACACCCAAAAAAATTTGCTTCACTTTTGGTCTGAACACATCTGAGCTTCAGTGGCAAACAAATACTAAAAGGTTGAAAAGGATGCTGAAATACTGACAGCATCACAAGCTGGACGTGTAAAAGGTACAAATTTATACTTGTAAGAACTCTCTCAGAGATCTTTAAGGCCGTCAGACCATCGATTACCAGTGTAAATTCATGGCACCGGGCTGTCAGCCTTCTGCAACAAAGTCCTGAGCAGCTATTTATTTTCCTTGAGACAGTGTTGTGCAACTTTAATCCAGAACTGAGACTAGAGTCCAACTTGCATCCTGCTTTTCAGATGGAGGACTCACTTTACAAATTGATCAAGGCTATTTGTGTGCGTGTGTGTGTGTGTGTGTGTGTGTGTGTGTGTGTGTGTGTGTGTGTGTGTGTGTTGTGTGTGTGTGGATGCCTGCTGAAGCAATATCATGTGTCTGCTGAGCCTGCAGCTTCAGGACTAAAATTCTCTGACGGCATCTCAAGGACCCTTGTGTTGTGACAGGTATGGTTATAGGATTAGGGTTAGGGCAACAGTTAGACCCAAAAACGTGGTCCTTGGTGATCCAATGCACTCGCTGGTGCCGTGACAAACAGCAATGGTCTTAGAATTTCGATGCCAGAAATGGAGTCCTGTTGGGAAAACCCTCACCATCTGAATTGATACCTAGTATTACCTCATAAATCCAAAACAACAAAAACAAACCATACCTTGAATATCAGGTGGGTTGCTTGTATCTTTGAGTTTTTCAGACACCTGCAGTGATCCCACCACAGCCAAATGAATGAGTGTGTCCCCCCATTAATAGAGCCATGTTGTGCATTGAGCACGACACACAGCGCTGTGACTTCATTAATAGTTTAAATATCCAGAAACTTGGGAAGAACATTAACGAAAAATTGTTTTCTGCACATCTTAAAGGCCTCACACAGTCAGTCATGGTGAGTGAACAGTCCTCTTTATAAAGGTACTGGGGGCTCGACTTGGACTCAGAGCTGGATACAGGTGACTATAGACTCAGGTAATGAGGACTCAGCTGCAACTTGGGTTCTTTGGTGGCTCAGTCTTGAGAACTGGGGACCTCAAGCTGTACTCAGTCTCTAGGTTTGGTGACTCAACTTCAACGCTACTTTGAGAAGAAAAATATTTCATTAGCTAGCGCAAATGTGGGTTGTTTTGCATGATGCAGTGTGATTGTGTCTTCACTTTTAAACGTAGTTCTCCATCACAGTAAGCTGAATACAAATCACACTCTGATTTTGTGCCTCACATATAGTCATAAAGTTTGAGTTCTTAGAGGGAACTTCAATCAGACTCAGCCAATGCAGATCAGCCAGTGAGAGTCATTCAAATCAAATTTACTTTGTACTGCTTGCTCTGATTTCTCTACCTTTGAATGCACACCAATTGGCTTTGCAGGCCTCCAGCGTGTGAAGTAGAGATGACCTATGACGGAGTGTCAATATCATTTCTGCTCCTTCAGCCTCAGCCAGTTTATTCCCTTTCAGACATCAAACAGCCGCAGTCTGACTGTGTGTGCGTCTGCTCTGTGAAAGGAGGGGGGACGGAATAAGGTTTGGACGACTTATTTTTATGACACTGATCCTGGGACCTTTCTTCATATGCCAGTCGGCAAAATGGCATTACACGTTTCTTTCTCCCGGTTTATTTGCCCTCCCTCTTATCTGCCACATGAGAGGCCCAGACAACCCCCCATCAGGAGACAGATGATAATTGTCGGCACCTTTCCAGGAAGACGCAGGTAAAGGGAAATGGACTGGCATTTATCTCCCCATTAGTGTGGTGGTCAAGGCGAAGAAGATGGAATCGAGGCTGCAGGCAGCTGGAAACAATCTGATTGTCCCTCTCTTGCAGACCAGAGTTTAAATCACAACCTCAGCAACTACATTTCTCTCATGAATGAGAAATGAAAAGCTGTGAAAATTAAAATTCTTTCATCAAATTTTCATTCTAAACCATTGGATGTCATGTTCACTAACATATGTTAATAGGTCTGTAGGGGAAAGAGGGATAATGGCAAAGTGGGACATAATTGAACACTCTCATTAAGTCGCACATAACAGTGATGATCAGACCTGAGCCGTTACTCCCCCTGTAGTTATCTTAATCATGTTCCCTCTGCCACACATGGAAACTATATAAATGCTAATTGCTCTTTTGTAATTGTACACAAAGCCAGATGTTCCCTGCACATGCTAATAATTTGCAGCAGGCCCATGAAGCTGCAGCAACCTTTGTGATCGCACAGATAAATGGCTCTGCTGTTAAACTGTTCATTTGTTCTAACCTTTTAGTGCTTCGCTGAATCAGTGAGCACGGCATTACGCTGTTCATTTGGTGTAATGTGACACTCACACAGGCTGGCTGCTGCTGGTGTTGCAGTGGCTTGACCTTTCCAAACTACTCTCCGAGGGCATGTCTGTAAATGTCGGATCACTTCCTATTATGGGACAAAAGTTACCCATGTGTTATATCTTGTTTTGCAGCTTTTGAATGCTAAATGACCAAATACTGATACCCAGTGTGTATCCTTCAACCAAAGAAGTAACAAGTACTCAGAAGTTTGAATCCCTTGGACAGTCAAGATGTCAAACACCACCTTTGATATTATTATATTATAATTCATATTATATTATATTAAGATTAGAGCTGCATACCAACACCTGTGAATCAATGTGTAGGAAGATTAGTTAGAAAGTTTTTATGCAGTGAAATGTATGAACCAATACACTACAGTGACTTATGGAGTTGTTAGTCGACAACTGGATATGACATAGAGTTGGGGAGTCTCGCTGGGTTAAGCAAATGTCCAACATTAATTAATATGGATCTAAATGCCTTGTCAATAAAGAGGAAGAAAATGTTTACTTATCTGAACACGACTAACCTCAAGCTTTTAACTACAAACCTGTTAGAAGTCAAAAAGAGGAGCAAAGGGACAGGATTAGAAGAATTAACAGCCACAGGAGAGACTTGTGGAGCAGTGATACATAGCCGAAAGTGATGCAAGCGTGGTGGTAAGTGAGTGGCTTTAGCCAACCACAACTAATGAGTTCATGTCACAGGTTGTTAATTTATGATAACAAAGTGACAATACAGATGATTTAAAAAGGAGATGAGCAAATATAACATTGAAATGTCTGTTTAAGCAGTGGCGGTTCTAGACCAATTTTACTGGGGGGGTCAGGCTGGGGCCAAGGGTGTTGTCAGAGGGACTCATTCAACCCTGACAACAGAGACTGAGAAGGGCGAGGACCGGCTGAGAACAAACTGGTAAAACATCAGTGCATCCCTATATACTAGACATATATACTACTGTGTACTATATCAAAACGCAGACTGACAGCAGCTGTTAGGCTGTTTACACTCAACATGAGTCCCTTAGCGCTCAAAGCTTTTTTTATCGTATGATATTATTTGGGTGTGGAGGGGGGGCCACGGGGGTCCAGGTTTTGTTTTACAGGGGCACTGGCCCCTGTTGGCCCCTCCCCAGAACTGCCACTGCATTTAAGTCCTAATGTTAAACTGATAAATAGTAGAACTGTAGAGGAAACAGCATGGGAATGAACAATGTTTTTTTTACTTAGTACCTTCAGTCCATAATCGTCCTCCATATTGCACATAATCCCAGCGCTCTCTCTGTGCAGCTACATCTGTTTTTTTTCTTGTTGTTTTTTAAGGCTGATGAAAGTGAAGTGAGAGAGAGAGAGATAGGGAGAGAGAGAGAGAGAGAGAGAGAGAGAGAGAGAGAGAGAGAGAGAGAGGACAGTGTCCAAATATTTTGTTTTATAGGTGTTTGTGTCAGAAAACTCAGCCTGTATTTTCAGCCTGCTACTACGCACGTTGAGTAGAGGCAGAGTGGGAGAGTGGGTTTCAGTAGCATAAGTGGAAACAACCCCTTTTTTAAAGTCTTGTAAAGCAATTACTTTCTCAGCAGCTGTTTTCAGATAACATATGTTTTAATGTTATAAAAAATATAATCTGGAAGTTGCTGCAAAATTTCAGTCTCTACCTCTGTTTTGTTATTGCCACCGCTGTCCGTAACATAATTCTGCGTGGCTTGTTAAAACCCCAGCATCTACCTGCTAGCAAGTTTGAGATTTTTATCATAACTTCTCAAATTCCTGCAATTTCTGTGAAATAAATCTGCAAGAAGTGATGAGATCGGAGCCCGAAAGCCAAATACCCACACTGTTCTGCTGCAATAAACATTTCAAACCATTACTAGCATGAACTGTGTAAACTGACTCCAATGGTTGTCTCATGTAAAACAACTGAACAAGCCATCACATTTGAAGAGTTGAGATGTGTTGAAAAATATTTATATTAGTCTGATATCAGTCTGACAGTGGACAAGTTGCTGAACAAGCCCCAGGGTTGAACAAGCCCCAGGGTTGAACAAGCCCCATCTCAATCTGGATCTCCTGTTTGAGGAAGTAAACTGAGTTCATGTTGGAAAAAAAAAAGTTCCTTCAAAGTAAAGATATCCTGATTACTTTTCCTGATCCTAATCAGTCACCTTTATTGGGTAGCTCCAATATCTCTTGATTTTTTTTTTTATTGTATTATATATTCCAGCATGACATTGTTGACTAAAGCCGAAAAGCAAGTTTAATGTATTTTCCAATATGTTGTATAATACACCTCACAATATCTTTGAGTTTTTAGGCTGATCATCCTCCCTCAACTCAGCTGCTCTTTTACAGTTTGATTAAATCTGCACCACTGTGAAGACTTTGTCCTTCACTGTGTACAGGTATCACTTAGTCCATGAGGGGATATTTAGAAACTTCCGGAGCTCCACTAGATTTTAAAATTATGAATGTAGTTTTTATATACAGCATCAGTTCGGATGTTTGGAACATAGAAGGAAGGTCCAACACACGCCCTTGTAGGTGGACAGGAAATGTGAAAACACAGATTACAGGGTCATTGGTGCCCCTTGTGGGGGCTTAGAGTATGTCAGTGTTGTTAAATAAGTGTGGCCTGAGGTAATGGGGGGGATGTAGCAGCTGGCCATCTGTACAGACCTGAGGCATCGCCAGAAATTCAGACCTGATGCTCTTGATTTATGTCGCAGGCTGCAGAAATTTCTAAGAAAGAATTCCAGATTTATCTGCACCACCCCTCCCTGTTTTACAATGTGTGTATGTGTATGTGCTTGTTGATGGTTGTTCACAAGAAGCCATGTCTGCCTTCTAAGATTTTCATTTTACAAAGACAGCGAATGTTTTTTATGCCTCTCTACCTCAGAAGCATTTTCTGGTTCCATTTATATCACACCAATACAAATAATTTCACTTTGTTCCCGTTCATTTGTCAATATGGTTACTTTGGTTTTTTTGTATTACTAGTTTTTAAAGGATTGGTACATGTGACATGGTTTCCAACACGGAGCACATAAAACTTGACACAAAACAAAAAAGGAAGGAATTCAAAAGGTAAAAGCTTAATAAAACCTTCAAAATTAAAGACAGAACAAAGAGAGGACAAAGCATTTGTTTCTCTTTCACTGATATTAAAAGATTCAATTTCCATGGTCACTATTTTCTTGACTGCTTGAATCAACAGTGAGCATGTGTGCCAAGCCATCCTGAGCTGATCTGTACCCACTTGTCAATGCTTGTTTCCACACCACACCACATCACATCACACCACACCACACCACACCACACCACCAGACATGGTTAGTCTTGGATCCCAGGAGTGCCTCTCTGCTTTGCTCCTCTAAAAGTATGTGCCAAGTCTATTTTCAATGGAGGCATCAAGTATGTGCCAGGCTGGAAAGGAAGGAAGTGGATATAGAACTGCACAGAGCGTCTGCTCACTTCTGAAATAAAACACCACGTGCAGGCTCCCGTCTGTATACCAGATTGCATGGACAGGAAATAACTACTGAGGACGAATATATTGTTAATAACTATAAAACATTCACGACTGGACTCTTCACTATTAACTTTATCTGTAGGCTACAGCACAACATTAAATAACCTAAATATAAACGTAAAACAGACCAACAACTTCCGCTCTTAAAATCTGAAGACCATGCGGAAGTGCTAAAAATTGCAGTTCATCGAGCGCTGGCTGCTGAATCACTTACACACCCATTCAAAAAAGACGATCTTTACAGCAATAATAAACATGTTTACAGCCTGGTTCAAAAAATGGTTTAGGTCTGAATAGCTAATTTCTCTCTCGGCACACACTGTACAGGGGGGGATTGTTTTTTTAAAACTCTGTATTTTTGAAGATATTTTTTATTTTATTTTTTTCTATTCTCTTCCTCTTGTCTGCATATATATTTCTGGTTTGTGTCATGTTTGTCACAAACTGTCAAATATTAATGCAATTTATTCTTGCAGCAAAAGAAAAGAAAGAAAACATTTTTCTTCTGTGCTTGTGACTGTGTGCATGCGACCATCACCATCGCTCTTAGAACTCTGGCCTATCTTTTATTGACAGCTAATATCATGTTCTGTAAAATTTTTGAAGATATTAAACTTATGAGTTTTGTCTACATATGGGAATGGCTTACTTGATTGACAGACAGGCACTCTGTAGTTATCGAAAAGGCTAAAGACCTGCCTCTTTACCTCACACTAGCTCTGATGAAGTTAGGTTGAGTTCAGCATTTCAATATGGTAAAGTTCTGATACACAAATTTGGTTTCCGACAAAGTTAAGCAAGGTCTATGTGAAATTTCAGGGAAACGTAGCCTAGAAACCATCATTTGCAATTTTCCTGCCGTCTTGCCTCGTTCTGTTACTCCTCAGTCCCATTTGACCATGTTGGTTTCTGTTGTTTTGCCAGCCATCATGCTGTAAACATCACATTGTGGCTTCTGCTGTGTACTTTTTGGTGTCATGTCCTTCCTTCTGAGACTCTGAGGGAAGACTTCACATTATAAAAACTTTGGAAACAAGAAACTTCATAAAACATCAGGGACAGAGCTCCTTAAACTTTGAGACAATTTTAAGATTGCATAAATGAAAGGGGCATATGAATGGGTTTAGTGTACAGTGTCAGCCAGGGGGTTAAAGCACAAGAAACTTTGTGGGGAAATCATGTGATTAAAATAAATTCCAATAGAACCCCTAAAGATGAATAAAGAACTTTAAAAAAACAAGGTTAAGCCCTTCCTTGATTCCCCTCCACACCTGGGATGCAGTTTGAGCATTTTAATGTCAAGGTCAGAAGTTTACTTTAATGAGGCGTGCTGTAATTTTGAGATCAAATTCAAATCAGGTCATGGGGGGCAGCAAGGAAGAGAGGCGCGAGGCAGACGGAGACGGAGCTCCAGTCTCAGCTGTTTGCCCGGAGACTCATCCCACTGAGACCACATGGGGACTGCAGACGTGATCTTCTTCACTTCCTTACTCATTATTACACAACATGACCCACTTTTTGTTGGATGAACAGGAGGTCAGACCTGCAACACACCCAGCTTTAAAGGTAAAACAATTGACAAATGTGAGTACTTCACTTGAATGTTATTCATATTTTTTTAACGTTGGTTTTTATGTCCATTGGACGGTTTCTCTGATGATGTAAGTTGTGACATTTCAGGGAGATGTTGCACTAACAATTTCCTGTGTCTGTTTCACTGAGGTTTTTCCAGTGTTGTGCCCTTTGGAAACTAGATGTAGGTAATTTGTGTATTGTGTAATACACAAAAGAGTTGCATTTGAGAGCAGAGCTCTTGACTCTAAGATAGCCAAAATGTTAATTTATTATGCCCAACCCCCGTTTGGGGGGCAAAAGAACCTTTCTTGCTGAGACAAATGATCTGGATCTCTAAAAAGAACGAAAACTCCCATCACTAGGAGCATTAACTCTGAGATGTTTTACTTGAGAAAGAAGAAAGATCCAAACCCTGCTGTTTCACAGTAATATAGAATGTATAGATCGTAATTAAGAGTGTACATCCTTTGTAGACTTGAAGTAATCTGTGGATCTTTAGAGATATAGCGTTTTTGGATTAAATCTTTAACTGGACCTCGGATCATGGGGACCAGGAGGAGGGCCACCCATTAGACTTTTAACAGGTTTAAATGTTAATTTTAACTTTGTTGATTTTGAACACAACTAAGGAACTAACTGTTATAAAGGTTAGCATCTTTGTTAATGGATCAACGGTAAACAAAAGAAAGAAGTTTATGAAAAAAATCCTGCACTAAAGTCCTGCAGCCTAAAATAGAAATCAATGAGCCACACCAAAGAGATCTGAGGCCATCTATACTTGTAAATGAAAGAAATGCTTTTGCTGGGTGAAAACAGCTAAAAAGCTGTTGTTTGACTTCTATGATTTGATTGTGATATTGTTTACGTAATAATCCGACCTAATTCAACTTCTGTGTATGGTCTGTGTAAATGGCAGAGCTGGCAGGACAGAACAGCGCTGTGTGTGTGTTGTGGTGTATAAAATCATAAACCAGGCCACCAAGATTAGGGCCCTGTTTGGTTCAGTGTAGAGTATAGAGGTGGAGTAGAAGGTTGTGTTCGGTGCAGCTGCAAAATCTCTATGTAATGTAATAAATCAATAACTCAATCAACCTTTATTTATACTCAAGAGCTCATTGAGGGGAAACCCTCATTTACAATGATATCGAGTCATTTACAGTGACATTTAAAAAACAAACAACAATGCATCAAGAGTATCAAAGCCATCAAATAGGATAATTTTTTTGATTTGGATATAAAATAATTAAAAGATCAAATAAAATAATACAAATAAAAGGAGGTGTTGGGGATTGACTATAAAAGCACTAAAATAGGAAGGGCCGGTGGTTACAATGATACAATAAATATACACAGGTTAACCTAGCTTAAACAGTTGCCGAGCAGGGATGAAAGGTTAAAAATTAAGATTCTGAATTGTCCAAAACGTAAAAGTGCATTTAATTCAGGACGTTGCTGCAACTTGTTCCAGGAGTCAGGAGCAGAGAAACAAAAAGCATTTTTTTCCAGTTCTGACCGAACTCGAGGAACATGCAAAAGTAGCTGGTTTGAGGCGCGAGTCTGATATAAACGGTCTGGGTAATGAAGAAGTTCAGTAAGGTAGGTTGGTAATTTTCCTAAAACAGCTTTATAGATTAAAAGATTCCAATGGATATTGTGTCTTTCATGGAGAGAGGGCCAGCCAACCTTATTGTACAGAATGCAACGATGTGTGTGAAAGGGGTCACCTGTAATAAATGGTAACGCAGAGTGATAAATGGAGTCAAGGCGTTTGAGGGTTGAGGATGGCGTGTTTCTGTAGATCATGTCCCCATAATCCAAGACTGACATAAAAACAGCCTCCACAACCCTCTTTCTACAAAACATTGGAAATATAGATCTGTTTCTACAGAAATAGCCGTTATTTTGTCTGAGTCTGTCTGCAATATTATAAATATCTACATTAAAATTGAGGTTCTCATCAATGTAAATACCTAGATATTTATACTCTGTGACTCTTTCAAATTTTAATCCTGTTTTTGTGACTATATTTACATTATTGTGCTCTATTAATTTGGCTCTGGAAAATAGCATCACTTTTGGTTTGTCAGCATTTAGAACCGGCTTTAAATCATCCAAAGTATCTTGCAGGTTGTTGAAAGAGTCTTGTAGATTACTGGCAGCAAGTTGAATAGAATCAGCAATACAATACAGTGCAGTAGCATACAGATGTGCATGACAGTTGGGCAAACAAGAAACAATATTGTTAATATAAATAGTAAATAAAGCCTAATGACTGAAGACAATTGCAGTCAGGGGGTTTCCTGCAGCTTTAATATCTAATAACTGAAGTAATACAGTAATAGGAGGTTTACAACAACTTTTTCCATATTGCAGAGACTTGTCTTCGTACATCATCCAATCATACAATCTACAAAAGAGCATCAGATCTTTTCAACAAAAAATAACATGTCCAGAAAAAGACCTCACCTCCTCATCCACAAGGACTCATCAGGTTGTTTTTAGAAAATGTTGGCCTGTATTCATTCTACTGGAAAACCTCTGCAGGAGAAAACAGACACATCAGCAGCTGAACAGATCAGAAGGATGGGCAAGTGTCCAAGTTAGGATCTGAAGAGAACAGCTTGAAGGCTAATGAGCCAGTCAAGTGTATATCCTGCAGAAAAATATGTCAGGAGCTGCTCTCATCTCGCCGATGTGCTCATCTGAACTCTGGCTTAATTCCTCTTTAGGCACACAGACCCTTCTTGGAATTTTGAAGCTAACCAAGCAGAATAAACCTATTAACCTGTTGGACAACATGTGAAAAATACCACATCACAACGTTCTGCAGATATCAAACTGAAGAAAATCTCCCCAAAAACAGAGATGAAGGAGCAGTCCGGTCTGCAAGGTTTTATAAAAAAAGGAAAGTAGAGTTAGATTTGAGTCATTTTAATGTGCAGATTTAAACCTTAAAACACTAAACTGAAGAAAAGGATGGCTTGGTCATTCATCTCCACTTTGCAGTTCTTCTTGGCATCTTACATGACTGAAAACAAAGTGCATGTTTCCTGTTGTTCCCATCTTGCAGATAAATGAACAGGAAAGATGTGAACTACCCATAGTTCCTTTAGTCATCTCTTTCTTTCTGTCATGTGTGCACTCAGCAGAGGTTATAACCTGCTCTATAGATGACAACAGGAAGTCTACTGATTTGACTGTCAGACAGCATCTCAGCCACTCTGACACACTTGATTCCATTAATTCTGAGCAAGCTTTGAGTGTGTTTATGTGCACACATGTCTACATGTGCACTTTTATGCATGTTAAAGCTTTAATAAAGTAAGAAAGGTTTATCAACTAGGGAATTGAAATGTGAAAAAAAAATCCATTTAGACAATGTGTTAAGTCTTACATCTCCATTTCTTACATGTCAAACATGAAATTAACCCTTTCAAAGCCATGTTTGGTAGTTCTACTTGCTTGTCTTTGGCTAATACATTTATAAAGCAACATAGACTGTTAAAGAAAGTGGAAGTAGCCTCTGATTTCAGAAGTGAATTAAATTAAGAAGTGCCTTAAAATTACATTTAATTTAACTGCTCGTGGAGGACTACTCGCCTGTTTGCCAAAAATTAGTTGAGAAAAATAGCAGTGTTTACTTATTATGTAAAGTTTATGTAAACTGTAGGATTTTATTCATGTTCTTTGTCAACCATGTGGTCAATGTAAACTCAATGTCCAATATATGTAGCTTACTAGCGTATTCTCTGCCGATTTTAAAACAGATTTCAAAATTGGATTAATATTGATTTTTGGGACTTGCTACAATGCTTGGGTGTAATACCACGGCTGCTTGGAGCAGGACGATGACTCTCCCACGACAGCAGAAGTTGAAAGTTCTTTTTAAACTGGAAGACAGTCAATTTAAGTTGATTATGGATCAACTCAACATTTAATTTACATTATGGGACCCCATGAGACTTGTAGAAGTAAGATACTTTGGAAAAATATGGAATCGGGTTCTTACTTAAACCGTGTTACTGTTTCATTATCCATTTCTGTTCAAGGTGGTTTGTTTCTCTTTGTCGTCATTACTGCTGCACCACTTTCTGATTTCCCACATGACGGCCGAGGGTCACTATCACAAAACGTGTATGTGTGTAGCGTTCATCAAAAAAATGAGTAGCAGTAAAAGGTATTTGCGTTAAAACTTGTTTTTAACATATTAACTTTGACAGCCATAGTTTAAATACATCATTTTGTATTTACTTATTTGTATTTACTTATATTTGATAACTTTATAACCAGTGTAGTTATTAAACAAATTAATGCCATCATTTACTGTTTATTAGACCAGCGTTGAGCTACACATTTCAATTATGTAAGAACTCCCTAACTAGGCAGGGAGCCAAGACTGTATACAATATAGAAGCAGTCTCAGTGATGCCATCCACCAGTTTCTGAAGAGCAGTTTAAAGTCAAACGTAGGTGGTTGTCATATTGAAAATGTTAATCTATTCCTGGGTTTTTGCAGTCACCCTCAAGTGGACTTGAGGGTCCACTTGAGGGTGAAGTGCAAAACTTGAGGGTTTTGCACTTCCTTATTCATTCATTACGTTTATTTACAATCATTCTTCAATACCTGAGGTTGCTGTTTGGATAGGAGTAGGGGGTAGGGAACGAGTGTGGGAAAATGAAAATTTGCATCAGTGTAATTGTTTTTTATCATATACTGTGTATATATATTTATGTATCTATTTTTTGCTTATCTGAAAAAATGATTATCAGAGTGTCATTGTTTTTCTCACACTAAAGCTGCTGTAGCTGTTCAGTAGTAATTAATTGTTAGCTCTGTTCAAACTAACAACAGTCTTGCCCAAGTAGAGTTATATTAGATTAATATTCATTATTCACATGATGGAAACTGCATCATTACTTCTGGATCTAGCCCTGTGCTGAGTCAGTTGGAGTTTCAGGCGTTGCAGCTCTGTGGAAACGGACTCCTCCTCAGACTGCTTCTGAATCTGATGAGTGCCGGCAGAGTTTTTCCAGCAGACTCGGGAACACCAATCTCATGTGAATTCATGAGGGCAGAGGGGTAGGAGCGACTCCCCCTCCTAACAGTGACAGCTTTCCTGGAGTGAATCACTAAATGAGCCGGAGAGGAAGTCGCTGAAATGCATCCATAAGTATCTTGTGTTTATTTCAAATTCCTATTTTCTCCAACATGAATGGCACCTTGTTTTCATGATAATGTATTTATCTTATTTTTTGTCCTCTGTAAACCACTTTCTCTACACATGTGCCCTGTATACAGAGGAATATTGAGCTAAAGTGTTTCACTGGAGAGGGCTGTCACACCTAAAGGGGAGCATTGAAAATCCTAAATAAAAACTAGCATTCACTTGACCTCATGTGTTTTTGTATGTTGATTTATGTACATGTTTCTCATGACTGCATGTACTGCAGTACTAAGGTCCATGTAGGTACCCTAACAGGGTTCTCAAAACAGGAACCATCATCCACCACATGTAATGATCACTGTTGACAAGTTCCTCACATATCCCAACTATAAACTGTATTGAACATGGACCCAGACGAAGGCAAGAGCCATGCTGGGCTTAACCCAACTTTCAGTTAAAAAAGACAGGCAGAGTGGTGGAAATGAGGGATACTATACTTCTTCCCCTTTTATCATCATCATTGTTGTGAATGCTAGTATTAGACCAGTTATATTTGACTGCAGAAATATTAGAATCAGTCTAAGGTCACCAGTCTGCATTTCCTGTAAACAGTACGGGTTTACCATTTTTATTGGCATGGTAACTATTATCTGTACGAGCTGTTGATTTTTGTCTCTGTCCATTTCTCTCTCTCTGCATCTCTCTCTGTCCCACTCTCAGAGCCTTACATAGTTGCAGCAGATTGCTGTTCAACATGAGTCTGTGTCATGGTTCTGGCATAACAAGAGGCTGGTCTAAGCCTGGACAGGCTACAGGTAGATGATTGCAAAGTAGAGGGATCTAATAAGTCCATACTCATTAGGGCCATACCTCCCATGCTACTTTTAGAGACACAGATACCCTTCGGCACAAAAGTCAGCATCAGTGAGGACGACTGATCTAAATTAAGCAAAAGCATTAAGAGATAAGAACCCAAATCTGAAGTCCCTATGTGTGGTTACAGGAGGACACAAATATAGGCAGAGAATACTGTAACTTTATAACAAAAACAGTTTCATGGTTACCTGCCTCTGAAGCAGGTACAGTACAGACAAGCTTAAGTTTTATTTTGAGACTGACAACAATAAGCTCTCCATATTGCTATGATTTATAAAATGTTATCCATGTTAAAGCAAAGATATTATATATACTGAGTCATGTTTTGTTCTCTGTACTGCACCTGTACCTCACTGTAGGTCTATATTATTGCCCTGTGCCTGCACCGATTCACTCATAGGCTTACTGTAGATTCAATTTAATTACACTGATAATCTGAAACAAAATGAGCTCCTGATTTCATCACTGCCGTTTTTTTTAAAGTTTCCAGGAAGCAATGTTTATCTTTGGGTTAAAGGACATGCTGTGTTATTGCTTATATCACAGACAGCTTACATGTGTCTTTGTCAGGGTTTCTGAAAGTCACATGACCCCCACCAGTGAATTTGACTGTATGAGCAAAGAATACAAAAATATATGTATATCTAATACATGTAGTTTTCATGTATATGTGAATAAAAATATTTATCTGTATATTAACTCAGGTTATACTGTTATTTGATGCACAAGGTTGTTGACCATGGCCTGTATTAGGGGCAAACCTGACCTTTTGGTGTAAAAAGAAAGGCCAGTGGGGCCTTATACCTGCATTTAATGGCCAGCAGAAAATAAGTCTGATTATTTTCAAGTAAAAAATGAGACTACTTTCAACTTGATATTGTACCTCAGTAAACATTTTACTTAGAATTTTATGATCTCAATATTTAGTTTTATGTCATCTTTAACACAGCATGATGCTCATTTTTTTTAAATTATAGCCAGATTTAGAGTCAAGTAGAGGATAACCTAGGGTACATTTAAGTGCAAAGTTAACTGTGATTGGCAAGTTACTGACATGATGACCTGAGAAATTGTCTTTTTTGAAATTCAGCAGGTACCTACAGACACTCTGAGGAAACAGAACTTTTTGTTAAGTCTGTTTTTGCTAAATTAGCACCCCAATTAATACAAAACGTTACCATCACATCAGGATGTTTTAAATGTTTTATCCTTTCACTTCTCTTAAGCCAAATTTCCTCCAGTGCATTCCTGTGAGTATATATATTACAGTCTTACACCAATCAGCCATAACATTATGACCACCTGCCCAATAGCCCCCCTCTTGTCAGGTTGGATCCAAAGCAAGCCTGACCTGACGGAACATGGACTCCTCTAGACCTCTGAAGGTGTGCTATGGTATCTAGCACCAAGGTGTTAGCAGCAGATCCTTTGATCCATGGAGGACCCCCTCACAACTTACAGGACTAGTTAAATAACACTGGCATCAAAAATCACATTGAGGCTAACAATACCAAGACAGCTTTGAAAGTACAAATGTCCACACACATAATGGTCTTGACTCTGTTTTGATGTTTTATACAGCAGGAACACAAAAATTTAAACTAATTACAAATTGTTAATGAGTTCAGCTTTCATTAGCGTGTTACATACTGAGGTTGTATATATGAGCCTAGGTTGATCCTTTTCATTCAGGGCCTCTGAATCTATTCTGGACAAACTCCTTTCTAACATAAAGCCAGGCCCTGCATTCATTAAGAAATTGACCTTGCAGTGTTTGAAGCTGACAGAGCCGCAGGGAGTAATGGCAATATTATGGATCACTTGTCATTGGTGTCACACACCCTACTGTGGTCATTACAGTGATTACTTAACAAAGCCACAAGAGCACAAAAGACACAAGGAAACAGTTCTCAGAGACGATAATCCTCCTTAGAAACTGGGACAATGTTTGGCAGAATCATATATTACTGTTATTTTCTGTTTTTGGAAAAGGAAAATGTTCTCTGAGGAAGCAGCAGAAATCTCAGAGTCACAGACATTTTCTAAAGACGCACATTCATATGGCTCGATTACTTTATCAGATGTGAAAATTTGACTACATTTATGAAAGTGGACCCATTATGGCCACTTATATACTATATTATAGATTTTAATTTAAATATAGGGGGAAAACTGTGTGTGTGTGTGTGTGTGTGTGTGTGTGTGTGTGTGTGTGTGTGTGTGTGTGTGTGTGTGTGTGTGTGTGTGTGTGTGTGTGTGTGTGTGTGTGTGTGTGTGTGTGTGTGTGTGTGTGTGTTTTCATTCTAGGCCTTAGAAAATGTAGTTTTCTACTACTGTCTTTTTCTGGATCTATCAAACACATTTTTCCTTTCTACATTGTCAAAGTGAAGACTCTGTGGTCTTATCAATTAAGATTCACAGATATATTCTTAAAATCTGCGTGTATCAAAAGTAATTATGTTACTATTCAATCTTAGGTGTCTCAGATTTACATATTTTGGGGTCAAACTATTTCCTTTCATTTGCATCTACCAAATTAATTTCTTGAAAATGGTCCAGTAGTTTGTTTTTTCTGGCAGCCTTGAAAGAGGCTATAATGTCTGCAACATATCTTATTGACCCGAATGAGAGACAGATTTTTCTTCTTGAAATACAACTGGAAAAGAGTGATTGTCTTATTATCAGGGTTGGGTGATTTAATGCCAATATTTGATCCCAAAAGTAGGCAGATCCACTGTGGCCTTCATGACTGAGGCTCGGCGTCACTCACAACTAGTGCCAGGGGGATTAAAGATGGAGAGACACAATGATCATCCAGAACAAAGATGCTGATTTCCTGATCTTGTTTTTCTATTCAGCTGATATATTAAATATGCTTACAGTCAGAGAAAATCTTACCATAGTCCCTTGAAGCAGCTACTTTCAAGAGACAGGACAGCGTGTGTATTTTTACGGAAAAACTTTCACACCAGTAGCTCATTAGCTTAGTTCCGGTTTGGATGATAAATGACACAGTGTTGCAGTAAGTAAGTAAGTAAGTGAGTGAGTGAGTGAGTGAGTGAGTGAGTGAGTGAGTGAGTGAGTGAGTGAGTAAGTAAGTAAGTAAGTAAGTAAGTAAGTAAGTAAGTAAGTAAGTAAGTAAGTAAGTAATAAGTAAAACAGGTGAAAGCACACACCATTGCAGGGCTGTTCTGACGTCACTACATCACAGCCTCCTTTTCAAATGTATACAGTATGTGTACTGGTTACACTTTACATTATGTTCCAGTGCCTCTTTGACCTCTGGACTGACGAGCATATTTGTCTCATGATGTATGTCACTGACAAAAAATACAGAAGTTTATGAACTTGTGAGTCAGAGCATAAACATGAGGTACTTCCAGAGCAGTGTCAAGCAAAGGCAAATAAACCTTGACAGCAGTATCTCATGGTTTGACAACAGCTTGGCTGAATTTCAGTATAACCAATAAAGTAATACTCGGGGGGCTAATGAACCAGATTCAAGTGTTTCCTATAGGAGCACTTGTGCAAAAAGAAATGACTGACAGGCACAGTTTGTAATTATTGGTGGCTGTCAACAGAAAAGATCCATACAGAGGAAAACCTTTTTGTTAAAGCCAAGATAATTATTCTGAAATAAAAAACTGCTGTTACATCACTCTTTTCAATGGCGCCAGAGTCTATTGAGAAAAACAAATATAGATTTTACCTTCCACTGGTTGCAGCAACTGTGATGTTCAGCGAGGTTAAACTACTGTTTTTGTCAATGAAGTCTGATGGCTTTAAAGATGGCCAAGTAAACTCTGTGTCTGGTGGAAAATATCTAACTCTTACACAAAAGGGTCTTTTGTGTGGAATAATTTCTGTAAGTTGTCAGACACAGTAGAGTAAAACGTCTGACAGTGGCTAAAGCTAGAACCTTTGAAGGATGTTTTGTGCATTACTTTGCTGAGATTGCAGCCTACTCGACCGCTTCTAACTGAAACTACTAACTGGACAAATTCCAAAACTTTCTTCAACTCTTTGTCATTAACACCCCAACACAGAGCCCTTGTTTAAGAACTGAGAGTTCACCAGGGATACTTTAAAATGAGTTGCAAATGTATTGTATATTTCATAAATCAGGGGGTGATCTTTGTCCTTCTTTGAACATATTCAAGGCTTTCAAAGGTGATATCTGTCACCAAGAAACTTTGGTTCTGTTATAAGTGGCCTGTCACCAAGAAACTTTGGTTCTGTTATAAGTGGCCTCTGTGTATTTTGAATGCATAATAAGAGCTGCAACACTTCCACTGCTGAGTTGAAGCAAAATCTTATTAAAATATTGCATCTGAAAGGGATTATTTCAGACAGTGTACCTAGCAGCACAGGTCTGAGCAGTTTTCCTGCAAGCACAGACTGACAAAGCAAGTCTTTCAGAACTAAGCTCAATGAAAAATAATAGTTTCACTGCTGCAACAAAGGCTGAAAGAAAGGCAGGTCACTGTTTGGCTAAAATCTAATCCTGATTTACTTGTAAAAATGAGGTCTGAGGCTATTAATTGGTCTGAATGGCTGTGCAGTCAGTGTCTGCGAACAATGCCTGTATTTGTTCTGCCTCTGAGTGGAAGGATGTTTACCTGTCCGATACGACGGACGTGGTCATGGTCTAATTACAGTCCCCATTTATATACAATCAAGGCAATCTCAGATTATACAATGAGCAGTCCGTCTGGACTCAATGGTAATGAGAGCATGGTGAAAAAGCCCCCTTTCCCCCTCCCACTAGTGAAGGGACTCCATCATCCATCAGCCTTTGTCCTGCACAACACAAACGTCTTTCGGGCCTGCTTCTATAATCAACCATGACAGTGTACGAAAGCTCATCACATTACCCAGAAAACAATTAGCACTAATGGCACACTTACATGATATTGATTTGTGTAGTTTATGCACAGCTGCCCAGTATGTCTTTGCACAGCAGCACACAGATACTGCATGGAGATGGAAGAGTTTGGACAGTTTTTTCACACTCTGCCAGCTCATACGTCTTTATTTGAAGGCTGACATGGACACGCTATCCAAGCAGCAGTTTTACCCAGTACTGTACGTGTCTGCGATACAATGTGATGAATGTAATCAATTACAGCAGTGATAGTAGGCAACCTGCAGCTGTATTCCTCCTCATGTCTGCAGAAAGCAGCTTCAACCTCTCTCCTGGACTATTCCCACCAGTTCATCTCTATTAGCGATCAAATGAGCTGTCAGGCTGGTCACAGAGGTGCTCAGACAGACAAAGAATGGGGCCCAGGCCTCTGTAGAGGAGACTGTCACCCCAGTATGGACAGTGCACCTTCCACTGTGCACACTGAGGCGACTGATCGATAAATAACCAAGACACTAATTGCTTCTTTTAAAGAGAAAGTAAGCCTTTATAAGCCACTTAAAAACATTGATTTAAACTCTAGCTCTGTAAACTTGCTCATAAGGGAGGACTTTGGTAACAGCAATGGGCACTGCTCGTGAAACATCTTCCACTTTCTGACCTAGAAATAAAAGCTCAGAGATCAGACAATGTTGAACACCCATTTGTCTCAATCCAGATAGACTCCTCCTTATCCATCATCTGCTTTTAATTCTCTCACTTCTCATTTGCTGCATCATTGATACCTGTAGCCCCCAGAGCTTGAGAGGCTGGCCAACAGCTAAGGAGAGCAGACATTAACAATTAGTCCCTGTCAAATTTCCTAAAGACCAACTAAGGCAAGATATTTTCAAAGTGGAGTAAATTCAAATAGGTTATGTCAGAGGCAGCAGGAGCCTGACCTTTGGGTGTTGGAGCGATCAATCAGTCTGACCCTGTGGACAAGCTAGCCTACACTGCTCTCCTAAGTTTGCACCAATAATAATTACCTAGCAGGCCACCTTACATTTATCTCACTGCTAAGAAAGGTTACAAAACACTAAAAACTGTGTCGAACTTCCTTGTTGCTCAGCTCTCACACTTTTAACCTAAAATCACTCCTGTGCCGACAAGCTTTACAAGCTCAAATAATGCTTAACAGGACGTTCTCACCCCCATGTCATCAAGTACAGCAGCTTGGTCAGTGACACAACTCTTCAAAATATGACAGTCTTAGTTTTGTAGATTTCTATTTGGACTCTGTTCTCAAACTTGTCGGACCATATGGAAATCGCCCATGTTGTAAAACCAAAGCCAATGTGCAAAAAACTGCAGTTCCTCAAGGGGCTGCCTGCAAAAGCCAAGGAGGCCCCATTCACAGCCATGTTTAAATGCCTATTTTTACAGCAAAATTTAACATGTTCACTGTTTGGTACAAAAGAAAAAAATGTGTCTGATCAGCTAATTTCTTGTTTTGTACACATTACAAGGAATGGTGTTATAGAACTCTGTTTAAAGCTATTATGACTATGAGTTATTCATACATTTGCATAATTTGGGGTGCGGCCAGGTTGACTTTTATAAAGTAGACCTAGATCATCCAGTGTTGAGCAGCAATGCTTTGTTCTTTAAAGAAGCTGACATGATTTTTAGTTACGTGATGTAAAATTTGTTAGATAGTGTAGTTACATACATTTTGTGAGTTACTAATGTCTATAACAGTATGTAAGTTACTTAGATGAAGTACTTATTCTAACACAAACCAAAGACTGTTACCCTGAACCGAGTAGTTTCTGTGCACATACAGCCAAACTCCAGTCATTCAATGAGTAAACTGTTGTTGCATATCCAGAAGGCTTTAAACGTCTCTCAGCAAGTTTTATTTTGAAAGTCTAACTACATGTTGCTTGTTTGTTGATAACTTGACTTTTTTAATTTGACAGTCTGACTAGACTTTCTTTAACCTGGTTAATCTGGACCCCGCTACCTTTATTTTGAAAGACTACTCACAGACGCTTTATATAATGTCGATAATCTGTTCACTACATTTTGAAAGTCTAACCTGACTTTGCTTCTTTGTGGAACCCACCTTGGTATATTCAGCCACCTGGGTAGTTAAAAAGTACAGTCATACAATATCATAATACAGTAGTCTGTAGGAGGAGTTTGGAATTTTTGGTTCTTGTCAATTGTGGCGCCCCCTGTAGACAAAGTGGTACCTGTAATATCTTTGCTGATTTTGCCCTGTACATTCCCTGTTCTTCTCCCAAAAATATAATGCTGGTTTACATCACTCTTTAAGACTCTTCGCTGTGGAGAATGTAAAAAGGGGGTTTTCTGTATCCTGCTGTTAATAATCCTGTGTAAAACCCTGCATTAGCATATCAGACTTTATTCTGATGGTCTGGGTAATTTAGTAGAATCAGCATCAATTTTAATCTGTTGTATAACCTCATAAAAACTTGTCACAGAAACTTTAAACAATGTTTAAAACATAATCAGTTCCCTTTCACTAAAATATTGCTGTTATTAAAGAGCTCAAGGTTCTTTGGGTTCCTCCTTTTAGGTGTTATTCTGAAATGTATGTAACTGTTTCCTTATTCATTTGGACGAACCAAAAGCCTTCACAGAGACAAAATGATTTTCTTCTGAACCGAGTTTGTTGGAAAACTGTGACTCACCAAAAGGACACAGACATCTTTTGTTTGAAATCACAAATGAACTTTCAGATTGCTCAAAAGCAGGTTTATTTTCTCGAGGCTTTAACATTTTAGGAAAAGGTTAATGTTTCATGATTGACAGACATTTTATTCCAGTGCCAAGTACCCCATCCCCCAAAACAGAAAAAACTATTTCACAACCTTCACTGTGATCACTGAATCATAGCTGTATGAACATTTGAATGTGAGCTGGTGTTATTCACATTATTACTGACTGTCATCCAAACAAAACACAGATCTCACCTGACCTGAGTTTCTACCTGATCCTCTCTTGATCATGACTTTCACACTGCTGTCAGTGCAGAACATGCCAACATTTCCCCATGATCCGTCCTCATTTTTCTCAAACACATCTTCAGATATTGTTCTTTTTGATACAAAATTAAACTTCTTCGGTCTTAACCTTCTTGAAGTTCACCATTTTCACAAGGCACCCATCTCCCCCATAAATAGCACAAAGAGTGGGAAGCTAATACGTCATGATGTAAGGAATAATGAAAAGTGAACTTATGGTTACTCAAATTCTAATCCTGAAAGGGTGAGTAGGTAAAGAAGAGCAGGCTTATCTCAAATTAACTATACATCATCATACTTATAACTAATCAAATCAACATTGAACTGAATATTTTCATTCATGTCAATGATTTCATATTAGTCAGCTTTACTGTTATAAATTGGTTCGAATTGAACAATTCCATTCACAGTAAAATCATAACTTTAGCATCATTCTGCTGGCATTCTTAAACGATGCAGGAAATGTATTAGACCTTTATTTTACCAGGTAAAAATGTTTGAGAACCAGTTCTCATTTACAAACATGACCTGACCAAGAGGCGCCAACAGGAACACATACACACTCAGACATATAAACATAAAATGGAACAAAAGTGTACAAGTAACAAGCAATGTGCGCAAGGTGTGAAAAAGTATGTGTATAAAAGTATGCATGTAAGTAGTGTCCGAAGTGATCAGCAGGAGGAACAGTCAACTAAAATCTGTTGAAGTTTTAGCTTCAAGGTTGTGAGTGGAGTCAAAGTTGAGAGTTTGAGGGTGTTTTGTAAGTTATTCCAGTCGTTAGCTGCTGCAAAACGAAAGGAATTATGTCCGAAAACAGTAAAAGTACCGGGGATGATGAACTTGATGTATTCACTGGACCTAGTGTGGTATGAGGCTTGGGTGACGTGAAGAAGAGAGGACAGGTAGGGAGGTGTCTTGCCCAGGAAATAACAGCAGCACCTGTATCAGGTGCTTCCTCATACCTTTTCTGTGGGGAGTTTTTATCACTCAACCAGTCCTGTAACTGCAAACGTTCATACCATGTTGTGGTTTGTGGTGGTTTGTGTCTGTTTTCTTTCATTTGGTTAACGTCTCTTTCACTCAGCTCCTTCTGAGTCGTAACATCCCTCACTAATTTCTGCATAGTTTTCCTCCTCTTGTCTTATTTTCTCTGCTAGTGACTGGTCATCAACCATTGTGCTCTCCAAACAGACTGAGGGAGTAGTATTGAAAATATCCTCAATGTTGTTTACCGATGCTATTTGAAACTGATGTTTTTGCCACATTCTCAACAGGTAGAGGGGAAATCTTTCAATTCTTAATCTGATGTGCTTTTTTGACATTCTAACTATGGAGAATGAATTACTCTTCTTATGGGGTTTTGGTGAACCAGATTCAGTATTTAAGACAGTCAGGTAATAAGTAAGAGAGTCAGGTGACTTAATAGTAATAATAATACAGTAAAAGGACAGTGGATAGTGAAAATCTCAAGGTAAATCATGCTATATTTCAATGTTATACAAAATGATAGGAAAGGCAAGCTTTCTGATTGAACCAGCAGTAGACAGGTCACTCCTAGGCAACAAAAAAAAAGTTCTCACTCTAAAGGAGTCCTTTCTGAAATTTGTTGGACACTAAGTTTGACAATCTTAGCCTGTTAGTTACAAAAAAATAACTTTTAAAGGACTAAATGTGATCTGGTTCATTTGCCATTGCAGCTTGTTTCACTGCTACAGGATAAAATAATCTCCAGAAGCAACTCAATTTTTTTTTAATTGAGAAGAAAAAAGAGTAGAACCTAAATATAACTAAAAATAATTACATTTTTCGAAATATTTTGCTTCCGTTCAGTCTGTGTTCCAAATACTGATGTACTGCTTAGAGCAATGGGTGCAGGCGTTGAAATAACCTTTCTGCACTCTATCTGCTCCATGTGTGAGTGTGTGCATGTGTCAGAGTGTGTTGCACATTGTACATTGTGTGAAATGTGTTACAAAGACAGAAACCACTGCGGGTGGATGCGGGATCTTTGTTGCAGTAGCTCCCCCTGCAGTTGGAAATGAATTCTGGCACAGGTTCAGTAGATTATTTGGTGTCCCATAAACTTTGAATTGTGTTCACTCTCAATGTTCTGTGTTTTGTCCTGTGGCTATTTAATACAAGTCAGGCACAGAGCCCATTTCTTTGGTTTGTTTTACTGTTTTTTCATATACACACAAGAGTGAGCTGAGTTTTCTATTTAGTATATTTTTAAACACAGACATAAAAAGGAATTTTAGTTGTCCAACCAAATAACACAAACCAATGAACAGCAGCCTACAAAACAGGTTATACATCTTGTTTTTAGAAACCATTTAGATCTTGGAAAATGTTTCCAAAGGATTGGAAATGTGGAACAAAGTGATGAAAGAAAAGGCAGCTTTATTTGTATAGCGCATTTCATACACGAGGGCAACTCAATGTGCTTTACATTGAAACATTAAAAGCATTGGAGACATTCAGACAGGCATAAAAGAACATAATTAAAATGACAAATCTGATAAAACAGAAAAGAAAAGGAAAATTAGAAATACATTAAAAATTACATTAAAATTTTAATTTAAAGTGGGTTAAAATGAGCTAAGATAGGAAGGCAGAGGTAAATAAAAAAGTCTTAGTCTTTGATTTAAAAGAGGTGAGAGTTGGAGCAGACCTACAGCTTTCAGGGAGTGTGTTCAGATATGTGGTGCATAATGACTAAACGCTGCTTCACCATGTTTCGTTCTGACTCTTGGGACTGAAAGCAGACCAGTACCTGATGACCTCAGAGGTCGAGGTGGTTCATAAAGTAGGAGCAGATCAGCAATGTATTTTGGGCCTAAACCATTCAGTGCTTTATAAACCATCAGCAGGATTTTAAAGTCTATTCTCTGACAGACAGGAAGCCAGTGTAGAGATCTAAGAACTGGAGTGATGTGGTCTACGTCTTTGGTCCTTGTTGGGACTCGAGCAGCAGCATTCTGTATGAGCTGCAGCCGGGAGGGGTTGCAGTGCTGTGTTTTCATAGACATTGATAGCATCTTCCATTTTACATGAACTATACAGAAAGCCAATGAAGGAATGGAGGAACAGGGGAGACACAGTCCTGACTGCAGGTTCTTCACTGCAAAAACTCATAACTAAGCAAGTGGTTTTGACTTATTTCTATAAAAAGATGTCTCATTAGACGTTATATAAGACAATTCCCCCAGCCAAGAACAAATAGTTGTCTAAGTTCAAGAAATGATAAGCCAAAATTAAGACCTGGGTTGCTTGTATTAAGTAATAAAGGGAAATAAAAAATTAATGAGCAAGTTTCCTGAAACAAGACTCGGGAGTCTTGTTTCAGAGTCATGTTTCCTGAAATAAGAATAACATTGTAGTTCAAGCAAATCAACAATAACATTTTTTTACCCAATCTTCAAACTATTTTAACTCATTAAAAGTAATTCAGGTTTTCTTTTTTGGTTTTAATGTCTTGAAATTGAACACAAATCTAAATATGTCAGATCAATGTGGCTGTATTAAGTCTGATGAGAATTTTTGGGCCAGAAGTAAGACAAATTGCTTGCCTAGTTTAGAGTTTGTGTAGTGTTCTTTATAACCTGGCAGCTGAACTCTGAAGTAACAGTTTAGGAGAGTTAAAATTAGGCATGTCTAGAGGCAACAATATTGGATTGAGATGAAAGTTTGAACTAAAAGTTTGGACCTAATGAAACAAATAATCTCTTTGGTCGTTTTGAGAAATTATAAGTAGAAGAAATGGTGTCTTGGTACGGGTCAACAAGTCTAAAAAACAAAAATAGACTGCAGGCCATAGTCAAGATATGCAGCAGGGTTCGGAAGCAAGTCTTTGGGATGAATGTTGTTAGACCTGGTGAGGTTTTAGGTGCTCGCGGTTCAGAGCTATGCTATGGGATATGGTATGTATTTGTGTGTGTGTGTCTGGGTGGGGGGTGGTCCTCTTCCCTTCCCTTTCCTTTTTTTTTTTTTTTTTTTTTTTTGTTGTTTGTTTATTTTTTTTATTTTTTTTTCCTCTTTTTTTTTTTTTTTTGTTTCGGAGGCTACTCATCTCAGTCACTTATTTTTTGCTGGAACTAGATGAAGGGTAATCTCAATTTCATTAGTTGGAATGTGAAGGGGTTAAACCATCCAGTGAAAAGGAACAAAGTACTTTCTCACCTTAGGCAACTCAAAGCTGGGATCGCCTTTCTTCAGGAAACCCATTTGCGTGACTCTGACCAGTGGCGACTGAGTAGGGGTTGGACAGGCCAGATTTTCCACTCTAGCTTTGGGGGAAAGGCTAGAGGCACAGCAATCCTTATCGATAGGAACATTCCCTTCGAGCCCTCTAACATTATATCAGACAGAAATGGACGGTTTATTATTGTTTCAGGCAAACTTTGTAACAAGTTAGTCACACTAGCTAATGTGTATGCCCCAAATATTGATGATGTACAATTTTTTAACAATTTCTTCTCCAAACTCCCCAATCTCAACTCGCACTCTCTAATTTTAGGAGGGGATTTTAATTGTTTCTTAGATGCAGCATTGGACCGCTCCTCTCCTAAGCCTACAACCCTGAGTAAGTCTGCTAGCTTTATCAAATCATTTCTAAGTGACCTTAGCCTATCTGACCCCTGGCGTTCCCTGTACCCCTCTGGAAGAGAATATTCTTTTTTCTCTCACGTTCACCACACCTACACCCGGATTGACTATTTTTTTATAGACAGCTCTCTAATCTCGAATCTTAAATCCTGCAGTTATGAGAGTATTATTATCTCAGATCACGCGCCGCCTGTTCTCAGTCTAAATTTTCCTGATTTTGTACAAACAAGGAAGCACTGGAGACTGGACCCTTTGTTGCTCACAGACGAGAGTTTTATATCACACATCTCAAATCATATCAAGACATTTCTTAGCAATAATAAAACACCAGGTATGTCAAATAAAACTATATGGGAGGCCATGAAAGCATACCTTAGAGGTGAAATTATATCATTTGCAGCCTATAAAAGAAAGTGTTCAAAACAGAAACAAACTGAAATTGCTAATCAGATTCTAAGTATTGACAAACAATACGCAAACTCGCCCTCACCTGAACTATATAAAGAGCGCTTAAAACTTCAAACTGAATTTAACCTTCTCTCATCTCACATAGTGGAGGGCCAGCTCCTAAGAAGCAGGAGCAGTTTTTACGAGCATGGTGAAAAGTCAGGTAAACTTTTAGCCAATCAACTGAGAGGTCTAAGAGCGAAGCAGCTTATTCCGGGTGTACGGACAGATAACGGGTGTGTCACACCAGATCAGAAAATTATCAATGAGAAGTTTAGAGTCTTCTACTCCGACCTGTATCGTTCGGACTGCACATCAGATATTAATGTGATGGAAAACTTTTTTCATAATCTTGATATGCCATCCCTGGCTGAAGACCTGAGAGATAAATTAGAAGCACATATCACCCACGGGGAAATCACAGCAGCAATATCATCTATGCAATCAGGCAAGTCTCCTGGCCCAGATGGACTACCTTCAGACTTTTTTAAGAAATTTTCTGCAGAGTTGACTCCCTTCTTAAGCCTGGTTTTCTCTGACTCATTTGACTCAGGAGCGCTTCCTCCAACACTAAACCAGGCATGTATTTCCCTTTTGTTGAAAAAAGATAAAGATCCGTTAGAATGCTCCTCCTATAGACCCATTTCATTACTAAATACAGATGTTAAAATCCTTGCCAAGGTCCTGGCTCATCGTCTGGAGAATGTCCTGCCCTCTGTCGTATCCCCCGACCAAACTGGGTTTATAAAAAATCGGCACTCGTATTACAATTTACGAAGATTATTTAACATTCTATACTCTGGCAAATGTGAGAAACCTGAATGCCTTGTCTCTATCGATGCTGAAAAGGCATTTGACAGAGTAGAATGGAACTATCTCTTTCGGACACTTACAAAATTTGGTTTTGGCCCTATTTTTTCGTCTTGGATCAAACTACTGTATGCATCTCCTTCAGCGTCTGTCTTGACAAATGGCCATTATTCACAATATTTTGATTTACATAGAGGAACTCGTCAGGGCTGTCCTTTGAGTCCACTCCTGTTTGCCATCGCCATAGAGCCACTTGCAATAGCTATCCGTAGTAATGAAGGCATTAGGGGAATAGTTAGAGGAGGAACAGAGCATAAGATCTCTCTGTACGCGGACGACTTACTCCTCTATGTTTCTAAACCTGCTAGTTCCCTTTCGAAAGCGCTCTCTGTGTTCGAGACCTTCAGTCAATTTTCAGGATATAAAATTAACTTAAACAAGAGTGAACTCTTCCCAATCAATAAGGAATCCCTTAAATTGAATTACACTAAACTTCCATTTAAAGTGGTGACAAATCAATTTAATTATCTTGGAGTCTGTGTTACTAGAGAATTTAAACAACTATTCAAAAACAATTTTCTTAGTCTGTTTGATCAGGCCAAGGCAATTTTATCAAAGTGGTCCCCTCTGTCATTCTCTCTTATTGGAAGAATAAATTCTGTCAAAATGACACTCCTCCCAAAGTTCTTGTACCTATTCCAGTGCCTCCCTGTTTTCATCCCAAAATCATTCTTTAAAGCTCTTGATTCCTTGATCACATCGTACATTTGGAATGGCAAACCTCCTAGGTTACGTAAAACATTTCTTCAAAGACCAAAGCAGGCTGGTGGCATGGCTTTACCTAACTTTCAGTATTATTACTGGGCTGCAAATATACGTTGTTTACTACATTGGGTGCATTTCCATCTTGAACCGTCACGTCCAGTATGGGTATCAATGGAGGTTTTTGTAAGCAGTCCAACTTCCCTCCCTGCTCTGGTGGGTGCTGCACTTCCACTATCCTCTATTAGCCCCAGCAGTAACCCAGTGGTAAAACAATCCTTGCGTATCTGGACTCAATTCAGAAAGCATTTTGGTTTGCAAAATGTCTCACTTAGAAGTCCTATTGCCTCTAATCATCTCTTTGCTCCTTCATTAGCCGATAGTGCATTCAAGATTTGGCACAACAAAAATCTTAAATGTTTCACTGATCTGTTTTTGGACCATAATTTTGCTTCTTTTTCTCAACTGAGCCAAACCTTCGGTATCCCTAGCACACATTTCTTCAGGTTTCTACAGGTCAGGCATTATGTCCAGAGATTAATTCCAAACTTTCCTCATGAACCTCCAACTAACCCAATTGATGAACTTCTCTCTAGCAATCCAATCCAATCTAAAGGTATTATGTCCAAGATCTATAACCTCATTTCTAAGTTGAACAGCCCCCCTGTGGCTGTTATTAGAACTGCTTGGGAGCAGGATCTAAATTTCACTTTTACAGACAAGACATGGGAGTCAGCTCTGAAACGCATACACTCCTCTTCTATATGTGCCAGACATGCTCTTTTACAATTTAAAGTAGTTCATCGAATTCATATTTCTAAAACCAAATTAGCTCGTATTTACCCTGATGTTGACCCCACTTGTGATAAATGTAAAGTCGCCCCTGGCTCACTTTTGCACATGTACTGGTCATGTCCCACCTTGACTACATTTTGGACATCTTATTTTCAAACCATCTCAGAAATCCTTAACTACCAAATTGTTCCAAACCCTTTGACTGCTATTTTTGGTATATCACCAGACGATGATTTACCAAAAACAAAACTTGAAGTTTTGGCCTTCTCTTCTTTGCTGGCTCGCCGGGTAATTTTACTTAGATGGAGAGATTCCACTCCTCCCTCTCTTTCACACTGGATCAGAGATATGATGAGTTGTTTAAATCTGGAGAAAATCCGTTTCACCACAGGAGGAACAGAAAATAAATTTTACAGAGTTTGGCGCCCTTTCCTGATATACTTTGAGAAACCCACAACAGCTGTTTCTGAGTAGCCTCCAGCACTGTTTGTTTGTTTTTGTTTTTGTTTTTTTTAATTTAATTTAATTTAATTTAATTTAATATATTATTATTATTATTAATAATTTTATTCATTTATTTATTTATTTATTTAAACCAGTGCATTCTCTGCCTTCTAATTGTTTTTTTCGTCAGCTTTGTTTATTTGATGGGAGGGGAGGGGAGGGGGGGGGGGGGGGGGGGGGGTGTTACTACTATACATTAATTACTGTTCAATTGTGATGGCGTGCTAAACGCAGCCTGGCCTTTTTTCTTTTTTATAAAAACTGAACTGTACAACTGATTGTTTGTTTGTGTCCTGTTGTTTTTGTTTGTTTTTTTGTTTGTTTGTGTGTTTTGTTTTTTTTTTGTTTTTTTTTTTGTTTTTTGGTCCATTTGACTAACTGATTATTACCTTATCGTTTGTAACTATTCTGTGGCTATTTCTTTCTGTATGTCAATTGTCATGTGCTTTTGTGTTTTGTCACGAGTGTTGTTCAATAAAAAGACCATTGAAAGAAAGAAGATATGCAGCAGGGTTGCGGTCACACCCCTGCCTGACATGCCAAGCCTCCACCGAGCCAGGACCCTCAGCAAGGCCTGGTCCATCGTGGCTGACCCGTGCCATCCTCTTTTTCTTGAATTTCGTCGGCTTCCCTCAGGCCGAAGATTTGCGATGCCAAACAGCAGGACGAATAGGAAGAGGAACTCTTTTGTACCGACAGCAGCTAGTCTGCTTACTAATGCCGCATAACTGTTGTATCCAGTTGTTACTGTTGTTTTTGTTACCGTCTTGAATGTTTTGATGTTGGTGTTGTACTGTTCTGTTTGTGTCACCGCTGACTGAAAGACAAATTGCCCCCCGGGGATAATAAAGAAAACTTGAACCTTGAACTTGAACCTTGAGATTTCTGGACAGTTCAAATGACGTGAACACAAGATGAACACTGATCAAAGATTATACCATGATTCTTAGAGGTTAATTTGACATTAAAATGAAATGGGTCAATTAACTGTTCAACTGTAGTGAAATTAAGAGTTCCTTTGGAGTAAGGTGGAAATAAGAAATTATTACACATATGTGTATCGTCAGCATAAAGGCTAAATAAAAGCAGCTGAACAAATGACCAAGGGCAAGCATATACAATGACACAAGGTTTGGTCCAAGGATGGAGGCCTGGGTGCTTAACTTAGTGGGGGAGCCGAAGAAGACACATGATGTTTGATATTATTTAAAATCTTGGAATCCCATCGGCTTTATTGGACGATGATATAGCCTTTTGGAGCCAGCTTCATGTGTCTCAGAGTGTAGCCCGAAGCAAATTATACAATACTTCCTGTACAGACTATTTTATCTACACTGCCATTGCTTATGAACATACCTGGAAAGAAGAATGTAGTTGGAGTTTAGAGGTGAGGTCTATGAGCTGACTGTGAGTTGTACTTGAATGCAGATAGTGTGCAATACAAAGTCTTTGTTATATGACAGTAGCTGGGTGGGTTCCATGATTGCCTTATAGCTGATGCTTTCAACTTCTTTTGCTACAGCCAAAGCCTGCTGAAATGCATGAGGACTATTTTACTCTTGATTTAAGACCAATATATATATATATATATTTTAATTTTTAAACATAGACTCAATAAAACCAATCACATTTCATACATACTTTAACTGATCTTTGTTTCAGTTTTTTTTTTTTTTTACTGAACTTACTAACTTATTAACATACTTTTTCACTTAGCATGTTACTATTTCATATTTTCTCTCATCAACCAGCAGTTACAGTATCAGTCCAGTCTTTTCTGTTTTCATGATCTCTCTCTGCTGGGGGCAGCTGAAAGCAGTCTGTCGTTTACCTTTGTGCCCCAAGGTGGCTTTCCCTTCATTTCTCTGGGGAATCAAACACAGATCAGTGAGATCAGCCACAACATCTTTATTAGCTCTGAGAAATGCAGGAATCAGGCGCTGATCCCAGACAGAGATAGTAGTATTCACAGCAGACATGCAGACAGCCAGAGTAGGACATCTAGCACAAAAAGAAAGGGGTGCAGCTGGTTAAGAAGCATTTGTTCATACTAAGAATAATGTTTTTTGTTAATCTCTAAAGCTGAGGTGTTGTGCTTCTGCCTCTCTGGGTCAGTAAGATTTTACATCTTAAAAACACTTTACTCCCAGTTGAATAAAGGTGGAAAAATAAGAAAACAATTGTTTGCATTGTGAGCACATTGTGACGTCTGTCTATAATTCGAAGTAAGACAAGTTTCCTCCTTATTGCAAACACAACTAATTCCCTGTTCAACCAACTTTTACTTTGCGTATCTCAGTGGTGTTTAAGGGGATGATATTACAAAATCCTCAAGTATCCATTACAGTAGAGAGCCCTGCTGTTCAGAGAAGGTCTGAGCCAAAAACAATGTTTTATAAGCAGAGATGCATCACCCTGCACTTTCATTTCCCTAGAGGCCCCTGGGTTATTGCTCCCTGATCTGCCATGAGTTGAAGCTTTCACTCTCTGTTTTTACAATCACACTGAGCAACAAACTTAAGTATTGACAGAAATAACAATACAGAGAGGATTTTACTGTGAGATGACTGTCCCTCATAAATCCACAAAGTTTCAACTAGTTTTACTGCCTCAGTACTGCAACAGGGGAAGGATGGTAAGACATCAATGAGAGGTTGCCAACTTGTCATAGATCCTCAGAGGGAAAATGTTTACTTTGTTTCCTGATTCCATTCAGGTTTCATTTAACAACCATGGATGCATGCCATAAAAACAAAGTTTCCTAAATCTTTAACTCAAATCTGTAACATCATTTTCATACATAGGACTCTACCAAAATTGAATTTGATAGTATTTGATATTTTAAGTGAAAGGCTTGTGTACTTTGTGATCATACAAACAGAATTTAACCATACAATTTGCATTTCATTTTTCAGGCCGTCCACAGCAGCAGGCATTCTACAGCAGCAGGCCATCTACAGCAGCAGGGCGTCTACGGCAGTGATCCAGAGGTACCTAGTAGACAAGGGAGCTCAGGGACTCCAGAAATGTCTTTGGTTTGTTACTTTAATGGGACAGGAAGAGTTAAAGTAAGTGATATGAAGAGAGAGGAGAGAGATAGGATCCCAGTGTGTCAGTTCCCCTCGCAGTCTGAGCCTAATAGCTGCATAAATAAGAGCTGGCCCAAACCTGAGCCAGCCCTCACTATAAGCAGGTGTCTGCCTCCCAGAGCCTGTCTGGTAGATGTTTTCAAAGGAGAGGTGCCTGATAGCTGAAGGCTCGACCTCCCATACTAACTAACAATGATTAGAGACATCTTTAAAAGTTCTTATCAGACATCTCAGGGGAGCAGATACAGAGAAAACAACAGAGGGCCCAATAAAGAACCCTGAGGGGCATCACAAGATAGAACTTCAACTGATGAAATATATTTAGCAACAGTGACTGAAAATGTTCTGCCAGTCAGTCAGTAAACACTTGTGGAGTCCATTTTGATAAACAGTCTGTGGTGCTTACATGCAGTGCTAGATGCGCTGCTCAGGGTGTGTAGAAGCAGAGTTTTTTTATTATTATTATCATCATCATCAAAGCATCAGCAACAACATAATCACCATTTTCATAGCACTGTCATCATCATCATCCCAAGCATCAAACTAACAAGTGCACATTGTTCACGAAGAGCTGGATCTAAAACATTCTCCATGGTTCTCTGCTGATCGAATGTAGTTTGGTAACTCTCTCCACCACTGGGGACTACAGAGGAGGAATAACATTACTTTTTGTTATTATATCGTTATTATTTATTTATTTATTTATTTTTAGAGAAAAAAAACAAAGTCAGAATGGTGCAGTCTTTGAGACTCAGCAGGCTCTTGCAGTATGTCCTCCTTCTTCTTGATGCAGGTTGCCATCTTGTGGTTTGGATAGGTTGATACATTTCCTCCGGTGATTTATTTATTTATTTGGCCCTTAAGAGAAACAGACTAAAGTTATACAGTCCACTGAAAAGAATGCATCTTTAAAGGAACCAGAAATAATGTGGGAATGTAGAGGGTGACTCAATGGTAGAGATGGTCACCTATCAGTTGGGAGGTTGGCTGTTTGATCCCAGATCCTGCAGTCATATGCAAAAGTGTCCTTGGGCAAGACACTAAACCCCAAATTGCTCCCATTGACATGGTCAGCGTTGTGTGACTGTGTATGAATGAGATTAACTCTTACTGGCAGTCCCTTACTATAGCAGGCTCTACTATAAGTGTGAATGAAGTGTGAATGTGACAAGTCAATTTACCATTTACAAAAATAAGTTCATATGAATTTGCAAAGACATATGATAAGAAGAAGTACAAGGAAAAAAAGGAATGCATTTAAGATGAAATAACAGTCAATAAAAAATAAGAGTCACATTTATTTTTATTTATTTCAATATCTATTTGTTGCTTTGTTTTTTTTTTACATTTATTGTATTTCATGAATATTAATTCAGATTTTTTGTTTCTCTTAATTTTTCGTTTGAAATACTTATAGGTGCATTTTATCTAAATAAATGTATAATTCTGTCATTGTTATTATCAAAATGTACAAATTCAGTCTGTTAGAAATACCCGCCCTCATCTCAGAGAAACTGTTTTTCATCTAATACAACGTCATATTCTGATGAAAAACTAAAATAATTTGTTTCAGAAGTAAACAATAAAGCTTCCTTATTGATAAGAGCCAACTTGCCCCTTTACTGGAAAGGACAGGGTAAGTCTAGTCTGTCAAATTTAGATAAAAATGGGGATTAGGTTAAATAGTGCAGGTGTGACTGATATCTTTAATACCTGATGCATGGCACCAGGATAACTGTTTGAGTCATCATTCATGTTGATTTTAGTTCAGCCTGTCCATGATGAGATGACACAGGAGCGCTGGGCTGCTAACACTGTCACAGACCAGTTGAAAAAGATTCATGATTGAAACCCAAACATAACCTCCATCAAAGCCCAGACATGAGTCATCTTGTTTTGTAGTTTTCTGTGTATATAGTAGAGTCTGCTGGGGTTTGAAAAAACTTTTTGAAAATCTGAACCTGCTAACAATAGTTCAGTAACCTGATGATACCATGTATTTAATGTGTTTTCTGCAGGACTGCAGACTGAGAAAAATTTCACTCCTTACATCTTAGTTCAGAGATTGTTTGTCCAAACCTCAACTGATAGAAACGATCTGACTTGAGAAAAAAACACACTTTTGGTTTAGCAGTGTGTGTAACAAGTAGTTACTTTTCTGATGTTTTATTCCAACCCTTAAACGATTATCTTGTTCCAAGTATAAAGCTGTCTCCGCTTTTTGGTGTCTGTTTTCTCTGTTGTCCAGATCATTTAGCTTTACAGAGCAGTGTTTGCACTTGTTTTAATCTGCAGGTTTGTATTTTTTTCTCTAGGGTCCAGTAGTTCAATCTAATCAGATTAAAGATATCTGATGAGACTTGATCTTGAAAATCCGTTTGTTGAAAAATGTTTCAGACATCAGATTAGATCAAGAAACCAAGGTTAGGTTTTTCATCTGGATTTAACTTCCAGTTTGTGTCGTTTGCAAACTTTTGAGTAAGATTGGGATGCCATTCATCCTAAAAAAAAAAAGTTCAGGATTATCCTGATCCTACAGCAGAGGGGCTGATAGAGATGGGAACAAAGTGTCATAAAACTTTGAAATCTTCCAAACAACTCAGAGTTGAAACTGTAACATATTTTGATTTTTCCTTTAAAGTTATCAATGTTGCCACAAAGTATTTGTTTTGGAATTTCATTCCATATAGTTCCAAAAACTTTATTTATCCATTAGGAACTGCATTTGTGTAAAGCAACTGTACAAATATGTCAAAGAACAGACATGATGTAAGTGCATCTAAAATAATAAAACTATTATTAAACTATAGTTTATCTGCTTTGATATTAGAGTTGCAAATTAATGTTGGAATTTGTCCTCATATAGAATAGCATCATTATTGGACTACTTTCTGTCAAGGAACTCTCAGTTTTTGTGAATTTTGGTGCCCTCTGTGGGACAGAGTCTGTAGTGCAGCAGCAATTCATTCATGAACTAAACTAAACTTTCTAAATAACATTTATCCTATTCAGTTTTTATTTAAATACAAGCACAAAAAGTAAGTTTGATCAGCTGATCCTTGATAGCTAAAAAAAAGTATTGACATATCTGCATTATTCTGAATCAGATTAAACTTCTGAACAACTGGGCCTCTTTCTTCTATTGGAAAATATAAATTATTCCATCTTTGTGAAAGATTTTGTTTGAATAAAAATGTTTTGGTTTATCATTCCAGTTATCAGAGAGTACAAGAATGTTACTATTATTATTATTAGTAGTAGTGGTAGTAGTAGTAGTAGTTGTTGTTGTTGTAGTTGTAGTAGTGGTAGTATCGTATTAAGTACCTAAGTTAGAGGAGTCAATGGATGTTTGATGAAAAAGGCTGACTGAGCACAGAGTTTGACTTTGTGCCACTAGAGGGCGCTCCTGTACAGATTATACAGACTGTCATTCAGATTCCCTTTGCACGGATTCACTTGTAGGTGATCATATGTTGGACAAAAAGCTAATTTACCTTTTATCTCTTTACTGGACTTCTCAGTGGGGGGAAAAAGTTCTGAGGAGAGTAAATTAATATTTTACACTCTGACTGATCAGAGTGGGATTTTTTTTAATGACTACTCTTAAAATAGTAATATTCGAAGCCCCTTTTTTATTTTGTCTGTCTCGTTTTATGAAATTGATACGTAATTTGTTCTCATTCCTTTGATAATTATGACTGTGTTTAAAGCACAGAAAAGCACTGGGTATCTCTGCACCTGAATGCCTCATTGGTTAAGCGCAGATCTACTGACAGCAACAAGCGTCTTTTTGTCAAAACATCTGCTTATCTGCTCTCTCACTCTCTCTCTCTCTCTCTCTCTCTCTTCTGTCAATTCCCATTTGTGTCGGAGGTTTCTCTCAGATAAGATTATCTGTGCGCTGTTTATTAACCTATTTCCCTTCATGTGTGGACAAAGGGCCTCTGCAACGCGCCTTCAGCAGGCCTAATGAAAACAGAAGAATTTAGGCACACATCAGATTCATGCGCACTGTGCGCAACAGGTTCACATTTGATACAAATAACAACATTAATTATTTTAAAATACTATTTCACACTTTTTCTTTATTTTTTTCATTACTAACGTCAGGCTTTTTATTACCTATATTTTTGGTATCTTATATTCTCTACATTTGTATCATTATTGTGACTATTTTTAGACACTATATGTTTCATCGTCGAAATACGGCCTTCGTTAAATGATATTTTATTGGTGAAATACTTTCCCTCATAATTATCCATCATGGGTTTTAACTACATTAAAGTCCCTTACGTCTATCTGTGTAACAAATTAGAGTTTAAGAGTTTAAACTTTAAATTACTTGTAAATTTATGAGATAATAAATGAAATAATTCATTATGTTAAATTGCGATTAAGGGTGCAGTGTGACGGGCTGTTTGGCAGCTCTCGTCTTTGGCTGCAGATGAGCTGGAAGAAGTGCCCATCTTTCAGTCATTGATCTGACACCGGGTCAGCCTCCAGCTGCTTTATTTAAATATCTGACGTTTAAAAAGAAACACACAAGAAAAAGACAGGGTGTTGTTTATTTTTCCTCCCATAGTGATCATTTCAGAAAGACTTTCAAACAAGGCGATAAAATCAATGTATGATCAGGGGATATACGGATATAAATTAGAAAAAGAGGGCCATTTGCAGAATTAGAAACCGTGTTTGCTGCATCCTTCAACCGGAGAAATATACACAAAATTGTGAATCACCTCGCGTTGAAAAACCTTTTAAAATCCACAATCTCTCCCCGGTGAGCAAATGTGGCAGCAAGGTGCATTTATAGTGAAGCCTTTCAGATGCTAACGGGGCCATATTTCACTCTTACAACCTCCTCACATCTCCATAAAATATTACAGCACTCACAGTGATGACTGGAGGAGGCTGCACGCGTCTTTTCTCTCACACTTTCACTCTAATCACGCAGTTTGTCTCCAAAACATTGACTATCTCTCTCAAATTAAACGCAGCTGTGTCCTTTACAGACTTTATGATCAAATTTTATCCGAAAGGCCTGTGACTGTTCTGTTTATCCGCCTTTTTTTTTCTCATAGAAGTAATGAAAAAGAATAAATGGCATGAAATCATGTCTAAAGTGGAGTAAAACTGTTATCTTATGTGTTACAGCAACAAGAGTAGATACAAGCTCGGTTCACAACAGTCACGACGGACCGTGCAAAGGAAATAATTTACTGGGTTAATCAAAGCCATGTTGCACATCTAACTTCAACAAAATTAATTTTAAAAGTATTGTAAAAATGTATTCGGTACTATTTTAAAAATTTAACTTTCAATTGTTTCGAATTCACTTTAGACATCAGGACTTCTTCGGTGTCCCCCTCAGGATGCCGTTTTTATTTTAATAAAGCCCAACAGTCTGCGGAACAGCTCATAATGTCAATGAATATTCTTTGTCATATGTGGAAACAATGATTTCCGCGCTGTGAGACGCATCATTAATGGCACCGCTAAAGATCTTAATAGAGTGTGGCCGCAGCTGGTGCGTTCATGGTCTCCTCCGATCCACGATTTTAAATGCTTCGCCACGGCTTTTAACACTTAACAGAAGATAAATACAATCTAGTACATGTCTTACTGGAGCCCGGAAGCTACCTTCAGGAAAACATTTAAACTCTCAAGTAGCCTAAAGATAAATGGCCCATGGTTATTTAAGAAGAAAAGTCCATCGAACACTGAAAATCATTATATCCTATATGCTTACTCTGCCTGTTGTCCGTCTGTTTACCCGCTTCGAAATGACACTTGTTAGTCATTACAAGTGGAAATTGATATTTCTGACAGCACGTAAAGGCAGCACCCGTCCAGCGCACACGCACATGAAAAGCAGCGGACCTTCTGTCTCCTCCAATCAGGACGCTGTCTCACTCAGCCCCCCGTCCAATGGGAATAGCGCGCGTGCAGGTGGCTCTGCTATTATCAGCGGGTCCCGCTTCCCCCGCAACTAAAGAGCAAGCGAGTCAATTTATGGAAAGACAAGCCGAGCCCTTAATGGTTCCCATCAAAACCACTAAAAACATCATCAGAGCGGCCGACTTCCGCACGGCTTCCTGTGGCGGGCACGTTTAGCTCAGACAGCTGACAGAACGAGACCAACACCAGCACGCGGAGACGTTTGTGGGAGTTTTCGAGCTGTTCGCTTCCCCAGAGAGGAGAGAAGTTTTCCAACAATCCCAGAGTCTTCCTCCTCTTCTTCCTCCTTCAGGATACTTCAGGAGAGAGCAGCAGAAGTGGCCTGGCTTCTAAACTTAAACATTACAACTTAAAATTCATATTTATTTGTGTTTCCCGTTTGTTATCTGAGCGCGTACCTGTGGTTCATGTTCACAAATGTTAGCGATCGGGCAAATGGAGGCTAACCGGCAGAGTGCGTTCGTCCTGGGCAGCACCCCGCTGGCGGCGTTGCACAACATGACCGAGATGAAGACATCCTTGTTCCCGTACGCTCTGCAGCAGAGCCCGGCGGGCTTCAAGGCGCCACATCTCTCCAACCTCAGCTCCCAGCTCGCCCTTGGCACCCCACATGGAATAAGCGACATCCTGGGAAGACCCGTCACCACGGCCGGGCAGCTGCTCTCCGGGTTCCCCAGGATAAACGGCCTGGCGACCACCGCAGCTGCTGCCGCTGCAGCGGGGATGTACTTCAGCCCGGCGGTGTCGCGGTACCCGAAGCCGCTGGCCGAGCTGCCGGGGAGGGCGCCCATCTTCTGGCCCGGGGTCATGCAGGGTTCTCCCTGGAGGGACCCGCGCCTTCATTGTCCATGTAAGTCCTACCTAACTGCCTGTTGTACTGACTCAGTACGCGTTTGGAGAAAAATGTGATGTCTGTGCTTAGAATACGTTTATAAATTGAAGCGTGAAAACAAGCACCATTTCTGCAGGTGCATCAGATTTTTGTTTTGTCTTCTTGTGATTAAAGTCATTATTTTAGTCTGCAAGAGGCCTTGCATTACGGATAAGGACGGACACACAAATAAACTTTAATTCTTAAAGAAAATTAAAGTGTGTTCCAATAAATAACAAAGCTGAAACCAAGTGATAAAAATGTTATTATGCACTGTGTGGTCGCCGTAAATTCAGTGTACTAAAACTGGAACTTCTTAATAGATAATAAAAATGTTATTGATACTTGGCAGGACTTTCAAACTTATTAATCTGAAACATTCATAAAAAAATGTGTAGTACTATGATACATAATGTGTCAGTTAACTGAGCATGCTGCTCAGACACACTTTGGCCTATTTGGACCTCATTTTACTTATAAAACATTCGTAAACGTTCATAGGCGTCACATTGGAAATGCTATTCACAATTAAAATCGTTGTGTAACCAATTTATGTGTCTATGTTTGCAGCTCAGGCGAGCATGATGGTGGACAAGGACGGAAAGAAGAAACACTCCAGACCAACTTTTTCAGGACAGCAGATCTTTGCACTGGAAAAAACTTTCGAGCAGACGAAATACCTGGCCGGCCCGGAGAGAGCGCGCCTGGCTTATTCTTTAGGGATGACTGAGAGTCAAGTCAAGGTAAAACAAACAAACATTTATGATATTAATAATGTCAACTACCTGTATTGAACTCTAAAACAACTGAAGGCAACGTTGCCTTTTCGTTTACACTTTTATGTGACAAATGGCATCCACGAAAATACATTATTTTAGAGCAACTATATGCATAATCCACTGACATCATCAACATTTAAACACATGTAGTCATTATTTTATTTATTTGTATTGTTGGTAATGCTATCACTGTATTGAATCCAATATCATTTAAACTTGCTGCTGTTTTTTTTAAAATAGTGTATCATTTTGGGGACCTGTTGAGCATCTGTGTGCCTATCTCCTCCACAGGTTTGGTTCCAGAACAGAAGAACCAAATGGCGGAAGAGACACGCAGCAGAGATGGCCACGGCTAAAAAGAAGCATGACTCTGAGACGGAGAAGATGAAGGAGAGCTCGGAGAACGAGGACGACGACGAATATAACAAGCCGCTGGACCCAAATTCAGACGACGAGAAAATCACGAGACTGTTGAAAAAGCACAAGGCCACCAACCTGGCGCTGATCAGCCCTTGCAGTAACAGCTCGGACACCTTGTGATGCACATACCTGGGGGGTTAAGTCTAGGGGGTCCATTAATAAAAAGAGAGACTTGTCGCACTCTTTTTGGCCCCCTTTCCACCTGACATTATGAACATGCGCCTGTTGGGATGCATTTCACACAGAAATAGCGAGAAGAGCGAGAAATTCGGAGTGTGTGCCATGACGCACGGAAGACGCGCTCACCATTACGTGACGCGCGGTTGGCTGCATCCAAACCCAAACTTTTACTGACTCTGTGTACTTGGAGATGTAACTCCTGTTAGAACTGGGCTTAAAGAAGGCTGATATTCATGTCAGCTGAAAGGAAAATAAATATTGGGACATAAAATAGTTTTGGCGACGCAAATCAGTTTGTACGCATCCAACTGGAATTTTAACAACAGGTGTAAATGTAACTAAACTTCATACATACTCACACATTTCAGATCAGTGTTGGGCCTATGAGCGTAATTAATTACCTTTAATTCTACACATAAAGCTGCTTTATTTTACCATTCCTACAATATTGTGAGTCCCAAACTCCCCCCAAAACCTCTGTCACCTTTTAGGGCTATGAAGGCTGCTCATTTTGCTGTTAATGAGATCATTAATGGTGTATTTTATTGGACATATAACTTTATTTTTAATCTGAAGGTAAATGACAAGTATTGCACTCAGTTATTTCTCAACTGTGCACCGGTTTATATAATTCCTTTTTAAACATTTTTGGTTTTGGTTTCTAAAAAGTCAATATTATTTTGCACAGTTTTGAGCTTTTATCGTCATTTTTTCAATATCAGCAGCCGACACTGATCCGGATCCGGGCCGCATGTTAAAATGGCAGGTGTAAACGGGGCCTGTGATGCTTCTAAAGCTCAGTCTAAGCAGGGTATCTTCTGTCCTAAGAGGCAAGAGAGCAGAATGTTCAGAGATGGCGCAGGTTTGTGATGAATGGATGAATCGTGCTGCAGCCTGACGATGAAAATGTACGTGTGTGGATTGTATATATTTTTTACTGAATAAGTTATGTTCGGACGCGCTTATTCCCCTCTCTGATAGACCTGCTGCTTCCTTTTTATTCCTGCAGAATAATGTCGTCTCTTTCCTCCTCGTTTTTCAGTTCAGTTCGGAACATTAATGTACAGACGCAGAATGCTGTAAATAATCACTGTAAAAAATATCAAAAGCTTGTTTTAACGTCACAGCACACGGACTTTTTTGTTTCATTTGAAAAGTGTCTGTCTTTTTTTTTTTTTGACCTCATCAGCACAGCGGAGCAGCAGACTGGAGCCTCGTTTCTGTTGGATTTAAAGAGAGTATTATCACTTCCAGGAAGGTTAAAGGAAGAAAAACACTTTGTATAATGAATAAATTATTTAACAAAATTTTTTGTTTTCTCATGGGTTTTGTTTGGATGTATGGGTTTAATATAAATTAAAGACAAATTCATGACTATCATAATTGAATTTCTTTATTGGCAAAAAGGTGGTTTCGAAGGGTAAATGCTGATATAAAAATGATTTATGTCTAAAACAACTTATTCAGTAGAAGAGTTTAAAGTCACAATACTAATGATGTAGTTATAATCTGCACGTATCATTTGTTTATTTCGAATTTTGCATTTTGCAACTAAAGTGTGCACCAAAAATGAAAGTTTAACTTTTTCGTCACTTTTTATTTATATATTTACCAAGACAAATACGTTACTTGAATAGTTGTTAGCTCAAAGAAGGCACTCTTTTGAAGCTATTATTATTATTATTATTATTATTAGTAGTATTATTATTATTGTAAGTTGTATTATAGGCATTTATTTCATGATTTATTGCAAATCAAAGAGGCCATGTTCACTTTAGTGAGTTTTTTCTCTTTTAACAGTGTATCTTTTGTTTTGTGCTCATTTTACTCCCCAGACATCAGGTCTATCGAGCACTTTTTGACCCTCAGTAGTTTATGTTGTGTAGTTAAAATCATCCCATTAATGAATATTATTGCATAAGTATTTATAATATTTAAACAGTTCCCTTATTTTGCAATGAAACCCAGTGATGATAAAGCGCTTTGTCAGAAGAGCACCCTCTCTGTCTCCAGGTGGTACTGCGTCTTTCTGTTTGCTGCCTGAACATTTGAGCGCGCTGTCTCTTGACGGTTCATCCAATGAGAAACAAGCTTTCATCAAATAAAGTCAAACTTTTGTTTCTATGATTAACTGAGTATGAGGCAATGAGGCTGACTGAAAAAACGAAAAATACATCATTTCATTCATTGATGTTCTTCTCATATATTTAATAGTGACATTCAACTCCTAACTAAGACATTCAATGTGACTTTGATGTTTTTGAATTCTATAATTGCTTTGAAAATCTTTCCGGGATTGTCATATCCTTGATAAATGAACCCTTTTTTGGTGTTACCTCAGAATTGACAAGTAGATTTAGATGATATTCTGCCAGAAGAGTAAACATCAAATAGCCTAAACCACATTGGAGACTTCAGGTGAAGAATTTCCTAGCTAAACATAGCTCACTTTCATTCCAAAAAACAATTAACCGAGCCAAAAAAAATAGATTAGAGTGATTCAAATGTGCTTCACACCTCAGCCTGTCACACGGCTACATTTTTTGATTTGGTTCTGTGAAAAAATTGAAGAACCACTCTTTTAAAATTTACTGAACAATAAAAATACTGTTTACATTACCTTAGGACATTTTATGCAAACTTCGTGGTACCAAATTTAACAGAAATAAAATACCGAAAGGTATGCCTATAAGGAGGTTTCATCTTTGTTGTTGAGGCGACATGGAGGAGATCCGAGACCAAGCAGAGAAAAACACGGTGGGAAATGTGTAATTCTCCCCCGTGTTGTATGACTTGATTATTCTGTAATAATATAGTGATAACACACTTATAATGTGCTGGAAGGTTAATTGATTATTGTGTAATAAGGAGGTAAAATGAGTGTGTAGGTAATGAGGACAAACAGCCGATGAGCTCTAATGGTTTTTATTGCTTGAGAACTGCATCACCTACAGTAGAGGCCAGGCCGTCAGAGGGGCTATAGAATCAAATCTCTATCTGCTTTAATAAAATGGAGTGAAGAAGAAAAAACTGCAGCTTATACTCCTACAGTAAACTCACACAGAGCAGAAAGAACAAAAACAAGCAGGCGGAATTTCTCTGTTTTTAAAACTTACGAACCAAATCACAGCAGAAGACAACAGAAATCCTGCGGCAGGCACAAAATCATTTCAGTGATTTAGATGAAAAAAAGATCAGGGAGGATCAATGTGAGGGTTTCACACAGTCTGAGATCTGTAGTGTTGGAAATTAAATCGATAAAAGGAAACGCTGGCGTCTCCGAGCTCCCCTTTAATGCTCAAATGATCTGCGATGAAGGCAACAAACAGACGAATAAAAAGCAACTCCTCCTCCTCTTTCTCCCGCTGCTGCTCTTTCCCATGTTTAGAGTTTCTTTCTAGTTTTTTTACATTTTAAAATCAACACCTTAAACAGTCTGACTTAATATTTTAAACTCTGACACACTTCATGTCTGTGTGGATACTTGGCACCAAAATGCAGTAATAAAAACTGAAACAAAAATACATTTTAAGGATACCCAAGCCTATCTAAAATATCACATTCAGAACCATAATATTATAGAAATAAGTTAGAGTAATAATGAAATAATGTGAGAGTGCTATATATGAAACATTATCTTATATACTTGCATGGTCTATGGCACTGCTTAAAACATTCTTGGATAGGCAATAAATCACAAAGAGTTTCTCTCCTCGGTGCTGCTGCTGCAGCTGCAGGAACACCCACACAGTCTGCACAAACATTTGGTAAGAATTATAAATTATCTCTTTAAAAAGTACAGTATACAAAATGAGACTCAACTGATGTGTCAGGCATGGCAGTGTGTTGTGCACACAACAACAAAAACAAAACAAAAAAATATATATAGAATTTGTTGAAATCTATTTTCCAACAGAAGGACCTCAAAGTTTGGTCTGAAAGAGAACGGCACTAAAACCATCAACAACTCTATGTTATACTGTCCAATGTACAAATAACCCTAACAATATAGATATACAACTTTTTTTGCATTGCACTTTTCTTTTTTTAAAACACCTTACACACTGTGTGGAGAGTAGCTTCTATACACAGAGGCAAACCTACAAATGGCGAGTACGGTGTCTAAACATGTAGTAGACTGATTTCAATTAGAGTTTTGGCAACGAGGCTGTGGCATGGAAAAGAGTCGTCCGTCCGTCTGTCCGTCCTGTTTTTCTTCTTCTCTGGGGAATGGGGGTTGCATGGCAACAGTGAGGTCAGCGATGTGTGTCTTGTCTGGAGCCGGGCCCTCGGGTGCTCGTCCACGTCTCAACAAGTGTTTTATGGAGAGAAAACAGCTTCGTATGGATGAGGTGTCAGGACGACTGTGACTGGTCAGCACTGCTGAAAAACTTTGTCTTCAGTGTACGCTTGTGCAAAGTGTGTGTGTATTTGTTTGTGTGAGTGGGTGTGTATGTGTTTGTGTATTTGTACTTGTGTGTATGTGTGAGTGTATTATGGTGTGCTGTTTGTTTCTTCTCACAGAGGCGCTTCACGGAATATCTGCTCCCCCCTTTGGCAACACTTTCCTGTGGAGGGAAAAAAAGGAAATGTTTTATTTCTAAATGACAAGCATTTGGTTTATCAAAGAAAAATGACCTGGAGCCAACTTTTAGTCAAGTTAGAAAAAAAAGATGCTGCTCTAGTTTGTGAGTGAAGGGTGATTTTCTGTACTTTTGAACCTGGGCCTTTTGAACACATTTTGGAGTCTAAATCCCTGGTCCTAAAATCTTTAAGATTTCCACTGAAAGTTCTTGTTTTAGTCATTGACCGGCACAGATTGTTATTCTAAGTGTGTGACAACATGAAAGGACAGCATCCTACAGAGATAGACCTTGTGTCAATCATAATTTTAACTTTAAGACATGGCAGAGCGAATCGTTGAGTCGCTCCTTTCACAGCCACCAGACTTCACTGACAAAAACAGCAATCTGACCTTTTGACACAGGAGTAACTGGTCTACTGCTAACTTGACTGGTTGTGGTTTTTTTAATCTAATGTGGGTCTTTGCTTTTTTAAACAGTTGTTCAGGTTCACCTCTTATTTTTGTAACAGAACAAAACAAAGAGGTAAGGCAGTAGTTGACCAGTAACTCCTCTGTTCTTTTAAGTAAAAATGACTCATTTTGTCAATTAATTTTGGTAGCTATAAAAAGAGCAATGCAACAGATATTTCTTTCAAAACAAAAGTATATTCCTCCTGTTTCCTTTAAGATCATTTGTGAGGCTTTTCATGCCTTTATTGAGGAGGCAGAACAATGCAGAGGAGGAGACTGGGACGAGAGAATGGGGAAAGAAATGGGGAAAAGGCTGCCAGTCAAGGCCACCCAGTCCAAGGACTACAGCCTCTGGGCGTGTGATTCAACCACTGAGCTACATTAGTGTTTCGTAAGCTTTCTTTTTAACAAAAGTTCTAAATCTGTATGGACCCTGTCTGTAATGTTGTCACACACTTAAAATAACGATCTGAGCCTGTCAGTTAAAGAAATAAGAACTTTTAGTGTCCATACTTCGGATTGTGTTGCAGCCTGTTTCACTGCAGCTGACTGAAGCAGTCTAATCTCTTTGTACCTATCGGATGTTTAGCCCCCAAGCATGTAAATCAGGGTCCAGGTTCATAAATAGGGAAATTCTCCATGAATGTCTTAAAATGTCTGAAGCATTTTAATCACATTTTTTCCAAAATTGATGCTTTATTTTGGAATAAAACTCCAATCAGAACCAACTTGAAGTGAAAAATCAAGCAAATCAAAGCAAACAATAGCAACAAGTGTGAGGTATTATAATGAAGAAAAGTTAATATTTACCACGACATCACTGCACCACACAACACTTGTGCTTATTTGCATTAGGTTTACCTGCCCCCGCTGTTATTCGGAAGGACAGGAAGACGGGCTGGTGGGGGAACAGAGACAGAGCAAAGTCAGAGAAAACATTTTATTGATGCTCCCTCTCTCTGTGTGTGTGTGAGCGCAGAGGGCTCGCAGGTTAAACTCACATAGCAGTGCCGTGCATTTTTGTGCCCGTGTGCTAACTACATTGGACATTTTTTAAACATAGCTGTCTGTGATTTTAGCAGCAGTGTGTGGTGGAGAGATGAGCGTTGCTGCAGTGTCTCTCAGTGTGCTTGGGTCACATCACACACACACACTACTGTCTGTGACACTCTGAGTATTGATAAAAGACCTGACTTAAGGCGCCTCTCTTTCAGTGCAAGACCTTCTGTCTGACACGGAGGAGACTGAAGCAAGGGTGTTAAACGCTTTCTATACAGTCAGCTTCAAAAAATATCTTCTTTGTGCTTCTTGAGCTTCTTCATTGAACACAAACAGCCTTACCTAAGACTCAGCTAGACACAGGAGCTGCTGTTAGTTGATATGGCATGGAAGTTAATGATGCTCATTTATATAAACAGAATTACATTTATATTGATATTCATCATGATATATGGTGGAATTTGATAATGCTGCCTGCTTGAAGAGTACTCTTAAAATATTACAGCTGGTTAGCTTAGCACGGTTACAAAATCCATCTATTAGCACCTCTAACGCTCTTTTATTGATATGTCTGATAGGTGTGGGAAATGTGTTGTCAAATTATTGCGGTTTTGAATGTGAAACCAAAAGAAAAATGTTTTGAACAAATGCAACTAGTGAGATTTCACTTTTAGCCATGGTGAAAAAATGTTAGCACATTTCCTACAGAACACATCTTATTGGATGAGCTGCGTGTTAATATCTCTCAGACAAACTTAGTGTCTCTAAAGTCTTGGTTATATTTCTTGTTATCATTCTAAATACAGGATAATGTCTGAGTTAGGGCTGGGCAATATGACAAAAACAACAACACAATACATTATTCTATGATGATCAATATAAGTGTTAGTCTTAGAATACAATTTCATTTAGCTGCCTGTTTGAAGAGGGCTAATAAAGACAGAAGGCTGAAAAAAACAAAGTTCATGAGTTATTCAAAGTTTAGGAACATGTTCTCACATTTTCTATAACACATCTATGAGACTGAAGGGGGGTGCTAGCCAAGCTACTTAATTCCAAAACTAAACTAAACTAAAATTAAACTCAAGGTGTGTACTCCAGCCTGTACTTTACATTCAAGCTTAAAACTACAGAATAACAGTTTTTTTGTCATTTTAATAGAAGATCATTTGATTTTTGTAAGTTTTCCTAGCCCTACATCGAATGTATTTGTACCCAACAAGTTTCAACACTAAGCTCTTTATAGCAAACATTGTTTAAGCTTTTAACTGTTCTTCCTGTGAAGAATCTGAAAAGGTGTTGTACAATACATCAATGTCACAAGCACACACGCACACGCGCACACACACACACACACACACACACACACACACACACACACACACACACACACACACACACACACACACACACACACACACACACACACACACACACACACACACACACAGGTTACCTTGTGGTCCCCCATGCAGACATTTGGCCCGATGTTATCATACACAATCGACTTCTCTTCGTTTTCAGGCTGCAGAGACACAAATAGATTTAGTGATGAAAACAATATATATAAAACATGTTTTATCAGTTCTATGAAACAAATGTTAAACACTGAGCTGCTCAAGTTACAAACACACATGGTGCAGAGTCAGCAGCAGCATGGTGTTATAATCATTACAACTTCATGTTGTGCTTTCAGATACATTCATTGTGCAAAAGTGTCATCAAACACACAGAGCAGGGGTTTTATTGTTTATTTGAAAACAAAAAAATCACAGGAGAGGATACATTGGTACATAATCATGACTAAAACCCGTTATTGATATGTGCAAGGAAATTGAGTTTTGGTCTGTTAAATGAATAATTCTTTTGATTGAGATTAATAGAATTTCAATAGTTTTTACCAGCATTTAAAAAAATTCCATTATTTTTCATTGCATTAGTTTTTAAGTCCAAATGAACAAGGTAAAGCAATTCTTACCAGTGCCTTGATTCAGCAATCAAATAAATACAATGAAATGTACCTTATGATCTTGACTTTCAGATTTATTATTCAACTAAACGCTGCACTTCTACACCAGTGTGGTCTGAAATCATTACATAGAGGTAGGAAACAGCTTCAAAGTGCTTCTTTTATTTCTAAGGATAATACTGTTACACATTAAGAAATCTGTAGGGGTGCATGTACAAAATGTTCAATCATTTTTAGTATGGTATGCAGTTATTCCAAGATAATTTTGGTTATCCACCACTGCCAGTGATCCCTGGATACTGCAACAACCTTTGCACTTTTCAGGAGTTCCAGTTTGGTTGCTTTCTCTGTTTCTACAATAAACGTTTTATCCACAGATCTATGGCGAGTGAAGCGCTCCAAAATGATGCTCAGAATAGTGTCTTTTGTAATGTAGTTGCCACTCTGGCATTAGTCCGATTAGCTGCTCCTGTATGCTTAGATCGTTTGTGGAAGCTCGAACTTGAACTCAGTGATATTTTCATTCCTTTTGCAACAAAGTGGATATTACTTTTGGCTTATCAACTGAGTGGTCTGGAAGTTTTGTTTAAGTTGAATGCACCAGTCAAAAGCACAGCAGTGTTGTTTTTTTTGCGCCATAGTGACAGCAGGAACATTTTACATTTTTTTTTATGGTAAGCAAATAATGAAAAAAAAACTAATTTTTTACTTTAATCGCAATACCATTAACACACTAACAGTGGAAGCCCTAGCTTTAACTGGTTCCAATGCAGGGTTCAAACACAAACATAACTTACAAAATTTTGACAAGGAAAATGTAAAATAATCAACTGGGACAATAAAACTTCTGATTATGTTATGATGCAGATCATTTTTCTTACGCATGACATCTGCAACTAACAATTGTATTGTGATTCACCAGGAGAATTTGTTTGTTAATTTTCTCCATTAATCCATTGCTTGTTTGGTCCTGAAAATATAAGAACCTGAAAAAAATATCTGATATGATGTCCAATGTTTTAACTACAAGGGTGCTATGGGGAGGAGGCAGGGAGGCAATGATCCTACAATGACAGGGTTTGGCAAGGTAAATATGACAGTTTGTTTCTTTAACAGAGATGTCTTTGTCTGTTTCTGTGCACTTTGAATAACATTCAAGTCTGTCAGTGGAAATCCAGCAATTTAAGTGGATGTACTTTGATTTGGGTTAATTTGCCCCAAAGATTTTGTTGCAGCCATTGCTGTCAGATTTGTTGTGTCCCTTCCAGCTGGATCCACTGTAGCAATTTGAAAACTTTTAGCAATTATTAGTCATTTGGACCATGAAATACATGACTCAAAATATCTGCTTTACCCTCCCCACCCAGGGGCATAAGCACAGTTTTTACTTTGAAACTTATGCACAGTGCATCATGGAGGAATGAAAAGCTTGGAGGTTTCACAAAGTGGACATTTGCCTCTGCATCACAAACTCTCAGTGTAATCTAAGAGCCTATCAGAGGGAATCATGTTTCAATATCTGCACAAAAGAAAGCTGTTACCCTCTCACACATGGATCTGCAGACTGGAGAATAAATCACACTTGTCTGGTTGAACTAAAGACTTTTTAAACACACAGACACACACACTGGGCTGCTGGGTTGTGACTCAAGGAGCTGCTCTGACGCTTCAGAAGAAAGAGACAGAGAGCTCGAGAATGAACCATAAAGTGAAATCCAAATTAACTTCAGTCCAATCCTGCAGCTGAGCGGGGTCAGCACACCTCCACCTCGCTCTGCCTCCTGCAGCGGCCTCGCACCGCCACCTCTCCATTCGTCTCCCACAGCCGCAGATACATTCATCAAACACACACTTGATAATTCACAAAGGCAGCATAAAATTGTGGATTTTCGGGCTGCATAATCTTTAGACAGATAAACAAATTACCCGGGGCCCTGCAGCAGAGAAGGAGCGCTCGCTCGGCTAAACATTCATTACCGGCACTCCTGGAGCTGGTGCCGCGCTGCGCAGCCAGCGGGCAACCTTTGGCGTGTTAGGGCTCGGCAAGCAGAAAATAACATGATGGCGAGTTAACCGACCATGCCATGATAGATGACGCCACACGCCGGGCTGTTTACGGGCCTATGTCTCAACAATCTGTAACGCTGGGAGCCGGAGAGTGTGTGCTCAGTGAATCATCAGCCAATCTGCGAACACACTAACTGTTCCACTTGGTCCCTGCATTACAAGCAATTAGCCGGAGCATGAAGGGGGGAGGAGAGCAAACAGAAACCAGCTGTGTGTGTGTGTGTGTGTGTGTGTGTGTGTGTGTGTGTGTGCGTGTGTGTGAATCAGTCTTTATATAATTCTGACACATTAAGTGGCTGAAACAAACTGGGTGTTATCATTTTAAAATGTTTTACAGTCTTTGTTTTTTTTTTATTGTTCCTGCTCTGCTCCAGCCAGTAAAAGAAGAAAGATCAGGAAGGAATTTCTCATTTGAGGCCGACAAAAGAAAGCCAAACTTCCTGAGCAGCTCCCTGTGGTGACCAGTAACTGTACAATACACTGCTGCATCTATTTCACAGGCGTTAAGAGATGAAAGCTGTGTGTTCTGCACTGCACAGAGTCGGACGTAAAAGCTGAACCTGTTCCCTGTAGTGTAGAAATAAAAAAGGGCAAATCTGTTTTTCTTACATCAGGGCCCCACGTTTACATATTTTGGGGTGTTATGGATGTATAGTCATGAATCGATTTGGAAGATAACCTACTTTGGTGTGTGCAGTTATGAAACAGGCTGTAATGAATGGAATGTACTCTTATGGGGCCAAGTGTTGGATTGGTACGTCCACTAAAAGCTCTTCTTTTGGTCACTTAGAGGTTCAGACAGTTATTTACAGTGTCTGACAACATTTCAGAAAGCATCCCTACAAAAAGCAGACCATTTGTTTCAGAGGGAGGTGATTATTTTAACCAGAAACAGCACCATAAAGGAGTGTTTTTACCTCCAATAATATGGGGGTTGCTGGTCTACCTTTGCCTTGATGTATTATTTGATCGGTGTGATTTCTATTGGTTGGATCCATTCCAACACAATATTTGTGTAACTCTAAAATTATATGAAAATTGAGACAGTTTTGGTACTCCTTGGCCCAAACGATGAATTATTGAATTTCTAAGATTCACACGGCAACAGTGTTCCCCACAAATTGAACTGAGAGTGCTGTTGTCCTACCAATGCACCACAATGATCCTATTTGAACAGACAAAAGATAGTGAAAATCTGAAGGACTATCAGAGAATATCACTCTAAAGAGAGACATGATTCACTGTTTCTGGATTTTAAAGCCTCTTT